>NC_092702.1:287500-1487500 GCF_964275005.1 Diadema setosum
TCGATAAACTATGGATTTTGTCCACATTCTGCTTTTGGGAATTTTTGCTGCACTACTAAGCGCTTGCAGGCATATGCTGACAACGCTAGACGATTCTCACCGGCAGACTTTACACAAGTCCAGAGAGCAATTTGCACTTGCTCGTTGTCAACGCCTTTTCAGCCATCGTAAGCAACAGCGAGCTGTACTAGTACTACAATTCCTCTCGGCAGCAGTGGCAGGAGGTACCTGAGAGATAGGCGCATGGGCCACTTGAACAAATACCATGGCCAAATTTTTTGGGACCAAATCCTGTTTGGACTTGACGACAGGAAATAGAAGAAACAATTCTGGATGAATTGACGCGATTTTGAATTCATTGCCGATCACCTACATCCACATTTGGAGAAAGAAACAATTTATGTTGACAGAATCCTATAAAGTCTTTGATTGCTTATTAGTCGGTTTTTTGCAGCAGTTAAAATACTTGTAATGCCGTCGCTAAAATATACAGCAGTTCTACAAAAATTTGTAATGCAATCCTCTGCAACTGCTCGTTCTGTGTTTTGGGTTCTACAGGTAATCAGTAAACAAGAAAACAGCCTGCGTTTGCCGTACATGGATGAGAGACACCACAATCTCTACACCTGGCCAACAAAAAGAAAAAAAATCACTTCATTCATCCACAAACTGACATCATCAGAGTTCTTGAACGACCTAAACCACTTTAGACAGGGTCCTATGTGTTCTTTCAATTTAATGCTACGGATTAAGAGAGGATGTCTGCATTAATTTCAAACTTCAAAAGAAATCACAGATTTTTGCTTCAAGTCTACACGTTTTCATGTGCCAGTAGCAGTCATTTTTAGAGTATCGGTCAGGACGAGAAGAATTTGTGTCATATAGTGAATCAAAACATAAGGTAGACATTGTTGTTTCAAAGTTAATCTATGAACATGGTGAATACTCAGTAAAAAACTAGAGCAAAGGAAATATGAGAATGAATTTGAAAATGCTTACGTTGAAGTTGAAATGTGGCAAGAAGAGGTTGATGCAGAGTATGGTGGTGAAGTGGCACAAAGAGTGAAGTGGCATAAAGAGCCATCTTTACCATCAGTAGAACAGGACATTAAAGGTAGATGGAGTTCAGACAACCAAAAGAGTGGTGTAAGGTGGGTAAAGAACTTGCCCCAGTATCGTATGAATGTACCACGGAGGTGTTGTTTTCTAATACTGTGGAATTAAATTCAGTTTACTGTTTTTTGATATTGTGAATCAAAGTTGGTTTATTTTACGTGTTGTTGGTTTGCAGGCGTTGATTTCTAAATAAATTGGAATTAAATCTTGGCTATCCGAGAGGTTCTCGGGTAGACAGGTGTGGTCCTATAGGTAAAATTAGTAGAACAGGGTAAGGTAGATGGAGTACAGACAACCAAAAGAGTGGTGTAAGGTGGGTAAAGAACTTGCCCCAGTATTGTATGAATGTACCAAGGAGGTGTTGTTTTCTAATACTGTGGAATTAAATTCAGTTTACTGTTTTTTTTGATATTGTGGAATCAAAGCTGGTTAATTTTAAGTGTTGTTGGTTTGCAGGCGTTGATTTCTAAATAAACTGGAATTAAATCTTGGCTATCCGAGAGGTTCTCGGGTAGACAGGTGGGGTCCTATAGGTACCACTAGTAGAACTGGGTAAGGTAGATGGAGTTCAGACAACCAAAAGAGTGGTGTAAGGTGGGTAAAGAACTTGCCCCAGTATTGTATGAATGTACCAAGGAGGTGTTGTTTTCTAATACTGTGGAATTAAATTCAGTTTACTGTTTTTTTTGATATTGTGGAATCAAAGCTGGTTAATTTTAAGTGTTGTTGGTTTGCAGGCGTTGATTTCTAAATAAACTGGAATTAAATCTTGGCTATCCGAGAGGTTCTCGGGTAGACAGGTGGGGTCCTATAGGTACCACTAGTAGAACTGGGTAAGGTAGATGGAGTTCAGACAACCAAAAGAGTGGTGTAAGGTGGGTAAAGAACTTGCCCCAGTATTGTATGAATGTACCAAGGAGGTGTTGTTTTCTAATACTGTGGAATTAAATTCAGTTTACTGGTTTTTTTTTTATATTGTGGAATCAAAGCTGGTTAATTTTAAGTGTTGTTGGTTTGCAGGCGTTGATTTCTAAATAAACTGGAATTAAATCTTGGCTATCCGAGAGGTTCTCGGGTAGACAGGTGGGGTCCTATAGGTACCACTAGTAGAACTGGGTAAGGTAGATGGAGTTCAGACAACCAAAAGAGTGGTGTAAGGTGGGTAAAGAACTTTCCCCAGTATCATATGAATGTAGCAAGGATAATATGCCTGATCAATTTCAAACCTACACATTTGACCTCCAGCATGTTCTGTGTACACCACAGGGTCAAGCTTTGACTTTTTATTACAGAAGAAAGTTAAGCTTGTATAAGTTGACTTTGTACAACCAAAGTACAAGTGGTGGATTTTGCTGCTTGTGGCATGAGACCTACTAGAAGAGAGCTCTTGTAAGATCAGCATGTGTCTGAACAGGCATCTCAAAAGCTTACCATCTCTTGACTCAATGCAGTCTATACAGCAAACTACTTGTGCATCATCTCTTTTGGAGTTCAGTTGTATGATTCCTGAAAATGTTTTGACTTTCTTTTACTCTTACGTCAATCACAGGATGGTAGCATGTCTTGGGACTGCCCCTGGGACCACTAAGGATTAGTTATTGGGAAAGGTATCATGACCTGGTAAGTACACAAGTAAGCACACAAGTACACAACAGTACAGAAGCTTTCAGTGATAAAAAGGAGGAATTATCCAAAAACAACCAAGTTGGCACATCCCAATACTGATGCTACTCTCAGCATACAGTACAGACAACATCATTGCTGACATGCTACCTTGACCTGAAGTCAGCGCCCTGTACACAAACACCACTGTTGATTATTATTCCATGTCTAATACCCAGAAGGATGATGAGGAGTTATCAGCTGAGATCAACACTCCCAGTCCCATTTTTTTTTTTTTTTCACAGTCAAAATTGCTTGATACAAACAGGCTCTCATGACTACATATCCTCCAGCCTGTAATGGGCTGGTTGACTGATTTCATTGCACCTTGAAAGCTGCACTGAAAGCATATGATAACTGTGACCACTGACTTTGGACTTTTCTTGTGGTCTGCACTACAGTGAAAGCTGATGTGATTTGCATGCCAGCAGAAATGGTGTACGGTACGATGCTTCGACTACCCAGCCAGTTCGTAACACTAGAACCACCAACCCTCCATTGGATTCCTGTACTTGCGTTGAGCAATTACTGGAACACATGCACGACCTTGCTCCAACTCGCACACGAGACCAACAGGTCAGGAATCCTGTACCCATGAACTTAGCGCATGCTTCATTTGTTTTTGTCCATGTTAACATGGTTAAGAAACCATTAGAGCAGCCTTACATTGGCCCTTTGTATCTCGAAGAAAAGAGAGAAATTCTACACATCAGCATGAATGGGAGGAATGAGAACATCAACATCAATCGCCTCATGGTGGCCCATCTCAAACAACCTTCATCGTCTGACTTGGAGAACCAGCCTCTTTCTTCACCAATTGCTGCAGCCACCTTTGGTCAAGGGTAAAAATGAAGAGGACATCTAGGGCACCTGTCATCAGAACAAAAACTATCAAATAAAACCAGTGAAAGTGCAGAATCTCTAAGGAGAAGTACACATCCCTAAGCAATATGTCTGTAGACTTCTATACCAGCATAGTCGGGCATGAACCAGAGGTGGATGCTGCCCCTATTACCAACGACCTTGCTGCCATGATAGCTGGAATAAAGGAAACCTTAGTCTAGCACCAGTCGGCTCATTGCAAGCTCGACTTCGTCATTGGTGAGCTAACTTCCGTTTAAACGCAAACTAGCAGTCATTTAAGACATGAGCTATGTCAACACAAAGACGTGGGAAGAATACCTCAAAACTCTACAAGCAGTTTTGCACAGGCTACGGTAGGCTAATTTGGCGGCACATCCAACAAAGTGCTTCCATTGCATTCCTAATGAATCGTCTGCCCAAGCCAGCTATAGTGCGTTACATGGCTACAGAACAGGGTATGCTTGCATAGTATGCTGCATATAAGGCAATTTCCACTAGGGTTCTTCCAATTACATCTCATACTGATGGTACTAAAAAAAGGGGGGAACATTTTGTCACCCATTTAGCAACTACAGACACAGGAACAATATGGATTTCTCTAGATGATGTGCTAACTGAAACCCTCAGATGAGTTATAATTAAATTTACATTTTGGTAATTAGTTGTGTGGTTGATAATAATTTGATAGTTGGATAACTTGGTTCTGTGGATGCGCCTTTGTTTGACAGGCGTGCTCTATAAATATTTCGTAACTAAATTCAAATTTTGGTAATCTGTTGGGTGGTGACATTAATATGACAGCTAGACAACGCGGTCCTATGGATGCACCTCCTGTCTGATGGGCGTGTTCTGTAAATATTTTCTAATTAAAATCAAATTTTGGAAATTTGGTGTGTGGTTGATATTAATGAGATAGCTGGACAACTCGGTCCTGAGGAGGTGCCTCCTTTTGAGCAAGCTGGTTGTAAAAATATTTCATAATCAAATCAAAAGTTTGAATGAGAAGATTGGTTTTGGTACCAGTTTGTAGCCAGACCAGTCAGTTGTATTGGATGTGTTTTTGAGTCAGCAGGCATTGTTTCCTAATACTGTGGAATTAAATTCAGTTCATTGTTTTTAATATTGTGGAAGTAGATCTGGTTAATTTGTGGTGTTGGTTGGCAGGTGTTGTTTTCTAATACTGTGGAATTAAATTTGGTGAATTTGAGTTGCTGCTTGGCAGGTGTGTGTTTTCTACTACGGTGGATTTACAAACTGGGTTACTTGTTTTTTAATACTGCGGAATTAAATTTGGTTTACTGCTTTTTAATATTTTGGAATAAAATTTGGTTAATTGAGTTGTTGGTTGGCAGGCATTGATTTCGAAATAAATTGGAATTAAATCTGGGCTACCCGAGAGGTTCTCTGGTGGACAGGCAGGGTTCTATAGGTATCCTGTAAGTATGTGCACATCTTAAAACGGCGAAGGGGTGCTATCAACGCAGAATACGTGGCCTCCTGTAAAACCTGCATCCAAAGTAGAAAGTCTAGCAGGTATGGACATAGTCCCATGAACATGGGAAGTCAATGCCCTTGGGGGAATTGCTGTGCAATCCACGCATTCGCGCATTGGGTGAGGTGGGACTGGATTATACCGCCAACCCCAGCAAGTGCCAGCAGGGGGCAAGCAGTCCTCCAAAAGGCTTGCCTTCACCTGGGAGCAGCAGGTAAGGTTCTCATGCTCCATCTCTGGGGGCGGAAGGATGCACGTGATGCAGACAAACCCTCCTGGGTTGGTTAAGGTGCACGTCCACCGTTTTCAGCGGATACATATCCATTTTGCTGTTCACTGGGAGCCAGTGAGGTGGAGGCTTGGCAACGTGGGTTCTGTAATGCCTACTTCGTCTTTTCTTTCTTCGTTTTTGTCATTTATTTTGCCTGCTACTTTTGGTGCCAGGAGTGGCGCTAATTTCAGTGATTTTAGTGGAAAACCATTAAAGAGATGTAAATAGCTGAATGATATAAATACCGACTCTTGGTAGAAATCTGGGGATTCAGCCATGATTCCGTCTAAAGATTCAGAGTTATGAGTCCAGACTAGTTTTGGACTAGAAATGTACAGAGCCACTAATAAACCTGCAGTCATGCCCAGAAAATATTCCGTTCATTCTACTCACTAGCTGTTCTCTAGTCTGTCAGACTGAAATGCGTGCTGTGTCAGTGTGTGGTTCAAAGTGATGATTTGCAGTACATCTAAACATGCTCATCAGAAGTGGGAAATTTTTTGTTACACTGGTGGCAGCAGTGGGATTCCAACTTAAACACACCATCCCCATCGATACTTCTGACTACCTCCAACTCTGGAATAAATGTGGTGCGTGAATGGGCTTTGCTAATCAAGAGGAGGTGAGGTGGCAACACAAAGTCAGTGTCGTGTAAGACAACAAACCCACAGCATCCCTGAAATGGATGCCTTTGCCAGTATGACTGCCGGTATGACTGCCAGGTGGCAAGGTGTAATCTTGTTCGACATCAACCACAACAAAATGATTGCTGCTCATCAGGATGACCCCGACGTCGGCCTCAATTACAGGTGGCTCAACGAATCAAAGGACAGGACAGATGGAGGTCGTGTTCAGGACAAGAGTACTGTGGTTCGCAACCTTTGGCTTGTGTGGATCTGGACATTGTTGATGGAATATTATATAAGAGACCTTGTCTATAGCCAACGCTCTCCATTACACCCCCTTCCCCTCCAGGAGTTGGGCCTACTCTTCATCCCATCCCCTGATCTCACGTCACTTATTCACCAGAAACCTCGTAGAGCAACATCAATTTCAGCATCCTCTCCGGAAGAGCCAATTGCTGGATTCTTACTGCCATTAGTCTCTATTCTGTTATCATGGCATTTCAAGAAGAATTCGTTTCTGGACTTATGACAACCCCTCAGCAGCCAGCATATTCTCCAATATCCGTGAGTGGTGACTCGTCACCTGAAAAGACAGCTGCACCCAGATTCACACCGACCCCGTTGCCAGCCAGGCCTGTCGGCGTTAGGCAATTTGACAATCACCAATACCAAGTAGGCCTACAAAACTCCAGTGCTCTGACCATGCCACATACGCCTACAAATGGCAATCTACTAACAGCCTTGCGAGCCATGGATGGCAGATTTTCAGGTGAACTCTATGCCCTTAGGAAAGAGGTCGCCAAGCACTGTTACGCCGCCAATGAAATGGGCAAGAAGAACTAACAACTTGCCACAGATGCCACGGTCGAGGCGGAGTGCCTCCAGAGCAACTTATGCCATGGAATCAACCATGTAGCTGGCCTCGTCAAAAATGAGAAGGAAACGATCCAGAAGGCATCTACACTCCTACAGGGGTCTGGACTAGTTTGGACTAGAAATGTACAGAGCCGCTCATAAACTTGCTATCATGGCCAGATGTTGCGCCCACTCTACTCACTAACTGTTCTCTGGTCTGTCAGACTGAACTGCATGCTGTGTCAGGGTGTGGTGCAAACTGATGATTTGCAGTACATCTAAACACTCTTAACTGATAGCAGAAGTTTCCTGCATGCTCATTAGAAGCGGGAAATTTTTCGTTACAGTAGAATATATCATGATATCACATACTTTTGCTTCAAAGAGTGTTTTTCCAGGCAATGTAAAATAAACACACTTGTCAGATGATCAGTTAGTTTCTTGACCAGTGTACAGATACTTCTACCCAGACTCATTAACACTCAGACATGCCAACTGCCCACTGTTAATTGAAAGTGTATCTACCAGTTGCTGCTGTGGACAATGTACAATATATAGGTTGTCACTGGCTGCCAACTCAGATAAAACAGAGCATACAGGGGGCTTGTCAAAGTTCACCCTGTATCAGCACCTCTCACATGAGGACTTGGAGGAGAGATTTATAGCTCACACATCTTTCCTCATCATGAAGAGCTGGGTGGAGACGTTGGAAAAACGTATTGATTCAATGGTGGAAAAGGTAGGATCAGAACTTCTGGGAGATCAAGCTCATGCTTTTGCTGACATTTTCACATCTAATTCCACCCAAGAATACTTTGATTCTCTGGCCCCTGTCTCCCCTCAGAGATTTCTTTGGGAGCAGCAAAAAAAGGCAGCCTCAAACAAAGCTAATGGAATGAGGTGGCACCCAGCAGTCCTGTGGATGTGCATAGCCCTCCATGCTAAGTCATCCAGCTCCTATGACCTATTGAAGAAATCAGGATTTTTGAACCTCCCACACGCCAATTCACTACGGGACTACACGCACTTCACTGATTATTCGCCGGGACTCAATAATGAACTTTTGGCCCACATTATCCCAGAACAAAATTTCGACAACCAACCAGACTTCAAGCGTAATGTGTGTGTCATCATGGATGAGATGAAGGTAAAGTCAGGACTTGTCTTTGGCACCAATGGGAGACTCATTGGACTTTATGACGTAGGGGATATAAACAATGAACTCAAAAACTTTGAAGAACATGCATTGGTAAGCTGACCAAGCTGGCATCTCATGTTTTTGTCTTGATGGTGAGGGGCATCCTTTGCAACATGAAGGCTCCATTTGATTACTATCCAAGTGAGAGCATGAGTAGGGACCAGCTCTACACATGTGTATGGGATAGCGTGAAACTCCTGGAAAGCCACAAGCTGCAGGTGAGGTGCATTACATCGGATGGCGCCAGCAGTAATTGCAAATTTGTGCATATGTCTGAGCAAGTATGCACTGGACTTGGAATCCATTTGCCCCACACCACAAAGTGTATTTCTTGTCAGACCCTTCCCATCTTAAAACAATCCAGAACAACTTTTCAAACAGCAGTGCTCACCAGAACAGGTTATCATTACAGATTTTAGCGAGACTTTCTATACTTTCCTCTATCACAGACTCCTTTTAAAGTTAAAGCAGTCAGGTTGCAGTATGTTGGCTTTGGGGCCTTTTTTTAAAGAAAGCAGGGGGAATAATGTTACCCTTGAAAAAAAAAAACAACAACAGGAGAGCGTGTCATGGCTGCTATTAGTGTGGACACATGAATATTCGTCTGCAAGCTTCGGAGACAAATTTAAAAGCAGGAAATTAAATTTCACAGGATTCAAGAGGTAAATATAACATGATAGAATTGGTACACTGATTATGTGATATTTTCAAGTCTTCCATTGGTCTCAGGATGGAGAAAGAGAAAGCAGAATACAATTCTTCCTACAGTAAGAAACCAAAGTGGGCGGTTGCGTCTGACTTAGCAGCTTCCCCACACGACTCGCCCAAAACGTCAAGGGTCACAGTGCAAAGTATGGGACATATTCTATGATGAACTCATCAACTAATGAAATCATAGCAATAGCTCTAGTACAGGCAACACAGACAACTTGCTCAAATGCAATGGAAAAGGAACAAGGTTTTCTGAGGTTCATGGACCAACTTGCCAGTAAGATTGTCAATATTGATGTCATGATAACATGCACAGACAAATAAGCATTCTTGCCATTGACAGGAAAGATGTCTCAGATGTTATACTCAAGTTCAATGTCTGGCAACTGTTGGAAAGTGTGACAGAGAAACTCTACGAAAAGAGCAAACACAAAGGCTTTGGGGCATTCAGTTGGTTCTAAGCAATATCTAACCACTTTGTGGTGGTCTATAACTAATTGCCAGCAAGATCCCAACAGATATTGACATCAATGTTGACCATATCACAGCCTGCCATCAGTGGTGTCATGGCAAACACTTCAAGAGATGTGTCCATGATGACCTCACCCAGGAAAGAGCTTTAGATGAATGGCTTGAGTTGGGATCCCCTGCTCAAGAACCTTTGAATGCTGTAGTCTTTAACAAGGCTATCCTCAAGGACATTCATCAGATAGCTATGGCATTGCACACAAGAGAACTAGAGTAATATTATGGCCTCATGCTGAGATTTTGCCCCAAATGGCAGGAGAGATGTGCCCATGATGACCTTACCCAAGAAGAGAGAGCTTTAGATGAGTGGCTTGAGTCTGGATCCCCTGCTCACGAAGCTCTGAATGCTGTCATCTTTAATAGAACTCTTCTCAAGGACATTCGCCAGATCACCATGGCATTGAACACAGGAGGGCTGGAACAATATCATGGCCTCATGTTGAGATATTGCCCCAAACGCCAGGCTTTTGAATACCCGTGTATGCTTGGAAGAACCCAGATGGCAGTCACTGACCACAACCACAACAGTAAGAGAGAACATCTGAGGGAAAAAGGATGGAAAGAAGAAGTAGAGGACTGTGTGCCAGAAAGCAACAAAGAGATGGGTGCTGAGAGCCAGGTATGTCAAAGAGGACTTCAGCTTTCCTGGAGAATGCTGACAAATGTAATCATACAGAAACGTGGCAACATTGAGGATATCTGTCAAGTTTGTATAATACTTGACCATGCATTTTCAAAACAGAGATCAAATATTAAGACTGGCTCCAAATTCATTTATGGCCCCATTTCCCGGATCTACCATAAATGACCCTGAAAGTACTTTCACTCATGTATTTACTCCGAGTATGTCTGGTTATAAAAAATCTATTTATTTTCTTTCATTCTTTCATTGAGATTTTCTAACTTTCAGAATTGTGTTAATTCGTATTCAATTAGTTTGTTGTGAGAACTTATTCTTGTTATTTTGTATATAAATGCATACAATTTATAAGTTATTTTAATCATGGTTTATAATTTGGTAATCTACAGCCACCTTTCATTATATTATGATGGCAACATCAGGCCCAAAAGACCAAATTTTAAAGACAAAAAAAATTAAATTGGGAATTCTGGGGTCCCTGAGGGTCCCTGAGGGTCTCGGGGGTGGGAGCATTGTGCCCATTTGTATAGATATATGTCATGTCACCCAAGTGATAATGCCTGCCACTATTGGTGACAAATTTGACCATATGTTTTCAAGAAACAGATAAAAATGTGAAATTGTTCACATCCCCCTCCCCCGAGCTTTATTTCCCCCAACCCCCTCCATTCTCATGGCATTGTGCCCCCATGGTGCCCCATAGTACCCATTTGTATAAAGGAGGGCATCCCCAGGTATCCACCATGAACAAACTTGAAACTACAGTCATCAATGGACTTACTCACAGCATTAACTTAGCTCTATCACTTCTGGGTCTAGAGGAGATAATTGTTCAAGGTTCCAAGGGATGTTACCTGCTAAGTTCGGTAAAAATCTGTCATGGGATTAAAGGTAAAAACTAATAGGCTGGACACAAAACTTAAGACTCATGATGCACGACGCATAACAGACAACGGACGATGAAAGATCACAGTTTACCCTCTTGAGCTTTTAGCTCAGGTGAGCTGAAAAAGAAACTAACTGAAACAAACTGTGTTAACATTTGATAGAAACTTTTTTGTTTGAGAATGTTGACTTGGTACATGATTTGATGACTACATGAATAAACAACTAAAATCCTTCTATCCTGTCTATGGGTACCTTACATCCATAGAGTGTTCATGACATAAAGAGGTTGTCACATACGAAAAACAAAGTATTATAACATCATGAGGCTGTTTATTCTTTAAACCTTACAGCCCATACCAGTCAGTGCTCAATGATTTAGCATATATGAACATAATCTGAGTAGTGATCACTAGCAGTCATGTCAGTCTAATACCAAGGGAGCATAAATCTCATACCAATACCCTTCAAAATGTAGCAGCCACATATAAACACTTCGGGGAAAAGAAATTTGCTTCCAGCGTTGTACTACCAACATTTGGCAAATTGCTCATGAGAGCACTTTGTGTGATTAATCTCCATCTCAGCACAGATCTTCACATCTTCATGTCAACAAAACATATTTCTTCCTGCAAGATGGTCACATGCAATGAGCTACTGAAAAAAAAAAAGTGTCTCCCTCGAGTATGATATGTTCCATGCATGCAGGAAGAATTTTAGTGAGAAGTCTGTCAAAAGACAGGCAATATGTTGTTCCTTTGTTTGCGGTGTACTCCAAACACATTTTCACTATGACCAAGCAGACAGGAACAGCTTACAAAAGTTACACATGAGATACATGGTGTGTGGTGTGCACTGGTGAATACTGAAGCCAAGAGCATCCCCAGATACACAGAACAAAACCTCTTGCACAGAAAAAAGCAAAAATGAATTAAACAAAAAATTCTTACTGGATCAACGAAAGTAACAACCGCTTCATCTTTTAAGTTGATTAGCTTACAGACTAAAAAGGGATATTCTCAGTGGAGTAGGTTTTACCAACACTTTGTCATATTTCTCAAAGTCACGTATTTTACATTTTGCTTCCTATAGGCAAGAATAAACATCAAACTATAGTGACAGACAGTGCAACAAGGGTAAGCAACCCAACAACAACAAAAAAGACCAACTTGATTATCAAGCTGATCTAGATTTGTGCATCCAATCCATAACTCACAGACATTCATACATTACACTGTATTCCTGAACAATGTCATTCCAGGTTCCCTCTACCTCTTCATCGCCAGTGAAAGAGAAGCTTGTGTTTGCTGATGTCATAGAACGGTGACTTCTTGGAGCGCCTGGCACCACGCAGGCTGAAGGCATATGGGATGAGGGAAGGAGATCGCATCAGGCAGCCCCGACCACCAGGGGTGAATGCCCTCAGAAGAACATCCATGTCTTTGTTAGCAGTCACAGCTACCCAGCCTGAACAGAACATTTAGATTGTAGATAACATTTCACTTGATGTGGAAGTAACACTTCAGACTTGGGAAATGGGCGCAACCAATCAAATCAATAGAATCTTGAAAGATATCAAAATAAATGACAATAGCGCTACACCACGTAAACTTCAGAGGACCTTACCATGGTGTCTATTGTGGGAGGTGTGATATGTTGGCACGAGAGCCACTTCCTCTTTGTTGTACCACTAAACATTTAATGTACACAAGATCTAAAATTTAAGCAAAAGAGTTTGTTGCTACAATATACAAATGACATGGAAGAGGGAAACTTGTACATACCATCTCTTCCTGGTATTCAAATCTACTTATACGTCATTGACTGTCTATAATTCATTAATCTAATATCAATACCATAAAGTGCACATAGGAAAATGGTGGTTATCTTTCTCTTTTACCTAACAACAAAAGATAGTTGTCGAGAATCTCAACAGGTTTAAAAGTGAAAAGAAACAACAATAATGACTAAGTCCCTATGTCTGGTTTTGTGGAGTCAACAAAAAAAGATATAAAACAAAACAACCGACCTCCTTTGACAAAGAAACTCACCAACAGAAGAGAAAAGGATGTCAGCAACACTTTTATGCTGCCCTATTCCAGTCAGAGAGAACTCCCTGGATTGGAGAGGTGGAAAGTTCTGCATTCGTTCCTTACCTCCTTCAGGTACCTGAGATAATGTTGATAAGAGCATTAGAAACATTCTAATATAAGGGTCTATGACATAAAATGAGTACTCAATTTGGTAACACAGAGAACATGTCTTCACAAAATTGAAAGTTATACAATACTACTACTTCTGTTTCGTGGCAACAGCTGGGATCTGCAATTTTAAAACATAGTTTGTGTATTTCTAAATTTCAAATTTTACATTGAGATCTAGGCTAAAATCATACAACCTTTCAGAATAGCACCATGACTTACTCCACTCATCAATACACAATATCACAGCAGATGAGTGTCAAAGGGGTGTGTTATAATAACATTGCTCGAGTCTCAAATAGCCATAAGATTTCAAAAAGAAAATATGCAATGTAATGTCTTGGATATAAATGTAATATCCACATTTAATTCTGTGGGACAAACTTTGGTAGGCACAAATTATCATTCCGATGTGTTTAGTTTCTAGACTATTTTCATTATCAAGCCATTTTCTGTCAATTTAGACAGATACTGTTAATACATTCCTCATATTCAAAACCTTCCAAGATTCCACTATTTCTGTGTCATATACAACCGTAGAAAAGACACATTTCTTGTCTTGTAATCCTATTTTTTTTTTCTTCAAACAGCAGATCGGTTTCTCTGCAGAGACATGCTTTAAAGGGATGGTACAGTACTGGTGGAGATGAGAATTGGGCTTTTAACTTTCTGCGAGATACCAAGAAAACACTTGTGACATAGTACAGAGCATACCATTTTAAGAGGAATTCAAAGTTTATTAGATGAAAATCGGGTTTGGAATGACTGAAACATCCAAAAACAAAGTAAAACAAAGCGATCGTAATAAAGTGTGGGTCCCACACTTTATTAAAAACTCTCTTTTTGGCATATCTCAGCCATTTCAAAACCAATTTTCATCAAATGAACATTGAATTCCTCATATAATTACATGCTCTTTCGTATTTCATAAGAGGTTTCTCATTATCTCACCAAAAAAATGTTAGAAACTTGAAATTAGGTCTCAACCAAAACTATACGATCCCTTTAATATTGGATCATCACTTCTACCACTCTGAACATTCAAGCTACCATCCCGAACATACATTATCATTTCAATATTTCCTATTCATACCACAAGCAACTATGAACTCTTCTCTTAGCAAATAGACTGTCAATTCAACACTTCTTACCACAAAGGACTTTTCTCCAGTCTTCTCTGTCTGCTAATCATCACTTTATCACACTTACTACACAGTATTTTCTCCAGCCTTAACTGATAAGTAACATACTATTACTCCAGCACATTTAGAACAAAGTTCTCTTCTCCAGCTTTTTGTGTGAACACACTATTACACTTATCAGCGTTTTTTTTCTCCAACCTTCACTGTGTACAGACTGTAACTTTATTACACTTTAACCTGTTGAAGACATTTTTATTTTGCGACAAAAAGCATTTCCTATAGGCACCTGCCCAAGTATATTCGGAACTCATCCTCAAATGGTTAACATCTGGCAGTATTTTTTCTGGCCTTCTCTTGAGCATGCACAGTTGCTGCATCACATTTACCACAGAGTACTTCAATCTAGCTTTCTCTGAGTCATACTATCACATTATCAGTAGCGGATCCTCCTATTTTTTTTTTTGTTAAAACAAAAGAAATAAAAAGAAAAAAATGGGGAGTGCATACACAACCCTTTAATTCTGTAATGGCGCCTCCCCTTTACGGAATTCCTGGATCTGCCCCTGCATTATGACACTTACCACACAGTGTTTTCTTCAGCCTTCTCTGTGTACACATTATCACTTGATCACACTGGAATACCAGTGTTCTTCAGCCTTCTCTATGTACACACTATCACACTTACCACACTGTACTCTTCTCTGGCCTTCTCTAAATACATACTGTTGAACCACCACACTTAGCACAGAGTACTTCAATCCAGCTTTCTCTGAGTACATAATATCATCACATTAGCACACTTACCACACAGTGTTTTCTCCAGCCTTCTCTGTGTACACACTATCACTCTATCACACTTACCACACAGTGTTTTCTCCAGCCTTCTCTGTGTACACACTATCACTCTATCACACTTACCACACAGTGTTTTCTCCAGCCTTCTCTGTGTACACACTATCACTCTATCACACTTACCACACAGTGTTTTTCAGCCTTCTCTGTGTACACACTATCATTCAATCACACTTACCACACAGTGTTTTTCAGCCTTCTCTGAGTACACACTATCACTCAATCACACTTACCACACAGTGTTTTCTCCCGCCTTCTCTGTGTACACACTATCACTCTATCACACTTACCACACAGTGTTTTTCAGCCTTCTCTGTGTACACACTATCATTCAATCACACTTACCACACAGTGTTTTCTCCAGCCTTCTCTGTGTACACACTGTCATTCTACCACACTGCAATACCACACAGTACTCTTCTCTAGCCATCTCCTATTACTGAACGTGGCCCCATCACACTTACCACAAGAACTTTTATCCAGCATTCAATGAGTATGTACTATTCCTCTATCCCACTTACCACAAAGTATTTTTCACCAGCCTTCTCAGCATACACACTGTCAGCTTTATCAGTGTCCATTACCTTGATGGGAAGTGCCTTGTGGGAGAAGACAGTGAAATATGAAGACTGCTTTCCCTGAAAGACAAACACAAGCAAATACTAGGTTGTAACATCGTCACAAAATTTGGCACATACTATCCAAAATCAGTGCAGAATGGCTGATAACTCAAAAACTTATTTCTTACTCATACCATCTGTCTGGGAGAATATTAACAACAAATAAACCAAACATGCTTTCTTCCCAACAAACTCAGATGGGTAGCCTTGACCTAGGGTCCCAACACTACAGCATTTACCTTTTCAATATTCCTGCATTTTCTATATCAAACCATGATTCCAGCTAAATCTGATAAGAATGCATAATGTAGAATATGACAGGATTAATTTCATCACTACACCACCCCTTCAACTGACATGAATTTTACTTTTTTCCCCACACAGGTATAGTGTATGCTCAGGAGAAGATATATGTATTACCAGTGCAGTGCCTCTTTGGGCATAGTTCAAAGCCTTCCTTGTGTACTCCAATGTAAGATACACAAAGACTTCAACTAAGTCTGCATACCCCTAATATAACAATTTCTCTGAAGCATTAATCATTGAATTCTTTTGTTGTTTTTGTTGCTGTTGTTGTTTTAATCTGGTTGTATTATTTCTGGATCTGGAAGAAAAAGATCTTTTTAAGTTACATTGATGACAGTTTTTGGACTTTGGCCTGACATGGACCTGCAGCATTCAATAACTTTGTAACCCCATTCATAAGAAAGATTCCTTCCAAGTTCGATTAAAGTTGAACCAAGAAGATGGAAAATGGAGAAATGTAAAAAGCTTGTGAGTTACACATGAAATACATACTACAGTACAATACAATGGTCAACATAAAAAAATCTATCAACCAGGACATACCATGTATATTTGTGTTCACAATAAGGTATAGCATTACGTTTTTTAATTTCTTTGTCTCCATTTGTAATTGATGACTATCAATGTATCATCAGTGCCCTGGCTACCATAATTTGACCTTAATTTGTTTTTGCTTTTGTCTTTTCATAATATGTTCATGTTACATTTAATTTTTTTTCTCCTCTGCATTGAAAATAATGCCTCCAGCGCCACTTCCAGGGTGCTCGAGGCATAGCAAAATAAAAATCTATTTGGCAAAGTACACAACTATTTACTTTCGTGGAACATGCCATTCAAAGAAGGATTGAAGGTAAATTTTGACAAATTTCTTCATGTGAGTGGACACCTACCTCTAAGTAGTCTAGCCTACCAAGACCACCCAAGAAGAATGATTGACCGGGTCGGAGTACAAAGGACCGGGGTAGGATGCTCTTCTGTGGAACCACAGATTTCAGTTCTCCTACAGTCAACAGGGTCAAGACCTAAGAACAACAAGCATGAATGAACAACATGATGCATGAGTGAAAGAAAGATATTATTCAGAGGGGTGAAGGTTCAGATGCAAGTTTCTTCACTTTGTCTCCCTCTACAAATTAAATTTGTTAAGATCGCAACTGCTGATCTGTAAATTAACAAACAATTAACATTAAAAATTAACATAACAATGTCGGAATTTCGGAGCTTGGGTATTTGTTCCATGTTCATCGTGTCACTGCCGGCAACCAGGGACAGCCTGGTGGTAATGTCGCTGCCCGGAAAGCAGTAGATGACAGGTTTGAGTCCCGCTGGTTCCTTTTTTCCGACATGTTTGTTAATTTAAAGATCAGCAGTTGCGATCTTAACAAATTTAATTTGTAGAGGGAGGCAAAGTGAAGAAACTTGCATCTGAATGATGCATGAGGTTTGTTCAAGTTTTATCCAAACTCCTGTGTCAAGGAAGTTAGAAGTGAACATGGATATCACTACGATTAGGTTATAGTGATGCTTCATGCCAAGTTTACAGGCTTAGTATGCTTGCTTGCTTGCTTCTTTTTCTTCTTCCGTCTTTTTTTTTTTTTTTTTTTTGGGGGGGGGGGGTCAATAGAGAAAGACTTGTTCAACAAATTTGAAACATGCCAAAAGATGCATTGCAAGGTTCAAAAGATGCATTGCAAGGTTCAAAAGATGCATTGCAAGGTTCAAAAGATGCATTGCAAGGTTCTAAGGAAGTTTTTAGTCAAACTTGATAACTTGATTCTTTTACAGGCATAGCTTATACTGATCAAAAACTTCTCTCATAACAAAAAGAATTTCTATTGACCTAACATGCTTGCACAAGTAAAGTTCATCACGAACAGTGTATTCATTGCATTTTGTCTTGTAGTTAAACATTTTACCAGCTGACAAAGCACTGACACTTTATGTCCAGTATAAGAAATCCACTCTCACCAACATGTGATATGAAACAGAATCAGTCATTTTTTACTCCTAAGCCACTTAACAAAGTTCTTAAAAGTACATTGTTGCTTTGGTACAGACTACTATACCTTGAACAAAACACAGCAAGACTTCATGACAGTACCAGCCAGGAATTTGTTTGGGATATTTCGACACGCATTAGCCATCAATGTTTTCATTATTTCATCATAGTAACAGTACTTCCTTCAGAAATGCAGGTGAAAATATCTTCTCTGTGTTGACAAGTAACAGTATTAAAGGAAAAGAAACAACACAAGTGGTAGACAAGAGCCTACCAGTACAACCTCTTCTCCAGATGCTGCATCTGTCATGATACACAAAATAAAGCAAACATGATAAGGATGTAGAGAGTCACCTGATCTTTGTAGATAACTCCTGGTGTGTCAAAGAACCACTGAGTCCTGCTCAGCTCTTCTGGTGTATATAATGACAGCACTGGTGTGCTTGAGCTAGATCTGTCTACTGATCTCTTGGTCCTGTCTCGTTCAAGGGATGGAGTTTTCAATGCAAGGCTGAAAGGATCTCCGTCCTCAGGTAGAGCTGCTTCATTCGCTTCCATCGATTTACTCTCAAAAGTTCTTTCCACGCTACCTACAATTGGTAAAGAAACACATTTTTTTGGAGGGGCTGGACTATGGAAATGGCTCTTATAGTAACGTAAGGCCTATTTTACAAAGTTTTGAATATGGCATTTTTTTATTACACAATCCAATCAAAGGTAACTTAATTAATCCATCCCTAATTTCAAAGCTCCCAACCATTGACATATATTTATGCATGATGTAAATACAATACAAATAATGGGAGATGCATATTGAACAGAAATTACTATTGCTTCTAAACTACATTACATGATTGTTTTCGTAAATTCATGAAAGGTGAGTATATATCACAGATCACTTGATGTTCTCCCAAACAAGATCCTCAAACATAGACACATCAATGCTTCATCACTTAAATACTCAACAAATGGCCTCAAAAATTGGGCAGCTAATGCAGCAACATATCTACATCTATGTGGAACTTTCGTCAGATTCCCAGAACCAACTTAAGACATTTCTTGCCACATATTGTGGTCTAAGTCCCTGGCAAATAATGGTGTTAAAAATTGGTGTTATAAGGTTACACAATTATTTGCAAAATTGCAGTGTATGCACATTGAACCATTGGCTGAGCTTGTTAGTACACATAATTTTGTGAGCACCGTATCCAAAGCATGTAAATTATTTGTTGAAAATAAGTGGAAATGTTCACTGTTTGATGATAAAAGGAGAGTTCCCCAATCCAAAAACAAACTCAGAACTTATCGTAATTTCAAACATTCTATGAATACTGTACTTCTTATTATGTTATTCAGTGTCAGAATAGATCTAACAGGCGAGCATTAGCTCTGTTCAGAAGCGGTTGTGCCCCTATTGCCCTTGAAACCGGACGTTATAAAAATGTCCCACATGATGAAAGATTTTGTATAATCTGTAATTCTGGTGATGTAGAAGATGAGTTTCATTGTTTTATGATTTGTTCGGCATATGATGATTTCAGATCACAATTATTCAGTATTATATAAGAAAGAGATCCTACTTTCCCTCAGTTACCTATTTACCAACAATTCCTTTTTTTAATGTCATCAGAGTCACTGTGCTGTCAAGTAGCCAGTTTTGCCAACCTTATTTTAATGTGCCGTAACAATTTATTATATTTCCACAACTGAATGTCTCTTTTATGTATCATTTAGCCCATCAGGTTTTCTCTTTTGTTATGTTACATTATTTTTTTAATGTCTGTATGTCTTACATGATACATTATATATTTTGTATTACTTATAATGTTTGATGTATATGTACCACTCATAGGCCTTTTTAGGCCGGCCGTCCGTGTGACGGGTGTGATTTTAGATAAAGAATAAACTACTACTACTACTACTACTATAAACTTCCAAGAGCTTGCTGGATTGTGGATTCTGCCTCAGCAATAATCATACAACCAGACTTATGAGCAGATGGGTACTGGTATCTAATTTGTATGAGGTTCACATGCCTACTACTGAGTAATGAACTGGTAATATTATGTTTCAAAGTGATCTGATGCTTGCATTACTGGTAGATAAGAGGAGGCCTCTGCTCATGATTTGCATTGAGGGACGAAAACAAGTCTACAAAGACGGGTTAGGTCATGTTTGTGTTAATGAAAGAGGAAGTTATCAAAATAATTGCCGCTGCTCTTACCTGTCAGGTAAGCATTATGAGGAAACTCTATCTCATCCTTCTCCATCCTACGACTGATTCTCTGTGTCTCCATCCTCCTCAGCTTCTTCTCTTTCTGCCTCGCCTCTCTCTCTTCATGGAGTCTCCTCCCCCTCAGAGCTAGTTTCTCCTGGGTGGGGTTGAGGAGAGGAAAGCGGAGCAGGTTGATGGTGGTCCCAGGCCAGCGAGAGATGGTGGCACGGCCAATATGTCGAGATGCTTTCCCCTGACACAAGTCAGATTCCAGGAATCGGTTGAACAGGGTTGATTTACCCACATTGGCTGTGCCTGTAACAAGGACAATCGGATATCAAACATGAAGAATCGACTCATGGAGGTCATCTCCTCACATTGTGATACCATAGGAACTCCTATTCACTAAAACATAAAAACTTGCTACAAATTGTGGATTCCATGTGAAGGAATCATGGGGAAGAAATCTACTGTCACAAAATTACATTTTTGTAACTGTCAATGGAAATTATAGTTGCTATTATACCAATGTGGTTCTTTTCTAATTTCAGTTTTAATAACACACACAGGCAGTACTTCCCTTTACTCTGCTTCTGGAAGCTGTATATCAACTTATAAATCTAACCATACTCTAGGCGAAATACTTGTTTTGGTTAATCATCCAAAATTATGACTACAATTGAAGAGTTTGTTCGCAAAAACCGATAAGTCCATATTTGCTAAATGGAGATATTTGCGATTAAAGGTCAAGAAAAATAAAGAGAATAATAAGAAAATTGTTGCTTCTTTTGACCATAACTTCAAAAATGTACCTTTATATGTAGTGACCAATATATCATTTAAAAGGTATTATTTTGTACTTTATGACAGAGAGCGTACTTCAAAATCTTCAAAAATGGACTTATCGGTTTTTGCAAACAAACTCTTCAATTGTATCTTCATCAGGAGAGAAGTTTGTTATGCAACTATTCCATTTTTAAGACAAACAATTCAGAGGATTTAGGTACATGTTAGATCATTTCAAATTACTGGTATCTATCACAATACAGCATGTTACTTCATGGTACAAATGTGAGACTGATTCACTTTGGGTCTATAAGCCTTCATCAATCAATCAGTCAGAAAATGTATTATTTTTACAAAATACTTTACTTGTCTAAATTATAAGTGACTAATAAACATACATGTATGAAAGGTCTCATGTATACGTATGACAGTGAAAGATCAAAGTGTAACACAGAGTAATTTCATGTGATGATGGATGTCTGTATCATACCAGTACTTACCTAAGAGATAGATGTCCCCCTTGCTTGGTCTCAGAGAAATGAGTTTGGTAATGAGCTCTTCAACACCATAGCCTGTTTTGGCACTGATCAGTCCTACATACTTCACTTTGTCTGCATCACACACACCCATCTCAACACACGCTGCAACTAGCTGCTCCTTGATGCGATTAGCATATTTCGGCTCATCTTTGGGAAGCACATCAAACTTATTTCCAATGATGACAATGGGTCTCCATGGCCCTACTTGAGTCTTGAGGTCCTTTATTATGCTACAAGGGAAGTCTAAAAGGTCTACCAGGAGTACAACCAGGGCCTTGTGGTTCTTGTAAATGGTTCGGGTAATATCAGAGTAGGTGTCTCCAGAAATATTCACGTTCAAGGCAGTATGACTGTGGATAAGATACCAGCATCTTTGGCATATTGCACTGCTAATATTCTTAGCAAGATTGAGCTCTTTGAACTTTTCACTGGGCACGAATCCAGGCCGAGACATATCCTGGCAGTGTAGCTGAGCTCCACAGCCTGAGCATGTTGCTCTACTCACAGGAACAGTAATATCTTCAGTGCCAAACACCTTTCTTTCCCTACCCCAGAGTGGTTTAACAACCTTCTTCCTCTTCTTCTTAACATTTTTAAAAGCAGACACCACACTCTCCTCTAGGTCCTCTACATTGTGGTGACCAATCCTCAGCTCTTCTTTGGCCTCCTCCCACTGCTGCTGAGCCTTTAACTTTCCCCGCAGTTCTGGGGGCAAGCTGTCCAGAAAGACTTTATCAACTGTTGGTTCAGTGACAATATGTACCTCCCTGTGGTCTTTAAATTCTTCTCCTGAAATCTGCTGATAGTCCATTGGCATGTCATGAGCTGGCAAGACCTTGCTTGACTCTTCCTTGGTTTTTGATAAACTGGAGAGACTGGGGTCTCTTCTTCCCGAGGTCTTCTGTTGTGAGAGAAACTGACTGAATATCTTCTCTTCTGATTGATCTGTATCAATGAATGTGACAGGAGCTTTCTGAACTCCATGAGCAGTTTCATTGGCATCTCCGAAATATTGGCGATCAAACTCATTTACATTATTATCGCTGGATCTGTCTGGTGAGGCTTCTTCATACACAAAACTTGAGTTGATGTCATCAAAATATTTGGGGTTAATGTCTCCAAACATGAAATGTCCACGAAGGGTTCTTCCAGGCCGGGCAGTTTTCTTTGATTTTTTGTCATGGCTTGATGTAGTTGAGTGTGCAGGGGCACCACTTCTGCTTTTTACATCTTGAAAATACTGATCATCTATTGCACTCAAATCACTTTCATCCATTTGAGGTGTTTGTGTACCATGTGTCCTACTCTCATGACATATACTCGCTTCAACAGTAACTTTGTCACATCCTCTATCCCCATCCCCAAGGTTTCCAAAGTATTGAGCATCAAATGCATTCAAATGATTCCTTTCCAAGTCTTTGCTCTGCTGATTCTGATTGGCCAAGTCTTTGCTACACTCCTTCTGATTGGTCAGGTTTTCAGTATCTCCTCTCCACACTGATGTCCCTGATTCTGAAGATCTCAGATGACGGTCTTTCCCATCAAGAAGCCGCCTTCGACCCCTCCCACTGCCGTGTTTCCGTCTACAAAATTGGTACAGGATACATTCACCTGGAAGGAAAACAAGATGGAAAATGGGTGCTTAAGTTGATTTGGTTGATGTCACACTGATAACAATTTCTAATTTTCATGTACAAGTTTTTGTGAAGTGACCAGAAGATATGAAATGTTGTCAAACCGGTTGCACAAAAAAAAAAAAAATTCTAAGATCTCTTGAAAGAAGATTGCAGTGAGTTTCATGACAATGAGATAAAAACATCTTCTTACACTTTGTAAAACAAGACAAGTGTTGATACAAACAAGGCAAGTGCCATAATGTGTCTCGCCCATTCGCGTATAAGAAATTGTACGCGAATAGGATATAACTGATAAAAAAAGAGATATAACAGATAAAAAGAGATATAAAAGAGTAAAAATTTATGGCAAAAAAGAAACGTGCCATAAAAACATAACATTGAGCCCTAAAAGTTTGTTGACCCCTGCCTGTGACCTTTGACCTTGTGGTGACCATCCACTCCCCAAGCAACATCTACCATCAAAGTTTAGTCACAAATGGAGTTATGGATCAAAAGTTATGACCCATAATAGAAACGCGACGTAAAAACTTAACATTGGGCTCTCAAAGTTCGTTGACCCCTGCCTGTGACCTTTGACCTTGTGGGGATCATCCACTCCCCAAGGGACATCTACATGTACCATCCAAGTTTGGTAACAAACGGACCTATGGATCAAAAGTTATGACCCATAATAGAAACGCGCCATAAAAACTTAACATTGGGCTCTACAAGTTCGCTGACCCATGCTTGTGACCATTGACCTCGTGGTGACCATCCACTCCCCAAGGGACATCTACCATCCAAGTTTGGTCACAAATGGAGTTATGGATCAAAAGTTATGACCCATAATAGAAACGCACCATAAAAACTTAACATTGGGCTCTAAAAGTTCCTTGACCCCTGCCTGTGACCTTTGACCTAGTGGTGACCATCCATTCCCCAAGGGACATCTACCATCCAAGTTTGGTAACAAACAGACCTATGGATCAAAAGTTATGACTCATAATAGAAACGCACCATAAAAACTTAACATTGGGCCCTAAAGTTCATTGACCCCTGCCTGTGAGATTTGACCTTGAGGTGACCTTCATATATGGTAAAATGTGAAACTTAGTATGATCCCTCTTCCCTCAAAGTTTGATTGCAATTGAAGCCCAGATTAAAGAGTTATTGAAGTTTTTTGTAGCGTTACGGACAGACGACGAACGGACGGATGGACGGACGACGGACGGACAGATGCCGCAGGCGATCCCTTAGTCTCCCCTTACCTCCGGTGGGCTCGACAAAAACATACAACTACACACTTTCATTGAATGGCTGATGAGTGGGTCTTCTCTTCTTGTGGCTACTGCAAAGCAAACTCCACAGCTGAGATATTACGTTGCAGGTGCACGGTGGCTAGCAGTGCACTAAAAATGGGCTTCACAAATGAATGTTGAGATATCCATGTTACATACCTAATCTTGCTTTAAAGGAAATCCAAACCCAAAGAGGAATGTGGATATAGTGAAAGCAGTATAACATCAGCAGAACATATCAGTGAAAGTTTGAGGAAAATTTGACAACTGATGTAAAAGTTATGAATTCTAATGTTTTGATGTTGGAACTGCTGGATGAGGTGACTACTAGAGATTATGACATACATTGTATGTGAGGACAACAATCAAAGAAAATACAGAGAGAATTCCACACAAATTCACTTTTGTAGGTTAATGAAAGAGCACTTGACTAACCACTTTCAGAAAGCATGGGGAATAATTTCTACCTTTAACATATGTAAGTATCAAGTTGATGGAATGTGTAATTTTCATGAAAAAAGAATTTTTGTGGAATTCCCTTTATATTTTCTACTAATGTAGCTGATTTCACTCAATCCACATTTCTCTTTGGGTTTGGGTTTCCTTTAAATGCGTTACAAGTTGGGTCATGCCTAACATTTGTTTGTAAGAGTTCCATTCTCCCATTGCCCTTGAAAGGAAGAAATATTTGTGTAACAGTCCTTCCTAGACACAGGGTGAAGGAAGGAAATTGGTTTCCTAGTTCAGTGGGAACTTCTGATTGATACTGTGCAGTTTCAATGACAGCCACATGATGAATAGGTTTACAAACAAAAGTGAAAGTCTTGAAACAGCCTGACAATCTTTAAGATGTTTCTATCCCAGTTATGTCTACATGGAGGAGACACTACTGGGGGTGTTTCATAAAGCTGTTGTTACGAACAACTAAAGAATTACTTTTTGGGTCCCACAGTGAGGCACAGATCTAGAACCCTTGATAGAGATGTCTCCACTTCCAGCATCATATTTTGTTAAGTAAAATTTCATTTGAGCATAACAATCAATGAGGTGATAAATGATGTGGTTCATCCTGAGGATCCTATACATGTATCAGGTTTGTAACACCAAACCTGTAATTTCAAAGAATCCTAATGCTCCTTCTGTACCTTGTACCTTATACTGTATACGCCATATATTTCACGAGTCTAAATTTTCACAGTGTTTCATCTTGACAAGCTTTCAAAAAGAACCTCAAAACCTACCTTTCTAGTTTAAATTGACAATTGTTTACATGCAGATAGTCTCTGTATTTAATGTATATTGTTTGTTTGCTATTGACTGTTCTTATATCTTCTGTGATACTCTGTTGTAACATAATATTCTGTTCTACAGTGCCATGGATATCTTTTAAGATGAGGTTCTACATATGTAGAATGAGTGCTTTTTAAGAGGCTCTCCATTATTATTATTATTGGTGGCAATATTGGGTTTTACTCTTTTAGGGGCTAATTTAATTCTAGGCTCTCAACTTCAGCCCAGCCATATGTAATTTACCCCTCCCCCCCCCCCCAAAAAAAAAAAAAAAAAAAAAAAAAAAAAAAAAAAAAAAAAGGATAGACATCCGTAGCTCTGAGCTCTACATGTGGATGTATAAAGTAATGCGACTAAATCTATGTGGCTTTAGGGTTTAATAGAAGAGTTTAGGGTTAGGGTTAGAGTCTAGGGTTACAATTAGGGTTACGATTTAGGTTAGGTATTAAAAGGGGATGTGCTGAAGTAAGAAGCCTAAAATAATTTAGCCCCCTAAAACCCAACCCAGGATAGCCAAAATAAGCTATGTCTATGACAAAGTCAAACAGGGATGTCACATCAAACTCAGTCATTCCACATTTCAGTTTAATTTGGAAATCATCTTTTATCACTCTCTATCATCACCTATAGACATGCCACATGGAGGGACTTTGTGCCGTACACATGAGCACATGTACAGAACTAGCCCGAACAGACGTGCACAGCGTCAGACAGACCGGGCCTCGCCATCAATGTGGGGAACCACGACACAACTTTGAACTACAAAACTTATACATTACTTACAGTAATTTGTACGTTACTCACCTAAAGTGCATGGTTATATTATTGAAGGTACAAGAGAGCCCTCACGATAAGTCCATTGAACAAAAAAAAAAGGTACTTTCTAGCACATCCCCGACCATCGGGGTACATTTACATTACTGCAGAATTCAAAATGGCGCGTTGACCACTCAGCAATTTGATGCAAATTATATAGGTTCTATGCATGCACGTGCGTGGCTGGAAGTACAGCGATCTACTGCGTGCGTGCGCTCTTTGGTAGCTTACTAGCAGCACGGTCGACAGCGCTAACTTTAAAAGTGCATTCAGATCGCTTGAATTCCCGATTATCACTATCAGATGTGACGTTCGCACATGCTGCATCTAATCTTTATTTTGGTAAAATTTAAGCTGTTATTGTAAAATGTGTAGACTTTCTATGTCAATATTAACTAGAAGCACTCGCAATCAAGCACATGTATCCCTGAACCCGTCTCCCATACTCCATCTGGATTACTTTTTACGCCAGAATTTCATATGATATGGCAACTGTTGCAGGATACAATAAAATCCAAATACAGCCAGGTGTAGGTGTATAGATTTGACTACAATACATTTAAATACCAAATTTGAAAAAAAAAAAAAAAATCGGTCAAGAAACAAGGCAGCATTGCACACACAAGCAGACCCTGTAAAATTTACCTTTTTTAGTTTTTCATATTTTCTTAAAGAGCTACCTTTCTTCTACATTATTCTCAAGTTTGAGATCATAAAATGAATGGGAAAGTCCATTTTCAGTAGTTTTTCTACAACCCCTTTTTTGTAGCGTAGTGAGATCAGGGATGTCTTAGAGGCCCCTTTTCATTTCTTGATAACCCTTTGCACACTCTTCATTTTCAAGTTTGATAACTTTTGAAGGGATAAAGCTACTGCTTTGAAAGTTGGCATAAATCATGGCCAGAATATGTTATCAAAGCATGCTCAATTTCAATTTAATCTGATAATCCCTTCATTGTTGTTGCTCCAATGGTTTACAGATCCTGTTTTTTGTCCCATTCATCGCACAGCTAGCACGGTTTGGTAAAGATTAAGCGCTTGAATAGACAGATATAGACCCTGTATACTTCAGAGCCTCTTTTCTCGGTTCACACTTTTCCAGAGTGTGCGCTTTCTTTCCAATATTTAGATAGGTTAGGAGAGTCCAATTGAATTGAGTTATACATTTTTTTAAAGCTTAGAGTCTGCTCTTTCAGGATCTGTCGTTAACTAAAAATCCATGTCTGGCGACTTTTTGTCTGTTTCGTGGTGCAGTGAAGGGTCACATTTGCAGAACCAAACATTGCACGAACCCTGTTGTCAATACTTCCACTTTACTGGTAAGTCTTCAAATTGAAAAAATTTTTCGATTTTAAGTTGATATTTGTCCGCGATACTACATCCCTGTCATGATCCTGAATCAGAATGCTGCGGTCCGCAGCCCCATATATTCATGATATCACACTAGAGTAGCACGGCAGTAAGCGGCCGTGCAGCCGTTCGCGGCAGGTACAACATACACGGTAATATACCGCTAAACAAAGCATTGCACTGTTACACTGTACATGCACACTACACATACACTAACACACTAGCAATCAACAAAAACCAATCGATAAAATGGGCACGATCTCTGACGAAAGTGAAATTTTCTCACCTATGTAAATGACAACATATCGCATTCAAAATATTATTTTCGGTACTTCTTCACATAACAATTAAGAAATAATGGTCCAAGAAACTTGATTTTTTGTCGTTTTCCCGATGCTCATGGATTTTGAAAACATATCCTCACATAAAATAGAACTTTCACGAGCCGATTTTTGTACGGAAAGTGGATGTTACCATCAAAAAAATTCAGAAAAACACGAGAAAGACATCAACAACACCGCCAGAATTGCGATCTTGTTTGCGGGCAATGTATGTGCGCCCGCTATTTTCACGTGCTCTCGCAATGGAAATTGGCGCTTACGCAATGTTTGCGAGACATGTGAAGGCGTTCAGCTCAAGATCGCGGAGCACGCGCGTATTGCATAGGGATTGTACATCGTGCCGCAAGCAGAAATACTACGTCGCATATCGCCCTTATCGGCGAAAATTGTGCCGGGTTTTGCCCTGGTAAGTCATGAAAACTGCGTTGGTCAATGGTAAATTTCTTTTATGAAAACAATTGTGTTAATGAATAATCTTGTCTGTGATATATGAAATGGTTGAAAATAATTTGCCTGATTTGTTTAAAAGTTGGAAAAACCCTGAACAATGCTTAAACTGCCACAAACGGGATATTTTACTCTATGCGTATATGGGGCTGCTGGTCGCAGTTATTTAGTAAATACCAAACCCCGGCGCGGGGCGCTATTGGGGTCGCTGCTGCGGTTAGTAAATACCATGATCAATCTCATGAATACAGAACCTACTTTGATCATGTTGATACGGTAATTTAATTTACATACCAGGTACGTTCTCCTGACCCGAGCGAAAGCATTTTGACTGCCAACTTTCGCTGTTCACTAGCCCGACCAGTTCCCATGACCGTAGACGCCGTGCGACACTTATGTAAATTTACAGCGACATACCAACAACAGGGCTGTGTGTAGCTGGCAGCTGGCTTGAGTTGATTAACGGAATGAAAAATAATATAATTCCATAACACATATTTAAGTACATGGGACTAGCTCTGCAGAACTACTAACTCGTACAAGGGCCAGGGTCTACCACCAGTCAAGAGAAGATCTATATCTTATCTTTCGTTAGATTTTCCATGGTCATTCATATCACATGCTGCCCTGATTCACATTACCTCTTCGCTGATACGAAATTTCCCCTCCTTCAGCTGTTCCACATATCCGAGCAAATCGAAGAAAGTGAGTGACCAAGAAGCGACGTGGCGTCAGCATGCGAGCCATGTTGTCGTTACGCAACAAGGTCCATTATTGACCGATTCGGGTTCGTTGAGGGCAGCAGACATTTTACGGCACAGGGCGCAGCCATAGTGGGTGTATCAGCCGACCCCCCCTGCTCTCCCCCACCCCGGGGCAATATGTTTACACGCACTTGTAACAAAGGTTCGCGCACTAAGCAAGCATTCGCGCACTCAGTACGAGACGCCTATTGGCTAAAGCCGTTTTTCATTCTGCGCGCGTGCTAATGTAGGGAGAGGGGTGGGGGAGTGCGGAGGGGGGGTTGGCTGATACACCCACTATGGCTGCGCCCATGCCAAAAATACACATAGCGCGTCACAGAATCGGTCAATACAGCAGCTCTATGGACCAAGGACCGTTGTACCAATCAGTGAAGTTGCGAGCAAAGAGCGTAGGGTCTACTCATGGACCTACCATGGTCTACTGGAGTATTCTTTTTGTTGGTATCGTGTCCATACAAGGCACTTTTCGGTGTTCGCGCGCACGCTGGCCAGCGTTTTGCTCAGGGAGGTGGTTCTTTCTTCCACCTCCCTGGTTCCCTGTAACAGTTTGCTACGTCAAGGAGATGTACTATAGTACAGTACTAGTAATGTTCTCTGTTACACCAGGGAGGTAGGGAGGTGCTCACCTCCCTGGTTACACCTCTAGAACAAATAAATCCTGCAGATTTCTGAATGGGATATATAGGTATATCATAAGCAAAATTAAGGAAATTATGGCAGTTTGAAATTTCACTTTTTTTTTTGGGGGGGGGGGGGAGCAGTTCTGGTACAGTGGATATGAGTATGCAAATAAGTTAGCTAACATGTCATACCCTGGCCTCTTTCCATTGATCGCGTTAAAAAAATAAATAAAAAAAACAGGATTTGAGCCTCGGGCATAATTGCGCTTATGAGTGGAAATTTCACAGTTTTATGTAGAAACTATAGGCCTATGGCGAGTTGTGAGGGGATGACATGCTCACTTTTCCATTTGCATATTCATATTGACTATTAAATAACTGTCCCCCCCCCCCTTCAAAAAAAAGAAAAAAAGTAGCGAAACTTCTTATGTCATATCTGCCTTATTTTTCATCCAATTTCGATCAAATTTGTACCATTGAACTGGTAATACATGTATTTTACTCTTTCTTATGAGAGAAACAAATATTTGGACTGGATTTCCCCTTTAAACTGGAAAGAAAAAGAAAATTTTGTTATGCCCACCCTGAAAGAAAATCTTACAATTCGGAGAGCATGTGTCATCTCATCATCATTTCAAGCAGCGAGCAGCGATGCACATACGATCATAACGCTATCCCACTGTTTGTTTCTTGTTTTGACTGTTATTTGATAAACAACAAATGCATATCGCCGGGATGCTAGCTTCTCTTAGCCAGGCTTCGAGCCTTTAATCAGGCTTGACGGTTTTCTTATCCTTATTAATATACAAGGATCTATATCATTAATGGCTGTGCTATAGACGTGTAGATACCCTACGCTTTGAGTGGTGGGGGCGGAGGGAGAAGTAATTTATCATCTTCGGTTGTAAGTCAGAGTTTCGGAATGATCTATATGTGTGGCCTTAGAACTGCTTTCCTGTTATGGAAACTCAGGCCCACGTGCATGATATGTAGTTCCGTCAGTGCTTTCCTCAGAGCTGTGATATTATAGGATAAACTCGATGAGATAAAGGGAGAAGTATGGTATAGTATTGACTGAGTTGAAGATTAAGCTTTTTTTTTTTTAACTTGTAGGGCATAATGATGAGATGCTTATAGAAAACCCTTTGTTATCATATATGCTGCTAAGAGGAATTCAAATTTAATTTGGGGAAAATCGGTTTTGAAATGGCTGAAATATACAAAAACAAAGTGAAACAAAGAGGTCATAATAAAGGGTTATAGGCAGGGCCTAAATTTTATGATGGGACCTTTGTTTTATGATCAGTCTCGGCCATTAAAAAAAAACCACAATTATCTTTAGATAAACTTTGAATTCCTCTTAGAATTGTATGTTCTTTCATATTTCATAAAAGGTTTCTCATTATATCTCACAGAAAAGTTCGAAACCTTGAAATCACCCTCATCAACCAAAACTCCATACCATCGATCCCTTGAACGACTGAAGTAATAATTGAAGGATGTAAATGGGGACACACTGGCTAAACACGAGTGACAAAGTGAAGACTAGCTATCAAGGTATATTGTTGAATTTCCACATCTCTATACCACTCATTCTACAAAAAGAGGTAAGTTATAGAAAAAAAAAAAATCATATAGAGTGCATGTCATTTTTATTGGTCCCCGATTATTGTTTGTATGATGGTGAACTCGTCATCGCACTAAAAATACTATCTATTTATGATTATACAGTTTGTGATAATATATATATATATATATATATATATATATATATATATATATATATATATATATATATATATATATATAATACATATTTGCTCCGCGTATTGGCCGCACATATAGAAACAGTAATGATAATGTAACAACAGAGGAATGAATTAAATGCCAATTGCCTTGATTTTTATTCAAAAGAATCATGTCATGTTTCCGGATGTTTCAGGATCTTGTAACGAGTTGTCCTTGGTATGTAAGAATACTGATGGAGATACGTGTTCGACTTTGGTGCAGTAACTCTGTAGGGGTGAGCAGTTGCAGAAGATCGAGCGTGTCAATCGAACATTGGAGACCAATGGGGGAAGAATTCCAGACAGCTCAACGGACGGTCACAAGAAGAAGTGGCGGTAAAGAAGGTACAAAAAGATGCCACATTTCTCCGGTGCTCCAGTGGATAAATTCCAACTTTGATGGGGTCATCAATTCTTAGGAGGCGAAGGACTTTTCTCTGTAGCCTGATTCATGAATCAAACGTGGGAGTCAAGTATACGTTCACCAAACAGATTCAAGTTAACGATTTTACCAAAATTGCACTTATCCAAGGGTAGCCATCTCGCATACTGGTAGTGGGCGTTGTGCATTTTGATCTCATGGAGAAGGTACGAAGTAAATCCTGAAACTAATATTATAAACAATAACTGAAATTTCACCACAGGGGAAGGATCTTTTTAGGCAACAACAGGCAAGAATAATATATCATAATTATTATTATTCACATTGTGTACTTAATAAATTCATTGAGGTTGGCGTCGGGTCTTATGAACAGCTGCGAGAGTCTCCCGTGACAAGCACGCAGCAGACACTGGCGCCTTGTCGGGATGAATGGCGACATCAACGTCACTTGTCATGTTTGAATAGGTCTGAACATCCATCATATTGGCGTCACATGAACATCACATGCCTATTTCTATATCATGCGATTACTCCTTACTCAATAAATGTTTTCTTTGAGAGAAGCTTTCCTGCATGGAATATTTCATCCCAAGGACAATATTGTTTATGAATATGATATACTCTGAAAGCAACATCTCAGAGGGAATTCAAGCTTAACAATAATTCCACTATTCACAGAACGCAGCATCCTCTCGGCGCCTTGATTATAGCTGTCTTTTACTCGAGTCGGAGGCGATATTTTTTTCTTTTTACTTGTTTTGTTTTGTTATGTTTTTTGTTTTGTTTTTTGTTTTTTGTCTGATGGATTGGAAACTTGGAAACAAGAACATAAACGTTCAAGTTTTTACAACAACGCTTTCAGGCAATGTTAAATGAGGGGAAGGACATAACATGGATAGCAATTATGGCAGATCTCTGATATAATTTTCGTAAGAAAATCCAGAGGAAGGCCTACATAGCATTACAAGTGACTTTTATTGTTTAATTTGTTATTGTTGCCTTCAAAGTAATACTATGCATTCTTGCAGTGTGTGATATGAAATTGATTACTTCACACATAACATAACATTCATCAGAAACACGTGTCATTTTTAAAACTAAAAATCACCACTGATTGATACAATAATGTTCTTCCTGGTGAGCTCTTCAATGCTCATTTCTCTACTTGTATCTTTCATTACCGTTGTAACAATGACAAATAACACGCTTGATACTGAACACGTATGCGTGCCATGACTATACGCCATAAAGTCAATAAATCTATACGCCATAAAGTAAATAAAGTTTTTAAATCACCAATCGATCCTTTTTATCACGAAGATAAGTGTTAAGTGTAGAACAACAAATAACAGACATGGCCACTGTAGGGGCCGCGGAACGTTTTGTCTTCCCCCCACCCCCCACCCCACACCCCCCCCCCCCCCCCCCCCCCGCTTAGACGCACCGGCGTAGCCTGGATAATGACCTTATGATCTTTGGAGGGCGGCGGTTACTATGCGAGGAAGCCAAGCGACCGAGCCCGAGCGAGCGGAGGGAAGGGGGGGGGGGGGGAGGGTGTGAGAGAGCAATGTTCCCCCCTCCCACGGGGATAACTTTTTGCATTTTGAGTGTAAATGGTGCAATTTGATGCATCTTTTTGCATCTTTTATCGACTTGAAACCCCCCGCTTAGACGCACCGGCGTAGCCTGGATAATGATCTTGTGATATTGGGAGGGCGGTGGTTAACGTACTATGCGAGGGAGCGAAGCGACCGAGCCCGACCGAGCGGAGGGAACGGGGGGAGGGGGGGGGGGTGTGGGAGGGGGTTGTTCCCCATCCCACGGTGAGAACTTTTTGCATTTTCATGTGTAAATGGTGCAATTTGATGCATGTTTTTCCGTCTTTTATCGACTTGAAACGGCCCCACTTATTTAAGGTAGCAGGATATTTTTATGCGGATTATTATTGAACAATTTGCCTATAAAGTGGTAGCATTTAAATAAACTTCTTGTATTAATCTATTGTTACAATTAATTTCATGAACGTTGTCTGTTAGGCAATAAAACAGAAAAGGCATGCTAGGCTCACGAGGGTGTATATACAAAAGGGATATTTCTCCTCCCACACGAAGGTGATTTTACATTTCAGACCTGAAATTCAGCGATCTGGTGCAAATTTTTGGTGCAATACTTCGATTGTTTTTCTAGCTCCCCCACCCCCCACCCCCAAAAAAAAAAATATTTATGGAAATAATTTGGACTTTTTCTTAGGAAAGTGTTCATAACAAAATCACAGCAATTAGCTCTTATTCCGAGTGGGCATCATCTATGTGTATGTACAAAGTCTAATGAGGTAGAGGGGAGGGTGTGGGAGGGGGATGCCCCCTCCCACTCGAGGGAGCTTTTGCGTTTTTAACATCAAGATAAAGCGATCTGAAGCACACTTTATGTGAGAAATTCGGGTAGTGTGATTTTTTCCCCGATTTTTTCCCCGATTTTTTCCCTCTCTTTCTTTTTTTTTTCTTTTTTTTTCTCGATCCAAAAGTGTGGGGGCTTCAGCCCCCCAGCCCCCCCCCCCCTCGGTTCCGCGGCCCCTGTATAAAATCTTGATATGTCACCTTGTTTGGCCTATGTACAATTCTGATTGACAATAAAAAGGATTACCGCAACAGCACTCGTGACAATAATTATTATAAGCAATTTATCCTGCCAAATATCCACGAAACAGCCATTTTATTTTTTATTTACAACACAAAACATCATCATGAGAACTATATGCAAGTTTCACAGTTGTTGATTTCCTTAAACGCCGACGCAAAAAAAAAAAAAAAAAAATCATGTGTTGAGAGACAAGTTTACGTAGACACAAGGCATGTATACTCACTGATTGGGTGCACGTCACGAGACCGACACCCACGAGTCATATACAGCCCACGAGTCATACAGCTCGTGAGTTTAATAAACTAACAAGGCCCGCGATACCGACACATCAATACTAAGCCCCGTGATGTATATCTGTCGAACTCGTGGGCTGTTTTTACTTGAAAGTGTCGAACTCATAGGCTTTATTTACCTATATAGATAAGTGTCGAACTCACGGGCGATATGACTTGTAAGCTTTATGACTTATGAACCTGTTTTCAATGTCAAACTTGTGGGCTGTATGACTCCTGGGTGTCGGTTCTAAATCATTCGGATGACCTCGTATTGACCTAATCATACCGTTAATTACATGCATTAAAAAGAACATCAAACATTTGAATGAATAAACGTTCGAAATAACGAATCATGATTAGGCCACTTTCGGACTAACAAACATTCGCAATAACACCACTTACAAGAGAATGATGACGTTTGGCTCAACGAACCTTAATATTTCATTTCGGATAAACGATTAACCTTTGGCTTTGGGATAACGAGCATCATCCCGATGTTCGTAATTCAAAAAGTTCGAAAAGTCTAATTTCCGTGAGTTTTTGTTGTATTATGTGTGATTGTATTTGTATGTATGCATGTATGTATGTATTGTCATTTAGGTGTTTACTCCTTACGATAATTTATAGGGTGCGCCTATACCCGACAAGCGCTTGCTTCTTCTAGGTTTTAACCAAAAGAAATCTCTGTAATATTGAATTAAATCCGAACATTTGTTGCTTTATTTAGAAAGGAGAAACAAAGTTTGTTATTCCGGAGGTTCGTTGATCCAAAAATGATATAAGGTTTCTTCATTCCGAAGCTGTCCGAAACTGAAATTAAGTTTGTTAAACCGAAAATGAAAAGAAGGTGTGTACTACCGAACCTTCGGAAACAATGAGCTCTGTAATTGGGATTAACGAACCTTCCGAATAATGAAACTTAACGAACCTACGGAATAATGAACATTGTAATTATCTGATGAATGATTCTTCGGAATAGCGAACAATATTTCATTTTCGGATTAACAAGTCTTCTGAATAGCGAACTGTATGACTATAATACAAACACTTCCGAAATCGTTGACACGTCGGCTTGTGCGCAGTAAGTAGAAGCTCACAACAATAAAAAGGCGCGATAAATCATATTTTTATCATTATTGTTAAAGCAGTGATAATGTCAATGACGTTGTCAATAGGTCCGTTGTTATCGTTTTTCCCCGTGTCACCCAGCGTTAGGACATTGTAAAAATCAGCAATAAACAATACAAGAAAGTCACATTGTGAAAAATAAAGAAAATGTGATTCATATTCTAACTATTTACATTATCAATGCAAACCAACAACAAAGCAACAACTGATAGGTCATACTTGTGGAATCAGGGAATTCTGCTGAAGTGCAATAATTTTCGAGTATTACAAAATAAGCTTGTGCAGATGAATTTGAGGAAAAGTCTTAAAAGGCTGCTTTGTTTCAGAATTACTCCGCTACGTAAAAAATTCTGTACGTATCATATAGCAAAGATGACAAATTTAATTTCATGGAGATTTTGGTGTGCAAGAGAAACAATAAATTGAGTCTATAAGATGATGTCACTTTCAGTTTAAGACAAACAGAAACCTGTGTTTATAGATTCGCCCTTAATCTTTTTTTTTATTTGATAACATTTCCCTCAAATTGTCCAGTTTTCTGAGGTTTTTTTTCTGTTTGTCCTTAATTTGCTTTTTCTGCAAGGTGTGGATTTAGATTGCGTGAAATTTCTCACTCTAAAGCTGTGAAAAATCCACGCAGTCTCGCAAAGTGACCTGGATCATACTGTAACAGGATTTCTCCCATAGATAAGTTTCAGTCTTTGTTGTAGTGTACATGGAGGAGAGAGAGAGCAGAGTTACTAATCCATGTATTTACTGCTCAATCTCATTTCAATGAAAAACTTCGATCATTTATTTCGTAGAACAGACTTGAGGAAATAACTTGGTTCTGATATTTCAGAAAACCGACAGAAAATTATCTTATAAAACTCTGTTCGAAAATTAGGGTGTTTAGCACCGTATATAATGGGGTTAGCTGCACTGTTTGCCATTGCTACTGATGCTGCATAAGAAGTAAAGATGCTGCTCCCAGAAGTAAAGTAATTGGATCCAACTGGTAGATAGAATAGAAAAAAGACACAAACTACTGTGAATAAGTTTTTGGTGATTTCAATATCTCTTCGGCTGAAAGTGACAAATGTTTTACTCTGATTTCGATCGCCACCTTCAATGGCATCTGGAAATTTCCCTAAAAATTTTCTGTTTTGGGCCAGTACATATGATAATATGAAGACATAAAAAATTCCGGTGAGGGTGAGACAAAGGACAATAAAAACGCCTTGCAGTAACACGTAGTACGGCGTCAAAGGATTACGACTGTTAAGCGTGCATATTGAGTAAAACCTATAATAACCCAGTTCGCCGACACCAAATAAAAGCGGAACAGTTGTGACCAGGATCGCAACCAACCAGAGAAGGACAATGATAAAGAGCATGACGCGGGGCTGATGAATTCCTCGATGACCACGGATAGACTTGGTGATTACATACCAACGCACAACAGCTATCGTCATCAGCGACATGATGCTAACGTAGACGCAAACGAAAAGGGATCCAGCGGCGAGCGAGCAGATGACGTCAGGTAGAGGATACTTGGAGGACTGACTCAAGAGGCCGACCACTTGTAGCGGGAGGCACAGACACGCCACCAGGTCCGCGATGGCGAGGTTTACGACCAACATGTTCGTAATCGTCTGAAGCTTCTTAGAGATGACAACGGAAACGATCACTAGTGTATTGCCAAGGAGACCAATGACTGTGACCAGAAGAAAAGAGACAGAAACTATTATCCGATGATGGTACGGGACTTCATCTTGATAGTTACCTTCATGTGGTGACAGGGTGAAGGGGATTGTTGTCGAGATGAAAGAAATCCACTGAACCTCTGTTTCATTTTGAAACTCTACTGCAGTCATATTTGAAACCAATGCCATGCTTCAAGGAAATGTAATTCTCTTTTTGCTGTCAATCTCTTTAAGAAAATACCCAAAAAAGAATCAGATTGAGATTTTGTACTGTAAGGCGAGAAATTATTTCTGAGCAGACCCTTAGTCGACGTTCGATCACACACCAAACGCTGTAAGCAAGACAACAGGAATAGTTTAATGGTGGCGGTGTGTAGTCCTGGCGTCCGCTGTCAACATTTTGCAAGGAGTGGAGTGAGCATCGTTTCGAAAAAGAAAATGGTTTATTCTGTTGATATATCGCAGCTGAACCAATCAGGAAAAAGTACATTGTGGTGGCCTTTAACAACTACACAACATTCATCAATCAAAGCAGCAAGAGGACTGACAATACATGTTTTGCGATGTGAAAAAAAAAATGTTTCAGTCACTAATGCGTCGCCATTAGCGGAGCTTGCTTCAGAAAAAAAAAAAGAAAATAGTAGCGTGTTTTTGCTGCAGTTGTTTGCTTTCTGTTTGACATGGAGGATGCTTTAGTACAAGATATTTCATAGAAAACACAATGGTCAATAGGTAAGGCTGTTAATGGATATCATGTCCCCTTATAACCAGCCACTATTCATCAAAACTATCGTTCTCACGCTTTGTACTGCAATTTGAATGGAATCAAAGTGTAATTGCCGAACTGTTCCTGTTCGTGCGTGCTATTTGATCCTTACGTGTTGGCCTAATTATTATGATGGTTAACAACTCTTGCGTCATCAGCATTATACATGTAGTGCATAGACGTACGTATATAGTTCTGAAGGACAGAGATAGCTAATAAGGGAGGTGAAAAACAAGGAATAACATTCTGTTTTGATCAATATTAATCCATGAAAACGGGCAGGGTGCAGTACCCTATATCAGAGTGAGGCATTTGGAATCATAAATTGATGAAAGAATCTGTGTCTCCATCTTGAAGTGTAATTTGTTTGTAACTGTGAGAAGCTTCATATTTTGTCTTTATAAGTGAAAGAAGATTTGCGACGTTTTGTAAGCAACAATATTACTGTTGTGGATAGAAATAAACTGCTTAATAATCAAACTTGACGGGATGTTTTAAAGATAGGAAAGGGTCATTGTTTTGAAGTCTCTTATCAAAATATGACATTAATGTTCAGAGAGTTATGAACACTGAATTATCACAAATCAAATCAATTTGTTCAGTCATCATGGTGGCACTGCTAACTGAATGACTCTTATGTGAAAGCTGTGGGTATCTTTACAATCACTTTGTGACTCTCTCTTTCTAGATTTAAACTGTTATCCAGCTGCGGACTACATTGATCTCAGTAGCCATTGTAGCAAGTCACTGAATTTGCGTCCACTCTCATATTTTTTTTTCTATAATCTAAGGAGTATGCGGGCGTCAGTGAAGTTTTATTTTGTGGGTGTTGCAATATAATATATATAACATATTTTTCATTATTATCAGGCATTCTGTTATTTCTGTCTGAAAAATTAGGATGTCTTCTAGATGGCCTGAGGTGGCTTTGTCTTCAGTCTAATGACAAATCTTCTCCAGTATTAAGCGACAAAGTGTGCATGACAGCTATGAATTATAAGACCACTATAATTTTACAAAGTTTACTCAATGACAGCTATGTACCCAGATAGAAAGGTTCTTTTTTTGCGGACTGGCAAAATTAGACTCTAAAACTGTTTCTCTCAATGAGCTGACAAAGATTTTAAGAGAATTCCTCCTCCCACATTAATTAGAGGAAGCTATTCTTTGTATTCCTTCAAAGTCATAAGTCTATTTGTTTTCGTAAACACAAGATTTTTTACTTCGTCTGTATTTCATGTAATGATATCTATAATATCTTCAGCTTATTTATGTCGAGTGACCCTGTACTTACTTCATCTGTCAAAGAGACAAATAGTGCAACAAATATTTCACAAATGTCTTTCCTAAAATAATTATGCGAGTTCTTTTAAAGTGTAAATAAACAAAAAATGCAAAATACCAATAGCCATTTTGTTTTTGTTTGGGGTTCCGGATTCTTAAAATTACGATTGCAGCGATGTTTGAACATTATGTCTTATATAATGCTACTGTAAAAATTGTAGCTATATTTTATCATTTGGGGCGCTGTGGCATAGTGGACAAGACTCCCGACTCCCGATCGGAAGACCCGAGTTCGAATCCCGCCCAGTGCTTACGTCCTTGGACAAGATGTTTTTACCCACCATGCATGTCCCTCTCGACCCAGGTGTATAAATGTGTACCTGGCAACGCTAGGGTAATAATTATGACAGGGCCTTCTGGTAGAGCAGTGACAACGCTGAAGAGGCTACCCTGGATAAATAAGACCTTATTATTATCATTATCATCATCATCATTTTGTTTCATCGATTATGTTGCATCATTTTTTTGTGCCACATGAAAACAAAACAGATCATTATATCTGATATGATATGTATACATGAATATAAATATTGTGTGCACTCATACCCATATGTGTTTTAATGTTTGTTTTAGGTGACAGTGCAATATCATATCTACAGTAGATGTATAAAGTCAGTTATTATGTCAAACACATATAGACTTACTGCTCTGTGTCTGGCGTTCCCATTGCGTAAAATACCATCGATGTAAAAGCGCTTTCATAATCCACAGAGTGCGACCACACCACTCACCAAATGATCACCGCTGATTGGCTGATGGTCGGCTTCCGCCGGCTTGCGATCATACCATTGGTCCAATCGTTGTAAGTATCCTATCATCCAGGGATGTCTCCATCTCCCTGTCTCTTCTAACGAAGCTCTGTCGGCTTTCAGATACTTTCTCTTCCTTTCTCAAATAGACTCAGTAGGTGGACAAGCTTAACAATGCTGTATTCAGCGGCAATAAGTAATTCATGAAACTCAATCATTTTCATTATGCAAGAAAAAAACTGCAGCATTTCTCTCCTGATAAAATGCACTTACCTCTAAACCTCTTTTGCTCGCATGATTCAAAGAACAAATTCAGTTTCATGCAGTCATTTCTCCCTAATTGACAAGACTTTAGAGGTCGCTTTACGACCCTTTTTACCATTGTCAATCGATTAATAGCAAGGAAGAGGGGAAAGCGATGGTTACAATTTTCAGCATCATTCCATCTTTTCATTCATAACAAACCAGATTCATGCGATCGATACTTAGTGACTGTAAGGCCGCAAAGAGCAACAGCCGTCGAAAAGAAAAAAAAAAAAAACAACTCATGTCTTTTAAATGTTCTCCATGTTTAAAACTTTTTGTAAGTGATTCTCAGGCCATTTTAAAAGGAATGAGAGGATAGAGTGACATTCTATTTTATCCTGACCCTCTTTGTCCATATTTACACACACACATATACACACACACACACATACACACACACACACACACACACACACACACACACACACACACAAGGGCATACAAAGTTACTAACTCCCTCCCACTCTCTCTCTCTCTCTCACTCATTCTTTCACTTTCCTTGTGTTGCAATGCAAAAGGTAAGAAACAAACAAAGAAAAGTGAAATGCTTCAGATGGTTTCCTCAAGTTGTACCTTCTGTTTTAAACATGCTGAAATAATGGGCTAGAACTACACAAGAAGGATAAAAGGCACGAATTGCATTTCATGATCTGCTCACAATTCGTACGGGGGAAAACCTATGTGCGTCTTTACATTATCTATTCAATTCTTTTGCATGTTCTTAATTTGATTTAGAGTTGTTCTTTATCAATCTTTTGATGAAGACGCCACTAATTTGACATTTTGTGTTTATCTTAAAAGTAAACCTCTGCGTTGTAATTACTCAAGAGTTTTTCTTTTCTTTTCTTTTTTAAAGATAGTGTCATGTCCGATTGTTTTTGTTTTATGGACAGCACCCCTCCCCCTTCAGAAAAATTCAGACATGCAAATATATTCTGTACACACATGAAGATCCCCTAAGAAAAAAAAAAAAACACACACACACATGAACACACACAGCACATTATACTTAAGAGTGATGTATGAACATTATGTATATTACTATATATAACGTATGTGCCGTGCACGCAGATGGGTTTGTGTGTGCATGTGTGCGTGTGTGTGTGTTTGTGTGCGTGTAAATTATTTCCTCTTTTCTTATAGTGTCAGCAAAGTACGATAAAAATTGAATATTCTAAACTTTATGCAAAATTTTATGATATGACAAATGTATGATGCAAATGACATTGAAAGAGTCCACATAACATACTTTTATCGAATGCTATTGACAATAATTCTGAACACTCACCTTTTTACACACACACACACACACACACACACAATATATATATGTATATATATATATATATATATATATATATATATATATATATATATGTAATCTGAGATCCAAATTCTGTAGGAGGGAAAAATAAATAAGTGCATTCAAAGATGGAAATTGGCGTTGTCTTGCTTACTAACCGACTTATTTGAATTATCTATTTGTTGTCTTTTTTTTTCATGTGATTGTGGTATTTTTCAATGACTTTGTTTTCACCGAATCATTGATCAAATATTGTCAAAGTTTCCTGAGAGGTAGATGATTCTCTCTTTCAGCTTTTCAGGGACAAGGTCGCCTCCTGTGCGGCGCTCCTTTCCTGACGCTCTGGATTCAGTTGAGAATGTGATTTCAGCTTAACGATTAGAGGTGGTTCCCATGGTAACAGGTCTCCACATCGGAGCGCACAATTTAATCTCGCCCATATCGGTCAATATTGACAGAATTCAATACACGCAAGAGTTTTTTTTTTCCTGGTCTGCTTCTAATATGATTATCTGAACAGCATCAGCTTTGAAACACCGATCCATAAATCTCGTTTGTAAACATTTTGATCTCCATACATCAGCAGGGCACAATATCATGATTGATCATTAATTGTTTGAACTTCAGACTGGATCACTTGTCCTATAATTGCGGCCACACCACCATGTAATACACACTTCCTCACGCGTGTATTAGGTATATAATTATGTATGAAGAAATAAACTGTTAATGCATTTTTTTTGCCAATAAAGAATGAGTTTATTCGACTCGAATTTTCAGCGGCCTCCGCCTCCTTCATGAGTCTTGAGTTTATTTGTTAATCTATATGCTGATTGATTGTTCATTCCGAATATGTCATGTCGTTACAATAAACGAAATTTAGAAAAAAGGGGATTTGAATAAATTAAGAAATTAAGAATTGTAAATTTCTAGACATTGTAACAACAGAAAAGCAGAAGACCGCAGCTTGACATGGATCGAAGCCTCGCGTGATAAAATTCGAAACTTAAATTCGACTTACATAACCAAATAACTGTATAACGGATGTGTCTACAAAATAGAATCAATAATCAACTCCAAAATATCGTAGTAATTTGTGAGGTAAAAAGAATAGAGGGGAAAACTAAAACATATAGTTATTTTATTTGTTTTCAAGAGACATTTTTACTACAATATTGTGCTGAGGTGAGTGCTGTGCTGTGCTCTGTTGTGATGTGCATGGCATGAAATACAATTTTGTTAATTTAACGTTTGGGCATATGTGACATAATTGGGTGTGTGTGTTTTTTTTTTTTTTTTTTTTGGTTTTTTTTTTTGGTTTTTTTTTGTGGTGTATCTGTGTATCATGTGTATGTCTATTACATATTTCTGTTTATAGTATTAGTTTCAATGTGATCATGAATATGATTTCAAAAAGGCCCATGCAGCAAACTACTAGATTAAACACGGTGTATACCTATATAAGCTGTTTATGAGCTAACATGAAAACCCCAACATTTCTTATATCGCTCGCACAGTATTATATTCCGTTAAAAGATACTTTTTCATAAGTGCCTTTAAAAATGTAATTTAGTGGTTGCATTAATTTGATCAGAGGGATTATTCCAAACATCTGGTCCATGGTGTCTTATTGACTTGTGAGCTATCAACTTGGGATTGTGGAGGTGATAATCTTTGCGTGGACGCTGGAGTTCGCAGTGAACAGGTTGTGGAGCGAGGAGGGGAGGGTGTTGGATGTGTATTTGTACATGAATATTGTGCATATAATGTATGGTTATCGTTTATATTTTCAGGGATTTCAATCTAGAGAATAACGGTTCAGAGTTTGCAAGATAATGTGAGTTGGTGCAAATGCGGAGTGCTCTTTTTTGGAGAAGGTAGACTAATTGAATTTTGTCTTGTTAGAATATGCCCATACTATGTTGCAATATGTGATGTATGGTAAAAATCAGTGCATTCTATCAAATAAGAAGATACTTTTCTTTCAAAAAATCTTGAAGTTTAAGCAATATATTATACATATATTTCTCAATATCATGCTACTTATATTGTTTATATGTTCATTCCAGGTAAGAATGGCATCAATGATTACACCTACACTGTAAAAACATCGGTGTTAGATTTAACACCACGGGTGTTAAATCTAACACCGATCAAACTTCAATAAAGGACCACACCCACAGGTGTTAAAAATGCACTGTGATGGTGTTGAAAAGTATTCACCTGACACTTCGTGGTGTTAATTTGACACTGTACCTGGTGTTATTTTGACACTGTACTGGTGTTAAGTCAAAAATGACACCACATGGTGTTGATTTGACATTTGCTGGTGTTAATATCAATGGTTTAACACCCGTCCAGCTTCAATAAGGGACCACACCAGCTGGTGTTACTTTGGTGTAAATTTATTTTCAAATTTTTTCAAAAATCTAGTATTTTAATGTAAAATTCTTGATCGTCTTGTTTAAATTAAAAATCAACACGAAGTGCAGTCACTAAGAAACTCTTCAAAAAACAGTTTAAAATTTGGAAATGACACCCGTAGGCGTTAATTTAACACCATAAATGAGCACCGAAAATTTAACACCAGCTCGGTGTTCACTATTTAACACCGGACTTTTTGCAGTGTAGGAATTTAGTAGACTTTCTTTTTTTCTACAAGGGGTAACCCATCAGTATATAAATTACATTTAATATCAAGAGAATGAACATTTTTCCAATGTACGAAATTGGTTTTATCAATGTTTAAGGATATTCATTGCATTTGAACCAAGAAGAAACTTTACATAATTCCAAATCAAGTGGGCGGATAAGTGTCTGTGGATCTTTATCTGAGTAGAATATACATGTATTTGTATCATCTGCAAACAACGTGTAAGTTAAAATTGGTTAAGCACTGGTTTTTATGTCATTAACATAGATAAGAAATAAAATCACATGAATGTATGAATGAATATAATGAAAATGATTGGGGAGCTGTTATATTAACTTTTGACACTCTACATAATTATACTTTATTTCTCTTGACGTTACTGTTCGTTTTTGGCTCGTTTCTCAATTGGAAAGTGATATTTTGCTCTTATTGTAACACAGTTCTCCTTAGGAACAACGTTATGAAGTACTATTGACTTAGGTCAATATAATCAAGTCTTCCTCTGATTTCACATTTATACAGACTGAATTATGTAATATTTCATATAACAGTAATTTTTATAAAATGTCACATTGGTAAAATTATTCTTAGTGTCCTACCAAGTACCTTGAACGACCCGGAGTATCTGTATGGCAGTAAAGCAATGCGACAATGTGACAATCTCATGTTAATGTTTATCATGAATGCTTCCTTACAGACAGGAGAGTTTATGACAGCTGTTCGTATGTTCCATTTGGTATTTGATATTATCGAATAGATTTCAGTCACGAAGCCAAATCAAAACTTATCATCCTTATTTTCTCTCTCTCTCTCAGATGTACGGGTAAGGTTGATAGATACTCAAAAGTGATCAAAAAGTAGAATTCATTTGTTAGTTAGATTTTATTTTGTCCCGATATCTTGTATTAATTCAACGCATGATCTGAAACAAAATACTTTGATGTAAACGTTTCTCAAATATCAAACAGAAGAACATCATGGTATACTTTGAAGTCGTTGAAGAAGATGCTTTGCGGGTTAATGTGAACCGTGTGGGCATATATAGAAGCACAACTATCACAAACTGTTTGCCCTTCGTTACCTTTAGCGGAATGTTTTTACACGTTTGTACATTTCAATCAAATAATCATAGTAATGAAAAAAAAAAAGAGTAAGCAAGAGATAAAACAGGGCAGTTTTTAATTCACTTTGCTCGCAGCGGGCCATGTCATTATTGTTATCTTGCATTGCAAAAGACTTGTTGATATTAACATATAGGCTGAAGTACTAAAACGAATGAACAGTTCTGTCCAAGAATGTTTTAACTAGGCAAATTCAAACCAGCTGAACTATGTTAATCGAGTTCTGAGCCTTCTTCAAAACATTGCAGTGGTTCCTATTAATCGGTGATGGCTCAGGACTTTATCGCATGTATCTTTACAGCAAGACGATGAAAGTGTATTTTCAATTGATAATCCGTATATTTACTGATTGTCAGATGACCGTGTTTCATTCATTCGTGATATTATTTTAGAGTAGACAGTGTCGCTATATGTCTTTGCGCTGATAGAGGCATTGAGATCAAAGGTAAATTCAATACCCACGGACTTTTCTGCAAAACGGCTGTACGTCCTTGTAAACACCCAAGCTTGATTAGTCCATTGCAGTCGAGTTTGTTTTGCCGGTGCTTGTATGGCCTTGTGCATTGTGCGTTCTGAAGCAAATAATGTTCTTGAAAGCTTCTTGAAAGTTTGGATGTTTCAGCCCGTAGATGACTGGGTTCACGACGCTGTTCGCCGTCGAAATCATCGCTCCATAGAGCGTCGAAACGCTGGTTCCCTCGATCAGGAAGTTAACTCCTTGGGCACCATGCAGATGGCGAACACACAAACGACAATGAAGAGGTTTTTTGTGATCTCGACTTCCCTCTTGTTCAAGGAGGCTGTCATGTTATTCTCGTTGGTCGTATTGCCTTTCGCTCCTCCTGATGACACTATGTCTGCTGAAAATTGGCTCCTGAGTTTCCGGTTTTCTCTGAGCACGTAAGCGACAATCAAGACGTAAAAGATACACGTAACAATGAGAACAATGATGATAAAGCTACTTTGCATGAGGACGTAGACACCTCCCAAAGGGTTTGTGTCTGTCACAGAGCAGAGCGAGTAGTATCGGGAATATCCCAGTTCACCAACACCGAAGAGAAAGGGAATAGTCACAGTGGAGATGCACGCAACCCAGATGACCAAAACCATAAAAATGATGTTTCTGGGTCTGTAAATACCTCCAGCTCCTCTCACGGATTTGGTGATGACAAACCAGCGAACAGCAGCAATAAAAGCTAGCGTATTAATACTGACTGCCAAACAAGTAAAGGTAACACCAGGCGTTATGGTGCACACAAGATCAGGCAGAGGATACTCACCCGAGTCGTCGACCATCCCGACAACGGAAAATGGTAAGAACAGGCAAGTTATGAAATCGGCAATGGCAAGGTTAAAGACGAGAATATTCGTAATAGTCTGAAGTTTCTTGAATCGCAACACGGATACGATCACGAGAGCGTTGCCCAATAGGCCTGTTATTGTGATGAGGCAGCAGCACGCACCAACCACGAGCCGATGAGGGAGCGGAATACTGCCGCCATCAGCGGAGGCAGCAGGACTTGTCGCCGTCGTTGACAAAATCGTTGCCCATTCGAAAACTGTGCCGTTTTCAGAGATTAAATCGGTCGACACGTAATCGATATCCATGGACGAATTCGGAGTCATGATAGAAATTGACCCTAACAGGCTTCCACTTCACTTTGTAATGGATTCTGCCTAGGGACCTCTTCACAGCCGTCCAGTGAGAGGAATGGTCAGCCCTCCAAATGAAGATTGACCAAGTGGTACCTACTTTAATCGACAACAGGCCGGGTGTTCTGAATGCGCGCGCACTCCGATCAAGGGTACTGTCCCAATTCTAAACTCGGAGCAAATTCCTTTCACTATGCATTTGAAAAACAACAACAACAACAACAACAACAACAACAACAACAACAACAACAACAACATGGAGAGTTCAAATGTTTCCTTCATCTGAAATTTACTGCTAGCACTGAAAGACTGAACGATGGAAGCGATAATTCTAACAGAGTATAGATGGATTGTAAAAGGAACACCGTAGGCAAGGATATAATTATGTCAAGGTAAAATTCGTCTGTTGGTGTTTTGTGCAGAATTTGAAGCAGGACACATGATGCAGACCTGTATCGACGCAGCGCGATCAAACAGCGATGTTCGTGAGCGGCGGCGGCGGTTGACACTGCGCATGTCAAAATAAAACACTTCACTAGTACACATGCAGTGATCAGGGAACAACTTTATGTATTTTAATTTCCGAGCAGAAACTTACCTGATTAATAGTCTGTTTTTTCCCAACCCAGCCCTTCCCCCCCCCCCAAAAAAAAAAAAGAAACAAAAACAAAACAACTACTAATATGTATAACTAGAGTTGTTGATCCTGCAGTTATCCTGTACATGATCAGACTTACACGATTACAGTCATTACACTTCAAGCTATCATTCGATTATGCAAACACATCGTCACACAAAAATAACACCTACAATAACCTGCGTCTACTTTATTGGATCTATCTGACATTCCTGATTTGTTTTTATGATTGACAGCAATTTCCGCTTTGATTTCTGTTAATTCTATATAAGACACAAGCAATTATAAAATCGAACTGCTGATAGCTAAAACAAATAAAACTTGCTTGTAATTCACAAAAGTGAGGGTTTTTTTTTATCAAGGTGGCATTTGGTAGGGGTTATTTGAAAGGCCTGTGATACCATTTAATTCGGTTTGATTTAATTCTATGTAATTGCATATCCTGGCTATTTCCCAGTCCTCTTTATACGTGTGAGGACGATAATTGTCCTTATTACTGTACCCACATACCTTACGAATTTCACTCATGGTGGTACACTTCGTTTGTCAGCTAAGTAAGAACACTTTATTTTCAGATAATAATGCAGATGTCGGGGAACAGATTTTTGCTGGTTTAATTGATTTTGTAGGAGATGAGTTACCTTACCTAATACTCCACAGTTCAGCGCCCTTTGAAATTTCTATAGTTTTAAACACATATTGAGAAAAAGTGGGGCAAGAGTTGGGTGTGGCAAGCTGCTGGTCCCCTTATTGACGTATTGTTTGAAACAGATGGTTATCCTTTTTCTGGGTTGGCATGCACTGCGAGTGCAACCTGGTATTTTGGAAGATAATAAGCCTTTTGATTCAGTAGTTTTGCCAGTTTAGTCCAGTATCAATAATGTGTGGATTTACGCCCATGCAGTTTAAAGGGACATTCCAGACGATTTTCATAATTTCACATCATGCAGTACATAAATCAACAACTCCATGTATAGATTTGTGGAATTTATTGTGGTTCTTGAGCAGAGAAACAATACTTTTAAAAACCTTAAACAAATTACACTGAACAAGGATGATGACATAGGAGGTTCACATATTTCAGAAATGTAGCAGTGTAATTCCATTACAATACCGTTTGCTTGCGACTTCACCTGTGTATAATCTATGCATGCCTTCTTCTTTTGTTCTGCTTCCTTGAGCCCCAACTCATGCATTCTTATGGTGACTCTGCCATGTCATCATCCTTGTTCATTGCAATTTGTCCTAAATTTTGAAAATATTCTTATTCTTCATCCCAGTTATCACAAATTCTGAAATTTTGTCCTCAGTATAACTAATTTATAGTTGTTCAAATGTAAAAATCTGAAATCATCCGGAGGTCTCCTTTAATGGAGACTAGGGTTAGAAATGTAAAGGTGGAAAGATTGCTTCAGCAGTCTGCAGTAACCTGTGAGCGGGTGAGGTCGCTGGTCGTGAGCTCTGTCGCATCAGCTTGGGATTGCCCGTGTGGCAACCATTGGTCAGCTAGCTGGGCCTGCCCACGGGCGCCAGTTTCCGTTCAGACTGTGGCGTGTAGAATCCGTAAGAGACGGCTGTGAGCCTGGGGCTCTCTTCTCTGCTTCATGAATAAATGAGCAACAATTACAAATAACATCTGTCTGAAGACTCCGATTACCTACGACACATTCAAACAAAACGGGACAAAATTTGATGAAAAAGAAATAATATCACAGCTAATTCCACAGATGAGTCAATTTTGATTTGCCGTCTGATACCAGACGTAATTATCGACTGAAGATATTGGTCAGTTTTAATGGATAAGTCTTAGGCCTACTTCTTTTCTTCTTCTTCTTCTTCTTCTTCTTCTTCTTCTTCTTCTTAGGAAGTAGTATGATTACTGAAAACTTACCATATCACAGCGGTGAATTTTAAATCGTTGATATAGGAAATCACACTCAAAACAGGAACTGTGCGAACTGACACGAGTGACACGAGGCTGCAAAAAATCCTGAGTTTTTTCATATTTGTGAGACTGTACACCTTAGGGAATTGCACAAGCAGGTGAGGTGTCATGCTAAGACTGTTATGGTCATTTGATTGAAGCTGAATTTGACTATCTACAGGAGGAAATTTGTGAATCTTGTGACAAACTGATTGACCAAATGAGCACTGTGAAGAAAGACGATGAGAACGGAGGCCCAGCAACTCGGTCGCGGGGTGCACGGGGCAGCAGGAGCCAAACGTCCACGTCAAGTGAGAGAGCTGTGCCTGCTGGTCAGCCGACCGAAAGATTGTCTATGGGCAAGGACTCTGAGCTCGTGTCGACCATTGAGTCAAAGATAAAGGAGGCCCTTTGTTCGGAAGGAGTGCTGAAGGCCTTAGTGAAAGCGGTGACAGGCTCCATACTTGAACGTGTGACGCAACAAGTGTACGAGGCCATCAAAATGGACGCTCAGCAAAATGACAGCAAAGTGAGAGAGCTAGAAAAGCAAGTGAGTCAACTCAGGAAAGACTTGTCAGACATTAACAGAAACATAGACGAACAGGAGCAGTACAGTCGCCGAAATTGTTTGAGGTTCCATGGCATAAAGGAGCATCAAGGAGAAAACACAGACACATTGGTGAGCGACATCGTCCGTGATCGTCTGGGCGTCAACCTCTCCCCCGCCGACATCGACCGCAGCCACAGAATCATGCCGAGATACAAAACACCAAGCAGAGCGGTGAAGGAGAAAAGCATCATCGTCAAATTTACCTCGTACAACGCACGTCAAAAAGTGTACCAGGCGAGATCGAAGCTGAAGGGAACCTCAATCTTCATCAACGAAGACCCCACGTACAAGCGGCAGGAGTTTATGTTCGCGGCCAGAAAGAGCAAAGGCATAGCGTGGACCTGGTCCCAGGACGGAAAGATCCTCGGAGTGACAGCGAGAGAAAACAAGAAAGTCGTCATCCGATCACTGAGTGACATCGAGCGTCTTTGCTAGCCATATATCATTGTATAGGTATCATTTGACTATATATTTCTATGTCAATTCGTTTCCCATGTATTATTTGCAAATCATCTGTTAAAAACAACCAGAATGCTATATTATGCGTGCAATGCACACAGTGGTGTCATGTAGGATGCGGTGTTCCATTTGAAATATTCCAAAGCAATAATGACTGGATTTGTGATATTTGTATCTTTCGAGAATTACCTTTTTACAATGGTGATAGTGACTCTGTGAGAGACTATCAACCTGTCGACTACGGTAAATCACCCATTTTTAATGAAGATATGCAACCTAATATATTATTTTCTGAGATTAAAGGAAATGGTTTGAAACTCGCCCATTTAAATATTAGAAGTGTAAGGGGGAAAATAGATCATTTAAGACATCATCTTTATGAAAACCCATTTGATTTATTCTGCATGTCCGAAACATGGTTAGACGAATCTATATCAAATTCTGAAATTGATGTAAACAATTACACATTTGAAAGGAGAGATCGGAATTCCAATGGAGGTGGTGTTGGATGTTATATTCGATCTAACATATCGTACACCAGACGGTCTGATTTAGAGGCTGACACACTTGAGATTATGTGGCTTGAAGTGAAAATTACGAATAAGTCATGGTTTGTTGGTGTCATTTATCGTCCTCCGAACAGTGACATTGAGTTCTTCGATGAAATAGAAAGTAATTTGGAACAGGTAACTGATATTTCTCGGAATGTAGTTCTGCTCGGAGATTTTAATTGTAATATGCTTATCGAGAACACGCTGTCAAGAAAGATGACCCGTCTTTGTTCTTCTTTTCAGCTGACACAATTAATCAAGTCCCCAACTAGAAGCACAAAAAGTAGTCGAACATGTATTGACCTGATATTCATGCCCACAGAAATGAGTACTGTCAACTCAGGTGTAATGTCATGTGGGTTAAGCGATCATTCTTTGACATATGTACAGTTGCAAGCTCAGGTGCCCCGGAATGTACCGGAAATTCACACCTTTCGTTCATTCAAACGTTTCGATAGAGAAAAGTTTATCAATGAAGGATTTCGCATTGACTGGAGCGTGTTTTATCAGTTCGCAAAAAAAAAAATAACATGTGCACCGTGGATAGATCACGAATATATAGATCTCGCAAGAGAAAGAAACTTTTTGAAAAATAGATTTGATGCTACAGGTGACCCAAATGACTGGGAAGAATATCGAAGAAAACGCAACCTGTTGAACAAATTGAATAGAAAGCTCAAAAAGCGTTATTATTATGAACAGTTCAAGTTGTGTAGCGGAAACTCAAGCAAAACTTGGAAAGTTATGAAAAAGATAATTCCTAACGTGAAAACAAACAAGATTGAACTGACAAAGGATGAAACAGATGTCTCCACTCCGGTTGATGTAGCTAACATATTCAATGAATATTTTCCTTCCTTATGTAAAGAGTCTGGACCCATTTCTTCTGTAAGCAGCTGTCCAAAATACACAGACACGCAATATCACCTTGATGACATTTCCGCAGATGATGTTATAAAAGCATTGAGAAATTTGAATGAGAATAAAGCCCCGGGACTTGATGATATTCACCCACGCCTACTTAAAGAAGGTGTAGTATTCATAAGCAAACCCCTGACGTATATTTTCAATATTTCACTCAGAACGGGCTGTATACCAAAGGAGTGGAAAAAGAGCAGGGTGACACCACTTTATAAAAGTGGAAACAAAAAGAATGTTGTTAATTACAGGCCTATTTCAGTTCTCTCTCATGTAATGAAAATATTAGAAAAACTTATTTATGGTCAGTTGTATACTTATTTTGAAAACAATAATCTGTTGAGTAACTGGCAGTCGGGATTTCGACCAATGCATTCCACACACACTGCGCTAATTGATCTGAATGATTATTTTCTGAGAAATATTGATGAGGGGTATCTGACCGGTGCAGTTTTTCTTGACCTTAAACGTGCTTTTGACTCGGTGAGTCATAGTATTTTGCTTGATAAACTGTCAAAGTATGGTTTTACAGAGAGTGCGCTCTCATGGTTCACCAGTTACTTTACCGAAAGGGAACAATGCGTATCTGTCAATGGGGTACTGTCGGATTTTAAGTCTGTTCAAACAGGTGTACCTCAGGGGTCACTCCTGGGCTCGATGTTGTTTTCCGTCTTCATCAACGACATGTCAATTGCCTTTTGATTGTAATACCAAAGTATGTTTGTATGCCGACGACACAACCGTGTTTGTCCGCTCGAAGAATGGCAATGTTATCTCAGAGCTACTTCAAACTGAAATGAGAAAAGTCTGTGAGTGGTTGGATAAAAATGCTCTTGCATTAAATACAAAGAAAACAAAAGTAATGCTAATAGGTTCCAAACGGAAAACAAAGGGCATTTCACTTTCAGTGAAGCATGGTAACGAACCCACTGAACAAGTGCTTGATTTTAAGTACCTTGGGGTGATAATAGACAGTCATTTGAATTGGGCCAAGCACATTGACTACACAGTGCAGAAAATTTCTAGGACGATCTGTTACCTCTCAAGGAGAAAGAGTTATTTACCGGGTGAAATACTTAAAATGTTATACTATATCATGGTTTTACCTCACTTCGATTACTGCAATGTTGTATGGGGAAGTGCAGCCAGTTGTTACATAACGAGGTTACAGAAGCTACAGAACAGATTCGCTCGATTAGTACTTAACGCAGATTTTTTGACCCCACATAAGCTAATGCTTCAGAGATTAGAATGGCAGTCAGTCACCCAGAGAATCTACTATCAATATTGTGTCCTTGTATATAAAGTCGTCAATGGACTGACCCCAACGTATTTGCAATCTTTAATAACAAAACGAAATCCTTTTTTTCCAAACCAGATACGCAATTAGCTGTCCTCTCAATATCAAACTTCCCAGAACTTGAATATTATAAAAAATCTTTTCATTATCGTGGATCTAAAACTTGGAACAATTTACCTGATTTCATCCGAAATGCCACCTCTGTAAACTCTTTCAAACGGCAATGTAAAATGCTTAGCTTAATTGATAGACTTTTTGTGTGCATGGCGGCATGGGTGTGGTTGTGTGTAGGTATGTGTGCGTGTGGGTATGTACTGTATATGCGTGCGCGTATGTGTGCGTGTACGGGTTTGGGTGGGTGCCGGTGTACTGGTGTGGAGGTGAAAGTGTTTGTGTGTGTGTGTGTGTGTGTGTGCGTGAGTGTTGATGTGTGTGTTAGTGAGGTATTTTCTTATACCATTATTATTTTTTCTCTCCCGGATTTGATTGTATTTTATTTTCGTTCCATTTTTGTTTCATTGGCTTGTGTACAATCCTTTTCTCTTGCACGCTCTATATGAACTTATATATTTGTGTTTTATGTTCCCTCTTTGTTACCGTGTTTGTAACTTTGTGTTTTTTACTCAAATTGTACTTTGTCCGTGATGCAGGGCCCCTTGGCAGAGCAGTTCCGAGTGAGCTGAAAGGGCTACCCTGCTAAAAGAAAACTGAATCAATAAATAAATAAATAAATTACAATTCAACAGTTAGTTGTGTTGCTTGCTGCGTGACATTTCAAACATATATCAAAATATTACAAAATAATTCTTAGGACTGTCATTGTGTCAATTTCTGATTATTCTACTATACAATACACAGCAACTGCTTCACAAATATAGTCATCCCCGCAATAATTATAAGATCAATTTTTGATAATGCCTAATGGGTCAGCAATACCAATATGTATGTACAATACACATTACAAAATATATCCATTGACTGCGTCCTGTATACTCATCACAGCAGTAATTATTAGATAATGAAATCAAATATTGTTGAGGGGTCAAACAAAAGGCCTGCATACCTATGTATCAGGGGTCAACAAAAAGCCTACATACCTATGCACACACATACGTACAAAAGCTTTACAAATCTACATGATCAGTGTCTGTACATAATCAATACCTATAAAACATTACCCCTTCATCGCTCACCCGTATAACCTCATCAACACTTCCTCCTCTAGATAGGCATACTCCAGGTATACCTCACTCCAGCACAGATACACACACATATTGCACACACACACACACACACACACACACACACACACACACACACACACACACACATACACACACACACGCCCACAAACACCGAACCTGTTCACCAAACAATCAACAACAAAAAACACAAAGAGGTAGCAATAGATGCGGAGTACGAATCACCGTGTCATTAATTGATTCCATTTCCTGCTGTGCAAGGCCAGCGTCCCTCGTTTCATTGCTAATTTCCTTTCTTCTTCTCGACTTTCTAACATTCTTTCTCTAATTTCTCTTATCAATGGGGGCCTGCTCTTTTCCTTCGAAAATACAAATATCATCCATTTTATCAATAATATCAAATGGTTTATGAGTTGCCCTTTTCCAATATCCTGCGTTTCAATACCAACATGAACATAATGCCAATCTAACTTTTGCATCTGGGGTAAAACAAAAACTTCACTACACAATTTCCAAATCTGATTGACTTCCCTACAATAAAAAAAAACAAATGTTTTAAGTCTCAACCTCAGAATAACAGAATGTACATTGGTTATCTCCTACAAAACCAAAAGAAAATAACTTAATGTTATGACATTGGGTATCGATGGTGATTACTGACTAGTAAAGGGACTGTCAGGTTCGTCGCAAGGGTTGAGTGATTGTCAGTGATAATCAGATTATTTTGTATGACGAGATTAACTCAGACAGATAAAGAACAATACATTGTAACCACGTTTCTTGTTAGGTATGTGTGTGTGTGTGTGTGTGCGTGTGTGTGTGTGTGTGTGTGTGTGTGTGTGTGTGTGTGTGTGTGTGTGCGTGCGTGTTTGAACCATAGAGTTGGATTATTAATATCGCTAGAGGGCGTACTCATTTAAATCGCTGTGATCGCATGGAGAGCTCGCCGACATATTACTAAAGGCCGTGTCACACCAGCCTTGCGTGCGACCTGCAAAGAACAATTTTGACTACCCGGAGGTCCCCGTAGATATCCGCACATAACAGTACCTAGCATGTATCTCAAAAGTAGTCGCCCGGAGGTGCGCACGCATATTTTTTTACCCGCAACCGCGGTTTAGGCCCTGTCACACCTTTCCGGGCAAGCTACTCGGGCTTGTTACGTGTAGGGAATTAAAGGATTTGTGCGAGTCAGCGTATGTGTCTTACTTGCTGGACGCGTTATACTTGCGAGTATACTGTGTGACCTTTGTACCAGTCGCGCGTGGGGGCTGACAACTTAGTGAGGGAATTCCTCTAATGGAATGGCTGAAATCTCACAGAATTTCATTATCTTGGCTGCATACGGGACTGCGAAGTACCTGCGTGGGAATTGCCTGGGAAGTACTGCCGCTAAGGGTCTCCTACTGGCGTTCTGCGTGGACCTCTACGGGCATTCCCGCGACTCACCCGGAAAAAGTTTTGGTCATGCTCAAAACTTGGCTGCGGTTAAATCAGACTTGCGTGAGCACCTCCGGGCAACTACGCGCTAGATACTGTTAGGTGCGGACCAACTGCAGAGAGCTCCTTGGAGTAAATTTGTTTCCCCGCAAGTCAAGCCGCAGAAGTTTCCCCGTACGGTATGACAAGGCATGAATGAAAATTGCAAACATTTTTGTTCGCCCGCTGAAAATCTTCTACGTGCTTGAAACTCCCTCCTCGCCAAAAGCCCGCGTTATGGTGTGACACGGCCTTAAGAGTGGCAAGTGCATTTAAATATTAACACGTGACCTTTATTGTTCACTTTGTTATTGATACCTTCAAAGTAATGCTATGGATTTTTTGCAGTGTCTTATATGAAATTAATTACTTCACACATTCATCAGAAACACGTGTCACTTTCAAAACTAAAAATCACCACTGATTGATACAATAATGTTCGTCATGGTGAGCTCTTCGATGCTTATTTCTACTTGTATCTTTCATTACCATTGTAACAATGACAGATAACACGATTGATACCGAACACGTTTAGACGCCATGACTATGTACACCATACAGTCAATAAAAATTCAGCTTTTACAATCAATCCTTTTTATCATGAAGATAAGTGTAAAGTATTGAACAACAAACAACAAACATGGCCACTCTATAAAATCTTATCAAAATTTAACGCACCTTGTTTGGCCTATGTACAATTCTGATTGACAATAAAACGGATTACCGCAACTGCACCTGTGGCAATAATATAAGCAATTTATCCGGCCAAATGTCCACGAAACAGTCATATTTACAACACAAAACATCGTCATGAGAACAATATGTATAGGTTTCGAGGTTGTGGATTTCCTTAAACGCCGACGCAAAAAACAAAGAAGAAAAAATGCTCATGTGTGGAGAGACAAGATTACGCAGACACAACGCAAGCATAACCATTCGTTTATATAGGCCTATACATACATGCATTAAAAAGAAAATCAAACTTTTGAATTCACAAGTTTTCGAAATATCGAACCATAATTAGGACCTATGGTCATTTTCGGACAAACAAACATTCGGAATAACACCACAAATGAATGTTTGGCATTACTTGATTCGTTATATAAGATTAGTTAATCCGAGAATGAAAAGAGGCGCTTACTAACGATCCTTCGTAATCACAGTCTTTGTTTTAGGATTGACGAACGTTCAGTTTGGTTCAGTTCGGTGTTAATATACACTCAGCAAAAAAAGAAAGTAAATACTTTTTCCAGTTAGTATTTTTCATAGAAGATTTTGATTTGATTTGATTTATTTATTCTCTGTATGCCAATTTTTTAAATACATCAACTTTCTGCAATTTCATTAACAAAGTACAAAATACCGGTAGTATACTTTATACAATTTTCATCATTTTCATCAATCATCTGTAGTATAATTACATGAGTAACATGTTAATAATTTGCATACAGAACGATTGCTAATAATAAGCACAACGCTTGACTGTTTGGCAACCGATAACAATGATGAAAATCATTGTGTCATATACCATATGATTATTAAAGATTATCTAATTGGCTATCGACCTGGTAGGGTTATAAGAGGGGGAACTTTACGCATGAGTGAACACATTTGGTTTGTCCTCCAAAGGCACAAAAGTAAAAGTTGCAAAAAATTGACATATTGAAATTTATTTGCAAATGCCCTCCAAGACAGCAATAATAACAAAAGACAAATTTAACGCAATGAGAGACATGAATGAAATAGCAGAAATAAGTTTCCGTTACCTCTTTTTTCTTTATATTCTAAAACAAATACAAAGTGGGGAAACTGAAGGTGGAACATAAGAATTTTCTATCAATTCAAACGTTAAATAACATAGGAAGTAAGCCGCAAAGGTGATAAAATTGACAGCATTTCTTCATTTCACCTTTTGATTAAGGAATTTAAGAATGCATGAGACAAATTCAAGAACCAAACATCATTTCAAATTTTCTTAATTTGGAATAACGTTTCAAATTTAACCTTCTTTGTTACCATTACTTTTTCTCTTATGTATTTTGACGATGGATTTGACTGAAGATTCTTCAATTTTCTCCATTACTTTTTGCCTTTCTTTATCTTTGGAGGGTTACAGAGACATTTAGAGGTCATAGGTTGATTTTTTTTTTGTGAGTCAATTTGGAATTTTATTGTATCGAATTTGTCTTCTGTTGTCATTGTTATATGGAAGAGCATACACACTTGAAGAACAACTTGTCAATTTTTTGCAATTGTTACTTTTGTGCCTTGGAAGAGAAAAACAAATGTGTTCAATCATGCGTAAAGTTTCCCTTTTAATTGACCTGCTAGGTTGATAGCCAATTAAATTATCTTTAACACGGTATATAAAACACCGTTATTATCCAAATAGTCTATGAGAAAGATGAACTTGAAAAAGTGTTTACTTTCTTTTTTTGCTGAGTGTATATTGTAATATTTTACCTTGTATTTTATGCGAAATAAATGTGAACTGAATTGAATCCGAACATTTAGGCTTTATTTAGAAAGATCGTTCATCCAAAGGTGAGACAATGTTTGTTATTCCAGAGGTTCGTTGATCTGAAAATAAAATTAGGTTCCTTCATTCCGAAGCAATCTAAAACTGAAATAAGGTTTGTTAATCCGAAAAGGAAAAGAAGGTGCGTACTACCGAACTTTGGAATCATGAGCTTTTTTTTTCGGATTAACGAACCTTTGCAATAATGAAACTTAACGAACCTTCGGAATGATAAACTTTTTGTTATTTTCTGATTAGCCCCGATTCTGTGGAATAACGAACCATATACCATTTTCGGATTAACAAGCCTTCGGAATAGCAAACTGTGTAACCACGCGAACACTTCTGAAATCTCTGACACGTCAGTAATGTGTACAGCATGAAGACGCTCACAACAATATAAAGGTGCAATAAATCATATTTCTATCATAGTCTGTTAAAGCAGTGTTAATGTCAACGACGCTGTCAATAGGTCCGTTGTTATTGTTTCTTCCCTGCATTAGGACATTGTAAAAATCAGCAATAAATAGTACAAGAAAGTCACATTGTGAAAAATAAAGAAAATGTGATTCATATTCTAACTATGTACATTATCAATACAAACCAACAATAAAGCAACAACTGATAGGTCGCACTTGTGGAATCAGGGAATTCTGCTGAAGTGCAATAATTGTCGAATATTACAAAATAAGCTTGTGCAGATTGATTTGAGGGAAACGTCTTGAAAGGCTGCTTTGTTTCAGAATTATTCTGCTACGCAAAAAAAAATCTTTACGTATCATACAGCAAAAATGGCAAATTTGATTTCATGCAGATTTTGGTGTGCAAGAGAAATAATGAATTGAATCTAACAAGATGTCACTTTCAGTTTAAGACAAACTGAAACCTGTGTTGATAGGTTCGTCCATGTTTTAAGACAAACTGAAACCTGTGTTGATAGGTTCGTCCATGTTTTAAGACAAACTGAAATCTGTGTTGATAGGTTCGTCCATGTTTTAAGACAAACTGAAACCTGTGTTGATAGGTTCGTCCATGTTTTAAGACAAACTGAAACCTGTGTTGATAGGTTCGTCCATGTTTTAAGACAAACTGAAACCTGTGTTGATAGGTTCGTCCATGTTTTTCATGTATAATAACATTTCCCTCAAATAGTCCAGTTTTCTGAATTTTTTTTTTTTTTGTTCTCATTTTTCTGTTAGTTCGGTTTTTGCTTTGCTGCTAGGTATGGATTTAGATTATTTTATTAACGAGACATCAGTGATGGAGTCATGTGTTTTGTGTGTATTTGCTTCTTTGTGTATTATTATGTAAAAGTTTAAACATGTACATAGATTTTGTGTAGTGTTTGTGGGGGGGGGGATAGAGAATGTGATATGTAGCCTGTAAGCTCAAGTGTTTTTTTTTTTCCCTTCTTCTTCTTCTTCTTCTTCTTTTCTTCTTCTTCCTCTTCTTCTTCCTCTTCTTCTTCTTCTTCTTCCTCTTCTTCTTCCTCTCCTTCCTTTTCTTCAGTATGATTTTGTGTATTATGATGTTTTTGTATTACGTGATGTAACTGTTGTTTTTTTTTATCAACATGCACAGACTTGTTGAAAAACAGCCTGTGGCTGAAATAAGTGGCCGTGTGGAAATAAAATAAATGAATGAATGAATGAATGAATTATGTGAAATTTCTCCCTCTAAAACTGTGAAAATACCCGCAGTCTCGCAAAGTGACCTGGATCATACTGTAACAGGATGTCTCCCATAGATCTCCCAAAGATAAGCTTTAGTCTTTGTTGTAGTGTACATGAAGGAGAGAGAGAGAGAGAGAGAGAGAGAGAGAGAGCAGTTATTGATCCATATATTTACTGCCTAATCTCAATTCAACGGAAAACTTTCATCATTTATTTCGTATAACAGACTTGAGGAAGTAACTGGGTTCTGATATTTCAGAAAACCGACAAAAAATTATCTTATGAAACTCTGTTCGAAAATTAGGGTGTTTAGCACCATATATAATGGGGTTAGCTGCACTGTTTGCCATGGCTATTAGTGATGCATACTGAGTAAAGATACTACTTCCAGAAGTGAAGTAATTGCATCCAACTGGTAGATAGCATAGAAAGAAGACACAAACTACTGTGAATAAGTTCTTGGTGATTTCAACATCCCTTCGGTTGAAAGTGACTAATGTTTTACTCTGATTTCGATCGCCACCTTCAATTGCATCTGGAAATTTCCCTAAAAAATTTCTGTTTTGGGCCAGTACATATGATAATATGAAGACATAAAAGATTCCGGTGAGGGTGAGACATAGGACGATAAAGACGCCTTGCAGTAACACGTAGTACGGCGTCAGGGGATTACGACTATTAAGCGTGCATATTGAGTAAAACCTATAATAACCCAGTTCGCCGACACCAAATAAAAGCGGAACAGTTGTGACCAGGATCGCAACCAACCAGAGAAGGGCAATGATAAAGAGCATGACGCGGGGCTGATGAATTCCTCGATGACCACGGATAGACTTTGTGATTACATACCAACGCACAACAGCTATCGTCATCAGCGACATGATGCTAACGTAGACGCAGACAAAAATGCATCCAGCGACAAGCGAGCAGACGATGTCTGGTAGAGGATACTTGGAGGACTGACTCAAGAGGCCAACCACCTGTAGCGGGAGGCACAGACACGCCGCCAGGTCGGCGATAGCGAGGTTTACGACCAACATGTTCGTAATCGTCTGAAGCTTCTTAGAGACGACAACGGAAATGATCACTAGTGTATTGCCAAGGAGACCAATGACTGCGACCAGAAGAAAAGAGACAGAAACTATTATCCGATGAAAGTACGGGACTTCATCTTGAGAGTCACCTCCGTGTGATGAGAGGGTGAGAGGGATTGTTGTCGAGATTAAAGAAATCCACTGAATCTCTGTTTCATTTTGAAACTCTACTGCGGTCATATTTGAAACCAATGCCATGCTTCAAGGAAATATAATCTCTTTTTTTGCTGTCAGTCTCTTTAAGAAGATATACCAAACACTCAAATTGAGATTTTGTACTGTAAGGCGAGAAATTATTTCTGAGCCGACCGCTTAGTCGACAGTGTCGTTCGACCACACACCGAACGCTGTTCGCAAGACAACAGGAATAGTTTAATGGTGGCGGTGTATACAGTCCCGGCGTCCACTGTCAACATTTTGCAAGGGATAGAGTGAGCATCGCTTCGAAAAATTACTTTATTCTGCTCATATATCGCAGCTAAACCAATCAGGAAAAAGTGCATTGTGATGGCTTTTAACAAGTATCAACGTTCATCAATCAAAGCACCCACAAGCAGCAAGAGGACTGACAGTTCACGATTAGCGATATGAAAAAAAAAAAAAGGTTTCAGTCACTTACACATCGCCATTAGCGGAGCTTGCTTCAGCAAAACAAAAAATATTAAAAAAATGGTAGCGTGTTTGTTGCTGTAGTTGTTTGCTTTTGGTTTGACATGGAGAATGCTTTAGTGCATGATATTTCATAGAAAATACAATGATCACTAGGTAAGGCTGTTAATGGACATCCTGTCCCCTTATAACTAGCCACTGCTCATCAAAACTAACGTCCTCATGCTTTGTACTGTAGTTTAATTGCACCAAAGTGTAAATGCCGAACTGCTCCTGTTCTTGTTCGCTATTCGTTCGGTACGTGTTGGCCTAATGGTTAACAACTCTTGCGTCATCAGCATAATACATGTAGTGCATAGACGTACGTGTTATAGTTCTGAAGGACAGAGATAGCCAGTAAGGGAGGTGAAAAACAAGGAATAACATTCTGTTTTTATAAATTATTCCATGAAAACGGGTAGGGTGCAGCTCTCTATGAAGTGAGTGTCTCCATCTTGAAGTGTAGGCTGTTTTTGACTGTGAGAAGCTTCATATGTTGTCTAAATAAGTGAAAGCAGATTTGTGACATTTGTAAGCAATTAATGTCACTGTTGTAGATAGAAAGAAACTGCTTAATAATCACACTTGACGGGATGTTTTAAAGATAGAGAAGGGTCATTGTTTTGAAATCTCTTATCAAAATACTATGACATTAGTGTTCAGAGAGTTATGAACACTGAATTATCACAAAACAAATCAGCGCAATTTGTTCCACCATGGTGATACTGCCAAGTGATTGACTCTTGTCGTCAAAGTTGTGTGTATCTTTACAATCACTTGTGACTGACTCTTTCGAAGTTTTCAAATGTAATATACCTGCAGATCACATTGATTTCAGTAGCCATAATAGCAAGTAACTTAGTTTGCGTCCACTTTCAATTTCTTTGATTTGTATTTTCTATAATCTTAGGAGCATGCGAGCGTCAGTGAATGGGTGTTGCAATGGATATGTATAACATCTTTACAATAATTATCTGCCATTCTTTTCTTTCTCTCTGAAAGATTAGGGTGTCTTCTAGACGGCGTGAGGTGGCTTTGTCTTTAGTCTAATGACAAAGATTCTGCAGTATTAAGCGACAATGGGTGCATGACAGCTATATAAGAACCATTGTAATTTTACAAACTTTACTCAATGACAGCTACCCTGATAAAAAGGTTTTCTTTTCGGTCTGGGAAAATGAGATTCTAGAATTATTTTTCTCAGTAAGCTGACAAAGATTTATAAGAGAAATCCTCCTCCCGCATAAACTAGAGGAAATTATTCTTTGCATTCCTTTGTTTGTATGTTTGTTCATTTTCCATCATTTTCCATCTGAGAAGATGGCTATGCTGAGCTGGTCTTCCATGGGGTCCAGTTGGATGTGAGGCGGGACCACTTTACCGGGTCAGACACCCAGCTCTTTGCGATGAATGAATAGAGCGGGATCTTTTACGAGCATGAGTAGTGACTCTGTCACACACGGGACCTCCATTTTATGTCCTATCCGAGGGACAGAGAGTTTTGCCTCTTGCTAGAGGGGAAGGTATACACACAACATTGTTCAGTCAAGACTCGGGTTCGAACCCGGGTCGCTTGTGTCGGAGATAGACGCGCTACCGATTGAGCCAACTCACCGCATAAACTAGAAGAAATTATTCTTTGTATTCCTTCAAAGTCAGAAGTCTATTTGTTTTCGTAAACATCTTATGTGTTTTTACTCCTTCTGTATAGTTTGTAATGATATCTATAGTATCTTAAGCTTATTTATGTCCAGTGAAACTACGAACTTCATTTGTCAAAGTGACATTCATTGCAACAAATACTTCACAAAATGTCTTTCCTAAATAATTGTGAGTTCTTTTTCATAGTGCAAAGAAACAAAGAATGCAAAATACCAATATCCAATTCGTTTTTGTTTTGTATGGGGTGCGGATTCTTAAAATTACGATTGCAACGTTGCAAAATTGTATACGTATATTTCATCATCATCATTTTATTTGATCGATTATGTTGCATCATTTCATGCCACATGAAAACAAATTAGATCATTATATCTGATATGATATGCATACATGAATAAAGATAATTTGTGCACTCATACCCATATGTGTTTTAATGTTTGTTTTTAGGTGTCAGTACAATATCATAATCATTTATCTTCGGTAGATATGTACTATCAATCGTGTCAAACATAATACAGATGAACTAACTGCTCTGTATCTGCCAGGCGTTCCCATTACGTATAATACCGTCGATCTGGAAGCCCTTTCATAATCCTTAGAGCGAGACCACACCATCTCTCCAATCATCACCTCTGATTGGCTGATGGTCAGCTTCCGCCGGCTTGCAATCATCTCATTGGTCCAATCGCTGACATCACCCTGTCATCCAGGGATGTCTCACACCTCCCTGTCCCTTCTAACGGAGCTCTGTCGGCTTTTAGATACCTTTCTCTTCCTTTCTCAAATAGACGATGTAGATAGAAAAGCTTAACCAATGTTGTATTCAGCGGCAATGAGTACTTCATGAAACTTCAATCATTTTCAAATACGCAAGATAAAAACTGCGGCATTTCTCTCCTGATAAAATGCACTTACCTCTAAAACTCTTTTTCTCGCACGATTCAAAGAAGACGTTCAGTTTCATGCAGTCATCTCTTCCTAATTGCCAAGATTTAAAAGCTCTCTTTATGACTCTTTTTACCTATTGTCTGGCAATGAATAGGACGGAAGAGAGGTAAGTGAAGTCAATTTTCAGCATCATTCCTCCTTTTCGTTCCCAACAAACCAGATTCATGTGATCGATGGGGTAATTGTAAAGCCGCAAAGAGCAAACAGCCGTCGAGAAGGAAAAAAAAATCGCATGTCTTTTAAATGTTCTCCATGTTTAAAACTTTTCGTAAGATATTCTCAATATATATTAAAAGGAAAGAGATGATAGAGTGACATTCTACTTTATTTTGACCCTCTTTGTCCACATTTACACACACACACACACACACACACACACACACAGAAGGGCACTGTCACATGTGCAGTCACTCACTCTCTCACCCATTCTTTCACTTTCCTTGTGTTGCAATGCAAAATGGAACAAACAAACAAAGAAAAGTAAAATGCTTCACATGGTTTCCTCAAGTTGTACCTCTCTTTCTGTCTGTTTTAAACATGCTAGACGGGTAGAATCACATAAAAAGGATAAAAGGCACGAATTGCCTTTCAGGATCTGCTGACAATTCGTATCGGGGAAAAACCTAGGTGTGTCTTTACAGATCTATCCAGTTTTGAGGGTGATATTTTTTTTTTGCATGTTCTTATTTTGATTTAGAGTTCCTCCTTACCAATCTTTTAATGAAGACGTCATTATTTTGACATTTTTTTGTTCATCTTGAAAGTAAATCTCTGCACAATAATCACTCAAGAGTTTTTTCTTTCTTTTCTTTAGTGTGTCACTTTGTCCGTTTGTTTTTTTTTTTTTTAAGAAAAAGCCCCACCCCCTTAAAGGAAGATAGAAATCAGATTTGTACACACATGAACATCCCCTAAGACAAAACACACACACACACACACACACACACATGCACAAACATTATACTCTGGAGTGATGTACATTGTATAGGCCCTATATGTGTGTGTGCCGTACATGCAGATGTGTATGTGTGTGTGTTGGTGTGCGTGTAAATTATGTGTTTTCTATGTTCACAAATTATAATAAAAAGTAGATATTCTAAAGTTTATGTAAAACGTTAATATGATAAATGTATGATTCAAAATAACATTGAAAGAGTCCACATAACTTCCTTTGTTTCATACTGGTTTAATCATTGACAATATACACACGCACTTTTTTATATGCACACACACACACACACACACACACACACATTATATATATATATATATATATATATATATATATATATATATATATATAGTGAGTGTGAAAGGTGTGTTTTCAATTGCCCCTGGGCCGTCGCATCTTAGTAGTGTGTATAGATGAGAATAAAGAAGATGCGGTAGACGTAGCTTTTGAATCCTCACAATTTGATTTTACTCCTCGAGCTTTCGGGCCCTGCCCTTTATCAGGACTGAGGACAAATCGGACAAGTAAATAACATGGATATTATGATTATAATACTGTATAAGATCCTAAAATTATGTACTAGTGGAGGTATAATGAGTGCATTCAAAGATGAAAACTGGCATTGCATTGTTTATTAACCGACTTATTTAAACTATCTATTGTTGTCTTTTTTTCATGTGATTGTGCATGCTATTTTTCACTGACTTTGCTTTAATAGAATCATTGATCAAATATTGTCAAAGTTTCCTGAGAGGTAGATGATTCTCTCTTTCAGCTTTTCAGGGACAAGGTCTCCTCTTATGTTCGGTACTCCTTTCCTGACGCTCTGGATTCAGTTGAGAATGTGATTTCAGCTTAACGATTAGAGGTGGTTCCCATGGTAACAGGTCTCCACATCGGAGCGCACAATTTAATCTCGCCCATAACGGTCAATATTGACAGAATTCAACACACACAAGAGTTTTTTTTTTTTTTTTCTGGTCTGCTTCTAATATGATTATCTGGACAGCATCAGCTTTGAAACATCGATCCATAAATCTCGTTTGTAAACACTTTGATCTCCATCCATCAGCAGAGCACAATATCATGATTGATCATTAATTGTTTGAAGTTCAGACTAGATCACAAGTCCTATAATTGCGGCCACGGCCACATCACCATGTAATACATGATACTTCCTCATGCGTGTATATTCATATATATATATATATATATATATATATATATATATACATATTCATATATATGTATATATATATATGCATATGTATATATATATATATATATATATATATATATATATATATATATATATATATATATATATATATATATAATAAATAAATATATATATATATATATATATATATATATATATATATATATATATATATATACACTTGGTGATTCTATATCCTTCTATGGAGAGTGCTCGATATCCTCAAAGGAAGAGCTTTAGACAGAAGTATTGGAATAAGTTCACGCGGTTGACTGCAGGTTTATCCGTATCTATTGCAACTCTGAGTACTCAGAGTTGCAATAAATACAGATGAACCTGCAGTCAACCGCGTGAACTTGTTCTAGTACTTCTACATAATATATATTCATTTATATATACATAAATCATAATAATCAAGGGAATAACGATATGGCCTGTAGGTGTGCTTATGCAGTGACAATTGAACACGTGACATTTGAAACATCCGGGTATGTTTTGTTATGTTTTGTTCTCTGTTTTCAATTTCCCATGAGCTCTTTATGGTTTGAAAGGATGTAGTGTAGGTATTAAGGAATCAATTTTCACACATTCTCCTTGTGAAATCACGATCCACATACGTTTATTTTATACTTACATGTAATTCCTCTGTTATTTTAGATAAAATTCAACATGCAGCATTACTTTGACTAGAGCTGATAATAGGGATTGGAATTACTGAAAGCGAGTAGAAGACAAGCACAACGGGTGGCACACAGGAATTTTAAAAAAAAATGATAAAAGAGGGAATTTATTTGTAATGTTGCAATCTACTGGCGTGGATGGTACCCATGAGATCAGAAGGTACAGATAAAATTCTCCCAAAATATTTGGACGAATGGTGGCGTTCCAGACGCTACTCAAGTTTCGGTACGGTCGTTTGATGTCTACATTTTGGTGTTCTACATATTGGTTTCAAATGCCTCCCTGTAAATAATTATCATTTAGATCGTATAAACGTGCCGCTAATCATAATGGGTCTACTCGCTGTAGATTTCACCTTTAACCCGGTAGTGAAATATTTGGCTCAAATACCAGTGTAAGAGACAATGGCTCTTCTTCACCAACAGGATATAGCAATGACTTAGTTTGGGAACAGAGTCTCAAAACAAAGGAACCTTATAATAATTATGTTGTCCTCATGTTCGCAATAGTAGACCATTGTATAGAGTACCGGAGCGTTACGTCATAGCCATCCAATGATATATTGGCTCTAAACAACTTCACGTGACCCGAATATCTGTAAACACAATGGTTGCTAACTTGCACGCACCCGGTCCCCGTAACACTCACTGCCTTTTTACGAGTCATGTGCAATGGTATTTTGTGTGGAACCAACATTACGCTATAAGAAGACTGTGAAATCATCACGTCGGTACTCTACTGCTGCGCGTGAGATTCTGAGATGATAATGAAAGTAATAACATTCTTTCGCATGAGCTCACTTGTAGACGCCTTTTAAGATTTTTTTTTTTAATTTCTATTTTACAAATCCTCCGTATTATACTCATGATTTCAACAGAATGTATATGTGCCATCAAAATGGAATTCACCTTCGACTTTAAAGGCATAATTTACTATTTGCAGATGAAACAAAAACCCAGCATTAGTGCTGCAAAATAGTTCTAAAATGTGAGTTAGGGATAGAAACAATCAATGCAAAAAATTTGAACCAGTACGATGTTAAGTATTGTTAAATATATACAAAATGTGAACAGTAGTTATACAAAAATGTTTTCAGACTAATTAAACCGTCTACAGTTATGATTTAATGAAAAAAATAGTGATATCTCCTTATATTTTAGGCTTTATTGCAAAAATTGTATATGGTAGGATGTTTTGTGATACAACTGATCTACACATAATTATGCATCACAAGTAACATCTTGAACATTTTTTAAATCGCTGCTCCCAAAGGTAAACAGGACCTTTTGATGAATATTACGTATCATCAGAATGGGAATGACTTTGAGACATTTGTGAAGATAGAGTCGATGGCTCTGTGACAGTATTGAAAAAGCAAAAACAAACAAACAAACAAACAAAAATCCTTCGACAAACCTTAACAAGTTCTCGTACAATCGTTCTCATACAATCATTGTGACGCCAATGGCCATCTACAGAAAGGACACAAAAAATGGATAATGAAGTGCATGGGCTCTGGCATCGTGTGTTTGTGTGAGTCATCGATTCTCCCGTTATGTAAAACTTGACATGATACGTCCGTCACGTTATTAAATCGCTTGCTAACAGGGGGACAGTTCAACTGAGGCACGATGCCTAATGGAGTCACAGATGCTTTCAATAATTGATTTCCTAATGCACAACCTTTTAAAAAAGTGATATATATACTGACTAACGATAGTTCGTTTCTGTTGCGTGCACGACATTGATTGTGGTTGCTCTGTTTTCCCTAAAAAAAAAATTACTGGTATAAAGTTGTGTATTGTTTGAACCTTTATTTGAGCAGTAGTGGTATAGCCTGGATCATAAAGCTCAATCGAGAAATATATCTCTGAGGGTGCGGGCCGTGCATATCTGTTTCTCTCACACACGAACCAAATCATCCATTATGATCAAAATGCGTGCACCTGATTTACCAGGCAAGCCTACAACAGGTAATAGCACCTTATAGTAACCGAAACTCGAGATGTGGGATCCTTTCAGACTGCTGTTGTTTTTATTCGTTCGTTTGCTTGTTTTATTTCAAAACGTTTTAGTGGGTTTCATATCAAATCATTATCAGCCTCATACCTGTTTTTAAGTGAGTCCGCATATCAATCTACAGCATAAAACAACATGTATCTTTAATATACAGTAGACAATATGTATCTAAAACAAACAGAACGACATGATTATTTGCAGTGAAAAGTAACAATAGAATTTAACTATAGAAGGACGTATTCACAGCAATAAAAACATTAAAAGAAAAGAACATAATAATATGCGGAATATCATAGATCATGTTTTATCAAATTACATGAACGAACAGAATACAAACAAATACAATGAATGAATAAGTAAATTCGTTTTGTACAGAACTCAATTAACGTGATTAAAACAGAGTTTGGACTACAATGTGATCGATGTTCGATATAAATCAAATTAAGTGGGTTTCAGATTGATAGAGATTTAGAGGCTGTTATTAACTTTCAACGTTACGGACATGCTATTTTTCTTGGAGTTACATTACAATATAATTGGCTTATTTCTCGATTGGTAAAGCAATATTCATTCAAAGTCACGAAATTCTTCTGCCAAGTTTTATTTTTATTATTATTATTACTTTTACTATTACCATTATTATTAAATAGGCATGGATAGCTACTGAATTTAGGATTGCTATCTCTTTGTAGATGTAACATTCTAGCAATAGACTACCCATTCTGAATAATGTTATGGGCATGATACAGGAATGACTAGTCTTAATGCATCAACGAAACTCATTATAGTAATGTGCGATAAAATAATCAGCCAATCATAATGGTTTTGCAATGACATTTCTGGTGACTTGAACACAGATATGTAAACAAGATGACAATAAAATGGAAATGAAGAAAAAAGTTGATTCATGATGGCGAATCTTTAAAAAAATAAATACGGATCTGTACTTAGCGATCGATATATAATTCGGTATACTGAGTGAACATACTCTGCTTGTATCTATAGGAATATTTGAGACGGCGTAAGAAACTCTCAAAAGATTAAACTTGAAGCACCCTTCCAGTAAATATCGAATGAAAAAAATATCCATGCAATTCTCATTATTAAATATATAACGAAAATTATTGTAAGGTATCATTATCATATCATTTAACATTTGATATATAATATCTTGATTTCAGTCACGATGTTAAATAAAAAAAAAATCTCAGAAAGTACGTGGAAAGGGTTTCAGATATTCAAAAGTACTATACATGGGTAGAATTTATTGACTCGTCAGATTTGACTTTGTCCTGACATTTCGTGTTCATTCAACACTTGATCAGAAACAAATACTTCCATGTAAACCCCTCGACAAAGAGTAGAGATGAAAGCATAACTATGGTATATAATTATTCTCAAACACAAAATTATTCTCAAACACAAAAGTACTGGCTTAGCCGGTGAATGTGAACTGTGTGATGCAGGAACATGTCACAAACTGCTGCCTGTCTTTAACTTTCAGTTGAATGTTTTGTACACGTTTGTTCATTTCAAAAAAAGAGTAAGCAAGAGATAAAACAGCAAATGGAAATTTTCTTATTCACCGAGTAGAGAGGTTTTTCGTTTCAGCTCTGTGCTCGCAGCTGGCCATGTCATTACTGCTACCTTGCATTGCCAGAAACTTATTGATATTAACCTAGGCTAAAAGTAACAAAGCGAGTGAAGCATCCTGTCCAAGAATGTTTGAACTAGGTAAGTTCAAACCCAGTGAATTATGTCATTCGAGTTCTGAGCCTTCTTGAAAATATCGTAGTGCTTCCTATTTAACAATGATTGCTCAGGACTTTATTGTAATGTATCTTTACAACGAGACGATGAAAGTCAATTTTCAATTTGACGATCGATCCCTCTATTCTTATTGTCAGATGACCTTGATTCATTTATTCGTCATATTATTTCAGACTAGATATTGTCGCTATTTGTCTCTATGCTGATAGAGACATGAGATCAAAGGTAAAGTCAATATACCCACGCGGACTTTCCTGTGAATCGGCTGCGTCCGTATAAACAGCCAAGCTTCAATCTGCTGACGATTAGTCCAGTGCAGTCGAGTTTGATTTGCCGGTGCTTGTATGGGCTCGTGCGTTGTGCGTCCTGAAGCAAATAATGTTCTTGAAAGCTTCTTGAAAGTTTGGATGTTTTAGCCCGTAGATGACTGGGTTCACAACGCTATTCGCCGTCGAAATCATCGCTCCGTAGAGCGTCGCAACACTGGTTCCCTCGATCAGGAAGTTAACTCCGTTGGGCACCATGCAGATGGCGAACACGCAAACGACAATGAAGAGGTTCTTCGTGATCTCGACTTCCCTCTTGTTCAAGGAGGCTGTCATGTTCCTCTCGTTGGTCGTGTTGCCCTTCGTCCCTCCCGATAATACCATGTCTGCTGAAAAATGGCTCCTGAGTTTCCGGTTTTCTCTGAGCACGTAAGCGACAATCAAGGCGTAAAAGATACACGTAGCAATGAGAACGATGATGATAAAGCTACTTTGCATGAGGACGTAGACACCCCGCAAAGGGTTTGTGTCTGTCACAGAGCAGAGCGAGTAGTATCGGGAATATCCCAGTTCGCCAACACCGAAGAGAAGGGGAATAGTCACAATGGAGATGCAAGCAACCCAGATAACCAAAACCAGAAAAATGATATTTCTGTGTGTGTAAACACCTCCAGTTCCTCGAACAGATTTGGTGATGACATACCAGCGAACAGCAGCAATAAAAGCCAGCGTACTAATACTGACTGCCAAACATGTAAAGGACACACCAGGCGTTATGGCGCACACAAGATCAGGCAGTGGATACTCACCCGAGTCGTCGACCAGCCCGACAACGGAAAATGGCAAGAACAGGCAAGTCATGAAATCGGCGATGGCTAGGTTAAAGACAAGAATATTCGTAATCGTCTGAAGTTTCTTGAATCGCAACACGGATACGATCACGAGAGCGCTGCCCAATAGGCCTGTTATCGTGATGAGGCAGCAACACGCACCAACCACAAGCCGGTGAGGGAACGGAATACTGCCGCCATCAGCGGAGGCAGCAGGACTTGTCGCCGTCGTTGACAGAATCGTTGCCCATTCTAAAACTGTCCCGTTTTCAGAGATCAAATCGGTCGACACGTAATCGATATCTATGGACGACTCCCGAGTCATGATTGAAATTAACCCTAACAAACTTCACTTCACTTTGTAATGGGATTCCGCTGTAGCGACCTCTTAACAACCGTCCAGCGAGAGGAATGGTCAGCCCTCCAAATGGAGATTGACCAAGTGGTCCCCACTTTTAACGGACAACACACCCGGTGTGGTGAACGCGCACGCACTCCCATCAGGGGTATAGTGTCCAAACTTCAAATAAAAGCAAATTCCTTTTACTATATACATTTTGAAAACAAACAAACAAACAACAATAACAAACGTATTTTACGACGAAGATTTTAGATGTTTCCTTCATTTAAAACTTAATGCCAAGCACTATACTAGTATCAATATGTGAGACTGAAAGAAGCGACAATTCTAGCAGAGTAGATGGATTGTAACAAGAACACTGTAAGCAAGGATATGTCAGTGTATATTCGCCTGACCGCTTTTTGTACAGGATTTAGAGCAGGACACATAATAGGTACTGACGCCGCGCAATCAAACAGCGATGTTCGTGAGAAGCGCTTGACACTGCGCATGTCAAAATGAAACACTTCACTAGCACACATGTAGTCACTTAAAAAACGAAAAAGAGGGAACAACTTTATCTAATTTAATACTTTCCTTATTAAAGGTCTAATTTTCCCCCGACCCACCCCCGAAAGAAAGAAAGAAAAAAACAAAAAACACCCGAATTAAACTAGAGTTAAAGAGTGTGCAAGCATATTTGATTTATGACTCTTCCACCTGAAGGGAAATATACCAAGGGGGAAAGACTTTTTAAAGAAAAAGGCAACATTCCGAGCACACACCTCATGCAAAATTGTTGATCTTGCAGTTATCCTGTACATGATCAGACTCACAACATCGTTCGATTATTCAAACACATCGGCATACAAATATAATATGGAACACTAATCTGCGTATACTTTATTGGATATATCTGACATTCCAGGGTCCCGTTGCATAAAACTTTTTAGCAACCTTTAAAAATTCAGGTTGGGATTTGCCCAACCTGAATTTTTTAAGGTTGCTAATCTAAGAATGTAAAATCCGTTGCATAAAAACTATGGTTGGGAGCTTCCAACCGGAATTTTGTGATTTCAACCGGAAAAAAATCCGGTTGGAGTTTTATGCAACGGGCCCCAGATGTGTTTTTATATGAGTGACAGGGATTTCCGCTTTGATTTCTGTTAATTCTGTTTAATACACAATGACAAGCAATTATGATATCGAACTGCTGATAGCTAAAACAAGTCAAACCTGCTTGAAATTCACAAAAGTGGGCTTTTTTTTTTTTTTTTTTTTTTTGTTGATCAAGGTGGCATTTGGTAGGGGTTAAAATTGAAAGGCCTGTAATGCCATTTGTTTCACCATGAATGTTTCTGTGTAATTGCATATCCTGGCTATTTCCCAAGTCCTCTTACGTGTGAGGACGATAATTCTATACGCGATGAGGCTTTAGTTTCAAGCTAGTTCATTGACTGTCATGACTGTACTCACATAATTTACGAATTTCACTCATGGTACGTGGTACGGTTAGTTTGTCAGCTAAGTAAGAACACTTTATTTTCAGATACCTTGAGTCATATGCAGATGTCGGAAACATATTTTTGCTGGTTTAATTGATTTTGTAGGAGATGAGTTAGCTTACGTAATACATGTACTCCCTAGTATACAGTGCCCTTTGAATTTATTATCTATATATAGTCTTCTTTAGTTTAAAACACGTATTGAGAAAAAGAGGGCCAAGAATGGGGTGTGGCAAGCTGCTGGTCCTCTTGGATGAATTGATGTATTGTTCGGAACAGGTGGTAGTTTCTTTTTCTGGGTTGGCATGCACTGGTAGTGCAACCTGGTATTTTGGAAGATAATAAGCTTTTGATTCTGTAGTTTTGCCTCTGGAATGTAGTAGTCTAGTATGCATGGGGTTACGTCCAATTTATTTGAGACTATATTTTGTAGAGCTAGAAATGTAAAGAAGGAAAGATTGCTTCAGCAATCTGCAGTAACCTGTGAGCGCGTGAGGTCGCGGGTCGGAAGCTCTGTCGCACCAGCTCGGGATTGCCTGTGTGGAAACCATTGGCCTGGGCTTGCCCATGTAGGCGCCTGTTTCCGTCGAGACTGTAGAATCCGTAGGGGGTATCTCACTGAGCGGCGAACGTTTGCGAACGTAGCGAATTCTGGATTTCGCCATCAGGGTTCGTAAAGGGTTGCAAAAGGTCCGTTAACACTTGCAAGAAAGTTCGCAAACGGTTTTTATTGTCGCAAACAGTTTTTCTTGTCGCTAAGAAATTTTGAACATGTTCAAAATTTCTTTGCGAACCTTTGCGAATTTGTATTTTCGCTAATAGTTGCAAACATTCGCAAAACACTCGTAAGAATTCGCAAACGGTCGTACTACGGTGTCGCTAACATTTTTATTTGATTCGCCACTGCAGGCGAACAAGTAACCATATGGTTCCTATATAAAAGCTCCTGAAACAGGCAAGGTTCCACTCTAAGGAAGTTCTTGAAGCTCTTGACATCTCCATCATGTAATTGCTGCAAAAGCTTTTCATATTGACCAAAGTCTGTCCTCTGCAACAACCACTCTTTGACCCAAAACAGTCTTTCTTTTCTTCTTCCTTTCTTGTTTTTCTTGATCTTCTTTCTCTTATGCTGCACGATAGCTGTAGCAGCAGCCTGGCAAAGCAGCTCTTCAAGGATAGCAGCATGTTGAGCCTCTTCTTGGCAGAAATTTATTTCCATATACTGGAAATCCATTTTGAACGGTTGTCACAAGAGATCTGAATTCAGTGGAAGGTTGTACGTTCGTTTTATGGGTCTCACTATACACAATCGCCTGGTACTTTTCTATGTCCCAGAACATTCGCAAATTGTCGCAAAGGATTTGCAAACTGTCGCTAATGTTCGCAAAACTGTCGCTAACATTTGCAAAATTGTCGCAAACATTTGCTAACAGTCGCTAATAGTCGCCACCTGTGTTTCGCAAACACTTTCGCAAACATTCGCGGAAGTGTTGCTAATTGTCGCTAAACATCGCTAAAAGTCGCTAACTGTCGCTAATGGCAGAAGCGAACCTTGATTTTTCGCAAACATTCGTCAGAAAAGTTGGCGAATCTCAAATTCGCTACGTTCGCAACCGTTCGCCGCTCAGTGAGATACCAGCTTTAAAGACGACTGTTGAGCCAGGGGCTCTTTCCCCTGCTTCTTGAATAAATGAGCAACAATTACCCATAACATCCCTGTCTGAAGACTTCGATTGTACTACCCACGACACATTCAAACAAAACGGGACAAAAGTTGGTGAAAAAGAAATGATAAATATGACAGCTAATGCCATAGACGAGTCAATTTTGATTTGCAGTCTGATACCAGACGTAATTATCGACTGAAGATTTTGGTCAGTTTTAATGGATAGGCCTCACTTTTTTTTTTTTCCTCTTCTTAAGAAGTAGCATGGATACTGTGAACATACCACATCACAGTGGCGAATTTTAAATCATTGATATAGGAAACTTACAACAGGGGCGCCGCGGAACGCGTTTTATAGTGTGGACGGGATGGGGGATGCTTGTGGTTGGTTGGTATGGTGGCAAAGAACATTACCTCTGAAGTGATTAAGGGTGCCGCTGGAATGCTACGTCTCCATGGAGATTTAGTACTGTATATTCTGTACTGATTTCGACACACAGAATAAGCCCTGCATAGATATAAATAATAAATACATTGTATATGTCTGTCCTCTGTAATGCAAGCTAGAATCATCAGGATTCTTAGAAGGATTAAACTCAACTCAAGCAACTGGACTCAAGCAACTGGACAATCCAAACAGGCCTGAAAAAAGTTCCCGACTATAACACTATCACATCGCTCAGTAATCTTTACAAGACTCGCAAAACCAAGGCGACGCTTGGTACAGCATCAAAACTTGACATGATATCACCAAAGAGCACTGTATCCACACTCCTATGCAATTACATAGAGTAGCAGTAGCATGCGATGGCAGCATGAAGTACGTTATGAAGTTGGTATCGAGGATGATTACTGACTTGTGAAGTGACTGTCCGATTCGTCGCTGGGGTTGAATAATTGTCAGTCACGATCAGATTATTTTGTATGAAGAGATGAACTCCGATAGAGACCAATAAACACGTTTTCTAATGTTAGGTGTGTGTGTGTGTGTGTGTCTTTGCTCGAACATACATTGTGATCACCTCTATCGGTCACAAATCATTATACCCCCCCCCCCCCCCCCCCCGAGGTCTGATGAGGACCTGTCTACGTCACTGTATCACATACACCATAAGCCTGCACCATGGCTCTTTGAACATGTAGAAAGACACACACACACAACCAAACAAACAATAACATCACTTCTCAACTGAAATCAATTTTTGTAGCTTGTAGTCATTCACTTCTTCGGACCCATGGTGTCATATTGTGTGTTAGAAATCCTCAGTTATTTCAACACATGGATCCTCCAAAATTGATTTATTTGGACCAACTTCTGTTTTATGGTCTAAGCCAAAAGCTAGCACTCTCTCAAGCACTAGTATAGATGGACAAGCACGCAGTTCTCCAACAGTTTGATTGGATGGAGAAAGAGCAGTACCAGTCAAGTGACTTTGGTGTCCTTCTTATAAGACTCTTTAAAAATTTTATACATAATTTTGGTAATTTCACATACTTTTTTAAAGAAGTTTTTTTCTTTAGAAGATCTGCAATGTACTTTGTTAAACGGATATCATCATGTATTATGATCCAGTGATTTACCCCTTTAGTAATCACATCCATAAAAGCATCACTTTTAGCCCAAAAGTGTCAATATATATATACATGTATATATATATATATATATATGTATATATATATATATATATATATATATATATATATATATATATATATATATATATATATATATATATATATATATATATATATAATATATATATATAAAATATATATATATATATATATATATATATATATATATATATATATATATATATATATATATATATATATACATATATATATATACACGTATATGAATATTTGCCATTTTACCCAATATAATACATTTCCTATCAGCATCAGCATCACTGATTAAAGAAAATGAAACAGTTCAGCTTTTATCAATGTCATCATCTCTATTCAAACATTCATAAAAGATACAAAGATACGGAATATTGGACTTTGCTTTGAGCATTACAAAATGAACAGTTCTGCTCATCAGATAAATGTATACAAAATATATTTCATAAGCTTCTATGTCACATTCAACCAAATGTGATCCATTGGCCATCAGCAATATCAGCGATGGAAGAAAATGAAATTTTATCAATGTCACCTCTATTCAAACAATCATAACAGATAAAAAGATGTCAAATTTTGACAGTGCTTTTAGCATAACAAATGCACAGTTCTACTCACCTGATATTATTCATAAAAGCTACATGATTCATCATCTTTTATGTTTCCTTTTCCTCCTGTGACAAAAATGGGAAAGCCATTTTCTAATTCTTTAGTTTTTATTTTTCATTTCCAGTAAATAAAACTATCATGCAGCATAACTAAAGAATGAATGGATGTAATTAGGGATGCTAAACCTGCTAAGCAAGTTGAATATGTTCCCCTTCTCAGACTAGCTTTTTTGGTACCAATTTGAACAGACATGATAGGATCTGAAAGGGACAAACGCTTGAGTTTCATTTCATTTCTGACTGAATATCATAATTTCTACAAGATGAATTTATTTTCCACTGTGTCAAGAACTTCTCCTGGATGGGTGACTAACTTTCATTGCCACAGTTATTTAACTTTCCTTTGAACACTTTAATTAACTGACAATATTGCAATAAAACTTGCACTCACAGTATATCTGCTAAAATACTCCGGCTTAAATCTACTTCATTTTCATAACTGAATACAACTGTTGGTACACAGTTGACTCAATTGACGGGGCTTCAGGGTCAGAGAACACATTGGCTTCTCCTAGTATTCAGCTAGCACACAGTCAATAATGTAATGCTGACTATACCTGTATATTCAACACTCAAGGTAAGGCAATAGCTGATTTAATGTGGTGAAATCTCAGTCAAACAGCATGGCTTTCACTCTATGGTATGCTTGTAGACACCTGTGCATTTCTGAATCATTGGTTTGCAACTTGCCAATATGTTCATTATGATATATAAATGATGTTTGACAGATTAAACAGTATGTCCACAAAAAAAAAAAATTACAATCAGATTTTTGCATTGATAACCCCCAATATGATTACACCGTCTAAATGCAACATCATAGCTCTATTTTGCAGAAAACCCCATTAAAATTGGTTAATCAGTCACAGTGAAATGTGGAATACTGTAAAGCATGTCATGAGTCTGATTCTTCCACGTTCATCACTTGGATGCTCTTGGAACTGCATATTAATGTGTAAACACAATAGACAGAACTTGGAGGGAAGAGATTCCTAAGATGCTCTACAAAAATCATAATTTCTCTTTGACCACTGAAGCAAATTGAATGGGGTTTTCTGTAAGATGTGGGCAATGAGTTACAGTTTCATACCCTGAAAATGTGTTTGAATTGATTCACTATTTACGAAGTTATCGTTGCGGACAGTATCGTAATTTTTTTTTTTTTGACATACGGTATTGGGTATCAGAATTTCTATGATCTGCATCTAAAGCAAGCAAATACACCACACACTGGCAGCTAATTGCCATGTTGGGAAGCAGCTACAGTGGACTCCTGTTATAAGTCCTTGGGACCAGCAGTTTTCTTTCATCATATCGAAATTTCATTATACAGTGTACTCCCATCATAACCAACACAGCTATAACGAAATTCCGGTTACAACGAAGTAAAAATTCAGGCCACAAAATTATTTGCTCTTTGTTCTTTATTGTTTATTTGTTCGGTTATGACGAAATTTCGATATAATGAAAGAAAGCTGCTGGTCCGAGGACATTGTTGTAAATGGAGTCCACTGTAACCAAACAAATAAACAATAAAAAAAAAACCCACATAGAGTGAACAATGATGCAGCCTGAATTTTTACTTGGTTGTAACCAGAATTTCATTATAACCGTGTTTGTTATAACAGGAGTGCATTGTAGTTTAAGACATGGTTACATCAGCTTGTGGATAGAGTGAGATAGATCCTGATCAGTTCCAGTAATCATGAGAGTGTGATTGCACACTATGAATATAGTAGCACATCTCTGGAGAGGATTCATTGAAGACTCCTTAGATGGAACAATCAGATTTTATCCCTCTTGAGGAGTGTCATCAGGTCTAATGGGACTGGACTCTCAGACGATGCGGTTTCTTATGGTTCCAATCTCATCAATTTCACATTCCACAATGTCCCCTCGCTGAAAGAGAGAGAGAAAAACAGGATGATGATGGAGTGATTTTTTTTTTCTTCTTCTTCTTCTTCTTCTTTTTTTTTTTTTTTTTGGTAAATGTGACCTGGTAACTGAAAATTCTGCTTTGAACAACAACAACAACAAAAAAATAAATATGTTTGTTACTACGTGCTTATCACTACAAGGCTACAATCAATAACAACCTTTCCTTCAGTGCAGCAACAATGGCAAGAAGTATTAGCCAATAAACTACATTGCAAATCAACTGCACACAGCTCATATATGCTGTCCATAGAATTAATCTGGTGATATGAGTGTGTAGCATATATACAATGATAACAAAACAAAACAAAAAAGGCTTCTATGCAGGAAAAGTTTACATAGTACATGCATCACCACTGAAGATCAAAGTCTAAAGGATGTTGATGTTGAACATACCCACACATCCTGAAGGACTTATGTTTGCATGGTGCCATATTACAGCAATCAGAAGGATATCAGCACATAAGGATATTTTATGGTCAAGCATACAATACACTGCAAACTTGTTATTAACAATATATCTTATTAACCAATCAAGATTTGCCAAAGAATAACAGACAAAAACCAGGACTGCATCAAGTTTCTTGTGATGAAATAATTGTAGTCACTATCAAAGTACAGAAATCACAGTTTCTGTGTTAATGCTACAAGTAGTTAATACCTAATGTAGGACAGAGGAAGTGAAATGAAACAGAGGATAACAAGTAATGACATTTGCAAATCACTTTTTCAAGGGAAGACAAAAAGGGACAACTATTTTGACCCTAACTCTGGCCATTGTTTCAGTCTCCCCTAAAGTGGTACTAATCCCTAGGTGTCAAATGTATTTAGAGACTCAAGCTGTATACCATCAGGTGATTCCAGGAAGAGATCTCTTAATTTGGCAGGATGCTGGGAAATGACTCTTACAATGGAATTGCACAAAGCACAGGCCATCAACCTCAGTGTGCACTGCATGCAAGCACAAACAGGGTACTCCATTGAAGGTCATTATATATGAACATGACACATCACGGGTTGATGGTTTGAATGAATGCAATATTGCATTTCTACCTTAAGGTAAACAGGAGTTGGTTTCTTGAAGACGCCAACACCCGGTGGAGTACCAGTCAGTATGATGTCACCAGGAGTCAATGTCACAAACCTTGGATTTCAAAAAGAGAGAACAGCAGAGGAAAATTAACAATCATTCAAGGGACTATAGTTTTAATAGAAATTCACAAGGACAATTTTTTTGATGTCACATGCCTTTTGAGGATAAAACAGAGTTGATTAAGTTGTTCATCTTATGCCTGTGCATGCCTTACCATTGATTGCCATTGTCTTACTACACATTTTGTATATTTTTTGCAGATACAATGTACATCAAATAAGCAATGTGTTCAAGGTTTCTCTTGTCAGAAATAAAGTCATCCCAGTCTTGTAAACAGTGTCATGCTAATTCAGATCTCAGTCTTGTAAACAGTGTCATGCTAATTCAGATCTCAGTCTTGTAAACAGTGTCATGCTAATTCAGATCTCAGTCTTGTAAACAGTGTCATGCTAATTCAGATCTCAGTCTTGTAAACAGTGTCATGCTAATTCAGATCCCAGTCTTGTAAACAGTGTCATGCTAATTCAGATCTCAGTCTTGTAAACAGTGTCATGCTAATTCAGATCTCAGTCTTGTAAACAGTGTCATGCTAATTCAGATCCCAGTCATGTAAACAGTGTCATGCTAATTCAGATCCCAGTCTTGTAAATAGTGTCATGCTAATTCAGATCCCAGTCTTGTAAACAGTGTCATGCTAATTCAGATCTCAGTCTTGTAAACAGTGTCATGCTAATTCAGATCTCAGTCTTGTAAACAGTGTCATGCTAATTCAGATCTCAGTCTTGTAAACAGTGTCATGCTAATTCAGATCTCAGTCTTGTAAACAGTGTCATGCTAATTCAGATCTCAGTCTTGTAAACAGTGTCATGCTAATTCAGATCTCAGTCTTGTAAACAGTGTCATGCTAATTCAGATCTCAGTCTTGTAAACAGTGTCATGCTAATTCAGATCTCAGTCTTGTAAACAGTGTCATGCTAATTCAGATCTCAGTCTTGTAAACAGTGTCATGCTAATTCAGATCTGTCTTGTAAACAGTGTCATGCTAATTCAGATCTCAGTCTTATAAACAGTGTCATGCTAATTCAGATCTCAGTCTTGTAAACAGTGTCATGTTAATTCAGATCTCAGTCTTATAAACAGTGTCATGCTAATTCAGATCTCAGTCTTGTAAACAGTGTCATGTTAATTCAGATCTCAGTCTTGTAAACAGTGTCATGCTAATTCAGATCTCAGTCTTGTAAACAGTGTCATGCTAATTCAGATCTCAGTCTTGTAAACAGTGTCATGCTAATTCAGATCTCAGTCTTGTAAACAGTGTCATGCTAATTCAGATCTCAGTCTTGTAAACAGTGTCATGCTAATTCAGATCTCAGTCTTGTAAACAGTGTCATGCTAATTCAGATCTCAGTCTTATAAACAGTGTCATGCTAATTCAGATCTCAGTCTTGTAAACAGTGTCATGTTAATTCAGATCTCAGTCTTATAAACAGTGTCATGCTAATTCAGATCTCAGTCTTGTAAACAGTGTCATGTTAATTCAGATCTCAGTCTTGTAAACAGTGTCATGCTAATTCAGATCTCAGTCTTGTAAACAGTGTCATGCTAATTCAGATCTCAGTCTTGTAAACAGTGTCATGCTAATTCAGATCTCAGTCTTGTAAACAGTGTCATGCTAATTCAGATCCCAGTCTTGTAAACAGTGTCATGCTAATTCAGATCTCAGTCTTATAAACAGTGTCATGCTAATTCAGATCTCAGTCTTGTAAACAGTGTCATGTTAATTCAGATCTCAGTCTTGTAAACAGTGTCATGCTAATTCAGATCTCAGTCATGTAAACAGTGTCATGCTAATTCAGATCTCAGTCTTGTAAACAGTGTCATGCTAATTCAGATCTCAGTCTTGTAAACAGTGTCATGCTAATTCAGATCTCAGTCTTGTAAACAGTGTCATGCTAATTCAGATCTCAGTCTTGTAAACAGTGTCATGCTAATTCAGATCCCAGTCTTGTAAACAGTGTCATGCTAATTCAGATCTCAGTCTTGTAAACAGTGTCATGCTAATTCAGATCTCAGTCTTGTAAACAGTGTCATGCTAATTCAGATCTCAGTCTTGTAAACAGTGTCATGCTAATTCAGATCTCAGTCATGTAAACAGTGTCATGCTAATTCAGATCTCAGTCTTGTAAACAGTGTCATGCTAATTCAGATCTCAGTCTTGTAAACAGTGTCATGCTAATTCAGATCTCAGTCTTGTAAACAGTGTCATGCTAATTCAGATCTCAGTCTTGTAAACAGTGTCATGCTAATTCAGATCTCAGTCTTGTAAACAGTGTCATGCTAATTCAGATCTCAGTCTTGTAAACAGTGTCATGCTAATTCAGATCTCAGTCTTGTAAACAGTGTCATGCTAATTCAGATCTCAGTCTTGTAAACAGTGTCATGCTAATTCAGATCCCAGTCTTGTAAACAGTGTCATGCTAATTCAGATCTCAGTCATTCATCAAGAAGTGAAACAGGGACATGAAAGACATGATTTCACAAAGGATCAAACTAAAAAGAAAAGAAAAACCCTTGTTTTCTCTCTTAATAGTTCAGAAAGCAACACTGGACATGTTCTAAATGTTTCTACACTATAATCTAATCATGGAAATCTTTTCCATCAATCACGATGTGAATTAGAATATGAAAAAAGCACAAAATGACTGATATAGCCCATTCTTAGAGCTACACACATATGAAATAAGATAGGAGATCCATGAAGGGGAGCAGCACCAAGCCAGCCTGCAGAGTGTGGTCAGCTTGGTTTTTTAATACAGCCATTTTCACTTCATGGAATTATGGTAACACGCTTAATACATAGTTTTGGATTGTAATGACTCCTAAATTCTACACTAGGTATCCTTTTCTGTAAACACCTCTTACCTCTTACCTGGCTTGTAAAAAGAAAAAAAAATGAAGTTTTATCATCCCCTCTTCAGCCATGGTTTGAGGTCAAACCACAAAGTTCTTTAGCTCTCCCCTAAATCAATTGTATTCCATTCTTCAGTACTAATATAGAAAGAGTAAAAGCCTACTCTTATCACAAAGGTTGACACTGATAACATAAAGTTCACATTAGGATTGCCACATGAAGTTAAAATGTATGCATGCAAATTGGATTTTGAATATTGAAATAGTCACATGAGATCATGGAAATTGGACCAGATTAAGTGATGTGAACAAAAATATTCATAAATCTGAGTACATGGAATAAGTCTGCTGACAGTTCCAATTGCATCCACAGACATTTACACTTGCCTAAGTGCACAGCTGCCAACATTTCTGTGTACAATCATGGAGCTACTGTAGCTCCATATCACAAAAAAAATTAATCATTTTTATGAGCATTTCTATTATTGGGTTGTTTTGCTTAGAAATACACATTATAATTTTTTTTTAAATTACTAATATGCAAAATTTTAGGAGGCTAAAATAGCAGTCACATGCTGAAATTACTAGCATAGTAGTAATTACAAAATGTAACTGATAGTTGGCAGCTATGTAAGTGGAATAACTTGCTCCTTGTAGCTAACCTCGATATGAACTCTACAAGTGCTGGTGTCTGGAAGACGAGTTGGTCTGTGCTGCTGTCCTGCATCGTCTCCCCGTTCACCCTGCATCTTATCCCTAGCTTGTGAGGGTCTGCATGGCAAGTGGGGTGGAAGAGAATTATACAGTAATAATTTTTGGGGAAGCTGGATAGCCAGGAAAACAACTGTGTGGAACTCACATATCATTTCTTATCATAACATGACAAAATATGACATAAACAGTCAAATATGCAAACAGCAGTCATACATAAGAAACAAAAAATGCTGCCTTTTTGTACAAGTTGACAGTCATTTCGAATTAATCTCATCATATGCACATCTCACGGACACATAAATAGATATGCAAAATGTTAAAAGACTTTACTGACTGTCAGAAATATCTGGTAGCTAAATCAAGTCTTTCATGGAATAGTTTCTTTTTATCTCAGTTATCCCAACAATATTGACTAAGAAATCACGATCTTGTCCTGACAAAAGTGGAAACTTTGAATTTACTTTCTTATGTTATATTTGAGAAAGATTTACTGAACTACTTATATTCATTAAATCTGCACAAAATCAGAAAACAAAAGTAAAAAATTTGACAATTTGACGGAGAAAAAAAATAATAGGCTAATTAACTAACTACAAAAGTAATTAAAAAAACTACTTTTGTCTTTTGAAGAGTGTTGGCAATTTAAAAATGGATTACAAATTAAGCAATTAAAGGCTTTACAGATAAATCTGTGAAAGAAATAACCATTACATGCAAATTAGGGCTGAAATGGAAGTGAATGTTGTTCTACTCCAACTCATGAATAATAAAACTTATAACAAGAGACCAGTGGGTCTAACTCTCAGCTGAACAATACACTTTACCTAATGGCATTTCACATGAGGCAAACTATTAAGAAAAATATCAAGAGATTGGGGAGTGCACCCTCCTAATGTCAGGTATTTGGGCCACTCTATGGTTACTCCTATAGGGCACCACCACTATTTTTTTTTTCTCCAAATTTTAAGATAAATTTCTTCCCCCATTGATGATTCCAACCAAGTTTGGTCATGTACTTCTTCATGTGTTTGTGCACCTGTCTGTCAGTCTGTCTGTCTTTATGTGTTCTAATTTGTCTTAGCATTTGTTTTTATTTGTCTATTTGACTGGCGCCGGACAGTTTACCTGAGAGGGCATCCTTAGTGACCACTGCTGGACAGTGGACATTTTACCTGAGAGGGCATCCTTAGTTACCACTGCTGGACAGTGGACAGTTTACCTGAGAGGGCATCCTTAGTGACCACTGCTGGACAGTGGACAGTTTACCTGAGAGGGCATCCTTAGTGACCACTGCTGGACAGTGGACAGTTTACCTGAGAGGGCATCCTTAGTGACCACTGCTGGACAGTGGACAGTTTACCTGAGAGGGCATCCTTAGTGACCACTGCTGGACCAAGAGGGCAGAAGCAGTCCATGGTTTTCCCCAGAAGCCATTGTTTTCCATTCTTGTACATCTGCCAGTCCCTAGCACTGACATCATGGGCCACAGTGTAACCAAAGACATGTTCCATTGCTTCAGTTTCCTGGGAAAGATATCATGTTATTTTGAGTATACATGCTGTATGTTAATTTTATGACGTTTTCAGTATGTTCTATATTATTTCAATCTGACTACACACGGTGCTACAACTTCAAGTTGGCTTTGATAAACAGAATGAGAATAATACAAAATAAACTGAACAACAGCAGTTCCATCAAACTTGGATCTGAAATATCGAAGTTATGCATTTTTAAAGTTCCACCAGTCTTCATACAATACTACATTGGTATTAGCAGCAACCACAGGCTTTCATTTTAAAAATACGTTTTACATTTTTGAGATTCACACTAGCATGATACAAGAATCTACATTTACTTTGATAAGTTTCAATAAACAATCAAAAATATGAATTCGTTCTTGTTGAATATTTCATCTGAAAGAGAGAGGCACAGAGAAAGGAAGTGATTTAACTGGAATTTTAGGTCAAATAAAGATATCAACAGAAACACAGCAACTGCCATATGATTTTCATCAAAGCAGCTTAATCAACCTTCTCAGTGGTCACTAGAGTTGTCCAGCAAAATTCATAGCACACTACCAAGGCTACCATTGTGCAAAATGTTCTGGTCAATCTCACCTTAATCTTCTTTCCTCCTTTGCCGATGACCACAGTCAGTTCAACTTCCCAGTCCAGAGCCTCTGTGATATCAGGGTAGCAGACATCGTCCTCTGGCCCGACAATTGAACTGGCAAACTTGCTGAAGATAATGGGCTCTGTGGGTATGGGTTGATTTTGCTCTGTGCAGTGGTCAACGTAGTTCATTCCGATACAGATCACCTTCTGAGGGTTGGTGATGGGTGAAAGTAGCTTGACACTCTCCCTCTTCACAACACGACTTGTTGCTGAGCCAATGATACTAATCAAGTTAATCAACACAGAAGTAGACAAACTCATAATACTCTTAAAGGTAAGCAATTATGAAAGGATGTACAGACAACTCCCCCTCCAAAAAAAAAAAGCAAACAAACAAACAAACAAATCAAATCAAAAAACAGGGGAAATAAATAATGAAAAAAATAATTCAGAAAACAAGAAAAGAAATCTGATCACTTTCATGTAGATTTTAGCTCAGAACAGAATCTCAATTAGATTGTCAATTTCAATTTGTGAGACAAATAGAAACTTGGAATTCATATGTAAATTAACTGTTGATGCAAGACTTCAAGAAATCAATTATTCTCTTGAATAATGTTGATTTGTTGATTCAGATGTACTCTAATGATCTGTGACAGCAATAACATGAAACAAGTTTTTATTGGCTTCAAATTGAAATGCAAAGTCATAAGAACATTTAATACAGTGAAAACTCGATATACTTCACAGTTAACATTTCTTACTCTTTATGACAACCCCCCCCCCCCCACACACACACACACAAAACCCAAGGGATATTTACCAACAGGACAAAATAAGGTTAAGAACAAAATGTACAGGTACCTGGCATGAGAACACATGAGAACACTAAAATATAAATACAAAAATTTATTGAGATTTCACGAGTAGGCCTAGTACTAGTAATAGTACCGGTATCAATCTCTAGAACTGCAAAGAGCAAAAACAGTACTTAATCAAATACTGTACATTCACCCTACTGCAATCCGCACTAACCTTTCTGCCTTTTTCATAAGGTTCTCTCCTCCATTCAAGAACTGAACCATCGTGTTTGGCATGGATTCATCGGAGCCGCTCAAATCCACCAAGTCGCCGCCGGGCTTCACCTCCACACCCAGCCGACACTTCCCCGACTCTTCGAATTGAACGAACCGCATACCTCCCGCTGAACTGGGCGACAAGGCTATTGATGACGTTGAATACGAGAAAATATTGTGTTCCCGTAAATTCTTATATTGGCATCGGTAATAGAGACACCTATGAAACAATCTTACGTTACGTGTAAGCATATCTACAGTCTAGGAGGATATAACTGTAAACTTAATCACTATAACCTTGACTGTCGGCTGACCCTCGCACTCCCAGCCCTCCCAGTCCCAGGCACGCAAACTTTTGTTATTGTGGATGCGGCGCCGCGCCGCCGGGCCCCGCCAATCATCGCTCGAAAAATCTCCGAGGGTATTCACCTGTGTTACTTTGACTGGTGTGCGGTTAGGTTCCCAAACACGGGTGCCAACATGACAATCGTTTACTGTGCGATTCAACCAAACATACTATACGATACATTCAGAGTTTGGTTTTTATCTAATTGCTGAAATATGAGAAACCACAGGGCAATTACCAAAACTTTCAAAGCAAAACAATGGAAATGACTCATCACAGATTTTAAACAAAAAAGTATGCATGTAGTCACCTGTTTACAGTATATTGAGACAGTTTTAGTTTAGCAGAATCCAGCTACCAGCTTCAGCGTCGTCATGCACATGCAGTTTTCTGTTGGAGCGATCTATGAACGGTGATTAGAGCAGACGAACAAAAAGTGGGCGTAGCCCATGGAGCTAACTGTAAGCCCTATAAAATCCCATAGAGCTAAACTTGTAGTTTCGGAGTAGCTCCCGTGGTAAACCAGGACCAAGGTTCAGATACAGATGGCGTTCAGACCTTTATTGGTTGCTAAATTTTCTCCAGATGTCAATTCCGCAGGGCTCGACATTAGCAGTGGCCCGGGGCCAATGAAAATTAATGTCAGGCTTTTGGTGGCCCGATCAACTAATCAACAAATATTCTAGACGGATTGATATGTTTCCTTTTATTCTTGGCCACCAAATTTCAAATCTAATATTTTAATGGGAGATCAGGCTGCCAAAGAGAGAAGTAAGAGTCGAGAACTGTTGTAGGCATACGTAGGCATATGCATGTATAGAATTAATGTTAGCCAGAATGACCAGATCGATCGAGATGAGATACAATAATCAATGATAATATAAGAAACAACAAAAATACATTTATTATAACGATTTTTTAAACAATATGTTCAAATGCGCTACTCTTTACAATAAGATCATTAATGAAACAAGTTAGTTTTTAGATGTTTGATTGAAGATGAGGTATGAAATGCGGAGAGTTTGGGATAGAGTTCCATAGTTTCGGAGCAGCAGTGAAAATGCCATGCATCGTGGAATCGGATAGTTCAGTGTGATACTTTGTGAAGAACGGAGGCTTGACGGATTAAGTTCAGATATGTGAGGAACAATACTAGTAATCCATATTCCAGCCAATGCTTAGTTTCTCTTCCTTTGTTATGGTTGTTTTTTGTTTCATGTTGTTCTATCTGAGCCTCTTTCTGTCAATTTCATAATGCAGCTTTTTGTAATTCATCTTTCTCTCTCGAGTCTGTGTTTTTTTCTTCTTTTATCATGTCCTGCCTTTGTTTTCCTTTTTTTTTCTGTTCACGTTCTTTTTGAGATCACTTCTGTAAGCTTCAATGAGGAAGGGGTGAAGGTTTATGTTATGTTCTTCTCTTATTAGACTTTCATCAAGAATTAATCATCACAGATTTACAAGAAATAAGATTCTTAGATACTTTGAAAGAGGCAGTGATCGTCATGTATGAGCTTAATGTTAATGATGCCATGATTTTCCTCCGAACGGACAGGGTGATGCCACCGTGTGCCTACACTGACCAGGATGCGGCCCTTCTGAGAAAACAAAAACAAAAACATAACCAAACAAAACAAAACATGGAATGCAGAGACTCCAACCCTAAGCACCTTCTGATCGGGAGATACTCCCGCCTTGAAACCTCTAGCAAACGGTGGACTCCAACTTGATGTGCGCGAAGCGCACATCACGAGCACGAAGTTCCTTGCGGTCTATAGGTAGGGTTCTAGATGCTCTCTCGTGTTATCTAAGGCTTATTTTCAACATACAATGAAATTAAGTAAATTAAGAAATCATTTCAAGCGGGAAAAATTAAATCTCAAGCGGGCGAACGGGAGATTCTGCAAAAATGGGCTTTCGGCGGGAGATCTCCCGTCGAAAGCGGGAGAGTTGGAGTCTCTGGGAATGAGAGAGAGGGAGGCCAATATGTCATGAGTGGTCAGAGTGGTTTATAATCATCTTTCTGCGATGGGACAGTTATTTTGTTACTGTCTGATGATACGATAACTGAACAGGATTTGGGCTCTTCAGGGAATGACATGGAAAGAGATGGGGGGAGGTGGGGAGGTGGGGAGGGCGGGAGGGAGGGAGGGGGGCATTTTGAAAATGTCATGAGTCATATTAATGGTTAAGCTATTCAGATTTTACAATTACTTTTCCTTTGTGACTGTGTACCAATGTACTCTGAACCGGATATGGCTCTTCCGGGAAACACATGAATTGTGATATGAGACAGACACACAGAAAAGGAGGGGAGCGGGGAGGGGGAAAGAGAAGGGAGGGGAAGTATTGGAGAAAGGGATGGCGGAGACAGGAAAAAGAGAGATGGGAGAGATGGGAGAGATGGGAGAGGGTGGCAGCAAAGAAAAGAAAGGAGCAGATTGAATATTTCAGAGAATCAGTCATTCATGTCTACAGTAGGATTATCACTATTACCAGGGAGGTGGAAAAGACCACCTCCCTGCTATTACATAATCTCATGAATTGAACCAGGGAGGTGGAAAGAGACTTTTCCACCTCCCTGATTGAACCACACCCACCCCTCCTTTTCTTCCTGCCCCTCTCTCCTCACGTCTTTCTATCCGACCCCCCACTGCCTTGTCTCAGATTATCAACCTTTTGATGATACAGACAACTTAAAGTCATAATTTACCATTTGCAGCTGAAACAAAAACCCAGCAATAGTGCTTTAAAATAGTTCTAAAATGTGAGTTAGGGATAGAAACAACCACTGTGAAAATTTGAATCAGTAAAACCGATGTGTACAATAGTTACAATAAAAATGTTTCCAGACTGAACCGTATACAGTTACGGTTTATTAAGACAAATACTGACATCTCCTTATATTTTAGGCTTTAATTGCAAAACTTTTATATGGGAGGGTGTTTTGTGGTACAACAGACCTACACATATGCATGAAAGGCGACATCTTGGAACATTTTTCAAATGACTGCTCCCAACGGTAAATGGACCTTTAATATATATTTGTTGCTTGGTGTTTGATCGATAATTAATACATCAGTTCCATATGTTTTCTATAATGTGCTTACAACAATCTGGGTAGTAGATTTAGCACAAGCCATATCGGGTTCAATTATTCCTTTGTTTGGTCTAAAATAATAGGAATACAATGTATCTTCACCTTATAAAATCCGCCCAACCATTTCCGTAATATATGAAACGAATTGACAGTAATTTCAATTCAGTTCATCTCAAACTTTGTTTTCATTTTTTGTCAACAGAATACAGTATAATGATTGAAATTGGACGTGAATTTGAATAGTACACAGGAAGAAAAAAGACGGTATGTTGTCCTGTCGATCATGTCTGTGATCTATGAAAAAGACACATGAACACACGTTTATTCCGCAAAAGAATTAGGAATAGAGGTACCCCCTCAAAAGACTATTATTCATGTTGTAATACAAGTATGAGGGTACCTCGGAAAGATGGACGTCACAAAAAAAGGAAGTGAAAAAACATATTTTGGGAGTACAAAGAGTGCGGAAACTGCAGAAAGAGGAAACAAAGAAATAGAAAGAAAAGGAAAATGATAAAATAAATAAAGAAAACAACGATAAGTGGAAACAAAAAATAAAATAGCAAAATTTCCTGTAGCTAAAACAAAAGAAGAAAAAAAACAAACTTAGGTCAAAGCCCACAGAGCCAGAACAGGACAGTACATAACGTAAGCAACTATAATAAGTGGTACATGTACAGGGAACTGCTGCCAGCGTAGTGAAGAAAAAAAAAAGGTACTGAGTATGAAAATGTGCGAAGGAATGAAAATGGGATGAGATCTGATGTTGTGCTTAGAGCGGACGCAACCTGAGAAGAAACAATGCTGCTGTGCTTACAAAGCACACAATAAGGAAAAACAAACTTGATTAATTTCTGATTTATTCATTCATAATGATGAACTGATCCCAGGACTTGATCTTGATCGTGATTACTCGGAAACCTGTTGCTTTGTGTCTGTTATAAGATTGTCATCTCGTTCACCGGTCACCTTCTCTGCGACTGGCGATAGAGGGAGCTTTGTGATTAACGAACAAAGTCGGTCACAACGCTGACTGTGCTAAATTAAAAATAGGGCTGCATAATTATTGTGTTAAAAATAACAACCTCAACCTAGTTCCAGGACTCCACTCCTTTTCTTCTACACACACACACACACACACACACAAACACACACACACACACAAACACACACACACACACACACACACACACACACACACACAAACACAAACACACACATGCTTTCTCTCTCTCTCTCTCTCTGTCTTCCTCTTCCATCCTTCCTTCCTTCCTTCCTCCAGCTGTGTCATTCGTTATTATTCTTTCGAAAAACGTGCAAAATTGTATGTGATAGGAAGAAATCATTACATACGTAATTTATACCATAATATAAGTAACATCTAGCTACTTGTTATAGTATCGTACTATATAATTAACACTTTTGTTACCGCAAATACATCGTTGTTTTCTATAATCATTATAAACATCGTCAACAGGAAAATTTATACTGCCACAAAAAGTATTAAAGTTTTTTTTTGTTTGTTTTTGTTTTTTTTTAGTTTTTGCACGTTCCAGTTTATCGTCGGAAGTTGGTAGGCAACTATACGTATTTTAGCAAAAAATCAGAATCGAAAAACCCTTCACTGGTATGAAGTTTTTTTTTTAAAGTTAGCAGCTTGTTGTTTGAGTTTTCACTCGTTTGTTTTGTTTTTATTTTGTTTTGTTATGTTTTCTTTTGTTTTGTTTTGTTGTTATTGTTTGTTTTGCTTTTTTTTTTTGGTCTTTTTTGTTGTTGCTAGAGTTAACGCTTGCTCCCCTGCCCGCAACGTTATCGTTGTTTTGTTTTGTTTTGTTTTGTTTTTTTATTATTCTTTTATTATTTATTTGTCTTTTTGTCATGTGACACCCATCTTCTTCGCGGGGATCTCCGGTCCGCCTGCTTCCGGATCTTCATGTATAGAATCACACAGATCAGCGGCCTCCATGCACTCAATGACAGTGTCAAGTTGCACATGCGCATAATAGGGCCTAATACCCCCCCCCCCCCCCCCAAAAAAAAAAAAAAAAAAAAAAAAGAGGAAAAATCAGAGTAATTACAGTAGGCCTATATTCCGATATTTGCTGCGCATGCGCATTTTTTAACCCAAAAATTGAATGATTCCAGCATTTTGCAGTGCAAAGGCCTCCACTATTTAAATATCATTTGTTACTATATACTGACAGCAATATTATACTAGTAAAATCATTAGTTTAACCATTTATGCACATGACGAAGGTAGAAATCAGCGTTTTGAAACGCTGATCCAAAACACCGTATATTTACCGGCATACCGTAAACACCGTATCTACATTTTACTGTTTATACTCAATTCTTTCGAGCTCTAGAAATAGCTGAATTCGCAAACATGCACTGCCCATTGTCGAAAGATAATAAACCCCTATCGTAGCGAGTTGTTCAGCATATGTTCCTAACTAAACGTGGGCCGGAAATGCGTTGAGATGACGTCAGAATGAACGTCTTTTACGTGATTTTATGGTTATGCTTCCGTTAAACTCGTTTAGAGAGAATCGCCGAATGCTAGCAAATCTTTTTTGTGTGTTTGAAAGTGCGTTTTGAAAAGCCGTTTGTGGATGCAACTGTATCTTGAACTAAGTGCGTTTCAAAAGCCTAATTATGGCCCCTACGAAAGTTAAGTTCAGTATAGACTCACCTTTAATGATGCATCGCTGTTATTGTCGGTAAGTCTACTGCCAGGATACGAGAGACAAAGTTTTGCACCACAAAACGTGACTTTCACGTCGACAAGCTCATTAGTTGCAAGCCCAAAAAGTTGGTCCACTGCCAACGTGTGACGATTAACTGCTTAAAACCCAACTGATGCTTTGATGCCTATTCTATGGGCCCAATCACATCACTAAATCTCATGAGTTTATTCACACTGAGTACTACTTATTGCAGGCAAAATGTAAGAATTTTACCTCAGTCTCCTATAACAATTTTTTTTTCTTGTCCTTTTTATAATACTTGCTGTGCGCCTCCAAATTGCAACTGGGTGTACAAATTATAGGGTCTATCGATTACTCTTGTATTGTTTCTTTTAATAATAATGATAATAATAATAATGATAATAATAATAATAATAATAATAATAATAATAATAATAATAATAATAATAATAATAATAATAATAATAATAATAATAATAATAATAATGGCTACTTGTATAGCGCACAGGTCCACCTTTCAGTGCTCATGGCCCTTCAAAAATGAAAAGGTGCTACATGTATATCTACTGTTGTGTCCTCTAATACTGATGTATCTTCTTATTGCATGTAGGCCTACTATAATGCTACCCAGGTATGTTATGCCTTTATACTACACTACTTCTGGCGAATCATTTTTTTTTTTCAATACTGCTATTATTAATAACCGTTGATATGGCAGCAGCATGTGGTTCTTTTTCGTTCTCTTATGTGATAAATACTTGTTGTACCCCCGTATGATATTACATGTATATTACAGTCATTAACTTTTATTTGCATGATTATAGGTATAGGTATAGGTTTCTCATTAATTTGCATTGTCACTAAGGTTTAATTTTGATACATAATTACTGTCATATTGTACATGTTGGATAAATGTTATTTCATTATAGCCAGGCTAGATATCATACAATTAGTTGTTGTTGTTGTTGTTGTTATTGTTGTTTAACTCTTATGTAGTTTTCGTTGAGAAATATGAAAATTACTGAAATTGAAATTCAAATCAAATGGCTTATCCGGACAAGTTCTTGATTGTTTCGTAAGTTATCAGTAAACGTAAAATAAGCCAAAAGAAGTTTTATAGTCAATTAGGACAAAATGGATGTTATTTAAATTCATATTCACACACGTGTCGATCTACCGATAGGATATGCAATATCATGAATATTAGTATCCCATGAAATAATGTGTCTCAGTTATTAACGATAATTATGCCATCGATCGCATGTCGTGCATAACAGTAAAACTGTCATGAAAGCAAAGGCATTTCATATTGTTGAGTTTAATTTGCATCATTCCTGAGGCGCACGATGCAAAAAATATAAATGTTTTGCTTCACTCCTATTGTATCATATTTGCATTAACCCGCTTAAGAACAAATCGTTTCCACAGAAATAGCTCATTATTTTTTTATAATGCCAGTCATTTTTATCATCCAAAATTTAGCCAATATTTTACGATGGGTTGTGCTTTTTTTCCTTTCATTCTATACATTACACAAAGTAATTATCCGATTATGGCCCTGAATAATATGAGGAGATACTTACCTCTGGCAATTATTTCCCCTCTGAACTATTTACGGAGTACATAAAGCTGCCGCTAGTTAAGATAGGCTTTAACAAAAAAAAATCATAACAACAATTCTTTGTAAACCATTGTCATGAAGGTTCATTTCTCTTTCTCGTATCCGGAAATGAATTATGTGATATTTGTATGTATAATCATTATGTATGTATTGGTTCATTACGTGGCTTTTTTTTTTTTTTTTTTTTTGAAGATCATTGCTTGCACAAATCAAATTTCTAAGCTCAGGCAAACGGGAAATATAAAACGAAAATTGACAAATTCTTTTAAATCTAGCCGTTTATTTCCCTGCGACGTCGATAATAACGTTACTGATTCATGAAATCTGAGTCTCGTGATATCATTTTCAACCTTTCTCTTTATGCGTTCACTTTCTTCAAAGCATTATGCCTTACAAAAGTTCTGATTGTTCTTGTAAAAAGATGAAAAAATATGTACATTTTAAAAAGAATAATTCTGGTGCAGTCATTTTTTTTCCAGCTTCTTCTGTTGTCACACGAGAGCAGCGTTATGGCTGGTCTTTCATCAGTACTCTCGACCACTGCGGACAGAAAAGTGAAACGTTGTTGGTTGCGATGTTTTGTATTTACCACTTGCGAACGGGGAATCTATGAAGATGCTATCTTTTTTACACTCGTCGTTAAACAGAATCAAGATATAGGCCTAAAGTAAAACAACAAAATAGTGAGATGAAAATATCTTAATGACTGTCGTTAAGGAATAATCTTTGTCAAATGACTATTGTATTCAATATTCATCCATTTTAATTTGCTTAAAAAAAAAACCAACTCGTACTTGAAATGAAAGTGAAGGTATTGTTTTATTTTTCTCTGTCTTATGATGAATAAAAGGTTGACAAGAAATCTGAGAATAAAATAAAATTAAATACCTATTCCATGTGCACACATAATACATGTAGTCTTTGTGCGTATCTGTGTGTTTGGTCTTCAAGTGTTAATGTATTTCAACTGTATGATTTTATGTCAACGAATTCCAAGCTGCCAATTTGCTTCATCTTTACCATAAGAACACTGACTGCAGTTTGATTTTATTCAAAATATAATATCAACAACAAATTAGAACTATGCTCAAACAAATATTGGCATTGATACTGGTATTATGAATGATCTCTGCATTGAGGTGATCAACGACGATCATGTAAAATGTCATTTGTATCGTTTATGCGTGACGATGCATTATACTACATGTGTAGTATTTCTAATAGTGTTTCACATCAAACAGAATATCATACTGCAAGTAGCAGTATATAGAACATGAATTCAAGACCACATGAACTCAAGCCAGTAACGAAAATAAATGAAACACACACACACACACACACACACACACACGCACACACACACACGCGCGCGCACGCACACACAAACACACACATATATATATATATATGATATAGCAATAATAACGTCACAAAAGAGCAATGCATTAAATGCCATATTGTTGCCTTGATTTTTATATACAAGTATACATGTATATATGTATATATATATATATATATATATATATATATATACATACATACATATATACACACATATTTATATATATGACTATATATATATATATATATATATATAAATATATATATATATTTATATATAGTCATATATATGGTCATGTATATATATATATATATATATATATATATATATATATATATATATAGTCATATATATAAATATGTGTGTGTATAATATATATTCATTTAAAGTGACAGCAGGGAGCTTAAAACATGGAATGATGGTGTCTTTACTTAGTATTGGGTTAACAGAAGAATGACTCCACTATTATAGCTGTAAAGTTACATTCATATTCATACATGTGTGCGCTTGTTTGTTTGTCTGCCTGTGCTGTTTGTGCTGTGTGTGTGTGTGTGTGTGTGTGTGTGAATCTTTCACTTCTTCCTCTGAATTATGAACCCAGTAATTTCAGGTGTTTTTAACTTCAGGTGTGTGTTTTTTTTTAATACTTATTTTCTAATTCAATATAAAAGTATTTCTATACTTACTAAACGATCGCTCATGGGGAAAATACAATGTACTAGTCGTACGATGTTTCATCATACGATATGTTTGTTAGTGCATGTATGGAAATATAGAAATATATCTAAAAAGTTAGTCAGATATCTAATATTAATAGATTGGAGAGAATCTCTTCATTTCATAGTTATCAGTACACAATTTGTTACACAGATACACAAGTAACAAGAGAGACCCTTAATAAATGTAAAGTTTATTTACTCTTTTCAATAGTTAACCGTGTAAATTAAGCCCAACATCAACTAAAGCGTAAAATTATCAGTGCGCCAAGGAGCTGAGCTGAGACCTTGTCTCCATGATACACCCTACCCGATCATATGCCGCCATCAAATAAGGAACAGTGTTATAGTATCGGAGTCGCCACTAGCTGTGTGCCTGCACAGGTGAGCATTGACTACGCCATAATAGCAAATGGTTCAACAAATCGCCACGCTTTAGTAACTCCATTAAGTACACTCGAAAGATACGCCAGAGATAACAAAGACGCACAAATGCACACAGAGACTGAGAACGAGTCCAAAAGTCCACTATGCAAAGACGAGGCCAATATGTGCTTTAGCCTTTTTAGTGTACTGCCTGCTCGAGTGAAGGGTCCATGCACGAAAGCTTGTTCCCAGTTTCGATAATAATAACTCAAGGTCTACCAATGGAATATGCTGTAGTATGAAACTACAAGAGTTTCAAAAGAATTCGACTGTTCTGGTCATAATGCAATGGCCTCGGAGGACTCCGTATTTTTGAATAGGGTAGTACATGTATTAGTCGCAGCGTCGTCATTTTGATTTCCCCTTATACGTAATGAATACATCAGCAGTAGATATTATGCTCGTGATTTTCCTATAGAGACGAATAACATCCATCGTTGTTCAATTTTGTCAAGTTTTTTTTTTCTACATGCATTCAATAAGTCAGTATCTAGTACCTGTTTCACTTTTTTTTTTCTTTTTAGCCTGATCTATTATTAGACTTACCTCTGAAAGACAGGATCCATTACTGAATTACATTGATTTCATCATCCCATGCAGTGTTAATTACGATAACTAAAATCATATGATATATATTTTAATGATCTTCGCCGAGAATCTTGATTTGAGACCATCCATGAAATCATAATATCCGTACCACTTTACAATATAAGCACAGACCTGATATACAAACATAATATGTATACATTAATGGTGGTTGATATACATTTTACGATTGTTTTCAAATCAATATAGGACAATAAGAGAGGGGTTCTTTCAGTACTCAATATTGCTGTAGGGCTATAGCAGTATGAACTTGGTCGATGCAACAATATACTTTTTTACTGTAATCAGTAAGTTGGCTGGCAAAAAAAAAAAAAAAAAAAATGTCTTGCAAGCCCATTATCTCATTCTTAATAAGAACATAATTCTAGAAGTGCCTAATTAATGTATATGCAAGTAGACATATTAGGAGCTTATCAGACTAGATAATCAGCTGCTTTGGGATAAGATTCCTGTTTTGTTCTGCACTATGTCTTGAAATTACAAAATTGTATTATCGTTCATCGTTTGTTTTTTCATTGCACTGTTGCACCATTAGTATAATAGTGTATTCAAATGTTGTAATCATTATGTGTTGGAAATGAAATAAAACGAAATCGAAAAAACATGAATTGCTATATTTTCGAGCACCACGCCCATTGGCTGAAAGTCACTCAGGAAAGCTTCACTTTGTAATGAACACATTTTTAAATAAATCCTAGGAGTCAGGTTTCATATTGCATGTTGATTAACTATAACTTCACAATCGATAACTTGGATTGAACTTATGGAATGATTTGATTCCTTCGTTATTCTCTCAACACAGCTATTGACTGATGACTGACAGTGAATAGTGAATATTGTGAAGTTTGCTACTAACAAATTAGAGGGCAGCAAAGACAGTTACAGTAACACACACACACACACATACACATATATTATATATATATATATATATATATATATATATATATATATATATATATATATATATATATGTATATATATATGTTATATTGTATATATGTATATATATAAATATATATAGATACATATATATATATAACATATATACATATGTATACATATATATATATATATACATATACATATACATATATATATATATATATATATATATATATGTGTGTGTGTGTGTGTGTGTGTGTGTGTGTGTGTGTGTGTGTGTGTGTGTGTGTGTGTGTGTGTAGGCGTACCTGTGTTTTGGTGCCTTGTCTGCTACCGGCGGTTTCACGCTGTCGCGATCCAGAGGATCGCGACAGCGTGAAACCGCCGGTAGCAGACAAGGCACCAAAACACAGGTACGCATAATATGCTCTGCTTTATAGCATTGAGCACTTTTCAGTCCTCAACAATTTATATTCCCGACGGATATATACCAAATGGATATATACATATATATATATATATATATATATATATATATATATATATATACATACATACATACATACATAAAGAAAGAGGAGAGAGGGGGAGAGGATCAACAATATTATTAATTGAGAATCTTCTCACTTTTTAAAATTTCTTTTTTGTGGTTTGACAAACGATTTGCTAATGTCTGATTTCTTTTGCCCTTGGTTTCTCAAGTGTAACATAGGAGAAAAATTGGTAAGATAAATGTGATATTAAGAAACGTAAAAAAAAAAAATATATTCTTTTATTATTTCAGACACTATACTAGTAATAAGCTAGTACTTTTGAAAAGATTTGCAAAGGTTTGTCTTCAGCAAGATTATGTAAATACCAAAATAAAACTGTCTGCTCCCACTGACAAAAGGGTTTACCTTGGACACTTTTTTAGGAGTACGTGTGTTTTTCATGTGTGTATGTATGTGTGTATGTGTGTAGTGCGTGTGTGTGTGGGGGGTGCGCCCGCGTGTGTATGCATGTTACGGAGAAGAAAAGATTTGACATTTGTACAAAAAAAAAAAAGAAATTAATGATATCATATAATCAAGTTGCGAAATTTAATAGAATACATCGCTCGATATCACTGTTTCTTATACTGTATAAGAAAAAGAAAGGCAATTGTTTGACAAATAAAGAACAAATCAATTCAATGCAATGTAATAGACAGATATAGCTTTGAATGAGATAGTTAGAGCTGACAAAGACCTTTATTGCTAAAATACATGCAATGCGGTAGAAATCAATCAGTAAATTTTGCCAAAATTCAGCGTCTTAAATCAAAGTTGAGAAACAAAATCAAATACGTTTAAAAATGATTTGAATTATGATATTGTGTAAGGTTGTCATATAGTGCTGAAAGATTTAAACATGGTCAATGTACGTGCATGGTCAACATAGCTGCCTTAAATGCTTTTCTTATGCATCACATGAGAGATAAGTGCACCTCTCCTCATCCTATCTTTCAGGAATCACGAAATTGCAGACATTTATAAATTGTATGAAAAACTCTAAGGATGACATTAATTCTATAATGTGTATTATATCGTGTTAACTGCATGTTCAAGATCAACACTACATGACTCCTATGCTGCTACCATTCTCCCATGTCTTTATTGTGTAGTGGTGTTTGTCCAACTCGCACATTATGTCGCCCTGTTTTATTACTATAACGAACGACTTGGCTTGGCGAGCGAAGGAAGCAGCGCCACATCGCACAATAAACACACGCCGAACACAAGGAAGTTCAGTGCAAAGATTGTGATACACTGATTAGCCCTTGTCGGTTTGAATTGACGCTGCATTGAAGGTGGCTGACTGAAAGAAAAAAAAAATGATAAAAGGGCGGAAATACGTCAACAGGAGAATTATCCGCGTGTTATCAAGGCGTCGCGCCTAACGCAGTTGAAAGTTCAAGTCAATTATTTCGTTCAGCTATGGCTAAACATGGATGCTCATGTCAATATCGTTCCCTTAGTTAAAATGCAGATTATACTGCAGCCTTCGTAATGCGGTTGATATTTTTAAGTGGACTGGTTTTTTTTTTTCCATGTACAGGTTTTGGCAGTTTCATGAACATGAGTTATGATGCACCATATTAAATCATAAATTATACAATATACTCCTTGTCCCTTGTGTGAAACTAAACACTAACCCCTGAACACTTTACTTTGAGTCGGAATAAGGAAGACAGTCCAACTAAACGAATTCTTGGTATTTCACAGTCATCTATTCCAAAACAGATGTTACAGTCTTATTTGTTGTCTTCATGACAAAAAAAAAGTTTATTTTTACAAATACAAGGCATTCATCCCGTGGATATCACTATATTTATTTCAACAAAACTCGTGATAGCCAGAGCGAGACAGGCCATAATACGTTTGTGTCATATTGGATGTCCCATGTATTTGCGACAGTTTCCAAACAAAATTGTCATTGCTTATCGATTAAAGCAGAATATTAAATGATCACTTCTCTTCGACATCTTCGATTCAGCTTTTATTGTGAATGGTTCTTGTCACAAGAAGGTCCTTCAATATGTATGTTTTCCACCTATTAATATGTGTGCTTCAGAGTCTCTTTTCTCAATCAAACACCTTGGAAATCGTATCACCGATTTCTCAAACAGAGAGATTAATGTTATAGCCATAAGCTTTATCAACTGTATATAGATATTTCTTTTAATCTGCTTCGATGTTGGCTTTTTGAATGTTATACTTGCCTTATACATTCCTGAAAAAATGCAATACAATTTGGCATATTATCATACGAGAAGAAAATGCACCTTGTCACTCTGCATCGCGGTAAGTGAAAAAAAAAAAGCAAAAAGAAGTGCATACAGCACCGCTGGGAATGTGACATTTACTAGGCTGATTCCATGTCAGGGTGACTCAGAACCATGTAGAAGATCACGCATGGTAATAATCAGATTTAGAACTAGATAAAACGTCACCGTCCGTTTGCGTAAACTTAGAGTGACTCAACAACATCCTCAACGCTTTCAAACCGCTCTGGTTTCATGCAGACTGTGGGCTGCACATTATATACACGACAATATAAAACAAGGCTGCATTGCATGTACTGGCGTCCGTATACAATGCAAAGGCTTTCGAATATCATACTTTGTCGAACAAAGGCAGGATAGGGGGATCGGTAGCCAAATATAGCCTATATAGGTAGATAGCCCAGTAGATAGATAGATAGATAGATAGATAGATAGATAGATAGATAGATAAATAGATAGATAGATAAAGAGAAATAGATAGAGATAGATAGATAGATAGATAGATAGATAGATAGATAGATAGATGGATGGATGGATGGATATAGAAAGAAAGAAAGAAAGAAAGAAAGAAAGAAAGAAAGAAAGAAAGAAAGAAAGAAAGAAAGAAAAGAAAAGAAAGAGAGAGATGAGAAATGGGAAAATGAGTAATGTTGGTCGTCACTTTTATGTTGTTCAGTGCAAGTACCAATGAAACATTCAGGCCAACCTTCAACACAAAATATGACTTGATCATTAAATCTTGATGCAAATTGAGACAAATGGTTGAGTGCTGTAACGTGAGATTTATCTCGTGAAAAACGACCTGACAGCGGTTTATTTGATCATATCGACCATTATGTATTGTCTGTCTGCTTTCCACAGTCGCTGAGTGATAAGCGACCACGACTTCAACAAACACACATCGCCATCAAATCAACAGAAAGTTGGCTAGCATAATTATCTTTTTATGATATTTTAGGCTGAAGTAATATTTGTCTCGAACTATGAAAACACGAGGACCGCCAAGGGAATTCACTGCCATTGCACATTGCATGTAGTTGTACGGAATCATTGTCCAAATTCTTAACTTCAAATAGAAGCCGTTAACTGAAATCATTCTCCCAAATTATATCTTAGGTCATTAAATGAACTGCACGACCCGAACGTTGCACTTATGAAAGCACGTAATTATTCATTGATTCCTCAGTTCATTAGTTAGTATATAATTTTTGTCACTAATGGAAGCATAATAAATGCTCTCTTTCTATAGGGGCATGGTAAGACACCTAAAGCAAAGGAAATATAGGGAAGTTCCAGAACAATGGTAATTTTTTCATTGCAAAAACGCTTTCTTAATGTGATCTTTAATGTGACCTTTTTCTAAATAATTGTCCACTAAAGATGTACGCAAGGTGGCATCCGATAATTTGCACAAGCGACTGCCTTTAAAGTGAAAATAATACCGGTATAGGTACTCATTCCTTGGCTACACACTTTGTGCGATACTTCCGGTATGGCCCTGGAAATGGGTCATATTATGTTCATACCTTATGGTGATTATTTGGATTATAATTCATGAACGCAAAGCATTGCATATCAATTCATTCTAAAAGACATCATCATGACATCCTGATTGGTGCGTATGATTATGTTAGTGTGTGCATGTGTAGTACGAGAGGAGCCGAAGAGAATTAAGGCTTGAAGAAGAAATAGAGAGAGCTGACATTGGCACTAGGTGTACGGTATAAAACAATAAATACTATACCAAAGTACCGTTGATAATGAGTTGATTTCAATATACAGTGATAAGATGACACGATAAAAGCACTGACATTTTTCTTCAGTCGATTTTTGCCCATAGATATCAACTCCTGTGTAGAAATGACTCAAACATAGGACCTCAATGAATTATTCAACCGATAAAATAACGCATTCACTCTTTATTTTACACTTCTTTTTAAAAGAAAATCACATCTTGATGCTGTTTCTTCGTGTCATTGCACTGTCTTGAGTATACCCTACGCGTCAACTCTATACCCCTTAAATCTGACAGTGGATCAGTGATCGTGTACTCAAAGGACATGAATATTACTCATAAAACAAGGCAGATTAAAAAAAAGATAATATGCTTGTGTTGCTGCTTCATCTTCTTTGAGTAAACTGAATTCTGTCTGAATTCGTCAGCAGTATAAAATTTGTGAGACACACAATTTCCATCACGAACTCAATCATCGCATCGCACGCACCCCTCGGCGCTCACGCCGAGTTCACGAAAACCGCGAAACAATTTCTCTACGCATTGCAATGGAGAGACGACTACCCTTTTTGTGTACGCTTTCCCTCGAATTATGTGTGCCGATACCTAATGCATGACCTGCCGAACAAAACTTTTCATTTCTTAAGGGTGGGTGTAATTAAGCACTAGGTATCACAAAATGGTCTTAAAACTACTAAAGTGAAAAATAAACATATTAAAACCATATATGTGTAGATAGGTTATGAAATGAGGAATATGATTGTGCATAGTATTTGACACTTCGCATCACTAATAAGCATAATTTATGCAAATCATACTTTTAGATTAAATCAACTTGTAGGGATAACTAATACAGATATTCACTTCAAATTTAGCACACACCATCTTCAGACAAGGAGACAGGAGTTGATCGTTTTAGTTTTTTAAATTTCTTTTTGTATCTCTCTATTTCTTATGTTTTTCTTTAAGTTTACCTAATCAGTATGCATAACACTTAATTAAGAAAAAGTAAAACAAAATTTAAAAATCTAAAACGATGAATTCCTTCTCCAACATTCCAGCAGTCAATATGCAAAATTTCAGCACAATCAGATACTCCATTCACAAGTTATTTTGATTTTCATTATGACAATTTATGGTAAAAGTTGTTTCTGAGAAAAACAAAGAAAAACATAAGCCAATATCATCACACACACAAATATTCTGTCATGTACAACAAATCATGACAACGATAAGCCAAAGTGTTCATTTGGGTTGATTAATTTATTACAGATATAGTGTGAAGTTTGACAAGTTCACATCACATAAAACAAAACACACTCAGTGTATTTTTTAAAATGTTAATTAATAAATAAATTCATTAAGATAAGCTCAAATATACAAAAAAAAAAAATGGATTCCCACGTCGGACGGAAGACTCGGTTACTGGATTGCACAGAATACATTACATATATATACACAACATAAATCATAAGTGAAATGATCAAAATATACAGAAATAAGCAGTAAATAAATATAAATCATGAATTGATATCAAAAGTTAATCAGATAAATCAATTAATGCATAAATATAAATCAAATATACACAGTAATAATGAAATGACCTAAAATGCACCCGCCCCATATGTTTCCCCCTCCCGCTCCAGATGTTCTTCTTCTACCCTAGCCCTATGCTTCCTAAGTGCTTCCCTTTTCTTTTTAGCTACTACCCCTGCTTCATATTCTGCCCTCCTAACCCTCTTCCTATCTTTAGCTAGAGCAGATGAGATCACGTGAGTACTTACCTTCAGGTTCAGCTTGTCAAACACTCTGTAGCGACTTTCTCGAGCACCGCAGTTGAATGCGAGAGAAGCAAGGTTCACTGCAATCTGCACTGCTCGTGGCCCCCTCCACTGGTGTTTAGGACAGCGCTGCCAAATGAGAGCATTGAAGCTCTCATTTTGGTTTTGCGTATGACCAGGAAGGCACTTCAAGAGAAGGTCTTCGGCACTGAGTCGCTTGAATGTCGGTAACAGGAGGTTTAGGAACACACCATCGAGGTGGTGGGCCTTATCCTCCATACTACCATTTCTTTTGTGCTCACACCATGACTGATCTCCATCAGGGCAGTACTGGTGACGGGCGCTGTCATCATCCTGTTTGACAGAATGATACAGTACAGCCATTACTGCCTTCTGCATTTTTTCTACCCCCTTTTCCCTCCCTTCTACACTATGTATTGCCCCTGGGTCCCTGTTATCATATATTGCATTCCTATAATACTTACTAAGTCTACCTACAGTCCCATTCTCACCCCCCGTTAGCCTGCTTGCTTTCCTCCCAACTGCCACCCCATCCTCTAATTTCTTACCACTGTGTTCCTTCCTAATATTATCTAACGCCTTATACATCCTCTTCCCTATGTGCCCGATACATTCTAATTTCATTACCTTGTGTCCCTCCCCATATGTGTCCTTGACCATGTTATATGCCTTACTGTCCCCATCCCCTATCATGTACCTGTACCTAAGTTTATGTTTGGAAATTGACCTACCCCATAATATCCCTGCTGCTTCACACTCCATGCTATTACTTGATCCCTTGTGATTTAATGTACAACTATCCTTGTGTCCCTCCCACCATTCTTTGTATTCTACGCTATCCCTATCTACACCCTCCCGCCTTGAACATTCCTTACAATATTTACACTTTACCACACTATCTAAGACCTTCCCCGTATCTATGCTAATCACCACCCCCACCCCTACATTAGATGTGTATCCCCTCTTGTGCCACGTCCCATCAAAAGAAACACTGACATCAATAACCGAGTCTTCCGTCAAGGTGGGATCCTCCTCCATTATGGCCTCCCGCAGTTCCTGCACGGCCTCGCTCTGCTGCTCCTCACATGCCTGCAAATTTACAAAGAAAGGAAATATAGATTCTTATTAGCTGTAATAAAAAGCAGTAATATACATGTAACTAAGAGGTATAAAGAGCCATACACACCATTGTGGTACCATCTTTCAAGCGAGTCATGTGCTCATCAAAAGCCCTTGCAGAGATTGGGGCTGACGTTCCAAGGATTGTGGTGAGCGTCGTCAGCCCCTCCCTCCCAAGTCCCACTTCTGCTGCCCCTAGCACGGACCTCCTGTTGATGTCTGACACCTTGCCATCACAGGTGGGAGATGAGTGAAAAGTTGTTGTCTTCTCACATCTCCCACATGATACTGTGATGACAAGGGCCAGACCAGCACGCTGCGACTCATCATGGGTCAGGACTATGTCACCTAAATTAAAATATACAAAAAAAAAAAAGAAAATGATTACATGTCATCCTCAATTTATATTAACTTGTCATATTCTTCACATTTATATTTTCAAAATGGCCAGTCCTATATCAGGAATATAGATTGATCATGCAAGAATGTAGATTGAACCACAAAGCCTTATTTGGGCTCCGACTTTTGACTACCATTAAAATTTTTGAAATAATTCATTCGTACAATAGCCTACCCCCTCTTCACCATTAAAACTATACTGTAGTGGACAAAGTGGACAAGCAGTATTTTACTTATCAATTTCTTCTTCCTATAGATCGAAAAACACATCCATGCACACCACACACATTCAGTTTCTCGTCAATGTTCTTTTATTTTTCGAAGTCTTACACTACATGTACAAACTACTGATCAAGCTACTCATGGTACTTTATATCTTCAATCTTTAAAATCATATTTCAATATCAGGCTTAACAAACAAGAATGCCACTCATAATTTTCTACTCACCAGGTTCTCCGTCGGGGCAGGTGTGCATTGCCGCAAATGCAGAACACAGCTGCTCAGACTCAAGCAAGGTGTAACCGTCCAATGACTGACACCGATCCCTATGAGTGGGACTAGTGTCAGGCAAGTGGACTTTTCTAGCTGATGGAGGAGTCTGAGCAAGCTGGGCTGGTTCCTCCTCCCTCTTCTCTGCATCCTTCTTCTTCACATAGGAAGGGATCCCAGAAAACCCCCTCCTCTTCTTCTGACCCTTTTTCCTCAGCACGGAACGCGGCATTTTACGAAAATGATTGACAAAATTTGACCGTATAGCTAGTATTGAGAAAATGCTGGTGAGAGTGAAAGTGAATGTCTAATGTAGACCTAGAGGTGGCGCTATGCCATTTTTGGCCCTTGCAGGCTGTAGACTAGTCTTCACTCTTCAGACTGCTGAAAGAATTACAAAATTTGAATAAAAAATAAGGAAATTAGAGCAGTTTTTGTTTCAAGGAAAACAAAAGGATCTCAAGGTCGCGAACGAGGAAATGCATGTGGCTAATTAACCAATTAATTAACAACTTTCTAATTAAGATTTTGACTTAAAATTTTGGTATTCTATAGATTAAAACATGTAGATTCCAGAAATGTAAAAAACTCAATTTTGATTTTTTGGTCTATATATTCATGAAATTATGGGGCTGATCCCCCCTTAATGGTGGGCCGTGCTGCAACTCCACGCACGAAGTTGTTAACGTGCAGTTCCTGCAAAGGCATCCTGTCAAACAGGCGGTACAAGCAATGCGGAAGACATGCAGAGCGGTGAGGGAAAAAAGCGCGAAGGCACGTCTGCCTAGTTGATATAACGAGTTCGGTCAGGCCAGGGTCAACGAAAAAGGTCGCCATTTTATAGAGCTCACAACAAGTGGGACTAATCCAAGGCACGCACGCAAGGAAATGAAATATCATGTCTGTAAGCTATAGGCCAGAAAACTCAATACACGCTTCTTCAGTATAGTCTGTGCTAAACTCTTTCTACTGAACATCTTTTCCTCACCAAATTGGATTGATTTTTCAAGCAAATTTTGTCCGATAATGTGCCAATTCTGTTTAGTCAGTTACTCGGACCATCAGCCTATTTTAGTTTTTTTTTTTTTTTTGATAGATTTAAGCGTCGTTTTTTATGTTTGTACATGACTATTGTGTGTCAACTCGTAATAAGATGAGACAATTTTATGCAATGTGTGCTGAGAGATGAGAATTGAAAACATATAGGCCTACATGTATATCTGTATCTAATTTGATGTGAATAATATATATATATATATAAAATTATATATATATATATATATTATATATATTATGTATGTATGTATATTATATATACATATATATGTATATATATATATATACATATATATATATATATATATATATATATATATATATATACTGCTAGTATCAAATCAAAGATGTTCCCAGGTGAAGGCCCTAAGATTAGGAATCGGAGATAACTAATACACTCTTCGAATATTGATCGAACAATAGTGTCTTTATGCTTGTTTTATATCTTCATGACAAGCCCGCATATTTCTAAGGACTTTTCTTCAAATCATATCTCTTGAACACCAACTCAGATTTCATGGACATTTTACAACATTTTTTCATTTGCAATGAATTAATTTTATGGTAGTCTGTGAGTGTATATATTCATAGAGGCATTTATAAGGAAACAAATAAACAGGAATATAATTGTGACAATCCGTCGAAAGCCAAAATAGAAATTACAAGTATCATCATTTTCCAATATTTCGGACGTGGATCGCTAATCTGTTCGTTGATCATCATAACTCTTGATTTCGTTTGTTGTTGTTGTTGGGTTTTTTTTAACGTCGCAATGAAGCAACTATCATAGTACAGATGTTTGTGTTTTCGGGTGTTTTTGCATTCAGTGTTATAAAATTTGCTAAGACATGAAGACCATATCAGGATGGTCCATAAAGGTGAATTGCACAGCTGAAAGCACTTATTGATCATGACCTCAAGTTTTCTTCCTTTTATTTTTTTTTTATATTCACACAAAATGCATTCTATAGCAGCGGGTCCCTTGGGCTATTGTGATGACGCTCAACACGACTCATCTTTTCATAATTGCATCTTTTTTAATGACCATTGCAGAGAATTTCAATTGCAATAATCAATATTACACTGGAATATAATTTATGTGAACCCCTTGCAATGTATACATTATAAAAATCTACAGCAGGCGTTTCTAATTCTAAATTTTCACTCATTCTTCATACTAAATTACCATTACGTGTCTGAGGATGCACATGAGATAAAAAAGCAAATAATGTACATAATTATAGTACTTGTGTCAATGAAGAAAAAAGTAAATGCGCAATCGCTGGGTGTCTTATCTTGTTCTGGTAAAAATCAAACGATCTAATTTCTTTGGCTCCGCAATATTCTCGTTTTCTACGAATGTATCGAATAGCAAGCTGTCCTTTTAACATGGTGCAAAATACGGAGACAAAGGTAAGTGCAACTTATAAAACTGATATCTACAATGATAAACTGTTAACATGGCTGGATAGTTTTCAAAATTTGAGCATGGGAATATCACAGTCCCCCTCCGCTAAAAAAAAAAAAAAAAAGAAAGAAAAAGAAAGAAAGAAAAGAAACAAAACAGTATCGCAAGTGCTGAGGTTTGCTGGTCTAAACGTTAACGAAGTGCCCGAGTTATTTCTGATACCGCTCAATAGAATTAAGAAGTCATGTACCATAGAAAAAAAAAAACCCACACAAAGCATTAACAAGCCTATATACTTTGTGACAACATGCATTGTAGGATTTATGTCGGTTTTAATACTTTTATGAGTGTAACATGCATTATGATCACTATAGAAGTCATTACCTTAAAGACAAATTATAATTTTATTAGGTAAATAAAAAAGTTACAATCTGCAGATACGCACCTTTATCAGTTTGCGGACTGTTAACATAAATATTTTTTTGTACATGCCTGTTTTACTAAAAAAACAACAACACAAGAACAAAAACCAATGAATAGGAACATTCAGCTGTCATTGGTGGGTTAAAAAGACCCATCAGGCAACACGGTCAGTCTCTGACTTAATGGTATTGATTAATTGTATACAAATGGATCTTTATTCCTCGGAGAAAGAAGAGAAGATTAATTTTATCTTGACTGATTGTGAGGGTGCATGTAAAATGCGGTACATAAACGATTCAATAGACATAGCTATAATTGGATAATCGTTAATACGAAGAGACGGAAAGGTATTTTAGGTATCAGATACTCCAAGGATTTAAATCAATAATATACACTCTTGGTTTATAACCAATGCTCAGTGCTTTATGTTGCAACAAAACTGAATGTATAGGCCTACGCATTATGTATGTTTAAAAACGTTGACGCTGCTTTACCCAATTGTAAAATGATTAAGAAAAAAACCTCGCTGAAATCAACTTTACATTATAGAAAAGTTAACATTATTGGCCTAAATTTAGAGCTGCATCAGGGGAATCTTAGCTTAACACAAAATTGAGATTATAACATCCACAAAATATAATTTAAGTCTGAAATGGACACCGTTTGTGCTTGTCAATCACGAATTGCTCTGGTTGTTATACTCCTCATCACAGAAATTGATGCAGTGCTTTAAATAATCCAAATGATTGGCATTGATATTCACATTCATTTGCGCATGAAGAGAAAACCAAAAAAAAAAAAAATTGTAGTTTGCAAAATTTTGTGAAAGGACAAAGATCAGCTGATGACCGTTTCCATTATGATAGGATGTGCCTACCTTACATCCTGATAGCAGACTGATCCTACACAACCACACACACTCCATTCATTTTTATCGATGTCTTCTTTATACACACAATAAGTCGAGTTTAGATAAAGTGAAAATTAAAAGGCCATAAAGTGTACGAAAGGTCTAGGGATATGATATTGGACATTATACCCATGCTTTTGAAAGACCGGATGGTGAAAAGAGAGTTTTTCAGATAAATATTCTATTTTTAAATGTTTACTAGTACTTTGAACAACAAATTAGGCGGCCGATTAGTCTGTTTTGGCATATAGACCTACTCTGTTCTGAAGAAATTTGCTCCCATTAATATTTGAGAGTTGATCTCAACGCCTTCCACATCCATTTACATGGTTATTGTACCTTTAATCGAAACACCTTGACGTTATAACATTGGCTTCTAGATGAGACTGGCCGCCAAGCGAACCCATCCAAAATCCCAGCTAATACTTTCTACCCACAGCGCCCTAACTTTTTTCTTCTGCTGCACGACGCTAGTGCATGGCATGAGGGGAGCGCAAATTGCTTTGCACTGAACGCATTTCCTGTCTAGCTCGAGCTTGGGGCAGTCGATCCGCCATAGAGTTGTGCTGCGAAGTCAACTCGAACGTGCAAACTTCGCTTTTCTTTTTCGACGTCATCATAGACATCATTTAATCAAGTAAGTTTTTCGTAATGTAAATGTATACTTTGAAAGAGCATTGTAAGCGACTATTTGTGACTATTTTCAACGTGATTGGGAAATGTTTTGTCGCGACGCACTTCAGCGAGTTCGTGTGAGAAGGGTTTGTCGAGCCATCCATGCACGCTGTTCAATCGCGGCGGCGGCTGCGTATACATTTCACAGGCGAGTTTGCAACGTACATGCTGAATAGGCATTTAAAAACATCGATCGAGTCTTCGTGTGTGTATGGCGTTCTGCGAGGAGGGCTGTATAATGTCAGCATAGGCTCTCTGCAACCGACTATGGGACGCATTTCCGCTCGATCTAAACTGTCTGATTCCTGTTTTGCAAGTTTTAGCATCTCTCCGTCTGCATCCCGTTCCTACTTCATTGTTAGCTAGTTTTCCGACAATATTGTTTTGAGGCGCTGTTGCATGATGAAAGATGATGAAAATGTGAGTGTGCTGATTGTGTTTTGTGAACCGTGACCTTGGCGACTTCATCACCGTATTTTCGGGGAAGAAGAAAAAAAAAAGCACTTCTGAAACTTGTATCATCATGCTTTTGGGTTTATTTTTTAGAATCTGCATAGAATCGTTCGAGTGTGTTTCCTAACTTAGACATTCGTTGCTTGATGTGGTTAGGTCGTAACCTATTACATGTCTCTCATTACATTTCTGTGGAGACAGCAAGCTAGACAATCCTAGAGAGGGTTTCCAAACTTTGGGCAGCAGGGGGGACACTTGCAAGGCAGTCGACAGTTTTGGATCGGGCGCAGTGACTTTACCATGTGTGTGTGTGTATGTGTGTATTGCATGTATTATATGTGTATGTGATGGCGTATACGTGAGGTTGTGTGTGTGTGTGTGTGTGTTTGTGTATGAGTTAACCCATGGGAGTTAGTTCAGTCTCTGGCTGTCTGTGTGATAGTTGTGAGGGTGTGTGTGTGTGTGCATGTGTGTGTTGGGTGTGTGTATGTATGTTGGTGTGTAGGTACTAGGTGCTGTGTCGTGTGTGTGTGTGTGTGTGTGTGTGTGTGTGTGTGTGTGTGCGTTGCAGAACATGTATAGTGATCATAGGGTGTGTGCATAACCAAGGGAGGACTTCTTATAAACTTTATGATGGTGTATTTCTACCGTGAAAACTTTGCACCGGTCCTCCCCTCTCTCTTCTCCCTCACTTCCCCTTTCCTTTCTCCCCCTCCATCTTCCCCCCATCTCTCTCTCTCTCTCTTTCTCTGGCTGACAGTGTGGTGCCATGCTTTCATGTTCAGTGTGTGTCTGTGTGTGACAGTGTTGTTTACTTGAGAGTAAATATGTGTGTGTGTGTGTGTGTGTGTAATACCTTTTTATGTCTGTGTATTAAAGTGAGCCATGACGCCATGAGCTTGCCCATTGTGAATGGCAGAGTGAGGTTTAGCAACTATATATATGGCATGTGCAGAAGAATCCCGCATTTGAGTGGTCAATTTGTTCTCAAGCGACTGTGGGAGTGAAGGACAAGTAGTGCTCAGTCCACCTGCCTTATCAGCAGAATATCTAAACAACCTCAGTCTCCCTACAAGATAAGTCTTGTGTTTCTGGAAAAAAAAAAAAAAAACCAACAACTGCTTTCTTCCATGTGGTTATGGGGAGCCATCTGAGTTTATTTGCTGGAGGATTAGAATGAAAACTAATGCAAAGGAGGGTAGTGGTATGCAAATTCATTGATACTTCTAAGGTTTATTGAACAATTCATGATTTTGTATGTCATCATTCAAGAATTTGTCTCTCACAAGTGTTGGTAAGTTTATAAGAGGAGTTCTTGCTTAAATAAAGGATAAAAAAAAAACAACCCATCAAAATTTATCTTCTTTACAGGGAATGGCATTTGACATTAAAGGTCCTGTTTACCTTCAGGAGTAGTGATTTAAAAAATGTTCAAGATATCACATTTGATGCATATGTGTAGGTTAGCTGCATCACAAAACACCCTACCATATAAAATTTTTGCAATAAAGCCTAAAGTATAGAGAAATATTACTATTTTTCTCAATAAACCATAACTGTAGATGGTTTAGTCTGAAAAAAATGTATTATAATTATTGTTCACATTTTGTATATTTAATAATACTTAACATTGGTCATACTGATTAAAATTTTGACATTGGTTGTTTCCATTCCTAACTCAAATTTTAGAACTATTTTGAAGCACTAATGCTGGTTTTTGTGTTTCATCTGCAAATGGTAAATTATGCCTTTAAGCAATATAACAAAACCAATAAAATGTGATTGAAATCAGGTGGATAGGAATAATCATCAAGACATGAGTCAGCTGACTTGATATTTGATGATAACCTCCAGAAAAATGACTGCATTACATGCTGAATGTGATACCACTTGCATATATAGCACTGCATGCACACTTTTTCACTCATACAGCTAGTTTGAATAAAAAAAAAAAGAAAATCACACTCTGGAAAGATTTATTCACCCTTCCATGACAGGGGCAGATGCAGGAATTCACACCCCCATTATTTCCTTTTTATTTCTCTTGTTTTCACAAATAAAGAGGGGGGCGTGCGACTGATGCCCACCCCTCCGGATCCGCCACTGCATGATGACTCTTCTCTAGATTTTTAACTGTAATTAGTTCCAGGCTTTTATGAAATTGGATTAAACAACATTTATTCATCATATTCAGCAGTTGCAGGTTTTTGTTGCTTTTGTTGGCAGAGAAAGGGGTAAACTATATAAAGTTACAATTAGTTTAAAATCAATTATTGTTCAACAGTGCTCATAATTCAGTGATGCCTTGCTTTTTGTCTTTAGTAAATGCAGACTTGTAAAATGTCAAATGTTGCTTGCCAGGTTGCCTTCCAGTCTTGAGGTCAAACAATGAGAACTTCTCATTTTATATTTTGCCCGATGGAGGCGCTAGTTGCTTTTAGTGTAGGCAACAGCAAAAGAAACATATATTTTAAGTCAAAACAGTTATTTTGCCTTCAGTTGGTATTCCTAGTTCTACACTTTATGCAAAGTTCTCGAACAATTTACTTTTTGAATGGTCATATGAAACTGTAACAATTTATGTGTAGTGGGGTATGACAGGAACTTTTTTTTTTTCTTTTTTATGAGAGAGAAATATTTTTAGTTAATTCTCAGAATTGGTTGGCAATGCAAAATTATTTGAATTTGACTTACCGGTACCAAGTCCTTCTAAAATATGTACTTACAGTAGTTACCAATTTTGCTGATTAGAAATCATTACTTTTCACACTTTGTCACAAATTTGGCATCAGGTAAGCTGAAATTTGTGACAAGTACAACAATAATATGGCATTGTCAGATTTTTATGTTTTCTTATGTGGTAGACTTCGGTGACCTATATGTTTAAAGTTTAGCCATAAATTTAGATCTACTAAGAATTGTGAAAAATTAATAAAATAAATCGTACTTGCACAAGTGCAAATGATTGCATTTGTGTAGATTCTGTGAGGTTTCAAGAGGAGCCAAATCCGAGCTTGTACTCTTATCAAGTACCAGTTTGCATGAAAACTGTGAAAACCTCAGTGACTGAACTCAGTGTTATATTTGATAGAGACAGACACTGTGTTTAGTATGATATCATAAGACAGAGTTATTACTCATTTAATCAACCTAGGCCCCTTATGTCACATTGTTTATTCATATAATAAGGAATGTTGAACAACAACAATTAAGACAGCTTGGTTGTGCAAGAGGGTTCATTGTTCACAAATACAAATCTACGATTGCATGCAAGGGAAGCAGCTAGTGCTAAATGTTAATTTTGAGGTGCATGTAATGTAAATAATAACCCAGACGTCAGTAGGTCTGTTCACACTTCGGAATATAAAGGTTTTCAAAAATCAGATATAAATTTTGCAATGCTGTGCAGAATTTTTTTTTTTTTTTTAAAGTGTATACATAAAAAATGATTAACAATTGCAATCCACATCATTATTATAATGCCAAAAAAAAAAAAAAATAGCCTCGTGTTTTTTCACAATGTGTGTGAATGGCATCAAAAAGAAAAGACAGTTTTTTTTTTTCAATCCCAAGATGCAAATTGCACTAGACTGGGGACGGGGATTAGGGACACACAGTTAGGAGATTTCAAATAATTTTTGCTCAGCCTAGCGAGTTTTTAGGAATGCATGAATGATGGGAGATAAAATTGATTTTTGCATTGCGATCCAAAGCCAATAACTCTTGTGTGTAAACGGGTCTAGCAATACATGTACCTACGTGTACATTGTAACTCACACTGGATAATTGGATTATGAAGGACGAACACATGTTACACATACCCTAGAACTGATGATAACCAAGTTATTTAGACTTTGGTTATCTTTGTAAATGTGCATTATCCTTTTCTGAAGCCATCGTTTGCAGATTTGTAAAGTAACTGAGCAAAGAACTCTTATAAAGAGATTACAAGTCCAAGATTTACTCCTTAGTAAGAATGATTAACAGGAACACAGGGAAAGGAATATTCTCCCTCTGATTGAGTGATGATAAGGAATATGAGGTCTAGACTACTAAAGGTGACATTACTTGACTGCTTGAGGTGTACATGTTATGTTAGCACACAGAAGTGCACTGGTATACATACAATGTAGTGAGACCAATTGTCTCAGTATGCATTTTGCTGCACCTTAGAATTAGTCACTTCGAAAAGGACTCTGTAGCCTACCTGAAAGAATGGTAGGTAACGGGGCATCAGTAGTGTCACCCATGGCGAGGCTGACTCAAATTTCACCTTGTACAGAGAATTTGGGTCACTGTATGCAAGCATCCCCTGCAATGCCAAACTACATAAAGTCTGAAAATACATAGAAACTTGTGTCATTATACCAAGCAGAGAGCAGCATTGAATGGATTTTTAGCTCCCCCCCCCCCTTTTTTTTTTTTTTTTTTGGACTCTGGAAAAATCTCAGATCCACACATGTACATGTACACGTACATTTATCATCATGATTACTTGTGAGAATGTGCAGTGAAATTATGTGACAGCATTTACCAAATAATTGATCTGATCTTTTTGGTACACTTCAGTACATGCTGTCTGCTTTATCTTAAAGGGTGTGTACAGTTCTGGTCGAGGTGAGGATATAGCTTTTAATGTTTTGCGAGATATTCAGAAACCACTCTATAAGATGTCAAAGAGCATGCAATAGAATTACATGCTCTTTCATATTTCATAAGAGGTTTCTCATTATCTCACCAAAAATGTTAGAAACCTGAAATTGGGTCTCAACCAAAACTATACAATCTCTTTAACACTTTGTGATAGTTTGCTGTTCTTTGGTCTTGGCTAGTCTTTGTGTCAGTCACACATGGGACTTTGTTTTCTTCATTATTCCTTATTTGGCTGTCTGTGTGAATTGTGCAGGATTTGTTGGAAGCTTTTTGTTTGATTTTAATAAATGTCAGAGCAAGCATTCTCCGTTGTTCAGAATTGGTTCAAACAAAATGGAAGCGTATTTAGTGCATGTGTTTTGGAAATCTGCATACCCAGCAGTTGTTTCAGTTGTGTTATTTTATTCAGTTTAGATTATAAATGCATACAGAAAGAAGTAATGCAGTTAAAGGGACTGTACAGTACTGGTTGAGGTGGGGATTCATGTTTTGAACATTCCTAAGTGAGATAATGAGAAACCTCTTATGAGAGAGCATGTAATTTTAAGAAGGATTCAATGTTTATTTGATGAAAATTGGTTTTCAAATGGCTAAGATATCCAAAAAAAAAGTGATAATAATAAAAAGAGACAGGCCACACCTTTTATTAGGATCTCTTTGTTTTTGGATATCTTGGCCATTTCAAAACCGATTTTGATCAAATAAACTTTTGATACCCCTTAAAATTGCATGCTCTTTGACATCTCGTAGTGGTTTCTGAATATCTCGCAAAACATTACAAGCTACATGTAAATCCTCACCTCAACCAAAACTGTACACACCCTTTAAGAACAGTGTATTATGTATACTGTAGAATAAAATCTGATGACGGGCAGGACAAAGTGAAGCATATTGAAGTGAGCTAGATTAGCTGGCAAAAAAAAACCTATAATAAAGTATAACTGGTACTTCATATGGATACTGAAACAACATGACATAAAATTTATTGCTGGTTGGTATGGAAACAAATAATCATGGTCATCTAATTGTATGAATTGTTCAAAAAGCTTATAAAAAAAGTTGAAAAAAAATGCACCCCAAAACAGTATTGATGGTAATTAAAGTTTTGGGGATAGACTAGTCTGACACTAAAGCTACGTATGTTTCAACTGAGGTCTGTTGAACATGATATTAATCATGTTGTATAGCATGCATATTCAGGTTGAAATATAAGTGCTATAAATGTAAAGTCTGTTGCATGCAACGAAGTGTGAACAGATATACAAATTTGATTGGATGTTCAAAGCTAATATATCAATTGTACATGCTTTAAATGCAAAATTCAGAACATGTACAAGCAGAGAAGAGTTTAAAAAGATTGTTCGATTTCAGCATTGATTACACTGACAGATTTTTTTTTCAGGGTAACTCAGAGATTCATGTCTATGCGCAGATCATACAATGGTACATTGTATGTGAAATTATGCACAGTTGCGTATTTCACAGCAAAGAGATACAAGTTTCATGCTATGACTTAAACAGCTTTACTAATTTTCCAAGGCTGCTAAGATGTACAATCATAGCAGGAGATGGGGTGGTAGAATAAACATGATAAAATCTTATCATTCTTTAAAACTAACTAGATTAGATCCTACTTTGTATGAAAATTGCTAGAACCATCTTCATTAAATATATGTGTGTGTGAATATATGTAATATAATATGAGTTACTGTATAATTGTATTTTGTGATACAAAAGTTTTATTTCGGAAGAAAAATGCATCTGGAAATTTAAAGGAAATGATAACATTGCGTGAAAAACATTAAAAATGACTTTTCCATTGAAAATGTTCCCAGAAGCATGTTCTGATGTTAGTTGTTTTTTAATCTTTTCTTCAAGGTGTGAACAAATGTAAAACCTCTTTGTCTAAGTTACAACTTTGTATGTATTTTCTCTACTTTTTGTACATATATTACAGTGAAATGTGAGAAAGTCATTTATTAATATGCAGATGAATTGAATGTCCATGCTGCTAAAATATATTAAAGATATTCAGTTGACATAGCTGCAAGTTTGATATTGTAAACAACCTGTACGGTCACGAAGGACTCATGTTTCTGAAAAATCAAATCATGTACCATAGTTCTAAGCACAGAGTGTCCCATGGAAAGTCAACATGTGTTTCAGTATTGTGCAATGGCAGGAATATGCTCATCTTGACGCAGCATTTTTCCCCCTTGCTGTAGTTTCTGTCCTCCATCCATGGAAGGCTTTGAGTGATCTTTGACCTCCAGGCAGGGTGGTGAGGATCGGAGCAGCCAGTTTGCTCCCCTGATTGTGCGCTCTTATCTGATTGGTTGATTGTCTCTGGGAGGGTAGCAGCGTTGAGTCCATTTAGCCACATGTTTGACAGTGAGGAAGGCTTACATGAAAAAGGCTCTGTTGAGGGGTGTGCTGGGAGGCAGCCTCTGTGGGTATGACTACATGAGAGCAAGTCATGTACCCATCAGGTTTGTCACACCAGCTACTCCACTCTTTTTTCTTTGACCCATCAGGTTTGTCACACCAGCTACTCCACTCTTTTTTCTTTGACCCATCAGGTTTGTCACACCAGTTTTCTCCACTCTTTTTTCTTTTTCTTTGGCTCTCTAGGCTAAACTTTCTATGGGATTTATTTCTTGGGAAGGATTGAGAAGGGCAAGCAAATAACAAGGAATGGTACATATATAGTTTTTTTTTTCCCCAGTATTTTTAGAGCATGGGCCAAGAATCAATGTTGCCAGCTGTCATTGATCCTCTCTTTTAAAATGCATACTGAAGCAGGAACTACAATGTATGCAGACAATTGCATTTTCTAATCTTGATGCAGTGAGGTTGGCTTGCTATTTTTACCATTAAAGTTTACATCCTGAAATAAAATGGCATGAGAGATGAGTTGAGACTTGGCTATTTTTGCTGTATGTGTCATACATATATAAAACCTGCTTTATTTCATTCACCCACCCATTGTGTACGGTGACCTGCTGTGTATTACGGTGTTTTACTCTACTGTCTGTGGAAAAGTTAATGTGCTAGCTGTACATGACTAAAATAATTCATATCTTTATGATGGTGAAAACAGATTTGTGTGTGATTGTTTAAAGAAAATCTTGATTTGTAAAATTAGTGCTAGGCCTAATGTCTTACGAATGTTTTAGTAAATTATAGGGGCATGTGTTTCATCCCACTTGTCCACCATTTGAAAAAGCACTTCATGCATCAGAATGAGCACAATTATATCTTGTAGCCCTGTTTGGAAGAAGCCATTATTTGTGTGCTTTTGTATCTCTCAAGAATAGTGAAATGTACAAGCATATTGACTTTCTCTTTGTTATCTTCATCCCGACAGAAAAATCTCTCAATTTGCATCAGAATCTACAAAGTAACTGAGCAATTCCAATGGGCTCACTCTTTCTCTGCCTAAATTGTGGGTTTCCTGTTTATGCAACTTTCTACAGGCTTAGGTTGGCCACAATGGAGTGAGAGTAGGTAAGAACACACTGCTGCCTAGCATAGCTGCAGTACAGGCATTTCCTACAGTCTGTGTGTAGAGCCAGATACCGAGTGTGTACAGTGTACATACTACATGTATGCATGCTGAAAACGATCGGTGGACGTCTGCCTGTTTAATGTGTCCTAGACGGGACTTTACTCTGCTCTACAGGAAACTTGCAATTTATTTTGATTTAGATACAGTAGGCAGTTGAAGATAACGTCATGATTTTTTTTTTTCCTGTGATTTGTGCTGTCATTTATTTTTCAATGGAAGAATTATAGTTTATATTTGACATAATCAAGCTTTTAAGATTGTTGCATGTTTGGAATATGCAGGTCTTATTGTATCAATCATGCACAATACACTTATAGTGTGTATGTATGCTGAACAGCTCTCACTTCAAAACCAACATTCATCATACATGCCAAATTTTTGGGGCTAACTGTAAATAAAGCTGAAAAAAAATCAATGTTCCTGCTCTCTTTCCATGAGGTAGGAGCGGAATTGATACCGTTGACTAAAAAAAGACCAAAACAAAATAAGGATATGAGTAAAAACACATACTCGTATTAGAAATCATACATTACAGTTTTGCTTCAGTAATAGTTGATAGAAAATGCTCAGGTTTAGAAAAATAAAACAAAACACAAAACATGCTGGAAGAAATTCCCTGCTTACATACAAGCAGTTATGAATATATCCGTTGGTGTTATTGTGGACTTTGTCCAGCAATGTTTGTCTTTTCTCACGTATGAGAAGGATCTGGTTAGTTTTATTATACTTATCATAGTGTATCTTACAGTATTTGCTATATGTTTTTTTTTTTTGATAAAACAAATGAGACATGTTGTATACATGTAGGTGAACATGAAGCTAATTTTCATGTGTTAGTTTTCTCCACCCCCTCCTCCTTCTTGTAGACACACTTGTCTATCAGGATGAGTAAAAAATAAAAACTGAAGCACACCATATACTGTAATGATGTGCATGCATGTAAATAGTAAGTTTATCAAAAATGATAGGTGTAATGATCAATCTGACAGTAATTCATAAAGATGGTCCCTCCCTTTTGCATTCCTTCCTATATAGGACAGAACATGATATATTCCACCAAAATGACAAGACTATTGTAAAGCTATAACATTTCTGTGATATTTGAAGGTTGTTAGCCGTTAAAATTCAAATAATGCACCAAATGCTCACCGTAACGTATTCTGTGTACGAGGCACAGCTGCATATAATAATCCCCCTGTGGTTGTAATATGATACTTATACTTCTAACAAAAGATATGCATATTAAAGCTGTCAGAAAGGAATAATTCACTAGCTTCTTTTACTTTGTTATCCATGGCAAATAACAACACACCACTTACATGAACTACATGTAATTACAGTAATGTCACTGCTAAGGAAGGGAGGTGACATTACACACACAGAGATTGCTTTATTGTTACAATAACAACAGAGGTGTATGATGGTTGAAACATTGATCAGTTGCTGATATGACTGAGTCTAGCGGAAGACATGGTTATAGTATGTGAATACAATGCAAGCTGCTCTAAACAAATTGGGGGAAGTGAGCATGATCATGTGACAGTGCACACAATTGAATTATGTCATGCGCTGTTAACATGTACCCTTGGTATGTTGAGACATGCGCACTAAATGTGTAATCTCTACCATTCAGACAATATATCATAATACAAGTCTTTCATCTTTGCACTTGATAGTAGTATGCATAATATATGGTAAATGGTCATCATTCACTATCTAAGCATCACCACAAGATTATTGAATGATGATGACATTCATAATGATAATAGTAGTATGTGTAGTAGTAGTAGTAGTAATAATAATAATCATAATAATAATAATAATAATAATAACAATAATACAGGGTACTTATAATGTGCCAGTTCCACATAACTAACTAATGATAATAATAATAATAATAACAATAATAATAATAATAATAATAATAATGATAATAATAATAATAATATCAATATCAATATATAGAACTATGCACATGTACATACATGTGCAGTGTATATTTTGCACTGCTAAAGCTTTGATATGCTTGACAGTAGTGCACAGCTAAATGAACAAATGTGTTATGAGTCATGATTTTAAAAACTGCCACAGTAGAGGATTTCCTGATTTCTAATGGAACTGTAAATCATTCCATAGTTTAGGAGCGGAACAGGCAAGTGCTCTCTCAAACTTATTTTTCTTTTACATGTTGGGATTTGTGAAAGAAGAGTATCTTTAGAACTGTGCAAATTATGAGTGTGTCTGTGAAATTTAAGTACTGGTACTTGTACTACCGTAATAATTCAGTAATAGAACTACATGTATGGGGACTTGACCAATGCCTTGCTTACAATGAGCAAACTTAAGTTGTAAATACAATATCTTAGCAGATTTTTTTTTTCTTTGCTTACTGTTGTATTTATATTGCTTTCATTTTTTTATATATATTTTATTCTTGTTTGGGGAGATGGGAAGAGATACAAACCAGACCTGCTTCTCTGATTATCTGGTACAAATGTACCGTACATCAGTGGATTGCTCTATAATGCAGATTTTCTTCACATGGGCCTTGTGTGTTGCATGTTTGATACTAGTACTTAAAGGTCGAAAGATTATTCAATATTTTCATTCTCTGTTCCCTTTCCTCTTTGCCCTGCATTCTACCCTCTCTCTTGCTGCATAGCTATGCATTGTGTAGTACTACAATTGTACAGTGTATTTTCAAAGTGATGAGTTTGTTTCTTTTCAGCCTTTTGGTGGTAAACCCTTGTTGCATTCATAGGCCCCAGGCTATACCATGCAATGTGTTTGTGTGACTGTGTGGATTTGTTTACAGCTGTTCTTGCACGTGGCAATCTTGGTCTGTAAGAATTGGATACCTCATTAGTCTAGTGCTTACTGCTTGGTTGTCATATGATTCATACAAGTCTGTACAGATAATATTATGAGATTTCTTTATTATCATGTGAGGTGAAATGGTAGATAGTTTATATCAGCACCGTTATGCCATGAAAGATACAAAGCTACATGTAGAAGCATTTCAGCAAGAGCTGACATTTTTATAAAGGGCCTTTGTTAGCAAACTTCAGAGTCAGAATCAGATGACCCAGTGAAACTCATCTGCCATCCATGTATGCCAGGATTTTTGTTTGTTTGTTTGTATGTTTGTTTGTTTGTAATTGTCTGTGTTTTTGTGGGGGGGGGGGGGGCTGTTGTTGTTGTGATGCCTCTATAGGGCCACCGTGTACATTATGTTCCTCCTAGTACAACTGACCAAAATGGGAAGTTATGGTGCCAAGTTATTCAAATCTCTTTGAATCCACTGAGGTAATGAGACACCACATCTGTAAGAATGAAGCCAAGATGTGAAGGTGGAGAACCATAGCCTTCCATATGATAAACATTGAAATGCTTTGTAAATACAGTGCATTCCCATTATCATGAAATGCTCTGGACCTGCAGTTTTCTTTCGTAATAACGAAATTTCATTATAACTGAACAAATACATTATACAACAACAACAAGGAAACCATGCATATCATATTCTGTTTGTTGAATACTCATCATACACTGGAAAGCTATGTGAAATGGGATAGGTAAGTACCTTTTTAATTTCATTCAAATATTACATGTAAAATAGAGCATAAAGTTGTTTGTATTGTCACACATCACATATATAGAAAATGATGGTTTATGTAGGATTTTGTTACAGTTCGCTATTCCAATGGTTCGTTTCTTACTAAAGTTTGTGACTCTGAAGGCTCCATATTCTGAAGTTTCGCCACTCCCGGAATTCAGAAGGTTTGTTCACCTGAAGCTTCGCTCTTCTGAAGAGTCATTATTCTGAAAGTTCATAATTTAGATAGAAATTCATTGTTCATTTTCTGAAGATTCATTGATCAGAAAATGAAATGAGGTTCGTCATCCCGAAGGTTTGTAAATCAAAAAATAAAAATAAAAAATGAGAAAAGTTCACTATTCCGAAGGTTTTTTTAATCCGAAAATGAAATAAGATTCGCTATTCCGAAGAAGGCTTGTAAATATAAAAAAAAGAAAAAGAGAAAGGTTAGTGATTTCAAAAGTTTAGTTATCTTAAGACGATTGTAAGGTTTGTACAAGCTGTAACACCTAAGATTTTTTAAGTGGACCCACTTTTTTCACTTTTGGATTAACAAAACTTTTTTTTAATGTTCTGATTAATGAACGTTTGGAATTCCTATCATTTTCGGACTAATGAACCATTGTAATAAGAACCATATTTCATTGTCGGATTAACAAACCTTATTAATAATGAACCTTGGGAATAACGCCAAATTGTTCAAAATAACAAACCCTAAATTGTATTTCATTTCCGAACTAATGGACATTTAGGTGTATCAGAGTCTGTGTCTTTTGTAATAAAGAACCTTCAGAACAGTAAAAAGAACCTTATTTAATTTCAGATTATTGTACAATAACACAAGTTCCCCTCGGAAACTGTGCGTGACACACGGAGTGAACACACAGTTATGTAAAGCGTTCGCCCATGCAGAGACACTAGAAATGCTTGTTCCACTGCGTAATTTCGAAAGCGATCGGCATTTCGTTATAACGGAGCACATTTTTTTGTTTTTCTTTGCCATTGGCGCTCGATCGGAAAAGACTTCGTTATAACGAAAATTTCGCTATGACAGTGTTCCTTATAAGCGAGTTTTGTACCATAGACTTCAATGGAGATAATTTTGGGACCAGAAGTATTACTTCGTTAGAACAAAATTTTGATAATGAACATTCAGTCAGCATGTACAGATGTACAGTACACATGGCTCCATGGTATAAGCCTTGCATGTTGCACAAATACCCAGTATCACAATGGCATTTCGGCAGCAGAAGGATATTTTAGGAAGAGGAAACTGGTATTGATACCAGTGTAAATTGATTATATATTCACATGTTTTAGTGAATTACAGTGCTGTCATAGGTAGGAACTGCAGGACATTTATCACTGTAGATTTAATAGATACCATGTTGCCTTTATTAGTATGATGTGAAGCATACAGTGTTTCATTGATGAAGATTTATAGATTCTTGCCTTTACTATCTCTTAGCAAGCTGTACCTGTGTAGTATTTGAACTCCTGAATAAGTTTAGGTGTGTGGTCTGTCAGACAGGTAGTGATTCTGTTGGTTTGTTTTATGAACTGACACAGTGATTTACTTCCAAATATATATGACTGCGCAGATATTTTAAAAATTCATAACTTTTGAACGGATTGTCCGATTTTCCTCAAACTCTAAACGATGTGTTCTACTAATATTGCTGCATTCACTCAACCCACATGTCTATGAAGGTGAACTTATCCTTTAAATTACATTTGGCCCAAATGTGTTGGTTGTGAAGTGTTTTTGTGCAAGACTAATGATTCAAGAGTGGCAGGAGGTGCATTACCATGGTAACAGCATGATGAACTATGTGTGAAGTACTTCAGGCTGGTATAGTCATGGGGGTGCTGTTCGTTATTCCGAAGGTTCGCTATTCCGAAGGGTCGTTATTCCGAAGGGTCGTTAATCCGAAACACGCAATTCCCTATACCTAGAGGTTCGTTAATCCGAAAATGAAAAAGGGTTCGTTAATCCGAAAATTTGTGGCGTTATTCCGAAGGTTCGTTATTCCGAAGGTTCGTTATTCCGAAGATTGGTTAATTCAAAAATGAAATTCGGAACAATGAACCTTCGGAATAACGAATCGTAGGAATAAAGAGCCTTCGGAATAACGAACCTTCGGAATAACGAGCCGTAACCAGTCATGGTGGACTGTTTTTGAACCACCTTTCGCTTTCATGAAATGACCTGCAGGTAATGCTTGCGTGTTGGTTGCATGTTCAGGGAAAGGCTAATGTAGCTATGGGTGTACAGTACACTTCATACACTGTAAATATGCCTACAAGTGTAGGTATAAAATGTAAAGTCTTGCCTGTGCATCTTCTTGAATTCCCATAATGCTATGTTGCAGCTTCAGTTGATGCTCTGATCAAATTTTGCACAACAAATCATGCTCCAACTCTGTCTCTATAAATCAAGAAGTCAAGGGGGGCGTTTCATCAACGAGTTCGTCGGAGGTTTTCACCGACGAATTTGCTATCAGCCAATCAGACGCAAGGATTTACACTGACAACTGTTAAAAGCTAATGAAATCCTTGGTCTGATTGGCTGATAGCAAATTTGTCGGTGAAATCTCCGACGAACTCGTTGATGAAACGCCCCCAAGGTGTTCCACTCACAGAAAGCCACTTACTTGGTTTTCAAGTATGACGTCACAAAATCTTAACTTTTTGTGAGATGCACATTGTCCAAGATGTGATTATATTAGTCATCAACTTTTTAGTTCACCTGAGCTGAACGCTGTAGTGAGCTTAAAAGCGTCCAGCGTCTGTCATTCGCCGTCTGTCGTCCGTCGTTCTTCATGCATAAATTTTTTTAATTTTGTATCTTCTCCTTGAAAACCCCATGACCGATTTCACCAAACTTGCTTGGCAGGGGCATTCCTAGGAGGATAGGATCTCGGTTTGTTCAAATGGGCAACATGCACTATCTGGGACCCCAGGGGGACTCCCCCCCCACCAAAAAAAAAAGAGATAATAATAATAAAGATAAGGAATCTTAAAGGCAACTTGTACGCAAACCCAAAGAGCAATGTGGATTGAGTGAAAGCAGCAACATTAGTAGAACACATCTGTGAAAGTTTGAAAAAAATCGGACAATCGATGCAAAAGTTATGAATTTTTAAAGTTTTGGTGTTAGAACCGCTGGATGAGGAGACCGTTAGAGGTTATGACGTATGAGTGGACAACAATATAAAGAAAGTATAAAGAAAATTCCACAAATTCTATCAACTTGATACTGACATATGTTAAGGGTAGCAATTACTCCCCCTGCTTTCTTAAAGCGGTTAGTCAAGTGCTCTTTCATAATGCTAGAAAAGTGAATTTTTGTTGAATTTTCTTTATATTTTCTTTGTATTGTTGTCCACTCATATGTCATACTGTAAACGCCAAATATTTCGCGAGGTTTTTATATTCGCGAATTTTGCAAGTCGGGTGCTATTCGGGAAATTAAAAACACACAAAAATATTGACTCCGTTCAGTACAGGACTCCACAATCACTTGTGAATTGTCGGGAATTCCCGATTCGCGAAAATTTAGACTCGCGAAATATATGGCATATACAGTAACCTCTAGTAGTCTCCTCATCCAGCGGTTCCAACACCAAAACCTGTAAAAATTCATAACTTTTGCATCGATTGTCAGATTTTCCTCAAATTTTCACTGATGTGTTTGACTAATGTTGCTGCTTTCACTCAGTCCACATTGCTTTTTTGGGTTTGCGTTCCCTTTAAAGAAATCTTCTTCTCTAGAACCAGAAGTGATAAAGCTAAGTTGATACTATGAGTTAGTACATTGATGACTGTTTCAATTTTGTTTAAGGCAGAATCAGGTATGCCTCCCTAGGCACCCAGGGGAAGGGTTGGGAAGATTCCTACTGGGGGCCTAAATTTTACCTTTTAATCCTTTTCTTGAAAACCCTATGATGAATTTTCACCAAACTTGGCAGATAGCATCCCTTTGGGGATAGGATCTCAATTGTTTTGAATGGGCGCCATGGCCCACCAGTGTGTGTGTGTGTGGGGGGGGGGGGGCAGTTTGATGGAATATACAAATGGACACCATGCCCCAGCTCTTAAAGCTGCCCCCTGCCCCCAAGTTTGCAATGTTCTCTGGTAAAAGTCTTCAAAAATGCTTGGAAGGCGAACTTTTGATACTCAGATGGGCGTGAGACCCCCCCCCCCCCCAGGTCTCTTGTTCTATTGTGTGTCACTGTGTGAGGGTTCTTATGATCATAACTTGCCTCACTAATGCTTTGATGTGTTCTCATTTCTGTTCTGACCCGTAGTGGAGCTGAGTTTGCCATGGAGTGACTGAAGGAAGAAGGGCCAGGTCATCCATGCCGGCCAGTGCCTTAACCCTTTGGGTCTACTTCTGTCTTAAGAAGGCAGGTACAGTCACAGATACAGTTTGCATGTTTACAATAGTGCTACCACACAGCATTGTATCAGTTTTATATTCAGTAGACCAATATGATCGATTCAAAACTAGAAAAGAGAGCTTTAAAAAAAATCTACCATTAACTTCTTGTATGTTGTGTTTAGATGTAGGTGGCAATGTAGATTATCATTATTTCATGCATCATTTTCAGAAAGATTTCAAGTGATAATTTTGTTACGCAATTTATGCAGTTTTGCAGATATTTCACTAAGCTGCCAGTTTTGTTCTTTGTTTTCATTCCAAATAACCTGTATAGATAGCTCTCTTGTAAAGGTTTTATGACCTGAATTTGACACTTGAACAATACTGGTACTCCTGGTCATTACACTTTATCCATTCTCAGGAGTCTGTCTAGCAGCCTTCTCTGTGTCCCACAAATCAAAACACAATTGTAGGTCATTTTTAAGGTTATAACCTTCATTTGCAAACAATTCCCAAAGGCCAAACTTGTCAGAGATAGTTAGTATTAACATTGTTATAGTACATACAGTATGCTGAAGCTGGATGCATTTTAAAGCACCTTGGCTTAGATCGTCAAATGAGGAAATCAGTCCAATGATGCTGAAAGAATTTGCAGTGCTTTAAAAGTTGTTGCTTGCAGTGGTGTTGCAATTGATTGACAGGAAGTATTAATTCTATAACCATTAAAATGTGAATGTTTAGTGGTAACAATGACTGCAATAACAGTAAATGTTAACTTTGATATAAAATTTGAACCTGTGAACTCTCATGCACCTATCATCATCCTGTGTAGTATTCATGAAAAACAGGAACCTTTTCCAAAAACCACCAACAGTATCCAAGAAGTGCACATTAGAATGCAGAGATTGTATTTCAAATAATTTTCTTTCTCGCCCTTTTTGTGAGCATGTTCTTGTTGAACTATAATTGAAGTACAAACCATATCATTTTTCTTTTCAGATGTCAAAGTGAGATCCTGAACGTCAATGATCTATATCATATTTCTGGTGTTGAGAATGGAGGAGTTCATTACATAAATGCTTTCACAGATGTCTGACATATTCCATGTTTGTTCTTCTCATCTCCTCTTTACATGTTGTACAGAGAGTACTTCCAGGGAGCTGTCAGTCATCCATGAATGGGATCGCTGACAATTTGAACAGAATGCCACTGATACTGTTTACTGGTATTAGAAGATAGCAGTCATGGATGAGACAGGCAAAGGAGTGGGCTGTGAGAGCCACAAGGTAGACTCAAGGGATGCAGCTGAAGGAATCAGTTCTGAGAACCTCAAGACAAACCTCAAGGAGTCATCCGAAGGAACCAGCTGTGAGGTCCTCAAGGTAAACTCAGCGGATGCATTATCAACTAGAAACCAAAGCAACAGTGCCTCTGATGGTGCTTCCATTGATTCTGCAAATTCAGAAAGCAAAGGAGTCCTGAGTGGGAATTTAAGCTCTCTAGGTGCCATGGAAAATGGAGACAAAGATCACACTCTTGTACCCTTGGCTAAACCGTATGAAGAGGAGTCCAACGTGATGCAATCAAACATTTCTGCTTCTGCTGGAGATGATGTGGATAGGGCTTCGACGCCATGCAAGGACAAGGACACTGCTTTGTCTCTTCAAGAGTCAGAGAAAGACTGTAGTGAAAAGATAGAAGATGCGGAATGTATCAGTGACGACAGACCTCTTTTAGAAACTGGAGGAGATGGTGAGAATGGTGCCAGGAACTCAACCACAGCTCCAGGTACTAAGTTGACAGCAGATGACAGAGTACAGAGTGAGCCGGAACAGACTGGCCCTCCTCCACAGACTGCCGAAAACCTAGATGATGATGGAAGTGAAGAAAAGAAAGACGGTGATGGAGATGTTATTGCAGCTGCAGAGACAGATGAAAATACTATAATGGTAGGTGAAATAAAACCAAAAACATAATTCTCTACTTAGTAGTATTACTTGTGTACTTCATTCTAGTGTGGCAACATGTTATTATCACTCACACATGGGAGAATGACTGTCAATACTTAAAATACAATACTTTGAGGAGTTTGCTCACTTCCAAAGGAGTATTGTCTATTAGGGTACATGTAAATTCTGCTCATCTCTGTAACCTGCCCTTTTGCCAGTCATGAGCCAAAGAAGACACATTTTTAAACCTCATACATTAAAGCATGCATTGATCTATCAGACTTTTTGATATGAAGTTCTATTAGTAAGCAAATGGCTCTACCTTATAACTGTCATCTATTTCTGCTGAATAGGATTTTGTAGTGGTGTTTTCAAAACAGTGTCAGTCGTGAAAATGGTGATGGTGATGGGTAAGTTCTTATAATCACTGTTTCATTTATTGTCTCTGTATGTCTGTTCATTACAGGATGAGGTGCCTTTACCACTGGAAGAAAGCATGAGGTCAAGTTGTCTTCCTGAGTCAGGACAGCAGCAAGAGACAGTCATGCCTTCCGGGGAGGAATTCACTCTTCCTTCAGACCAGCCTTCCAGTATTCATCAGGAAGAAGGAGAAAATCAGCAAACTTCTCTAAGTCCATCCCAGATGACCCAAGGTGCTTCCACATGTAGTCTTCCTCTAACAGATGATGCAATCAATGATTCTACCAGTAAACTTTTGAAAGTTGAAGACTCAGTCAACAACAATATTCAGACATCTGATGCTTCATGTGACAACAGCCAATTTGGGGAACTTGTTGAATCACAGGAGAATAAGAGTGTCATTCCAGACTTACCAAAAACTTCGAGTCAAGCTCCTGATGTTAAACAGTGTGTTGTGCCTTCGATAGAGATCAGTGAAAGTAGCAAAGAACGCTCAACACTTCTGCAGTATCTTGGACTCCAACCTGTGCAGGACAGTCAGAAATTGCCTACCAAGGACCCTGCAGATCAGGCTGATTCATCCAAGAGGAAGTCACCCTTTGGCCTCAGCTTCTGTGAGTCCTTCAGTAATATGCCAAGCCTGGACATTATGAGCACTTACGACATGACACGCAGTTCTCACATGTCACCATTTGAAGCAAGCAGCGAAGGTAGCCGCTCTCCTGAGCCACCAATTATTCTTGCAGAAACACCTGTTGTTGGTTCCTCACCCCCAAGACATGACCCTGATGTTATTGAGTCAGCTGTAACAGACTTGGCCCCCCAAAACACCATGCAACCATGTGGAAGAGATGACCTAGTTTCGGACGATTGGAATTCCAGTAGCAAGGACTTTAATGTACCATCACAAATTCCTTGTCACAAGAAAGTTGAAAATCTCCGCAATAAACTACCGGAGAATGGAGGACTAAATGCAGAGATTACCTTTACAAAGTCAGGCAAAACAGACTACATACCACCAACATTTTCACCCTCTAAGTCAAAACCAAATAGTCTCCACGTACCTACAGTGACTGTTCCATGTCCCCATTGTCATCGTACCTTCAAAAACAGGAATCAGCTGAGAGGACATCTGCGGTGGCATATTCATGATCCAGTAAACTTGCTACCAGGGAGATGGCAGAAAGAAAGTGCTTACACTGGATCTGAATCTTCTTCTCTGGGCAAGAGAGCACCTTCTACTTTCCAGAGTTCCAGACAACATGCTTATGATGCTGGAAAGTGTGACTCTAAGACTGAAACTGTTCGTGAGAAAACTCTCCAAAAGCCGTCAAAAAGTGTTGATGGTGCAGTCACCTGCAATCTCTGTCAGAAGGTGTTCGGAACATCTTTGAAGTTGAGAGGACACATGCTAGTTCACAAAAACAAAAAGAAACAACATTGGAAAAGACGTCAACACTGGAAGAAGGGACCTAGCAGAATGTTTGAGTCTGCTGTACATCAATGTGAAGTCTGTTCCAAGGTCTTTGCTACAGAGCTTAAACTTCGAGGTCACATGATGTCTCACACCAGAGAGGTCCATCCCAGGAGCAAAGGTGTAAAAAGATTAGGAAGTGTAATCACAGAGAATTCTGAAACTTGTGGTGACTGTTCATCATCAACAGACAAAAGTGAGCATGGAATGAAAAAGCAAGCATACAAATGTGAGACGTGTTTGAAAGCATTCCCAACTTTCAGGCAACTCAATGGGCACAAGGGTGTCCATTCTTCAAAGTGGAAGCTTGCAAATGATCTTCATCAAGTTGGAAGGCCACCAAGAGTGAAAGGGGTCCCTCAGTCACTTGAGGGACGGGATAGGACAGGACAGGATACAATGCAACAGGACAACTCGCTATCTGGTACCTCCTTTGCATCACAAAGTCTTATTCCTGAAGAAAGTGGAAGAACTCATGCAACTGCAGAGAACCACCCAGAAGCCAACAGGAAACCAGATGTGATTCAGGGAAAACCCAAGAAGCTTTGCACATCTCTGAAGTACCAAATGCAAGGCAAGGTGTTTAAATGCAGTCACTGTTATTTGGTATTTGCCACAAGACATAGAGTGCGGAAGCATTTATTCAAGGTACACTCCACTATTGCTGAAGAAGGCAAATCCTTTACTGAAGAAAAGGTAGATGGATGCAAGTTTTGTGAAGTGTTCAAAAAGCGAGGGAGGGGACGTCCAAAGCGTGGGGAAAATACCCTTATTAGGTGCGTTCATGGCAAAATGGTTGTAGGCTACAATCTGTCAAACAATTTCGAAAAAGAAAGGCGAAAAATCAGACTGACTTCAAACAAACTAAAAAATGTCACTTCCCTGGATGTTGCAATGATGCCAGAAAATGTCATACAGCAGAAATGTAGTGTCAAATTGAATCCTGTGAATGTTGAGACCATCGAAGAAAAAGAGGGAGCTCAAGATGATTCTCCACAAACTGTGACACAGCAGAGTAAGACAGCAAATCCATTACCAGAGATCAAACGAAGGGGTCGTCCTCCAAAACTGCAAAAGAAAATTCTGCGGTTACCTAAAGGTCAGAAACCACAAGGTGCTAAGAGTAGGGCTCAGTCAAGGCTAAGCCGTGATGGAGCTATGCATCGTACAATTCCTTCATTCAGGAAGCATGCTAGATCAAGAAAGGAAATGGCTTACCTTGGTAGACATCTGAAGACTGGCTGGGACCCAAAGAAACAACGCTTCATTGGCCGCCCGTACACATGCCACTTGTGCAAAATGTCTTACAGAAGTGAGCGCCAGCTGTGCAGTCATATGAGAAGCCATGATATTAACATCTTTGACCTTGCAGAACTACCTGCTGATCAGCGGGGCATTCATTTTAAGAGTGACAAAGATGTGGAAGAGATGTCTGATGAGAATCAAGTGATAGGAGCCACCAAGACAAGTGATTCTCCAGGAAGTTCCTCTATGGTGGGTTCCTCTCAAAATGGGACACCTGATGTGCACCTATCAAAAGTTACAAGTCCTGGCGTTGGAAATACATGCTTTGTGTGCAAAAAGGAATTTGATAGTGACAATATGTTTCATCAGCATCTGCTTGGTCGCCATAACAAGAGGTGCAGCAAAGAATGGATGAAGCAGACATATGGCTTTGGAATGAGAAGCAAGATTACCAATTCTGAGGATCAGTGTGAGAGTCGAGACAGTGACGAGAGTAAACCAACATTGACAGAAACCCTTAAAAGCAGTGACAATGTTTATGTTATTGACAAGATAAGTGCGGGAAGCTACCAAGGAACTGGAGTGTTCAGTAATCTCCAGCAGAAGGCTCCTGACAAAATAGACACGACTTTGCAAGGGCAAGTAACCAATGGTAAAGACCCTACCCAGGAAGATGTCAGAGATGTTGAGCAATTGCATAAGCTTGGGAACACAGCTCATGTTGATGCAGGAACTGTTCTTGCACCTCCAAAGAAGGGTGATGTTCTTAATGCAGTCATTAATCGGCTTTCTCAGTCATCAAAAGTGTCCCAGGTCAGACAAGAGATTACAACTTGTACAGAAGAGCAACAGACTAATCATGGGACAAGAAGAGAAGGTCACACTGAGAAGCTTGATTTCAAATGTGACAGCTGCACCAAGGCATTTAACACAAGGCAGAAACTTGTTCTTCACTCTCGAATTCACAAACCAAAAGTGCCCACCATTATGGACCATGTTGAATATGCAAACCAAAGAGACATTACAGCATCACTACCAGAGGTCCCATCAGAAGATGACAAGCTTGAACACAACAACACACTGAATGATAACAAAGTGGATGATTCAGAGTCTGTGGATGCCATACCAGTGCTTCATTTTGTCTATAATTGTACTGAATGTCCAAAGAAGTTTACATCAAACCACAGGTTTGTCAATCATTTAAAGATGCATAGAAAGAGTACAGGAGCCCATGCTACTACCTTTGTCACAAAATCAGTTGAGAATCATCAAGCAACTCGGCCTGTAGAAGAAATTACCACTCAAGAGACAAAGGAAACCCTCTCAGAAGAGCATGAGCTACAGGAAGAAAGCAGAGAAGGAAATGACGGTCAAAACATGGCATATTCCAGCACTAATGATGAGACAACATTCACTGAGTCTCAGAAGCAGAATTGTACAAACAACATTGAAAGTGTGTCTGAACAGAGTGGAGACAAGGATTCACCTTCAAAGGCATGTGAGATACGGCAGAATGATTCTAGTAATCGACCACGTCTTCTGCTGAAAATTGATGCAGCCACCATGCAGCGCCTTCATGATTGCCCAGATTGTCCCAAAGCATTTAAGAGTCGACGCCAGCTGGCTAGTCATAGAAAACTCCATGATATACAACAGATGTGTGAGCTGCCAGAAGAAGACACAGCAACAGAGGACACATGTGCAGAACAAAGATGTGCAAATCTGCAGAAATCTCTTACAATGTCTGTTGATGAAACCAATACATCTTCTCGTGAGATGAAAACAGCACAATTGCAAGGTGGTGAAAGAGTCTATGGGGAGAGCATTTACAGCTTCACGAATGAAGATGAGACAGTTTCTTCACTTAATGATACAGCTCCTGCTTCGGATGTGTTCTCTCAAGATCAGTATGCTCCGTGCAAGATCTGTGATAAGGTCATGAAGAAGACTCAGCTGGGAGGCCACATGAAGTCACACACCAAAGGCTTACTCACAAGATTGTCGACTCCTCTTCCATCACAGACTAACACTGGCCAAGAAATTAGTCATGTTGTCAGACACCAGGAACACAATGAGGAATGCATGGATGCTGGAAATATTTCAAGCACCTGTTATGAGCAGATGCCAAGACAGAATGATGATCATGTATCTAACAAAACTGTTAACACTGCAACATTGAGTGAGATGCCTTATGCTGAAGCTGAAGCCTGTCAAGAATCAGAGGTGTGTAAGGACATGCCTCCAGGAGCAGACAATTACCCTGAAGTGAATAACCAAGGAGATGAGTCCTTCAAGTGTGATGTTTGCAATGTACAGTATGGGCAGTATGAACAACTTACCCAGCACATGAAAACACATGTCGGTGTATATCCACCTTCTGTCAACTCTGCTTTGCCAGAAACAATGAATGATGGTGAATCTATGCCAGGTATTGCCCCCACATCAAAGCCAACGCAAGTGACAGGCTGTCTTCCGCGCAAGGTATACCCCTGTGACCTTTGTGGCTTTTCATTTTATTCATTCCGTCAGTTCCGGGTGCACATTAGCCAGGCTCACGGTGGCAAATTCCAGTATCGTCTCATGATCCAACAAAAGGAGGCTGCAGAGGCAGGTGCCTTCAGTGGTGAACCAGAAGCAGTCAACAAGACCCATCCTCACAAGTGTGATGTTTGTGGCAGGCGATTCAAGCGGCTTGCTCTGCTGATATACCATCTGAACAAACTGCACAAGGGTTGGAAGCAGAGGTTGTGCATGATGAATGTGAGAAGCAGACCCCGACAATCTCAAGTGTCAGCACCCAGTGCCTCTTCAGTGAGTGGCTCCCAGTCCAAAACGGGAACAGATCAAACAGATCTGCCATTTACTTGTGAGTTGTGTGGCAAGAGCTTCCGAATGAAGGTGCAGCTTTGTGGTCACATGAAGACACATGGCAGAGTCGGTCATTCTCCCATCAAAATTTCCCCCTTGAAGACCAAAGGAAAATACACACTGAGGAAAAGGGGAAAACCAGACTTCCGTCTAAGTGATGACTGGATTCTAGATATGGGTGATGAACCTGTAGTCTTTGACAACATGTTAGCAATGCAGCAAGTTCCACAGGGACCTCAAATGACTGACAAAGCAATGAGCATGAATGCCACATCATCAGGAACTCCATTTGCATCTATGTATACTCACAGTCAGCTGCAGAGGCCTTTATCTGGATCAAAGAAACTTGTACCACACTTTCAAGGACAAGATATGGCTTACCAAATGCCTATGGCAGCAAAGAATATGCCCATCTCTCCACCCCTGACAGCAGAGAAGGTTTCTGTGCCTCCCCCACCTCCTGACCCAAGTAAATTCATCACGATGCAAATGGAACCATTACTTCAGCAGATGCTCCATAGATGTCTGCTATGCCACTCTTACTTCAGCTCCCAGGAGAGTGCAGTTCTTCACTGCAAGGAAGTGCACTTTAAAAAGAAAGTCAAACCCTCTGCACAAAGTGGTCCACTGCATATGTCTTCTCACCCCTTAGGGCGCAGTCATCCAGCCAAACCACAAGCCATGGCAACAGTTCGACCAAGCACATTCAACAAAGTGGTCACCCCACCACCCTCCCCAAATTTTCCACCAAGTCACAATCAGCAAACTTCACTTCCATTTGCAGGGACATTGCCAAATTCTGCAAGGAGCAATATTCCATCATCTGTCCCCTCAGCCAAGACTATCAGTCAGACTCCATTCAATGAAATGCTCTATCACGTGGAAACAACAGATGGTCAGACACGGTATGTGTGCAACACATGCCATTCAACATTTCTGCATTACAATTTCTTGATGAGTCACCTCGCTGAGCATAACCACTTGGCATACACGTGCCTCCAGTGTGGATATGCCACCTATTCAGAGAAGGATTACCAATTGCATTGTCAGCTTCATGATGGCCAGATTTCCAAGAGAGATAGGGCAGTGAGACCTAAACCACCAACCAAGCCAGCAACCAAGACAGCAGGGCCATTCCCAAAAGCAGTTGCAACATGCCACATCTGTCAGCGTTCTTTTGTAAATCTCAAGGGCCTGCAGGCACATATGGTGTTACATTCTGCAAACTTCAGCAGCATATCTGAGAGGAGGAATGAATCCAAAAGAGTTCCAAGGAAAGCTGAAGTACTTCCTCAGCAAAGTTTTCTAGAAGTTCACCCAGAACCTTTGCCATTGACCAGGGTTGTGGAGGAGCAGACAGAAGCCCTGGATCTGAGTGTCAAACCAGTTAGCAACATCCCTGACTCCCCATGTGATGAAGTACTTGACTTGAGCATCAATTCCAGGAGTACATCTAACAAGGCACCAAGTCCAAGCCCAAGTCCAAGTCCAGCACCCAGCCCAGTTCCCATGAAGGACCCTCCTCAACTCCCTCCAGTCATCATCCAAATGAAAAGTCCAGCAACAACTCTGCCAGATGTTTGTCAAGTAGAAGAAAAGGAGCAACCTGTGAATGACCCAACACCACCACCAGTAGTGGAACCTGCCCCCTCAAGGAAGGTAAAGAACAGCATACGCCTTGTTGGGGCAATTGATGTTGATGTTGCCAGTCTGGAGAACAAGTACAGCGTTGTAACTGATCTACTTGATACAGACAGTGACATATCACCAGACTTGCCTCCGTCAAATGGAAGGGACTCGCCTTCTGTAAATGCTGAAGGTGATGAAGTTGGTGCTAAGTCACCAAAGAAGTTTAGGACTTACAAATGTTCAATGTGTCAGTACTCCACAGACTTCAAAGACTCAATGGAGCGCCATGAGCAGAAGCACAGAAAATTTCTCACCTTGGCATGCCACCAGTGCAGTTATCGGACACCAGAGAAGAGGTTAATGCTCAGGCATGTGCTTACAATTCATGAGAAACAAAAGCCCTACCAGTGCAAACTGTGCCACTACTCATCAGCATACAAACACCACTTGAAGCGTCACCATACCAAGCGTCACCAACAGCCTCTTCATACCTGTGCCCAGTGTGAGTTTACCTGTGATGATGCGCATGAACTTGAACTCCATTCTGCCACTCATACAGAACCTAAGATCTACAAGTGCAAGGTGTGTGCTATGACATTCGACAACAGTAAACTTTTGAAGTCTCATAAGCAGACTTTTCATAAGAAGAAAAAGAACAAAAAGGGCAGTCATCATGAGGGCCACTCGGCTTCCAGCCAGGGGGAATCATCAGAGTCCACACAGGCAACTGAAAAGGAGGATGTACCCAGTCCTACTACAGATGAGCCTGTTGTACTCAAGTATCCATGCAAATTGTGCACTTACCAGACTAATGATCAAAGTGACCTTACTAAACATCTGATGCAAAATCACTTTGGCGGTCCAACCAAAGAAGGATTGGGTGATGTGTGCACCACAGCGCAGTGCCCCCAATGTGGCTACCTGACCGGGAAGGACCAACTTAAAGTCCATATGCAGATCCATGACAGCGGGGAGCTCTTCAACTGTGAGCAGTGTCTCTTTAAGGCTTCCAGCCAGGAGGACCTGGATACTCATGTGCAGGAGAAGCACAAAGTGAAGGCAAGTGCCAAGCTGATGTGCAAGATGTGTGGTGCACATTTCTGGGATGCAGATGACATGAAGCAGCACACTGAGATGCACCTCAAGGACTCTGCCATCTCAGTGAAGAATCCCTTTCTCTGCAACATGTGTCCATTGAAGCTGATGAACCGGAGGGATGCCCTGCGTCACCTCCAGCTCCACACTGACAGGTACCCCTTCAAGTGTCGCCACTGCATCTTTTCCTGCTTCACCAAGGCCTCGCTGCAACGTCATCTTGTGATCCACAGACACACAAACAAGCCAAAATCTCACGTCATCGTCCGCAAGAACAGTCGAAAGAGTCTCTCAACGGGCAGTCACGGGTCTAGCGGCAGCAGTACAAGTGTGCCATCAGATGATCGCAAAGGCTGGAAGAAAAATCAGAGCAGTAAGTCTACAAATTTTGGTCCAGTAGCTAATCGGTTACCCATGTATGAATGTGCATACTGTGATCATTCATTTAGAGTAGCAGAGGAGTGGCAACGTCATGAGAAACGACACCGTATGGCATGGCCAGAGTAATCTTAACCTGATACTATTTCTTGTAATCAGGGCAATTTAGGTGACATGATAAAGTATGTCTAGATAATTGACACATTCTAGATTCTTGTACATTTGTGATTGTTTTATTTTTCTAATGTTATTTGTATTCTAGCCAAAGCTGGATGGGTACAGCACTTTACCTTAATTTTTCTTGATATGTAGAATTTATTTTTCTTGAATGTAAAGAGATTACATTATTTCCTGTACATAGACAGACTTAGAATTTGGAATATGAACTATTCTTCTATCAACAGTATTTCTCGAAGTTTTACATTGAAGAGTACTCTGTCAAAAAAAGTTATAGTTTTTTTTTTTTTTTCGTCATTCACATCATTTTTAGTGATATAAGTGAAGTAGGTCCTTGAAAGACATTATCATCAGACAATTGGATCATTTTGTCTGTTTGTCTCTGTAAGAAGAATGCACTGTATGAAATCATCCCATTCTGTTTCTTTCCACCTACCCCATCCCTGTTTTCTTTTCCTCTTGTTTTTATCTTTTCTCTGCAGCTACATGTTAAAGTAGTTATAAATTGATCAGCTGGAGGACATTCTTAAAGCCAGACAAAGTAGGCTGAATTCACCCAGCCATGAAACACGGACCAAGATGTTTGGCTGAAAGGGTATTTCAAGTGCCAAGTCGCTCATGTTGCGTTGTGTAGTATAGATCCAAGTTGTAACTTTCCCCTGTTTGTGAAATACAAGTAAGCATGGATGCATGAAGCCCCATGGAGCAAGCTGAGAATCCAGGGGAATCCATGAACTAGCAGCAGAGCAAAAAAGATAAGAAAGATTAACCTCCCCTTCTTGGGTAATGACTTGAGACTATCAGTCCAGCGCTAGTGAACTGCACTCCTTTGCTTTTGCATTTCTGTCCCTGAACAGATTTCTGCAAAAGCTGATTTCCAATGCAAACCATGAGTTGGCTTTCATCATTTATTTTTAGGTGTCAGTAAGTTGGCACAGTGCTGACAGGGTTACACAATTAGATGTTTCCCATTTCTTGTTACTAGTGGCATTGTAGTAGCGCTGGATTGAGAAATCTTAGGTGGCTGTGTGTTAAAGTGATTTGTGCAGTTGTTTAGAACATTTTGCAATCATTTTTTTTTTCTTTGTGCTTTGCCATGCAGAACAGGGATGGGGTAACTCCCATTTTTTGTCTCTCTCTTATCAAATCAAATTAACTTTTGTGCATTTAAAAGCTCTCATCTCATACCATTGTCTAACCAGTTGTGTGTTTGATTGTTTTTGTGCCTGTCTTTATCTATCACCTCATATGTTGTTTGTCTTTTCATGTGCCTGAGTCACTCCATGCCTGTATATACATCAGCTTCAGTGTGAATGAGAGAGTGCTGACTGCTTTGAAAAGCTTCAGTAGTCTGGAGTTAAATGTTTAGAGGATCTGTGCTAACTGGTATAGTGGAATAATGTTTGACAGGTAAATCTATTTGCCTTCAATATTTTGAAAAGTTAGCTGTAGGTCTGTAGACTATGATTCTATGTGATGCACATAGAATGTGAGGGGCAAGGAACTGTGTTCATAAAGAGTAATATCATTCATCAGGTGACTGGCAAAGATTTTTACACAACAGACTGTTTTGCCACCATTGCCATTTCAGAATGGATATGATATTTGTTCTTTTGAATGTATTATACGTAAGTTTTTCAATCAGACATCCATTATTGATGACCATGTTGCCTGTTTATGAGCATGGTATGACAATGTGACACTGGGACCAAAACGAGTGTTGTGTTAAACTGGCCAACTCTAAACTATCATCATATCATGCATTATGTTGGCCATGTGCATGCTGCAGCAATACTTGTCTAGTAAGTGCCTAAGGTGATGCATCATTTATTCATCACCATTTAAATGTCTTCTAAGGAGATTCCTCTCCAAAGTGCTCTTCCATTTTTTTTTTTATTCCAAAGAAGTTGTTTGGTAAAACATTGTATTTTTATGACTTCATTGTTCTTGTGGATTGGTTGTACAGTTTAATTTGTGGATCCTGTTTGATGAAAAATCAGCTTGATAATGAGAGAATAGTATAACAAGCTACAACTTTAAAACAATGCATCTATGCCGATTTACATGCATTTGTTGTCATCCATGTCACATCATATTAAATTCTCACATTTGTGTCATTTTGTGCATGGTGTACATTATTCATGTGTCAGTAGCCATTTTCAATGTGCTCATGAATGAATTTCATTCCATACTCTAATTTTTGCCATTTTTCATATCTCACCTTACTAACATGTCTATGGTAATATTTTACAAAGTTTTTGATGGTCATCCTACTTAATCCTGACAGAGTAACTACTGTGAGAATTGAATGAAGTCAGAATTGAAGGAAGAACATCAGTGAAATATATCCCAGTACAAAAAAAAAAAATGGTATATACATACACACACATACACACGTACACACACGCACACACAAAAGAAATATGCTTATACAAGCCATAGATATATTTTCTTCTACCTACTTTAACATACACATTTTTTTCCACTCCTATTGGACTGGCGTGGTGTTTAATAATCTGTGTTTTCACTGTTTTATATATAAAAAGACACCAAAATATGATATGAGTGTGTTCAAAACTGAATTTAAGGAGAGAGGTCATTTCAACTCATCTATAGCAAAAAGTGTATTGACAAGATGTGAAAAAAAAAATGATGTAGCACAAATATTCTGTGACATATCAGCCATATTCATTTCAACTGAAACTCCAGTGATTGATTCAAATCACAAAACTATTTGATTACAGCAATTGTCACTATACATCATCCACAATCATCCATACACGTACGTTGTATATGCATGTTAAAAGTCATAATCTGATTGTACAATTTTGACTATGCAACCCAAGCTAATATCTGCAAGTTTTGTAGCAAAATATCATTTTATGCACATTTATCGTACAGTAGTCATCTTTTTAAAGAGCAATTTTAATACCAGTACATTTGCTACTTTGTGTTTAGTACTTTTTGATAAATAAAAATTGTATAGCAAGCTAAAACCACCATGAATAATTCTTGCCATGCAGCCATGTATTGTCTATGTATTCTGTTCACTTTGACAGCAAATGTTTTGTAATTTCTATGCCATGAGGCTTAATATCCAACTCCCCACTCTCATGGGTGTGGAAATATGTTGTCACTGTATGCTTATTATCTGTAACATATTTGAAAAAAAAAAGTTGGAAACTCATTTTGAAGCTTGAGTACAGTGAGACACACAGGTTGCTCAATAAATGTGTACTTAAGATTCCTTTTAGAATGTTTATGAATTTGTTGTCTGATAGTTAGCATGTACTTCTCATCACTACCATTGTATTTTATTCTTCCATGTTTTATCCATCTTGTGTTATCTCCTGCATGTTATTAGATGTACATAGACTTCATTAAGACTCAGTATTATGAGAAAAGTGTAAGTTTTAGAATGTTTCTAGAAGACATGTACTGTAAATAGATTTTGGACATTGTCCTATACATGTGAATGATAGCCATTGTTTATACTGTGTCCAACTACATGTGGAATTCAACTGCCCTGAGTCCTAGTCTTATTCTGCAAACTCAGCTTGCCATGTGTATTGTCCATTTTGGTCAATTGTAGGGAGAATTTACAAGGTCAGTTGTCTTTATTTGAAAGATGTTAAAAGATACTGCATTAGATCGAACCCCAACAGTGGACGTGATTAGGAGGATTAAAGGACATACATGATATATATACCCTTTACCTTGAAAGCAAACATGATTATTGATAGCCGTTTAAGACTTTATTATGTCAGGCTTTACTGTCAAAAGAAGTTAAAAATACAATGTTCCTTCAGCTTGGTCATCAAATTTGATGCTATCAGTAGTCAATGAATTATGATCTCTGTTTCATTCCAGTTTATGCTAGTCCAAGAACCACATTCAAAAAACATATGAAGCTATTGTCCTGATTCCCATTGTGAAGGAAGATTCATTTCATTTTGCTAATTTTATTTCTCCCTGTCAAAGTAACGAAGCAAAAAATACGAAGAAATATACACCTGTTGTGTATGACTTACACTCTATCAACAAAATATTTCCCCAATGTACAGTATGTAGAAGTTTGAGTATCATCAAAAGTAAAATTTTCAATGACAGATGTATATACAATGTAAGCATGATATTTCCAAGGGATACATGTATTATGCAAAGTTTGTAATCACCCAATATGTGAATCTCATCCTGATGATAAAAACTCATATCTGCCTCACGGAAGAATTCCTGAAGAACAGTTTGTTTTCTGTTAGAAGCAATAATATTGGAAGCCATTTATTTGTTTACCTTAAAAGAAATGTTTCATACAGGGAATTGCCCATGTGTTGCAGACATGATATATTGTAAGTATTTTGATTAACATATCCAATATAGTACCAAAGAACACTGCCAAGCACAGGACAATCTCACAATCTTTGTGAGACATTTTGCGACATCTTTTTCTTTGTATGTTTACTACACTAATGAGGATTGTCAGTTAAAATGTGTCAGAAAAATCAAGCTGGAGGTATTTCTAACATGAGTATTAGGTACATTTCCTGTGAAAACAACAGAGTTTATTTACTGTCAGATGATGTCATTATCAGTTGGAGTCAGTGATGTCCCATTGTGATACAATCAGAAAACCTTTTCTTACTAACAAGTCAGGAGGTAGAACTGAAGTTAGTTCTAGTTTAGTATTGATTCTAGTGTTGCAAAAAACAAACAAACAAAAGAATGAAATCATTTTGGTCCTTACCACTTAATATGACACTCTTTTATTCCTCCTCAACATTTTTAGGCTTCTGTGTAATTTGCACACCAGCATTTAATATCTCATGTGGAAAAGCCACTGCTGAGTACACATGTGAAATGCCATATCAGACTAGATTATTTTACCCTATCATAATAAAGTGAGACTATGATTTTTGGGTTTAACATGTCAAAGAGTTTTGTAGGTATTCTCTTCTGTAGTCTTGCCATGATTTTTTTTTTTTTTTTTTGTGAAAAAAAAAATGATCAAAGAAGACTTATCACAAACCTTAAACTATTTCCAGGGATAGAGGACGCAAGTATTCGTTGTGAAAATATTCACTTAGAAGTAAATATATTCTAATTACAATTTCTTTGGGTTAGGGGAAAAAGTCGGGAAAGATTTTCATTTAAGTACAATGTACAGTGTATTTGTGTGTATTTATGTGTATAAGATATGCATGTATATACACAAACAAAACACTCAAAATAGGTGAATTCAGTGATCCTGCATCAAGTCAATGATGTAACATCCAGTAAAGAAGGCTATGGACATCATTATTACTACATGCATCATTGTCTAAGGGTGATACAGAGATTCTGTGTACATGTATTGTATATTCTATTTCAGTAGTAGTAGCCTACTAGAAGTACAAATATAATGACTGTAAACCGTGTTTGTAAGTTGTAGTTGAGGGGCTCTGTACTTAACGATTTTAGTCTTGCCAGGTGTATCCAGTGATAATAATGTTGACTATGCACTCATGCATTCGTGATGTGAACACGTCGGTTTGACACTGACAGTGGTGCCATGCAAACATGAGCTATGTTAATCATCTTCCAGCCAGCCTATTCTTTTTCTTTTGTTTCTATTTTTGAGCTTCCAAAGGCATGTATCTCATCCGTCTCATTTAAAACTGGTTGATTCATGTACCATGTGTTCCAAGTTTTGAAAATAAAACAAAAATGTATTTTGTTGCTAAAAAATGACTGTGATGCTATTGGTATATTGTCGTAATGTAAAGCTGTTGGGAGAGCATGTTTGATGTGCTGTAATTACTCCAAATATTTTGAAGGGTGTGTACATTTGTTCATGTGGTATTTGCTTGGTTCTGCTTTATTTATTGTTGTTGGGCATTTTCATTCGCTATGACTTCACAACTATTCTCACAGACAAACTCGTCAAAAGTTGTGTTTCTGGCTACTTTTTTTTTTTTTTGGGGGGGGGGGGAGGGGAATAGTTGACTCCAAATATTATTGTACTAAATTGTATGGGGGCGCTGTGGCATAGTGGATAAGATTCCCGACTCCTGATCGCAGGACCTGAGTTCAAATCCCGCCCAGTGCTTATGTCCTTGGACAAGATGTTTTCCCCACTATGTCCCTCTCGACCCAAGTGTATTAATGGGTACCTGGCAACGTTAGGGTAATAATAATGGCAGGGCCATCTGGGAGAGCATTGGCAACACTGAAGAAGCTACCCTGGATAAATAAGACATTATTATTATTGTCATTATTATTATTATTATTATTATTATTATTATTATTATTATTATTATTATTATTATTATTATTATTATTGTCATTATTATTATCATTATTATTACTATTATTATTATTATTATTACTATTATTATTGTCATTATTATTATTATTATCAAACATTTATATTACAGTGTAATGACCTATAATGAAAGGGATACATGTTGAGAGACATTTGGATGGTCAACGTGTGACATACATTTGTCAAAAATTAAATGAGCTTGTGTGTGGGTGTGTGTGTGTGTGCGTGTGTGTGTGTGTGTGTGTTTGTGTGTGTGTGTGAGATGTGTGACTGCTCACACGTATTATAAGCACATACCGAATGTAAACAATGAAGTGGATTGGCCGTCTACGTCATATGTGGATTGGTCGTCTATGTTATTTTCCATGGTTAAGGTTCAATCATTCATGTGTGCAATCCATATTCAGTACAAAGAAACCCTGTTACAATCTCACAATGAGCAATCGCTTTTAGCATGAACTCAGCAGTCCCAATTTCCCAGTACAGTCTGTACTTTATGTAGCTGATCTGATTGTAGTATGTTTACAAGTTAGCGGTCATTAGGTAAAATCAGTAGTCCCAGCAACCTTGTTTTTAAGAGAGTTTCCCTGTACAGGTATTGTGTTAACTCACTGCTGAATTTGGGGCTAGGGTTATAAGCCAAGAAAATTTGCCCAACAGCTAGATCGATGCAACTACACCATGCACAAGAAGACATAAAAACAACCAAACACAAGGGTTGTGATACTGAGGACGACTGCTTTATTACCATTTGAGAGAAAACAAGAAGCATAGTATACACCATGGCAGAAAAGGGGAACAGTCTCAGCTAGCGATGTCAGGATTGTGTTTTTTTGACGTCCTCTCATATAGACTCCTCCGCTTCATATCTTTTCAAATAAAAATCCCAATTATGCTTTATATACAAGAATATATTTACTACATGATGCTAAATACAAAATCAAAGAGAAATTAATTTCAGAGTACAAACTTGCTGGTGTTTCAATGATACCATTTTTGCTTCACTGGCGGAAGTTTCTTATGCAACCGATAGGAAACGTATTATATGAGCAGACTGTGAGGTTCTGCCTTGTACTGTTCAGAGTAAGCAAATAATACATCAGCTCCTTTTCCAAATCAAGGAGAATAATTCATACCCATCCATCAAATTTTCAACACTTTCCTTGCATGTACATTTCTTCTTTAATTACCCTTACATTTTACTTTGTACATGATTATGCTCACATAGCATGGCTGTCCAAAACAGTTTCATAATTATTCATGATATAAATGAAGTGTATTTACACAAGCAACAAATGGATTACTCCTTACATTCGTATCATACTTGGCTTTAAAAAAAAGTGACTATCATATGAAACCTGTTTAATTTCCTTTTTTTTTCAATACTGAGTAACATTAACATTCACCAAATCATATATTTCTAAATATTACTTTTAACAATCTTATCCATATATTTTCACAAATATGTCAGAAAACTTAATGCCACATTTGAAGTGAGCATTAGATTTCTTTCAGCATCTTAATAATAGCACAATCATTTCCATAAATACCAGCTATTCTCCCCAAGAAAGCAAGACTGTTAAAAATATCAACTTACACACAGACAGTGTGCTTACAGCAGTTTTAGATCCTACACTGCTCAGTAGTACACCAATTGATGTTGTACTATCATACAACTTACACACATTTGCTAAATACACAACAGGCTGAACTCCTAGCAATGTATGGAAGAGAGTTGTATATCTTTGAAGTATATTTACCATGTATGCAAATTGAAAATTGAAAGTTGTCTTCTGAATCAGATATCCTTGGTTTAGTCATGAAAGTTTACCTATAGTAACACGATCAAGACAGTTTCTTCCATAATAAATAAAATGATAATTGGCAATCTATGCAGACTATGACATAAAATCAGCAAAGAAGCTGTATCAGGCACAATGTTTGGTCACAATTCCACACTTGCTTTCACAAACAGTGATATTACTGTAGCCTGATCAGCAGTCACATTATAGCCAGGATTTCATTGCTACAATCTTCTGCTTTCACTGCTTCCAATCTTCTGGTTTTATTGGGGAGAAAGACAAAACCTTCTGCTGGCTGAATAAGTGAGTACTGTGCAATCTTAAGAATAATTAAGCACAAAAATTCAAATTTAAGTAAGCTTGTCAATATCTCTTACAGAATACAAAACTGTGATTTCAATAGGGAAGTCAGGGTATCTACTATCCAAAAGAACATTTACATGAGGACTTATCTAAAATGTATGCATAATCAGCAGAATTTACTTCATGAACATCAACAGAAATTGTTAAACAACATTACTGAATTTACCAAAAATGACTCTTGTTAAATTCCACATAATTTTGCATAATATTCAGGCAAAATTGATAAGTACAATAATATCATGAAAACTCCTGCAGATATATATGAAATATTACTCTGCAAAATCAATCAGTATTTTCTCTAACAATACATACTTTAGCACTGTACATGAACACCAAAATAAAACATATAGAATTTACTTTCTACAATATTCTCATATGACATAAATTTTGTCATCCCTACATAGGGCTTTTAAACATATTCTTATGATGGATAAACATTCATATTTCCTCAAACTGGAAAACATCTACTGTAAAAGTGGAAATTTTTGTGGTGTGAAAATTTTCTTGCATTCAGTGTGACCAGATAGTAGCGCGAAAATAAAAGCAGGCAAATACTTTTGCTTGTTACATGTACCACTATGTATTATCTTGATTCTGCAGAATTAAAAATTGCAAAATTAATCTCACTTGGCAGAGCGTGAAAAATTACTCACGCAAAAATATCCACTTTTACAGTGGTCTTTCTTGGTGTTTGTGGCACAAAAGTTTCACCTGCACTACCACCGTATATAGACATTATACAAAGTTTCATGTACTATCGCTATGTGATATCCAATTAACTAGAGAAATTTTGCTCTGTGTATCACCAGTATATGTCTGTTCACACAAAATTGGTGAAATTCTGCTGATCTTGGTTTTCTAGGTTATATGATGTTGTGACTAAACAGGTAAACAATGAGAGCTATCAAATCAAACGACCTTAAGTACAACAAGGTCATGAAATCTGGTTGTTTAGTGACTACATAAATGTCTTTAAATCTAAGTACTTACCAGTTAAAAGAATATGAGCAATAATACAAACAAAACCCATGAACATCATGCAATTACAGTAATGTTGTAAAAACTCTCTAATAAGCAAATGTACGGTGGAAAGACAAGGGCTTTTTAAACAATCACGAAAAATGATATTTAGGTCTGATTATGTTAACATACTGATGAATACCCAAAGGTCTCCACTACATTAACATTTTCACTTTCATTACTTGAGCAAACCAAAGGATTGCATATGAACATAATTTAAGTGTGCCACTTCTTTCAGGCTGTTGTAAAGGCACGGGAGAGAGAAAATGCATGTGTACAAAACACATTTAAGGCTTCAAAGACACAATTGCAGTGTGATGGATAATATTAGAGCTTGAAAAACTTCAGGGTTTATCACTAGATTGATAATTTCGTTTCAACAGCTGATTCCTGCCACAGCGCTGACTAGGAAGATAAAGCAGAGGTAATGATTTGATATTGGACCCTAAGGTTGATGACTGGTACATCAAACACCAATTCAGATAATATTACTGCCTAACTTTGAGAAAAACAGTCACAGAGTTATGTAGCAGCAGGCTTTTAATAAGCAGACTAATTCTTGTAAGAAAGGTGTAAAGGCAACAGCCATTGAGAACAGACCGACAAAGTACGACTGGACCTTGTAACAAGGGATTATACTTTCAGAATCTATTATTCAACACAGGCTTACAAACCCTAATGGAACAAGGCTTTGCTGCTAAATCTTATGAAAACAAACATGAACACACATGGCCTTGTTGCAAGACTTACCATTCACATTAATTTAGATTAAGTTCTCACTTGTTTGAATACATGTAATAACAGGTCATGAGGTCACATTGGAAGTCAAACAAGCACTGAGTGTCAACATAAACAATCTCACATTATGTTACTCAATCAAAATGAAAATAAAACTTTCATCATTACTTGAACTGAGACTACACCATACATCACTGGAATGTCTCCCAACACACACTTTCTTCGACGAGATAAATACACTTGATTTCTCCTATTTATCAAACAATGTCAATTTGGCCTGAGACATTGATGTACTCATAGATATTGAATGCAAGGAAAAAAAACAAAAACAAACAAACAAACAAACATGACATCATGAAGCAGAAACAAAATAAACTCATGCTTCTACTCCTTGACTGCAGTTCTCAGTATGACATATAAATCTAGGGAGAAAGTTTAGAAGCATGTCAATATCTGTTAAAGATATTGCTACTGGCAAACATTTTGAATTTCCATCTCTGGGATTGCCACATATATTAGCGACAAAAGGCCACAAAGTTCAAATGAAGTGTCTTCTGAGACTCTATGATCAATCTCTTAGGAATCTTTGCATCACTTAATCTTAGTTCATGCCAACTGAGAATTACCTCTATCTTCCTATTCCAGCAGTCAACACAGACAATCAGGTGCAAACATTCTCCATGCGAGTCCATTAGAGAATGAAGTCACATTAAAATAACTGGTCAAAGTGTAACACCATGTTCATCTGACAGTGTTTGACTGGCTGTTCGCTGGTCACATGAACAGCTCAGAACAAAATTGCCAAAGTAGCCTACATTCTTCCGTATTTGAAAAATGTCCCAAGATATTTTGCGTGCTTTTACAACATAAAGTGTTTTAAGTCAGGACTAACATACATCGATATTACCTTCAATACCTATCAATTCTCTCTACTGTCTGAATAGATTCCAATCACCTCAAAGCTCTATGAGTGGTGAAAGTCAAAACTAGATAAGATAACCCTGAGGCATTCCTTGAAATGTTCTAATCACAGTCCTCCTTTGATGCTTTCTGAGCAGACAAGAGGAAAACAGATCACTGAATCCAAATAGCCGACTGGTCATCGGTCATCGGTCAGTGACATTTGAGCCCTAGTAATCCACAATCAATAGCTTACACATGCAATCAAAGCAGGAAAGAAAACCTAAGTCAACAACATTTTAACGTCAGCTGAAACAACAATCATCTCTCTAGCTAAAGCTACAGATGTCATGCCAGAAAAAAACAACAACAAACAAGCAGAAGAGTGGGTGACAACTCTCACTCAGCTAGGCAAGCTTCCCATCATTCATGGTAGAAATCATCCTTTGGCATTATCATGAGGAGAGATGGGGTCACACGTCTAGTCTCCAGTTATAACCGTTCGATACTCAAAAGCTGGTTTGTTTTGCAGAGTGCAGGATGCATGATGGAGCTAGGAGTGTATTTCTCATACTCTTCCTTACATTTGGACTTCCTCCTTTGTGTTACTGTCATCCAAAGAGGCCATAATTATGAGAGAAAACGATACCTACATCAAGCCAGAGAAAAAGAGGTCTCTGTCTCTTGTTCTAGTCCAGTTTGTCTGCGTGTCTGTCACACAATCCTATCCATTATCCATAGCGTTCCTTTGTAATGTTCTCCACACAGGTATTATGGAGACTCCACTGGCTTACTGTGTAGCTTTGATGGGAGAAATAGAGAGATGTAGAGAGAGATAGGAGAGGAAAGAGGGAGGGATAATGTTGGGATTGGGACCAGGATGGCATCTAAGGTCCTACTAGAGAGCACTCAGGCTGTGTCTCTTAAGATTGGGACCAGGATGGCATCTAAGGTCCTACTAGAGAGCACTCAGGCTGTGTCTCTTATACTTCATTGCATCAGAGTTGCTTGCTGCTGGTTCAGCGTTGCCAGAGTAAAACTCTTCTTGCTTCTCAAGCTCCCTGTTAAAGTTCTCCTCCAATTCCTGCATCAGAGAAAAAAAATGATGTCTTCTGTAAATGGTATACAAACTAGAATACAACTGTTCTTACAAAATTGGTCCTGTAAAGGAGAGATATTTTCTTTTTTGTTTTTGGCTGATTTTGTTAAACTATATAACAAGTGGTCATTTGCTATCAACAGCAAACTAAAAAGATATATGAATGTGAACTTGCACGTGTATGGGCAGGTTTTAACATTCATCACAAACTTCATAGAAGTTTTTTCTTCCCATGTAAACCTTAGCCTTCATGAGGCACAAAGTGCATGACATGACAGGGCAAGGAAAAGAACTGATTTCAATAGACATCCACTTTCTACACCCAACAAGACACCTGCCCAACCACCCTAACCACCCATCCTGAAACTCATCCCGCATCCTCCTCCTTTCATCATCCTGCCCCACCCCCCTGAAACCCAATCCCATCTCCCCTGCTCTTATCACCCTGCCCCACCCACCCTAAAACCCAACCCCATGTACCTCCTTCTATCACCCTGCCCCACCCACCCTAAAACCCAATCCCATCTCCCCTCCTCTCATCACCCTGCCCCACCCACCCTAAAACCCAACCCCTACTCCCCTCCTCTCATCACCCTACACCACCCACCCTAAACCCAACCCCATCTCCCCTCCTCTCATCACATTGCTACACCAATCCACTCTGAAACCCAACCAATCTCCACTCCTCCTTACCTTCTTACGAGGCCTCAGCTGCTCCTTCCACTTTTTGACCTCCTCTGCATGACTATCATCCCGTTCTTTGACCTTCACCGTCTCTTGCTCCATCAGCACCTTCCTCTTCTCATTCTGAGGGTAGAGTGAGAATCAAAGATGGAATGAAAAGATAAAAGCACACAGGGATTAAAGTAGCTGCCAAGATCTACTTTATGCACGATCTGGTGAGCGCTAATATTTAAAGTCTCAATCATTGAAGCTAGCCGACCACATCCCATTGATCAGAGACAACTTTCGCCCATGGGAGAACATTTTTGTAATGTTCTCCCATGGGCCAACATTTTCACATAACAAATGACAAAGGATACCAAACGATTGAACGATCATATTTTTCACGCAATCGATAGGATAAATTTGCCTATTCCATACAATGTAAAAAAGATGACCGATTATTGTAATGCGTACGAAAGTGTTATTTGAACGACCCGAACAATACTATCTTCAAACCTGCTAAAGACATGTTCCACGCGATGATGCAGAAGCTCAAAAGTGAGGGAAAGGGAGTTATCAAACACAAGGAGCCAATCACAAAGGGTGACATGATCAAAATTAAGAACTCTTCAGCTTTGGATGTTTCTACACCAAGAGGACTTCAAAATAAAGTTTCATGGATGGCATGCTTCATTTCTGTAATCGCGGCCGCGGAAACCTGCGAGACATGAAGAAAGACGACTTTGCTCAACAGACTCAACCAACCGATCCTACGTCTACGTGAAGAAAGACAAATTAACAAAAAATCATCGTGGTGAGCTTGGCGTTGATGGTGAGGAAAGCTAAACAGGTAGGATGTATGAGACTGCTTCAGATGATTGCCCAGTGAAGTCATTCTATTCTTACATGTCACGACTTAATCCTTCCTGTGCATTCTTGTGGCAACGACCAAAGGCTAAATTCAGTCCTGATAGCCAAACTCTGTGGTATCACAATATGCCTGTTGGCAAGAACCTGGGACAAATGATGGTGAAAATTTCAGCTGAAGCAAACTGTTCTACAAAATACATGAATCACTGTTTGCGTGCAACGACTATCACAACTCTCGACGTAGCAGGCTTTGAAGCACGTCATATTATGGCAGTTTCGGGTCGCATGGCAGAATCTAGTCTGAAACATTACTCCAGAATTCAAGAAGCACAAAAACGACGGATGAGTTTCACAATTTCAGAACAATGTCAGTACAATACTGCCTGTACCAGTACATCATCATCAGAACCTGGTTCTGGTCCTTCAACAAGCACAGTCCTACCCCTACTAGCCCATAGTAGGCCTAAATCTACAAGCATGAGTAGCGCCAGGAATCTATCAGCATCAACAAGCAATGGTACTATGGAAATAGTTCCAGCTTCACCACCAGCACAGCCACAGCAGATTCGTGAGTTTGCCGTGTCAACTTCTCCAGTGAACATATCCCAAATAAACTCCAACAAGATCGATTCCCACCAGCACCTCCACTTTCATGGATGTAAGGTGAACATTTTCTACAAGTGGATTACACTAACCGGTCACTGTAGTTCCAGCGGTCTGCGCACAAAGTACTGTACCTCTACATAACTATAAGTTCACGTTCTTCAGACTTTGAAAATTCTCCATGCTCAACATAGACCTAAGTTTCTGTGACAAGTTGAAGGTAAGTTTTCTCAGATTACTTTGACTATAATATCAACCCATAACAGATGATGGTATTTGACTAACCCATATAATATAACAGATGATGACTTTTGTTGTCGGGAACATACCAAACATTCGACCCTCACGGTTTGAAATGCTATTTCGGGAGGCTATAAGTTTAAAACCTCCCTCAATAACATTTCAAACCCTTCGGGTGGAACATTCGGTATGTTCCCTCCCCAGCCAGTCATCATCTATATAATATGCTTACTAGTTGTACAATAAGGATTTTCACGGCAGGATATACATGTATTTCAAGAGAATATGCAGTATTTCCATCTACATGTACCTCCCACATCACAGCATCCAGTGAACAACTTCCAATCATACAAGTTTAATCAAAGCTCTTGCTATTACATCGTGCTAGACAGCTGCTAAATCAATGAATACCAGTACATGCTCGTAAGATCCAAATGAAACATACATGTACATATATTCTAATAACAACTTGCAGTTTACAGGGGTAAACATCTTTCATTTCCAATCACATTTATTCTCAAGCCCAACTTTGTTAATTTGCTTGCCAGTGCAACATATTGTAAAACCAGAAATTTAAATTCTCGTGAAATTCGCGAGATCCAAGATTCGCGCGAATTAAAATGCATGTGAAAGTTCTTGTCTACATTATATGCATTAAATGCCAGTGGCAATTTGCGAACATTTTATGCTGTGACAAAAGCCACTGGTTCTATTTGCAAAAATGTCATTGCGTAAAAATGTCTTGCTTTTACAATAAATCAGGTAGGTGTACTGAGAAGAATGAGTAGATACAGATTCACAAAGACTACTGCACACATGCCAGCCACTCTTCACTAAGTGAAGCCAGAGTCATGGAGGTGATGATGACAGGCCAGAAGACTTACATGGTCAGTCAAGAGTTCCTGGTTGATAGCAGCGTGTCTCTGTCTCAAGTCAATCAGCTGCTTCTCTTGTTTCTCTTTCTGCTTGTTCATCTCTGCCTTGTATCGCTTGCTTTCATTGTCTTGGAACTACAGGATGAGAGACATAAGCATATCAGAAGATTGTGTGGCAAGACTGTCAGGCAAAGTTTATATCTAGTTCTGCACTCTTCCTTCCAGACTGTAACATTTGAGCTTCATTCATTCATCCACGAATGAATGAATTTGAGCTGATTATCGATGAACTGAAAGCTAAAACAAATTTCTTGGAAGGGCTCAAAACTTCCACCATTTGGAATTAGCTTGCAATATATTGGAAAACTCTACTAAGAAACTTATCTGACTAATGCGATTTGCCAAGAAAACAAGTTGTTTTGGATTACTTTGAGATAAAAAATGTAAAATAATTTTGATCGTAATACACAACTATAATTCCTGAAGCGCCCTCCCCATTAGTAGTGGGTACATAAAACATTACCAGTACATGAAGTTGTGCCTGAGCACCAGTATAGAATCCTATACAGCACACAAGCTGTATAGGATTCATTCAAGAGTCAGAGGTAATTTTTGTGACCCTTGACCTACCTCTTTCAGCTTCTCTCTCTCCTGTTCTGCTGTCAGGTTCTGCTTATTGATCTGTAAGCTCTTCTTGAACATCGCCAGCCTTGCCCGTCCCTCATTTCTCAGTCGCCGTGGTAACTGCCTCTGGTCCTGGACATGCTTCTCTTTCAATTCCTCCTCCTCACGCTCAAAGTGGCTCTTGAGCTGCTGGACCTCCTAAGCAGACAAACCAATGCACACAGAACATCTCACTGTCATTAGGAGATCCAGATTCATGCATACTTAATGTATATTCACCTTAATGTTCAATCTTAACTGTTTATATAATGTGTGTTTCCAATGTGGACAAAATAATGATGATTAATTTCCTTACAGTAACACAATTCTACATGAACTTTACCACATGAGCCTTTAACATCAAGATTTATAAATAGCACCCTCTATAGGGCAGAAGCACCTGCAGGTTTCACTTTGATGTAACACACACATGAAAGAATCTAAGTGTAGACTAAACAAATCACAAGCCATCACTGATATTAACATGATATGGTAATGAACATAAAAACCAGTGTAAATGCTGCAGAATGGATGAACAGGTATGATTGTCTATATCACACTTGTACCATTGCACCTTGTGAATGAAGACTGAGATCATCATAAATCCTAAGCACTGCATAAGTTGATAAGTGAGGTGAACTGGTAGACATGGCATTAGTTGATCAAGTTTGGGAACTATGGGTCAAAGAACTAAAAAGAGGAGGAAGGAGATATCTCTTTCCTACCACTAGAGGGAGTCCTGTCACCTACCTTCTCTTGTCGCATGACCAGGTGATGGCGTTGAAGGAAGAACATGTCTTTGAGTTGGTTTTTAGAAATTTGATGTCTCTCCTTTAGATGTCTTTCTTCCATCTCCCAGATGGCTGATTCTCTCGCTGCAGGGTGGAGGGAAAATCATATCGACCAGAATAATATCTAAATTTATTAGAACTTCACATTGGGGTAATACCTGTTTGGCACATGTCACATGCTTCAGCATAATTCAATGACATAGTACTTTTTACCTTTCAGGTTTAATTTTGTATCTCAATATTTCATGAAATTGTAAGGAGAGAATTTATTTTGTTTCAGCTCTGAACCCTATCCAACTGAATGATTAAACAAGAGACCCGCGGGTCTAGCGCTCACCTGAGTATCACGAGTTCACCTTTCACGCAGTCACTAATCTAAATCATTCACAGCTCTACTAAAATTTGACCAGGCATTCTCAAGTAGAAGATGAAAATGTACAATAAGGGCCCAAATTTTCTAAGATTCCTTAATTAATTAGGGGGGATTGGGGCCCCCTGGGGCCCTCTGGGTGGGGCATGGTGCCCATTTTGATAAATTGAGATCCTGACTTCCTAGGGATGCTACTTGCCAAGTTTGACGAAAATCCATCATGAGGTTTTCAGGAAGAAGATGAAAATGTACAATTCAGGCCTCCATTTGGACCTTCCCAACCCCCCCCCCCCCCTGCCCCCAAGAGGGGCACCCCTGGATCTGCTATGAACAAACTTGAAGCTACGTTCATTAATGTACTCACTCATAGTATTATCGTAGCTCTATAACTTCTGGTTCTAGAGAAGAAGATTTTTACAGATTCCTTAATTTTGGGGGGTCTGGGCCCCCCCTGGGGGCCCCCTGGGTGGGGCATGGTGCCCATTTTAACAAATTGAGATCCTAACCCCCTAGGGATGCTACCTGCCAAGTTTGGTGAAAATGGGTCATGGGGTTCTCAAGAAGAAGATGAAAATGTACAATTTCGACCCCATTAGGACCCCTCCCCACCCCCCTCCCCTGGGTCCCAAGGGGGGCACCCCTGATTCTGCCATGAACAAACTTGAAACTACAGTCATCAATGTACTAACTCATAGTATTAACTTAGCTCTATCACTTCTGGTTCTAGAGAAGAAGATTTTTACAGATTCCTTAATTTTGGGGGGTTTGGGCCCCCCTGGGGGCCCCCTGGGTGGGGCATGGTGCCCATTTTAACAAATTGAGTTCCTAACCCCCTAGGGATGCTACCTGCCAAGTTTGATGAAAATCGGTCTTGGGGTTTTCAAGAAGAAGATGAAAATGTAAAAAGTTTACGCCGGACAAAGGGCGATCGCAATAGCTCACTTGAGCCTTTGGCTCAGGTGAGCTAAAAAGTAACTACGTGAAGAGAAAGAAGGAACACGAGGTGAAGACTGAATCTGTGCTTTATCCCTGAGTTGTCAACTGTCCATGAGGTCAGGCAGAGAAAAACACAACCTCTTAATGAATTGGATAAAATTCAAATATTAACTTACCAACTTTGCACTCCTCTGGAAAGAGCCATCTACATGTACACTGTATTTACACTTTACATAAATGATTACATTAATGGTTTTTAACATTCCATTTATACAATTCAAGTGATTATCCATTCTTTTTCAATTAAAAGGTTTCCAATAGAAAAAATGTGACCCGCTACAACAAAAGGATCCTAAAGTCGCTGACGGCAGAGCCGAGAAAATCGAGTTTGAAGTCACATCATTAAAATTGGTCAAAACAATAGGATTTGTGTTTTTGGCATAATTTTGTAGTCTAATGTTTTGCCCATCATCTGCCGAAATTTCGAAGCTAAATGATCAAAGGAAAGGCAAGAAATCAGCATTTTTCTGGGCCATGATTTTCTGACATTCAATGTAACAAAACGTGTCCAAAGATTTGGATTTAGCGCCACAACTAGACTCCGCCCCTAGCAACGAGGGAGTGATCTTATTAGTCAGTGCATGACATCCTGACTACTGATTGGTTGTGCGTAGACCGCTGGCGCTAAGCTTGAATGAACATTACAGAGGTCGCTAGGAGCATACCTTCTATTGTCAAGCGGTGAAAACTGTCTCGCCTTCCCTTGATCATGTTAGTGTCGGAAGGAAAACTTTCAAGGCGTTTTTCTTGAAACTCTGATTTCCTCAACCACTTGACATGCGCTAATAAAATCATAGATATCTCCGCAACCGAGTACTTTTATGAGTTGTGTTATATATGAAATTAGAGTAGAAGAGTAAGGGAATAATGTCATGTCATTTTCAGAAAATTGTCCTCCCCCGACTTTCAAATCCTTTTGTTGTAGCGGGTCACAAATGGTTTGCTCATGTAAGAATCAGTGCTACATCTATGATGTGAGGTAGAGATAGATGATGTAATAGGTTTGGTAAAATCAGGCTACATAAATTCTGGTTATTCTAAGTGGTCTTGATTGCATCACTGGTAGAAGAGTTCCTATCAATCCTATCATCCCTAGAACCCACCTCTGAGCTTGTTGTGTTTCTCCACCAGGAATTTATGTTCCAGCTGTGCCACCTGAGATCGGTGAGCCTGAGTAAGCTTCAAGATCTGTGCCTCCATGTCATCCCGTTGCCTAGCGAGGAACTCCCTCTCCTCATTCTGCTGGCGAACCTCAAACTCCTCTCGACGTTTCCTCACTGTCTCTCGGTCACCCTTGGTACCCTTCAGTTCCCTCGAGGCTCTCTTCTTACCCTCCCTAAACTGCCTCATTTCCTTGTCCTGTGGAAGAGACATAACAATAAATAACTGACACTGTTTTCCTCTACTAATCACAATCTTCTACTGGGCTCTTCCATCAGCACACATACTCCAATGTTATGTGGCACACATTTTCCCACACTGCTGAGGAAGTCCACAGCATTCTCAACAATACAACATGCTCAGTCATTTTTTTCTTTTTCAGCAGCAAATACGGTGATCCCTAATCAAATTATATATTCTTGTATGTTACGCGAAACGGATCAGGGTACAACATCCACACTCAGCCCGACTCACATTGCAGCAAATTATATCACACAATTAACAATTAATTTCCCATTCAATAAATGATAACAAAACTTGTAGCCATCAAACCAAATATTTCAACAACAACAAAAGTAAAGAAGAAAACATCATTTCTGAGATACAATGTCAACAAAGTCACAACATCCGAACAACATGTCATTTTTGGGTGATAGCACAAACACATGTACACGTATACCAGGAAGACTAACCTACCACGCTATAGCGGAAGTTTGTGAAGCATGCTGATGCTTCCCTGGCTACAGTACATGCTACATCTTTACGTCTTTTTGGCCACTTCTATTTTATCTCACGTCAAATCATTTTGACATTGTTCAGAAAAGTCATACCTGATCTGACTTGATTTTCTTCTTGGTAGATTTCAGTTCTGCCTCTTGTGATAACTCCAGTTTTTCCACATTCTGCTTCTGTTGGCGGTTGAGAATCTCGATCTCCATGTCAAACTTCTTCATCATCACCTGGGGTCAAAAAGAATTTCACATTGCTCTTCAAATTTATCAGATCTGCTGTCAAACATGAAGGAGGTCTTCGGGTCATTGAAGATCATCACAAGTGCCTTCAGAAAGCAGAGATTATTTTGACCCTTTCAATGGAATGATTTCAAGAATTGAGAGATACTTCACTTTAAATCACCTGTTCTACACTGTTCACCATAGATTCATTACACAGGGTATATAAAATCACATTGCAGAACTACTGCACTGAGCACTAACAGTTATGAATACATAACAAGATGCTAAGATCTTTCTAGACATTAATACAGAATACTTCAACTTCCCCATTTTGACATTGCTTCTGGTGTCACCTACGTATCAACAAATTCTCATTTTAAACTAAAATCATATTTGGCAATCAAAACAAGAAAATACTAACACTACTCAGTAGTACTGGGTCTTTTTGCCCAGAATCTTTGAAAATCAACTTAACCCCATAATGATAGAATATGAGAAATTTCTCCTAAACAACCTGATTGCATAAGATCTAATCTAGAAATGAATACTCCATGATATATAATTTTTTTTTTTCTTATGATGCAGAATCTGGTATGATGTCTGCCCAGAGAGGAGGAGGATGTTGCTAGGTTACCCCTTTTTCATTCTCCTGCTTCTTGTCCAGCTGCTCCATCTGTTGTAGGATCTTGGTAGCTAGGTTGTTAGACTCCTTCGTCTCTCCTTTCCTCATCCTACGAATCTCCCGAAGCTCATTCTTCCTGTAGTCACAAATCATACCAGACACCATCTTTATCCTCATCTAACTAATACCATTGTGACATCATCGTGTAAGTTCTTTCATCTCCTCACAGAACTGCACCCTCACCTTATTACCCACTTAACTGGAATTTCATTGGAGAGTTATCTATCAATTCTTGTGTTGCCAAAGATATTTTATACAATATTTTCCCATCATGTGCACTAAGCATGCTGCCCTTCTCTGTAACCATTTTTTTTTCAATGTCAATGCAATAAATTACAATAAATTAATCACAGAAATACTAGTGACGTGTAACAGACTATGTGTCATTAAAAAAAGCTACAAAATAGAGAAGTTTAAGGACAGTAAAGGGAGGGGACAAAAGACAAGAGATAATGATCATGAACAGCTCCTCTCATTTGACAACTCAAGTGAGCCAAAATATTTTTTTCCTATTGATCATTCTTATCATGACTCTTTTCTTTTTCTAATTTGAAATAGGATTGTCAATATATTGTCATTTTCAATATTGTGTTACTTTCTGGATACTGTTGAGTAGCAGCATAATATTCCTACTGGAAGGAGGAAAGAAGAATCTGCCGACCAAACTCCATTTACCACTGAATACCGGTACAAGTCACTTGAGATCAAGAAATGTGTTCATATATATCAAATTGTTGTCTAGGAGTCCACACACTCAGTTGATGAGATGTTCATACCTGAGAGCATGTAGCTCCTTTGCCTTGTCTTCATCACCAGCTTTGACAACCTTATGGGTTGTCAGGGTAACAACCTTTCCATCCAGGACGAACTTTCTTGTCTTCTTCAGTGTCTTGTAAGAAGGCTTCTCCTGTAAATTATGTGTGTAAACATAGGATTAAAATTAATGAATCTATGTCGATGTAGGGCAATTTGTCAATAAGTTGCAAACAAAGGATTATTGACATAGAGGAAAACTAAAGAACTCCTGATTCATGTTTGCCTACAGGCTGATTTACTACCGAAAAGAGAAAGAGAAATAGCACTGTTTGAGATGGAATACTTCCTGTACTTTAAACTTCTTTGATTTGTGATGGGTGCACAGCCACATCACTATTAAACAGAAAATCCATGACAGATTGTATATTGACTATATTAGAGTAAAGAGAACATTCTCAACACTGACAAACTGCCACTTTGAAGACCTTGACCTTTCTATGTTGGAATAAATCTCAATATGCTTTACATTATCAATGATGTGGCATAATAACATTTCATGTGAAAACAGGCATCTACGTGGTAAAACACATAAATTACAACATATTCACAACAAATAAACATTATCAGGAACAGTATCATGACAGTGAATTCCATTGTGCAAAGTTCTAAAATCATTCCTCCAGGTAACTGCAGGATCTACTTTAGTTTCAGCAAGCACTTAAAAAAAATGCACTAATCATTATTCATTCCAGTTGTTAGTTGAACTGACAAAAAGAAGTGTGACAGACAAGGAACAGACGCTATTGGGCACATGTGATTCCATTTGGGGGAGTGATCAAGAAGAAACCAAGGCAAATATTTCTGTCCAAAAAGTAAAGGAAAACATGCATTTGCAGGTGGATAGTAATCACATTCATGAAAAGAGAACTGTGAACAAATAATTCAGTGACAAAATTAGATTGAATATGAAAACATAACATTTCCTTGGCATGCTGGAACAAAAAAGAAGAAAGAAAATGCATACACATACAAGAAACAAATGGTGCCTAAAGAACATTCAGTGAGATGTAAGATGTAGGACATGAACAATAATTAAAACAAACCTGATGTAACACCCATGTGGCTGAAACATTTAACACACTAATACTGCATGGTTTATCTCATATGGAGTGTAAATTAAAGTTTGGCGAGATTTTTTATTTTCTTTGTAAAGTTCGCTTACTAACATTCAGACACTCACAAGTTCCTTCACACATGTCAACCAGTCAGAATATAAACCTCATGGTCTTATTTCAGAGATTTCAGTGCAATTCAAATTGACAAAGCTCACTTTTAACTTTTATCACACATATATATGAGAAGCCTTCATTTCTGACATAAAAGTCTTCAAAACAAAAGGAGAAATGGAGCTGTATACCTATGATAATGTATTCACAATTGACAAAGGCAAAGGCATATTTTTTTAGGACCAACTGAATGATGCAGATGAAGAAAGATAACTCAAAACACTGAAATGAACTCAAAACATTGAAATGAACTAGCATTGAATAATGAGAGATGGTTCTTCAGTCTAGTCCTGTACTACAATGTTTATGTAACATGAATCTTTTCTTACATTGGTCTTGATTGCAGCTTGTTTCTATTTCTATCAAATAAAGCATGAATCATGACTTGAAAACTGCATGAACCAGGAGGGACAGTGAATCAAACTATGATGATAGCCGAGTATGCATCGCTATACGGACACAAAAACAAATAATACACTACATAACTAAATTCATAACTAATAACACTGAATCAAATCAAAATCAAATAAAATGAAACATAATACACAACAAATCATGGCCATTTATCATGTCATTCTGATTCAAGAACTGTGAAAATAATCCTCCTTTTACAAAACTCTATTAAATACATGTTAAAGCCAGAACCTGCATTAGGAATATATTCCCCACCAGGCACTACATGCTCACATTCTCTTGCTACAGTGTAATATCATACTCTACCCTTAGCACCAGGGTATGTCAGTCCATTGGATAGAGACACACAACCATTCATTTCTCTGGATATGGTGCTGTAGGTGACTACACTTTACACTTAGAAGTCATTCTCAGAAGGCCTTAAAACAATAAAGTTGATCTTTACTTCTTTCTACAACTGAGCCTACAGACATCCATTACTTTCAACTGAGTACTGCCTGTGAGAAGAATAATCTAATTCAATGATATCAGAATAGCATTAAAAGGAGCAACTCCAGTATTAACCTCAATATGAAAGATAATGTCTAGCGTACCTGGTAGGCGTGTCATGTTTCAAAGCAACCATTAATTAATCTACAACTCATAAGGTCATTGCAATTCAACTCCTTTGTCATTCAGATTTGTCTGATTCTGCTTGTAAAACGAGCAAAACAGAAGACACAAACGGTCTTACATGCTAATCAATGAAAGATACCAAAGATAGCAAAGGAAGATAAATGGTACATGCTTACAGTATGTGGTCTGTGAAGCTACAAAGATGCATAAGGCTGAACTCACTATGGTTCTGACGTCCTGTTAGCCTCAACTGCTGTATGAACTCTTCAAAACTATTTCGCAAATGGACTATCGTCATAGCAATCTGATATTAACTTCCTGTGAAACAAACTGCCCACAGCAATTCTGGCAATCAATTTTCAGTTTTGCCTGCATTCAGACTTCCTGCCACAATTTTAACTCACTCCAGGTCAGAATCAACTTGTGTTGATAAAAATCACCTACTACTGTGAAATCATGCCGGATACATAATAAATGGAAATTAGTTTACACAGTGCCTTGTGAACATATACATCGGACATGCGTATTTGGCATACTGCACAAAGCATATGAATCACTATATCAACAAGAAGACAAAAAAAAAAGAAAAAAAAAGAATGAAAACTGACATTAAAATTTAAACTAAAAAACATGAAAAAGAAAGAAACCAGTTTATTGCAACTGGAAGAAGGAAGATAGTTTAAAAACTGAAATTCTTAAAAATCATGATTCTTTTTGGTATTTTTTTTTTCCATTTCATAACCCTGTGAGTATGGAAAAAAGATAAATGTCTTCAAGAGAATACTTCTATCAATCAAAGATCACTACCTTCCTTCGTCACACAAAGGCACCATAAACAATAAACAACACAGGTTTGTGTTCTTCTGTTTTGAGACAAATAAGCACTTAACCTGGAATTTACTTATCACTACAAGTTAGCACTTTATGAGAACAAAATTATTCTATTTGTTTTGTTGAGTTAAAATACTGAACTTTCAACAAGTTGAGAAAAAGATTACAAAACAAAACAAAAAACTAGAAAACAAAAACATAAAACATGTTAGGATGTTTACAAGCACACCTATGATACTTACCATAAGAATACCACTTCAAATTTTAACATAGACATTAAAATTTATAACAAAAGAAATTCAAAAGTCAAGCACAAGCTAATTTATCACTACAAAAACAGAAATGCAGCAAATCATAACATTTAAACTGCTTGCTTTCAAAGAAAACTACATTTACTAACTCCACCTAAGCGGTGCAAAAGAATAATAGATAAACACAAGAAGAGAACAAAACAAATGTGTACATTTTAGAGGGAGAAAAACAAGGCACAAGCCACCAAGGCCAGGTTTGTTTGATTTCAAAAAACAGAATCCCTCTCTGCCTAAAAAATTTCTTCAAAGTTGCTCCACTAGGTGAGCATCATTTTTTTTTAAATAGTTATTTCATCTTCTAAGAGGACTATATACACCTCATGATCACAAGAACATTTATATCCCAGGGAATGGGGGAAAACCTCTGCAATCCCTACTCCATATCATATTTTATACCAATATGGCATTTGATGTCCAAGTGTTCATCCCACAAGCATATATATATATATATTTTTTTTTTTTTGAAAACAGTGAGAAGTTCATCTAAATTTGACAAAATTGTACACAAAAAAAAAAAAAAATGGGTTCAGACTAAAGATATTACAATGGAATCTACATGCCACAAGCCTCTTAAGTATTATTTTCCTTCCATGAAATGCACTGGTGATATCTTTAGATGACACTATTTTTGAAATAAATGAGCTTGTGGTTTGTAACGACATGTGTCTAGAGTCATTATGGTTTGATGAAAATCGGATGAGCTGCAGTATGATGAAATTTTCATATGATATGATGGTACATTATGGTCTCAATCTATCCACTAGAATTCTCTACTAAGGGTACAACGTCTATCTCAGCATTGCTCACAATGTGAACCACATCAAGATATTGCAGGACTTGTGACAAGCTTCAGATGACACTTCAACAAGACTCACAAACACTGGGTCCTTTTTCTCTCATTATTCCCACTATTACCTTTTTTTTCACAGCACCTTTTCCATAAGTTTTTCTTTCTTAGGGGGAGATTGACAATAACAGTAATTCTTTATGCAACTTTTTTTTTAAGGTAGAGATTGACAATCAAAGTGATTCTTTATGCAACTTTTTTTTTTTTCAAAGGAACCAGAAGCCATCCTGACAACATGCAAAAGTCATTGTTTGGCATGCAATGAGAGATGGGCAAAGTTAGTCTTCTGACTGATCAAGAACACTCATTACAAGATTTGGGTTCAGACCCCAATGTCAGGCTCAATGGGATACTTGATTACCAAAATTCTATGTGCCTTTCAAAAAACTTTTTAAAACATCTTCTTGAAATGTTGAAAATACTCAAATGATGTTTGAAGCTCATTTGAGTTCTTACCAAATCTCAAAATTGAAAAACTGTCAAACATCACTTGAGATTTTAATCATGCATGAGATCTGAGAAAACATAATGCCAAATCTGACAAACAAGGCTACGAAGTGACGACTTGTTCTACACTAAATCAAGCAAAATGTGCTGCAGGTACGGACATGGGAGAGGCACGGCATGGGCGTGGCATGGGCGGGGCATGAGTGGGGCAAGGGCATGGCACGCAGGTGGATCATGCAATCAGTGCACAAGCAAGGGTGGAGGTGTCTACAAGGGGAATGACAGTGAAAAGTGGCTTGTTGAAGAATCACTTGAGTGTGATTTAGTCTGACCTCATGGTGCTGTTTCTTGGGCTCTGAGGGTGTGAGTGGTGGTTCCATGCTCTCCACACTGTCGATGGTCATCTCGCTTCCCGCGTCCGAGTAGCGGTCCATCGATTTACGGCTGACTACCGAGTCTTTGCCGGAGGTCAGCTGGGGCACGAGTGCGATGTTCCCATTCTTGGCAATGTCTGTTTCTGGTGGCGGAGTCAACCTCTTTTCACTGATCATGATAGCATCCCCATTGACAAGAATCTCTTGAGGAGCTTCCGGAGTACTCTTTGCATTCTCCACCTCAGCAAAGATGCCTTCATCGGCTTGCTCCCCTTCATCTCTCTTCCCAGTTCTCTTCTCGTCGTCTGAGAGATACTTGCCAGGCTGGCTATCTGTGGAGGCAATGACTTCTCCTACATGATTTCCTTTCTCCTCCTTATCACCAGTCTCATTCCTCCCTCCCTCATCCTCCCTCTTATCACCAACATCATCCAGACCCCTCCCATCACCACTACCCCCTTCCATGTTGGCATCAGAGGAGAGCCCCTCATCACTGTTTAACCCTACATCATCCCTTCGGCTCTCATCACTGCTGACAGGGGAAGGTAACTCAGACCCTTCACGTACCATTTCTTCATGTTTGTCTAGGATGGAGTCGTCGTGGTTGGCAACACTGTTCTGGTGGTTACTACCGTTGGTGGTAATGCTTGCATTCTGCTCCAGTTCTGCTCCCAGCTGGACCAAAACAGAACCAAGTAACAGGTTGTGTGAGATAAAACATCACTATCACCAAGCTGCTCTTTCTGCCATTAATTAAACATTCATTTTCAGAAGATAATTGATGAACATTCACACGATGAACATTTCTACAGATATAGTCTGCGATAATTATGTCCATACAAAGTACATCACTCTTGGTTTCTAACATGTCTACCAAACACTTATCCAGAATGCAGACTATCTAGATGTCATCATCATTAATCAATCTGTGTTATTGTATCAGTGTGATGCATGCCAGTCCATCACATTATCTCAGGGTTTTCCTTGTGCACAAAGCTTTCTGTTCAACAGTTTCAGTTTCTCAACAATGCATAACAACTTTGCTGTCTTCCTGTCACAGAGAAATGTCTACTTCAGAGCAGTGTTCTTCTAAAGAGTGAAGTACTTTCGGACTTGTGATTGACAAGACAAATGAATACATCTACACAAAGATATAGAAAAGCAACAATTGCGGTTGGATCATGATCAAAACTTTGTAAGTTTTCAAGGAATAGATAATCTCATTTCCTAATGACATTAATCACAACAAATAATTACAGAACTGGGTATGCCGTCTCAGTAGTCTAACACACAAACTTTCAACAAAATTAGGTATAATTCCTGTCAAAACCAAGTTGTGATTAAATAAGTCCATCTGAATTCCAGCACACACTCACACACACACACACACACACACAAACACGTCTAAAGAATGTTCCTATGAATCTACAAAAGGGATTACAGTAGACTCTCATTATAACGAAATCCTCAAGACCAGCAGTTTTCTTTCGTTATAACGAAATTTCATCATAACTGAACAAACAAACAGTAAAAAAACATAGAGAGGATTATGTTGCGGCCTGAATTTGTCCTTCGTTGTAACTAGAATTTTGTTATAACCTTGTTCGTTATAACGGGAGTACACTGTACTAAAATTGCTACCAGATATCATTCAAATCACAGTCATCCCTGGAGGTCAAAGCCCTTTAATCTGTCTGTATTAGATATGTGCGAAGAGAATGACTCTTTGCAACATTGCTAGTTCATTGTCATTAAAAATGTCCACATTTACTTCAACATTCTGGCTTTAGTTCAAAGATTTGGCAATTATGCCACATAATACCATATTCAATGTTATGTTGTGATGTCTGTGTTGTTATAGACATAAAGCAAAATCTGGAAATAGAGGTCAGTTAGGATAAACCTTTCCAATGAAGTTGCGTGCAGTGTAAATATGGCAAATATTATGCATGGGTGCTAACTGATGCCACCTGTGAATTGCCAATGTTTCCAAAACAGATATATGACGCTTTACAAATTCTGTGGATCATCACCATCAACAGTTTATTTTTAGGCTGAATATTGAGGCCACTCATATCACTGCTAATCTTTGATGCAGAGTAGATCATCCTTTCACTACGCTGCAAGTTTCCTCAAATTCCCCCAGGTCTTCCCATCCATAAAAAGCTTCACATGAGGGGTGTCAGAGTAGTGGCTGGATTATACAGATTCAAAGATAAATCAATCTCAGCCATTACTCGATGTGAAAATTGGTTCACTATTCATGAAAGTTCAGTCTATCATAAATGTGTCCTTCAATTCTTGTCTAATGTCAAATGTATGAGAACAAGATTTGGTGACATTAATGGACAAGATGTTCATATTGCACTGGGCCCATGATTCTGAATTTCAAACTACTCAGGGCTGAGAGAACTGAAGCAGTGACTACCAGAGGATACCAACCTCTCTCCCTTTTCTCTTGATAGATGGTGAGATGTGTAGCTGGGATGAGATGGCTGGAGGAGTTGATGGGGTGGTTGGCGCGGTAACCGCCTCACTGCTTCCCACGCTGGCGGTATCCACAGAGTACCTCCTGTTGACCTGTTAGTAGATCCACAAATAACTTTCAGCCACAGAAGTCATACAGGTGAATACCAGCCTACTACCTGTACTGGCACTGATGGCTAAGTGATACACTGCTGATACTCTTCTTGTGTAAAACAAAGAATTCTCTATCTATCTATCTATCTATTTATCTCTATCTATCTATCTATCTATCTATTTATCTCTATCTATCTATCTATCTATCTATCTATCTCTTTCTCCCTCTCTGTCTTCCTCTCTCTATGTTTCTCCCCGTTTCGCTCTAAAACATTTAGATATGATTAGTCATCAAGGTCTTCTTCACCTCTTCCTAAATGAGGGTCATCAAGCATTACAGAGCATTTTTTCAGTTACAATGAATTCAACCGAGGAGATCACTGATTAATAAAACTAGTTTACTGCTAAATTATACTCGTCAATTAAGTGCTCTGCATTGCATTGCGGGTACCTAATGCATACAGTCATGGGCAGTTTTAGTGGTTTCCTTTCAACTTTCTTTGATTGAGAGGGTGGAGCAGGATTTGAAGCCCACAAATATCTACACAGTTGTCTACTTTTGGCATGAGGCAATTTAATTAGCATGAGGACTGAAGAAAATTTCCACATTCTCAGAATATCAATATAGAGTAGACTGATTTTGGGTTTGCCTTGGAGGAGGGGTAGTGTGTACTAAGTTAAGGTCCTGTTACCTTTGGGAGCAGTGATTTAAAAATGTTCAAGGTATCACATTTGATGCATATATGTAGGTCAGTTGTATCACAAAACATCCTACCATATAAAATTTTTGCTAGAAAGTCTAAAATATAAGGAGATATCAGTATTTTTCTCATTAAAGGACAAGTTCACCTTTATAAACATAAGGATTGAGAGAATGCAACAATATTAGTAGAACACATTAGTGAAAGTTTGAGGAAAATTGGACAATCGATGCAAAAGTTATGAATTTTTAAAATTTTTGTGTTGGAACCACTGGATGAGGAGACTACTACAGCTTGTGAGTCATATGCTTACAACAGTATAAAGAAAATGTAAAAGAAAATTCAACATATTTTCACTTTTTTCACATAATAAAAGAGCACTTGACTTGCCTCTTTCTAAAGGCAGGGGGAATGATATTACCCATAACATTTGTCGGTAACGAGTCAGGGGAATGTGTACTTTTTTCAAAAGATGGAATTTTGTAAAATTCTCTTTATATTTTCCTTATATTGTTGTACGCATGTGACATCTAAGTTATTCATACACTGCAGTAGTCTTCTCATCCAGCGGTTACTGCACAAAAACTTCAAAAATTCATAACTTTTGAACGGATTGTCCGATTTTCCTCAAACTTTCAATGATGTGTTCTACTAATATTGCTACATTCTCTCAATCCTTATGTTTATGAAGGTGAACTTGTCCTTTAAACCGTAACTGTAGACGGTTTAGTCACGAAACATTTTTATTATAACTATTCTTCACATTTTGTGTATTCAACAATACTTAACATCAATTATACGGATTCACATTTTTACAGTGGTTGTTTCTATCCCTAACTCACATTTCGAACTATTTTAAAGCACTAATGCTGGGTTTTTGTTTCATCTGCAAATGGTAAATTATGCCTTTACGATGTTAAAGACCAGGTAGCGTGGGGAGGAGCGACATGAGCAGCCTGACTGAATCCATCTTCATCTGCTACCCACCGGTGTACATTCAAAAACTACGAATAGCACCCATCAGCAAATATGTGTATCAAAGCATATGCTCACAGCAACGGTCTACTCTAGTCAAGATTCTTTGGCTGTGTGTGCTTACACAGAGATCAGTGATAACGCTATACACAATTCCCTATGGGGATTCTCAAATATATCCGAGCCGGGCCAGCCTTTTCTACCCCATGGCATCCCCACCTTTCTGGGTCTTCAAGCTGTTAAACATGAGCTGGAAGTCAGTACACAAAGCCATACATTGCTTGAAGGTACAGATAGAGGGCAGTCTTACCGCATCCTCTGGCATGTCTTGGAGTTCCTCATAGACATCAGCCTTAGCCTCAGCCAGAAGGTCTCTGATTGGCTTCGTGTCCGTCGCATCTGAAACCCAGGGGTGCTGGGTTTACACAGAATGGAAGAAAAGCAACATAAAGCTTATGATGAGATTTGTCCACAGGTATAATTGCAGTGTATATAAAGGAAAATAAGATATTTCAATGCAAGTAATTGTGTAATTTGAGTCTTCATTCCAAAGCCCATAACCCAGAACAAGATTACATGAATAGCCAAGTAGATTTTCTTTTGCAAACAAATATACAATGTACACAACTTTCAAACATTCCTGTCAAAATTTTCTGTCAGAGATCTAAACAGTACCAGTACCAAGAAGTTTAGGAGTGTATATAATGTATCGTGACACAGTATCTGAATCTTGACTATTGTTTGTCTGTCTCCCTAGATAATGCCACATCATTTCAATAATATTTACCTTGAGAAGTTCCACTGCAGACGGTCTTGTCTCAGGATTCTTGTCCAAACACTTCTTCAGGAAATCATTGAATTCTCTTGACCTGTGCAGAACATGACAAGAGAAAAATGAAACAGGTTTAAACTGAAACAACTGGTAGTCATTTTCATTAGACATACAATGATCTTAAATGAAAATCCAGCTGAGGTGGACTGAAAGTAGTCAAAAAATATCTTGAAAAAAAAAAGTGCTACATGCGTGCAAGAACATATGAAAAATATTTCATATCAGCACTTTCAATTTTGATTTTAATATTTGAACAAGCCAGTATGATATACACACCAGTCCATGAAATCAACTGTCTCCACACTGAGAGTGAGAGGCTTGTAAACAAACAAGTCTTCCATCATGCTGCTGATTGTTTCACACATCCAACACTTTGCCTGACTAATTCCAGGCTGGGCAACTTGTGGAAATCCGCACTAATAACTCTGTAAAGTTTATGCAGCAAGAAAGATCCAGCATGGCATCACAGAAACTAAAACTTCCTCACAAGCTGGAGTACAATGTAAATTATCCAGTCAAATATCATTCCATAATTAGGGCTATCTCACAAAATGTGGCTAAAAATCTGCAAAACTGATGATGGTCAATGAGATGTAGTAATGAAATCCAATCAAAGGGGCTCCAAAAATTACAGCAATTTAATCTGATGTTCCTGAATATATTTCAGGCTACTTCTCTATGCACTTGTGTGTAGGTGGCCAAGTGAAGAATGAGGGAGGGACAGAACATGGCTTCAAATACGTGATCATAGATTAACGCCTTTGAACCGAAGCAAACGTCATGACAGACCAGTGAGCTACCGTACGGGTGGGGGTGTCACTGACTCAGGACAAGAGCTGTTTAGCCAGGAGGAAGTGGAGGAGTGCTCTGGGTGCTTGGGCTACAAGCTGTTCCCACGAGGTGAGGCAGATACATGCACAGGGGTCATTTTTTTTTGAAGGTGATATATGATCCATTGACAGGTGTGAGGAAAGGATGGTGGATCAACATGATTACAAATTTCCCCTCTCTCTTCCCCCTCCCTCCTATTTATCCCCCTTTCTCTTCCTCCCTATCTCTCCCTCTATCTTTCTCTGTCATAGATACAAACATCTATCTCTCTCTTTCTCTCTATTTCCCTCTCTTTATCTATCTATCCATCTATCTATCTATCTATCCATCTACCTATCTATCTATCCATCTATTCATCTATCTATCTATCTATCTATCCATCTGCCTATATCCATATCTCTGTCTACTGATCTATCCATGTCTCTATCACTTGTCTTTCTATTGGTACAGTCCCAATGCTTTCCTGCTTTATTCTCTGTTATCGTTCACTCCATCACCAAAAACTGTAGCTTCCTGACAAACTGTACACTCCTATGAGAAAACAAAACACCTCGATGTGGAAGATAAAAATAGCATCTCTCTCCTGAATGTAGGGCAAATACACAAGCAGGACTAATGATACACAGATTATAATCATAATTTCAGACAGCAGTTGTATGGTCATGAAGTAGCTCCATGGCATGATGAAGGATTTGAATTAATGCTAGCTAGACTGTGAGAAGCCAGTTGTAACATTTCTTCTTACAATGTGAACTGAGTCAAGTCAAAAGAGTTCAGAACTACGTGTACTTGCATGCTACACTGTGCAAGAAGCCATATTTGGTGCCTTGAGTCACTATGGTCCACATTCATCATACAGTACTCTGCACATAATCGGGTAGGCTCGGGCAGAACGTTTCTTACCCGATTAAGTGGAGTACCCGATTAACTGAAGAACACGTCTCATTCACAATTGACACACACAATGTGTATGTACATGCATTGTACACTACACCAAACACCTACACTGTATGCTTAACACGTGCGCTTGCACGGCACATTATATGTACCTTACACTTGCTCAGTCATGGGCAATAATTTACAATCTTTTTCATGGATAAATATGTCTTCAGAAAACTTTGTAGTTTGACTATAGACTCTGTGTTAACACACATGCATTTTCCGAAACAAACATGTCTCTTTGCGTGCATTAGTCACATAGAATGTCAAGTTACTTTTCGAGAAGTGACAGGGGAAAAGCAAAATTATGGAGCTGGTGCATGGCCTGATTTTTGTTGCAAACTTCTCGTATGGTGAATGTTGTTGCAGAGCAAGAGAGGAGTACAAGTGTGTTCAACTCCTGTCTGTCTGTTCAATTGTGAGTGCCAGCTACATGTGTAATGTTTGTTTACGTGTGGCAAGTCAGTACGTGTACAGATGTGTTTTCCTGTTTAATCACTCCCCAGATGATCGGTCTTCTTTACAAATTAAGCAGAGAATGCAATTAGCCATGGAAAATTCGACACTCATGATTTCTTAAAGTGATATGTCTGCGATAAAATGTGAGTAAAATTAGATTAGAAGAAAATTTTTTACCCATTTATGCGGAGAGGCAACCCGATTATCAGGTAATTATAATGTGCATTGGAAGTGATTTTGATATTACTACCCAATTAAACGGCGTACCCGTTTAATAAGCAATACCCGATTACACGGAGAGTACTGTATTAAAACACTGTGGACTACATACTGTATCATTCACACTGATTTCATCTTGATGGGTGAAAGTGTTAGATAGGGGAGAAGGCAGGTGAGGAGATGGCAGATATTATACAACACCTAAAAAGAATGAAGCTATCTGATTGGTCGATTGCTCATCACATGACATTCGGTTAAAAGTTCCATCGCACGCTGTGGCTGTGAGCCATAATGAGCAGAAATGGATATATGTACCTTAGAACTGTTTAGGAATATCTTCCACATTTATATTATATCAACTCCTCTCCTACAATGCACATCATAATTTATCACATTTCAACTTGTTGTTGACCAAAGTTTTGATTTGAGGATGAGGTGAATGGTACCATTACTTGGTATGATATGTTCACCTTTCAAGACTACTACCCGCTATCGCAGAGTGTGGTCTGATGCTATTCCCATTCTTCTCTACACTACTCATGTCCATATCATTGTATTACTCTCTGTTTTAGCTCTCTGTTTTATACACTCCACCTCTTCAGTTTTGAATGTCTACTTCCTTTCTCCAAAGCACCATTATGCTGAGTATGTATTTAGAAACTACCAAGACCCTTGTGTTCTTCCATCCAACCATGAGCACAGTTATCACATCATGTTTTCTGTCTAACTGCATGCAAGAGATATGGATAAGATGTGTGTTATCAACATCAAAACTCTGATACACACACATGAAAAGTGCACATGCATAAACTTTGTAGGTCTACTAATTCATAATAATTTCTTTGAAATAGTATCACCGATGCATTTTAATGTGCATAAGTTGTGCAACAGATTTTTTCACCAAAGGGACCTAATATTTTTATTTTATTTATTTTTTTTTTTTTGTCTTTTCTCCGGGACAGACTGTCACTGCCTCTCACTAGAGGGGAGAGTGTGATATCTAGTATACAAATGATGCACAGGTCTGAGTGCGTCAGTCGGAATTGTGTGCATAAGGTAACTATGGAATGCTTAACCCATGTGGCGAAGCTGAGTGGGTTTAGGCTAAATTTCATATTTACCGCATACAAACTATTCCGACATGTGCGTCATCTGTGTTATAGAATGGGGACAGTTTTCTTGCTAAAAATCCATTTTTCGGTCATGTTCCCCGATAGCAAATGTACTTAATGCATTTCCTTTTGGCTTGCCATAGACGAAAGACCATGCATCCAGTATTTACTGGATGCATGGCAAAAATACTGGATACATGATTTTTCAGCCAATAGGCATCTCGTACGGAGTGTGCAAACGCTTGCTTAGTGCACGAACCTTTGTTACAAGTGTGCGTACTCTTGCTACTACAAGTGCGCGATAACATGTTTACCACTGTGAGGCAGCGAGTGCCCAGTAGAAAACCCACACACAGTTCTCGACCAATGAGATCGCAGGATTCTCGCTACCCATTCTATAAGACAGCATTGGTCAGTCAACTGGGTTCTCTGATCTGGGCCTAAAACAAACCCAAACTTTCCACTGGATATAACACATAGCAAGACAGACATGCCACACTCATTATCCTTTGTTGATATTATTAGACAATACCTAATGTGGCCATGGATGAAATCTTTGCCACATGAACCCAACCCAAACCCATCAAAGTCAAGTAATAGTAGAGTTGGTGAAATACTTCCTACCACACACCACACTACACACGACTGAGTCACTCCAACAGGTGGGAGGTAGAACTCTAGTGAGTTCTGTGGCCATCATAGAGGTTCAGCCAAGCCAATGGTGTCATTGTAGGCGTAAACAGCACTCTCTACTGATAGATGAGCTTTGCAGGAAGTAATCATTTTGTTGAAATACGTCAAACTATCACCAGGGAGAAGACTATCAATAACTGGCTACTAAAGGATTATGAAATGAGCCAGAAATACCTGGATTACCTCTTTTGGTATTTACAACCACCAGTACACATTCTTCACTTTTTTACATCATTATATGAAATTTTAAAAGTGTCATATTTTCTTGAATGTTATGTCTTAATAGCACTGCTTATAGAATACTACAGAAGTTCTGTCTTTCCAGAAGTTCTTATTCACCCTCTAGACAGGGGATGCCCATTTCACTGTAAACTCATAAAGAATAGACTAGTTTCAGAACTTAAAGGAACTAGTGGGCTATAGAAGGAAAATTAGCACATGACCACAATAGCTAAGTACTATATACGCCAAACATTTCATGGGAGTCAGGGTTCTCGCCAGGAATTTCTTCACGCTTGTCGGCATTTATGCGCGCTGTTCTGGGGGTGGGTACGGGAGGGGGGTTCCCCCTTCCCGCGCGAAGCGCGGAAGCCTTCGCTAATGCTCAATACAACACAGATAAATCGCCGCTAAAATGCCACTAAATGCGACATTCTCACGGAGATGTAATGAACGTTGTGAGGGGCATATTCTCACAGAAACAATGCAGAAACTCCATACCTTATGTTAGCGGCAGTTCCTAAATAATACCGGTAAATGAAAGAGAAGTAGGTGCCGATGGTGGAGGTTCCGATTTCTTTTAGGCCTTTCCTGTTTCACTGTTGCAATAATTCTAGCCGCCTCTGCATCGCAACAACGCGCGCCGTGTTGCTTTCTCGCCGTCTGCTCGACCACGTGGTAGGCCTATTGCATGCAGATGCGCGAGAAGCGATCGAGAACTTTCGGGACATCGTTGCACTTTCCTTTCTGGGTATACTGCGGTAGTTTGGCCGTGACATCAAAGAGACATCCTACAATTTTAAATGTAATGATGGTCATTATTCCGAAGGTTTGTTTAATCATAAAATGAAACGATTCATTACTGAGTACTTCGAAGGTTTGTAATCGAAAACAACAACACCAAAGGTCGGTACTACAGATGAATGTTCAAAATAAAACTGATTTCGTTCGAAGATTAACAAGCATTTTTTCTTTATTATTTTCCGATCAACGAACCTTCAGAAAGGAATCTATCATCTATCATCGTTATTGTTTCAGAATAAAAAACCTTCAGAATATATAAGAAAACACCGTTTTGGGGCCGTTGTTGTATTCCGAAATTATACTGGCAGAAGGTGTTCATTCGAAATAACAAAACTGATTTCGTTTGGATATAAACGAATATTTTCTCCTTTATAATTTTTCTATTAACGATCATTCAGAATTAAGAATGTATTATTTTGCCATTATTCTGTCGGAGTAACGAACCCTGAGGGTAAGAAAACTATAACCGTTTTCATTTCTTCTTTATAGTTTTCCGATTAAGAATCTAAAGTATTATCGTTATTCTTTCGCAGTAACAAACCTTCAGAGTAAAAGAAAACTAACAGTTTTGGGGCCGTCGTTTTATTCTGAAATTTCACTGACGGAAACGTTCGAAATAACAAAACTGATTTCGTTGTGAAATGAACGGACATTTTTTAAAATCATTTTTGGATTAACGAACCTTCAGAATAAGGAATATAGCATTGTTTTATCATTAATCTCTCGGAGTAACGAACCCTAAGAGTAAGAAAAGTGCAACTATTTTTTTGGGCAGTTGTTTTATTCCAAATTTCACTGGCAAAACGTTCGAAATGACGCACTGATTTCGTTTTGAAATTTACGGACATTTTTCTTTATTCAATTTTCGGTTAACGAAACTTCAGAATAAAGAATCTACAATTTATTATTTCATCATTACTACTTCTGTCGGAATAACAGACCCTTATAGAGTACGAAAACACGCTGTTTTGTGCCGTCGTTTTATTCCGAAATTTCACTGACAGAAACGTTCGAAATATCAAAACTGATTTCGTTGTGAAATGAACGGACATTTTTTCTTAATCATTTTTTTTTTTTTTGATTAACGAACCTTCAGAAGAAGGAATCTAGCATTATTTTTTCATTAATCTGTCGGTGTAACGAACCCTCAGAGTAAGAAAACTGCAACCGTTTGGGGGCAGTCGTTTTATTCCAAAATTTCACTGGCAAAACGTTTGAAATGACGCACTGATTTCGTTTTGAAATTTACGGACATTTTTCTTTATTCAATTTTCGGTTAACGAACCTTCAGAATAAAGAATCTACAATTTATTATTTCATCATAACTACTTCTGTCGGAATAACAGACCCTTAGAGTACGAAAACACGCTGTTTTGTGCCGTCGTTTTATTCCGAAATTTCACTGGCAGAACGTTCGAAATAACAAAACTGATTTCGTCGTGAAATGAACGGACATTTTTTCTTAATCATTTTTGGATTAACGAACCTTCAGAATAAAGAATCTAGCATCATTTTATCATTAATCTGTCGGAGTAACGAAAAAAAAAATGAACCTTGGTGGCGATAACTGATGCTGGTGTAGAGAAAAACAAAGACAGCTCGCTCAAAAGATGCTTCTTTCTTTCAGTTTATTTTCTCCCCAGTCATTCTTATCGTTCTCCTCCCATGAACCCCTGCCATGCACGGACGATGAACAAAACAAAATGTTACCGACGCTGCAATGAAAAAAAAAAGAAAGAAACACGTCCTCGAAGCAAATTATCTACACTTTTCAAGTTGAAAAAATTGATGTTCGTAATGAAGAATAAAAAAAAAAAAAGCACGACCTCAAGCAGTGGGGAAACTTGATATCATGGCTTGTGGAAATTTCCACGAAATTTCCACGAAAGCCAGGTGTCAGATAAAGAATGTCGCGCGTACTGCCACCTTGCTTCAGTAGTCGTAAACAGCGTGTACATAGCATGTAAACCAACTGGGAATATTGATGAATGATCAGCCATTTATTTTCTGCCCATGAATGCCCCCTAACCCACCTTTTAACAAACCAACCCAGAAGCACGTGGAGCATTACGTACGTTGCACTTGAAAGACCATCATGACAGAATTACTATAAATTTCGGCCCGGAGAAGGAAAATGGAATATTCACGAATGACGTTTACAAATCCATGGAAATTGAAAAGGCTAAAATGGAACGCATGGCTTTTTAGATTAAAAAAAAAATAACCCACTGAAACTACCAAAACCTAAATAACAATTTGCATTTGCTTACTCCATCGCACGTTCTTTTTTCTTTTCTTTTTTTAAACGAAAAATGGAGTTAATTTTCTCTCTGCGGCAATGCTTTGAACGCATCTAATTTTGCATCATTGCCGATGGCCAGCTTCCTAAAGAATTGATACGAATCCTTTCAAATATACGAAACAAAGTCTAAAAATCCTGGATTCTGGCGGTGAATTTCGATGGTATTATAAATCCTGCTCACTATCAAAATTTAATCATCAATAGTTCCTTGCGCCATTTTACCAACCAACTGAAACTGTTCCTGAAAATTTCATCCTAATCTGTTCCCAAATTTTGACTTATTTTGCGAATAGAGAGACAGACAGGCAGACAAACTAACAAACAAACCAAAGCAGCAAAAAAAAAAAAAAAAATACAACCTTTGGCGGAGAGGGGCATGCATTTCATATCGTTTGTTTTTGCGTAACCCGACAACAAGCGTGACAACAAGCGAGCACGTGTCAGCCTTCCTCGACCCTCTCTTTCCGTCCTCTCTCTCCCTCTCACAATACACTGTACCGTTGTACACGCAGGCAGCTGTAAGTGGTGGCCGGCTGGGTGCTTGTGCATGTGTGTGTGGACCCCAAATCAGAGCGCATGTGAGTGAGCAAGTGTGTGATGTGGTGTGTATCAGCTAGTACGTCGCTCTGTTGTGTTGAGCCGCGTTGTTGTGATCGGTGCGGTGATCGTGACTGCGTAGATAAATTTTTGCGCTATGTAAACTGCTGCTGCTTTCAACATCTAGCTTCTTTTCTAGCCAGATGATAAAGACTGAAAAAGGCGAGAAATTGGTCCGAACTTAGCTCGTCAAGCAAGTTACCCTTGTCGGCAAGTTCACGCGTGGTGTTACCCTTGTCGGCAATTGCTTCTTCAAACCGCACGCTTGTCGGGGCCGACAAGGGTGATATACGCTGGCGAGATCCCTGGGAGTGTACTTTGGCAAGTTTCGCTTTTTGGGTGCTCTTCGTGAATTTAACAAGTCACATAAAGATATTCATTCTGATCCCAACATCAATGCAACATGCACACATACATGTTACATTTGTAGTACAGATACTACACACAGTACATGAACAAGGTGCATGATAATACAGTTTAGTATGTCTAAAGCATGTTTACTACATGCATATGTACTAACTAGTACACTGTAACTACTACAAGTCCTGTGAATATCTGCTTTGAACATTTAAATAGTCTTGGTATTATCTTAGAAAAACATCATAGTTCCATCAGTTCTCAGTGCTTTTTTAAAGTTTATAGCATTTTTGTTTTCAATGCAGAAATGCTCATTTTTCTTCCTGAAAATGAGTGAATAATTTCTGTGTTCATTGCTGTACTCAACGATCACAAATTTAACCATTTGAAAAATTGTCAGTTCAACTCCCAACGTTCATTCACTTGAAACAAAGGACATCTTATTACTGATACTGGTTTGTCGCCAAATCTAGATATATATCCAAATGAACAATTTGGATGAATAAATACAATTTTATTAGTATTTCTTTCTTGTGCAATTTTATCTGGTAAATAACACTATGTAGCAATTCTTTCACCATTCCGATAACCACTAAAGATTGATTATAAGAAAAAGGCATATGTTGTTAAAAAGACTCTATAATGGTGGGTAATGAGGGTTCAACTTCTGACGTCGGGATTCAAATTAAATTGCATACTGATGGTAGAGATGTAGAAAATTGGTTGTGTCAAACAAACCGGTGATGGCAAGGTCTTTTAAAAAGACTATAACATCTGATATTTAGACTTTATGCAGTGACATGGCCATAGGATAATGATAAATTTGCTGGAGATGAAAATTGATATTAAAAGATGATGAAGATGGCAAGCAAAAAAAAAAAATAACAAAAAGATGAAAAGGGAGAGCTAATATTCATATTAAAAGTGAGAATGAAGTGACTATGACAGCCAAAATGGTGAAGATCATTATGAAGGACTGATGAACACTGAGACAACAGTGATGACGATGAAAATGATGATGAAAATGACTGTAAAAGTCATTAAAGATAAAAGGTGACCACAGCAATGAACACACAGTAGCAAAGCAAGAATTGGTTGCTAGCTTGCTGCTGTTAGAGTCTGATTGACAAAGTGGAGTGTTTGCGGTCCACACCCATCATAATTCAGGATTAAGAGATTTCCAACAGACAGGCACAGTCTAAATACAGCATAGCTAGCCTGCCTATGATGAGACATACAGTTACAGATCTACCATTACAATGGCACAACTTTAAAAGTCACCCGTAAGCACTCCAGCAGTTGCCGTTAAATGTCAACTTGCCCTGGATTGTGCACGCGGTAACCTCAAATCATCCCTTTAATAGCACAGGTATCATTCAAGCTATTCCTGTGTGAAATCTAGCAAAACTGATTGAGGCACTCTAAGGGTGTGTTCAACTAATAATTTTCTAAGGCAGAATCATGATCCTAAACGCATTTGAGGCATTTTTGGGCAATAGATAAACGCAATCACTGATGTTTTCAAATGTGTTTAAATATGCAGATTAGAAATGCCTAAAAAAAGGGCAATTTGAGACGTGTCTGAGATCACGATAGCTTTTCTGCAAAAAACACAATGCCATTTTGAACTGCGTTTATATCTCTGATCCTCTGATCTGCCAAGGTCAAGTTCCATGCAGTACACACCCCTGCAGGTTACAACTGACCTCTACTTTTTGGTTGAACGGCACAAAGCTGTCATACAGTGACAATACTCGAATTGAGATTATAAGATTCCTGATAAATGCAGCACTCCGAGCATTCTGTTTCAAACAATGGTTGTAAATGCCATATTTCGAAACACATTTTGAAACAAGATTCTCTCTCTCGAGTTAGACAGATAGATGCAGCCATAATCAAACAACTTTGTAGCAGAGTAGTACTAGAACTCAAACGAAACTTCAGTGAGTTCATCAACTCCCTGGAATGATGGACTTGCTCACCTGACGATCTCAAGAACCAAGGTACCAAAGTTGCGTACAGTTCCTGAGATTTCCCTCGATATTTCTTCTTCCTCTTCAGACAGTGATCCATCCTGTGTGCCGTCCATGCACTCAACCTGAGAGTGGTAGGAATCCTTGCTACCACCCACCACGCCCTCTACCATGTCTTGTCACTTTAAACATTCGTTACAACCAACTGGGAGATACAAAAACGTGGTCCTTTGATTTTTCTTTCCTTGTCTTTAATCAGAGTACAGTAATGGAGTTGATGATTCAATTTGTGTATTGGAGTAGTTAAAGTATCCTGCAGGTAAAGTAGATAGTTTTCATACTCCAGCTGAATTAAACTTCAGTTCTTCAATATTTCTGACCACGGCTGGCACCAACAACTCCTTTGTAAGCTATTCTCATTGTAGTCAATTCGTATCATACCATATCAAATCGAATCACATCAAATCCTTTGCAGACGGCTTCCACCTCCAAACCAACATTTCTGTATAAACACTGATATTCCACAAAATCAAGTACATCCCTCCGTCCAGCCTGTATAACCCTAATGTTCCATTCTGTACAACAACACAACCAGGACAGCCAGCTCAAGAAGGGCTCTACCTTGAAAATGATGGGAAAATGCCTGACTCGTAAAAAAAGAAAAAAGATAGAGAGACACACAGCACACACACAAACTTCGCTGGCCAATTTGGGGCAAAAGAGAGGACTTGCAAAAGCAGCGGGAAGAGGGGTGGAGGTCCAGACTCACTCAATTTCACACAACCATGACGCTTGCGGCAGTATTTGGGATCTTATTTCTTATTGGCTTGTCACAGGCATAGCACTAACAGGGAGGCAACAAGTAGTCTAGCTCACAAAGAATGATTTCATGCATGTTGGTATTGTTCAACAATACCACTTTTTCATCATGTGTATCGGGTTTGCACACCAATGCATTCAATCCTATCATCCAAATAATAATAACCTAAATCTTCACAGCAAATATTACTGCACACATAAACAAAATCATCAAAGTTCAGGAAAGGCATAAGATTTGCATCAGTAGACTACAAAAGTAAAAAGATTTTGTTGCTGCAATATGAGAATCAAGTGTAAGATGTGGGGGTGGGGTGGGGTGGGGTCAGGTGAGGGTGGGCAAGGGGGCCTGTAAGACAGGTTGAAAGATGGTTTGCCATTGTATTAGTCATCATGTATTCTTAAGTCTTTCCTACTACACCAGCTTGACTGTTTGAGACTATTCAAAGGTTCCCCTTCACACAGACGTCAGAAAAATAAATACACCCTGACCCTTCAGTGTATGTACTTCCAGTATACCAGGCACAAAATCCACCTTGGAGCACGACATGGATGTTTGGGTTTCCATCACTGCAGTTCTCTTCATATTCAGTCCCTGTACTGTATATATTTGAGTAGCCCACTTAAGGACGTTCCTCAGTTGAGTTTGTGCGCATCCTAGCTGCGCAGGTGTCAGTGACGTAACAAAGAGCGTAGAAGCGCACGCACGAGTGATGAGCTGAGCTAGCTGAGCCGAGCAGCTGCTAGTAGATGGAGCTAGAGTGTGGCACGTGCACGTACGGATACCCGACAGCTCCCCACCGCGGCCGCGCCGGGCAGCCGCGCTGGGCGGCCTCGCTCGGCTCGCGTGCCGACTGTACGCGTTATAATCTGGACATACTACGCAAAGTTCAGCGGTCCGAGCCGCATATACATGGTCATTGTAGCACAACACTGATTGACGGAATCGCGAAGCTTGGAAGTGGAACAGAGCTGTTTCCATTTTCAATCCATAGATCTGTTTTATGACATGAAGTTCATTATGCGGTCATCAACATGGTAAAGTCGAGTGCTAGGTACCAAGGGCATATAGGCCCTAGTCGGGGTCTAAAGCTCACTACTCTATTTGACTAGGTGTTTAAAACAACAACAACAACAACAAAACAAGCATATGACACACATTTCATCTTTAGGTCTAGCAGCTAAAACAATCTGAGTATCTCTGTTAAAAATCAGTCTAAATTAGATCTTAACCTCTCATTACTTGTCTAGTAATACCAAATATTGTTTTTTTATTCTTGGTTACAAAATACAAGGTCACGAAAGTGTTATCAAACAAGACTATTCATCACTTTCACCATTCATATATTATTATTTTTTATTACCAAATCTGGTGTAACAAAAGGAGAATCAAAGATTTTTATTTATTTTTTATTTTATTTTTATTTTTTTTTTGGGGGGGGGGGGGCAAGGTACATATTTATAGCTTACAACACGCACTTTACCAACCACTGCAACAACCAACACATACAATCTACAATCAACGTCATTGTATTAAGATTTGGTTTTCCTTTGGAGGACCGTCAGACTAATGCCAAAACTCCCATTTCCTTATATTTATTCTTCTTCCTCCATTATCACTTTCTGTACATGGTTACAGCAAGTGGGTAAAGCAAACAAGCGTGCATGTCAATAATATGGAGTTTTCCACGCTTGCATCCACATGATATCATTATGGCTGTGTAAGGGAAATATAACAAAAACGCACATGGACCTTTTTTTCTGAATATTTTTCACCATATCACTGCAATTGTGACACGTTTTTTGTTTGTTTGTGTGTTTGTTTGTTTGTAGTTGTTGTTGTTTGTTTTTTTTTAAAGAAAATGGGGTTTCGAGTGAACCGCATGAGATCATGCAACTTAGCAGGGTATAACCCTGCATTGGTTCCTGACCAGATTTGGGGGTAAATACGATGATTTCTGTCGCAAGGAGACTCTGCTAGCACTAAAACAAGCACATGAACCCCCCATTTTTTTTTTACAATTGTTCTGCATTAAGTAACCCTTCTTGATAAAGTTTCGTAAAAATGACATGGGTATTGAATGTACAGCATGACATTCACGAACCCCACCTATAATCAGGACACCCACGAGAGGTTTATAACCAGATTTTGGGGTCCGGTGAGGTGATTTCTATCATCTGGGGATGCTGCCAGCACAAAAATTAGGACATGAACTCCCACCTTTTATTGTTTTTCTGGAATTAGTAAGCCTTCTTCTATAATTTGGCAAAGTTTCGTGAAAATGACATGGGTTTGGCATGAACAGCTAGCATAAGTTTTATGAACCCACCTTGTCAGGGTATCCCTGCATGGGTTCTTGACCAGATTTTGGGGACTTACGATGATATATGTCGCATGGGGGCGCTGCTAGCACAAAAACGAGCACATGAACCCCAACTTTCAATTATTTTTCTGGAATTAGTAAGCCTTTGTCTACAATTTGGTCAAGTTTGGTGGAATTGACATGGGTTTTGAATGAACAGCATAAGCCTAATGAACCCATCTTGTCAGGGCATCCCTGCATAGGTTCCTGACCAGATTTTGTGGACTTACGATGATATATGTCACATGAGGGCGCTGCTAGCACAAAAACGAGCACATGAACCCCCACTTTTAATTATTTTTCTGGAATTAGTAAGCCTTTTTCTATAATTTGGCTAAGTTTCGTGAAAATGACATGGGTTTTGAATGTACAGCATGAGATTTATGAACCCACCCTGTTAGGGCTACTCTGGATAGGTTCCTAACCAGATTTTGGGGTATTATGTCGCGTGGGGGCGCTGCTAGCATAAAAACGAGCACATGAACCCCCACTTTTGATTATTTTTCTGGTATTAGTAAGCCTTTTTCTACAATTTGGTCAATTTTCATGAATTTGACATGGGTTTTGAATGTACAGCATAAGTTTTATGAACCCACCCTGTCAGGGCATCCCTGCATAGGTTCCTGACCAGATTTTGGGGACTTACGATGATATATGTCGCATAGGGGCGCTGCTAGCACAAAAACGAGCACATGAACCCCAACTTTTGATTGTTTTTCTGGAATAAGTAAGCCTCTGTCTACAATTTGGTAAAGTTTTGTGAAAATGACATGGGTTTTGAATGTACAGCATAAGATTTATGATCCTTGTCCTTTTGCTCACCCCTAACAGAAAACGTCGATGAGAAGGATTTGAGAGATTTCGGTGTTTTCTGCCGCGTGAGGGCGCTGCTTGCTCAAGAATGAGAGTGTAAACCCTAACTTTAAAACCTTTTCCTCGTTTTGGGTACCCTTTCCTGCAATTCTTGCAAATATGGAGAAAATAACGTGGATTTTAAAAGAATTATGGGGATTTAAGTTTGTCATTGCAGATTTTGTCGCCAATCGTGGTCTTGATCCTGTAACGCTATCATTTTGGTACAGGACGGCAGATAAGTCATATTCTTCAAAGTCTCGTAGAAGAAAAACAAGCAAATGAACCTACGGTTTTATTTACATATTTGGGCTTCGGATGGGTCAAAGTTACGGTATGGAAAGTTTCAAGAAAATGACATGGATTTCACTTTAACTGAGGAACGTCCTTAAAGGTTTCAATGCAAGAATGAAGAAGGTTAACCTACTGCTATCAAACTTCAAGAACATTTTACCTTATGGACATTTAAACAGACCTGCTAACAACAAGTTGAGAGCAAGGTGAAATCACAGAATCCTACAGCTATCACACTGTCCAGCACATTCTTATAGCACATAGGGGCATTCAAGACGATTTTCATAATTTCACATCATTTAGTACATAAATCAACAGCTCCATGTATAGATTCGTGTGGTTTTTTTTGTGTGTGTGTGTGTGTGTGGTCTTTCGAGCAGAGAAACCAATACTCTGGAAAAATCTTAAACAAATTACACTGAACAGTGTTGACGACATAGGAGCCTCATGTATTCTAGAAATGCTCAGTGTAATTCCATTACAATACCACTTGATTGACAAGTTCACCTGTGTAGAATGTATGCATACCTTCTTCTTTTGTTCTGCTTCCTTGAGCCCCAACTCATGCATTCTTGTTGTGAGGCTGCCATGTCATCATCCTCGTTCATTGCAATTTGTTGTGAATTTTGAATACATTCTTATTCCTCACCCAATCACTATAAATTCTAAAACCCTGTACTCAGTAAAAGTAATTTATCATTGTTCAAATTAAAATTTTGAAAATCATCTGAAGGTCTCCTTTAATTCAATTCAGTAAAGACAATCCAGGGCACATATCATATGTAGTTTGACATAAGTTTCAAGCATATGATATTTTTCCTTCTTAAATCTCTCCAAACAGCTTGTCATGCAGTAGAGTGCATCGTTCACACTTTGGGATGCATATATCTGTACTGCACTGGGAAATTTCACATGATCCCATCACAGGTTTAATGAAATCCAGTAAAAAAAACTGAATGCACTCCATTTATGATCAAGTGAAGAGTCTGATACAGATTTACAGTCAAATGCATCTTTCTTTACTCTGAAGCTGATGTTTTAGACTCTTGTGTGTTATCCTGTCTAATGCATACTTTACACAATCAAACAAATATTTTGTGGCATCTAGTAGACTTTTAGAACAATTTAGTAGACTTCAGAGACCATACAAATATCATACAGACCAGACTAGGATTGCAACGACTAAAATGCAGATATATATATATATATATATATAGATATGCCATACTAAAAGATAATGCCAATCAATATAAGATACTGTCTTCCCTAAATCTACATTGTATTTCTGCAACAATCTGTTTTTGAACCTTATACAATGTGAAATTCCAATCTGAATAGCTCATTGTATATTTCCATCAGTCAAGGTAAGTAACGTCACCATTCATTCAGAGAGTAAGGTAGGTACCCCACAGTGCAAGCAATGTCCAGGCCAGAGGGTCAGGGGAAGACGATGAGTTTAACCAAAGTGCAATCTACAACAAATAGCATAACCACAAACACACCGCTGACTTCCCTCTACCATGAAAACAAAATTTTAATGTATTCCGTTCTCATACGTAGATAAGAATTTGAAGATAGCAAATCAAGTAGATACTAAAGACTGAGACATTGCATGAAAAACTTGCACAGCAACTTTTCCTGATACAAGAAATAGTAATTTAACATGATTTTTCTTTTTGGAAATGGATTTCCATAGATCAATTCAATGAATGGATATTCTTCAAGCACTTAAAATAACCTACAAATCTTCCATAAGCCACAAAGAAAAATTAATTTGGCATTCATTCTTCTCTTTAGGGATCAGCTAAAGAAATGTTTTCTAACTTTTACAATTTGATAAAAAGCATCTTTTTGAACCTTTCTCCAACCAGTTCATCCTAAGTCTGCACAGATCAATGAAACTTTGCGAAATTCCATGTAATGTAATGTATCTAATTGTAAATTGGATATATCAGGAACAGCCAATGGACTCACCCAATGCATTCATTGAAAAAAAAAAAAGTAAACTGGGATACCAACATACACATCTAGAAAAATGCATAGTTACTGAAAAAAAAAATGAGCAAGGAATAGTTTTACAGTATTCATCGCATAATCGGGAAAGGTTGGGAGTAGCAAACACGGCCCCTAAGCGGGGTGCCCGATTTCGCGATGAGCACTCACTATATACTAACGGCATATGACATTGTAGTGCGCACACACACACACACACACACACACACACACATGCATACTGACGTACTGTACATGTACATGAATACACAACCACGCAACCCCTTGGCGCGACCCTCTAGCTCTCCCTGCATTCTCGCAATGATGTAGAGTAATCGCAACCGGGTTCTTCTTCTGTCACCTCTCTTCGAACACAAAATATGTGGATTAAAAGCTAGCACTTTCTTATTAAACATTCGTAGAATTCTTGGACACGTAGGGCATTCCGTATAAATACATATCCACAACCACGGGAAATGATTACCCAGAACTGATGTGGGAACGTCAAGAAAAGTCTTTCAATCATTCAATCATCACGGCTTGATTGTTTACTTGCTGCGATCACTGCACTGTACAATGGTACATGTGTTGTCAATATGTAGCGATCTAGCTCGCCATATATACACAGAAATATATACAGAAAAGTGAAGGCGGGCAGCGAGCTGAAATGTACGTGTACTGGATGGACGGAGGTCAAAACACACCAGCCCGAAGCTTGCTTTGTAAGGTCGATGTAAACGGCAACTGATAGGGAATCTTTGAAATATTGTTGTGGTATTTTGGTAGATTTTTTGTGTAAAATATCAACAAAATCAAAGATCGCTTGAAGAAAAATTGTCCCGTTTATCAGAGGTCCCCGCCTGATTATCCAGTGAAAATAACATGCATTGGAAATGTTTCTGGGAAGCGTATGTCATTTAAGCGAGGTTCCCGATTATCAGATGCCCGATTATGCGATGAATACTGTACTACGAAGTGGTATTGATAGAGCTTTATAAGGGAAGGGATATGATTTGACACAGATTGTTCAAAAATTACCACAAGGTTCCTCCAAACTTATATCTTCTAGCACACACTATTTCACAAACAGGTAGATAGATAGATAGATAGAACTATTATGTTGATAGATCTACAGACAGACAGATGTACAGTGTAGAAATACAGAGATGGAGAGGGAGAGAGAGAGAGAGGACACATACAACAGAATAATTAAGTATATATATATATATATATATATATCTATATATATTTATATATATACCTATATACAATATGATATATATATATATATATATATATATATATATATATATATATATATATATATATATATATATATATATATAAAACTATTGCTTCAAAGATATGGTGTGATTTAAATTTGTTAAGAACATAAATCTTCCACAAAGTTGTGGAACCATCAGAATTATGGCTGAAAATAAATACGATGAAAAATGGAAAGGGGGGGGGTAAGGAAACTGGAACATTTCCATGCCTACAAACTAGTACAAACTTCTAATTAGACTACACAGTGGTTTTTGTTGTTTTTGTTTGTCTTGTCACATAGTCATGAGTGCTAGCTACAGTGTACCTCTGGCTGTGGTGAGTTGTATAAACCTGTCTGCTGCCCTCTATACTTCAATGACAGGTAAGGCATAGAGCTGCTTGTAGACACAATCACTGGTATCACTTCAGAAAACATATTTCCTGTTTTCTCCTCAGCACACTATTCATAAAACTCCACAAAGTCTACTTTCAGTTTTGCGTCAGAGACACTACGAGATGGTTTTCATGTGAAGTGGTGTCATCAGAACAGAAAGAAGAAGAAAAGAATATGCAGAAGGACAAAAACTAAAGTGAATGGAGAAAGAAAAAGCAAAGCTGACAAGACTCACCATCTGCTAGGTTTGGAGAGTCTAGGTGGCTCAGCTTTGGGAATCTTGATGAGTACTCTCATGGGGTTGAGGTCGTGGTAGGGGGGTTCCTGCTCAGCTAGCTCAATGAGGGTGATCCCTAAAGACCAGATGTCAGCCTTGTAGTCGTAAGGATTGTCTTTGAGGGTCTCACATCGCACTACCTCAGGAGCCATCCTGAATGGGATGAGGTGAAATATCATATCAGAATTCTCTTCTTTTCACAATAATAGATTTATATCAAACAACGACCAGGATGATGATGATAATGATGATGATGGCACAAATTATGGTGACACTACTACTACTACTACTACTACTACTACTACTACTACTACTACTACTACTACTACTACTACTACTACTACTACTACTACTACTACTACTACTTACATGTGCCTATTTGTAGTAGTAGCAATAATAATGACACTACTACTAATAATGCTAATTAATATAGTAGTCATAAAATAATAACAATTGCAGTAATAACAATATGTATGCTAAGATAGAAATCATTGATAACTATTATCAACATTACCATCACAGTCAGAACTGAATTCAATATGAGTGATTACTGTCAGAGAATAAAAAGAATTTATATCATTTCCAGTGTGGAATATCTAACTTCATTGCACAACCAGTGGTTCAATTAACCCGTTGAAGACTATTCCCCAGTATACTCAGCCTGGTGTCTAAGGCTATGGGTTTACAGTAAAATCAGCTCATCCTCTATGGGTTGAAAATAATGTGCCCACACTTGATATTTTTCTTTAATTTATTTTTCTCTTTTTAATTATTGGATATGTTTATAGTCACATTATCATATTATCTACATTGGCATCCTTTCTGGAGTTGTTATTCTTCAAACTATCCCTTGACAATAATTAGACATAGCTAGGGCCTACATGTTGAAAAAGAAAAACACACAAATTCAATCTGCCTCTATCTTCATTTAAAGAATGTATTCTTGGTTGATTTTATTTTCTCTTATTTGCTAATTGTTGTTTTAGATTGTGATGTAGAAAACTGTGAGGTGCAGCACAAATAGCTTCAATAGACAATTTAATACTACTTATTGTAAAATTGAGTATTTTGGAATCAGAATGACAATACTGTTCTGAAAATAAATGTATGATTTGAAATTGACATTCCACAACAAAACTGTCCCTGTTTGATATCTGCCCTTAAACTTATTCAAATCAAACATGACTCACTTGAAATGCCATTTTCAAAGAAATCAGCCTTTTAAATAAAATCATATGAGCCGACTTGAAAGCAGACTATCAATTCTACTGAAATGTGTAACCAAAGGAGAGGGGCTAGGAATCATCAGTCCAGACGATGTCAACAGATACCCCCAGACAGAGAATAAATTTCAGTTGCCACAGCAACGGCAATGCTTTCTAATTTGCTGTGGTTACAGGCCACTGCATAATTTGGACTCACAGAGACGTCTTGTTGATCTGCGCCAGAGCCAAAATCCTGTCGTCAATTACCGAGCCAAGAGTAGCATCTCAAGACCAAACATCAAGTTAATACCCTGACCCAGACATGGTTACAGCCTCTCATGAATAACTCCAAATTTTCCAGAAAATTGCGAGGTTTTCTGTCACTAGTCTTCATATAATTTGTCCATGACACATAAAAATGTGCTGCCATACTTTAAGCAAACCTTAGTGAATTTTCACTGAAAAAAATGAAGTAAAACTTCCAAGACTTTAATTCTAGACATTTCTAACTATGTAGGATTTTTACAATATGTGGTCAGTACATTAATTTTTTTTTTTTTTTTTTTTTCCGTCTTGGAAGAAAATGTTCAATCTTCTTATCTACTCAGTTTTCTTACAATTTGCACAGCAAAAAAGTAAAACTACCAAACAAAAAGGAACCTTGTAGTGCATTTAAACGGTTGGCATTGTATGACTGGTGAAACTTACCAGTATGGTGTGCCAATAAAAGAATCTCTCCTTTGTTGAGGTGTGGAGTTCTTAGCAGACACACCAAAGTCGCCTGAAATGAAATAAAATAATCACAGAGAAATAACACATTTGAAAACAGGACCAACATCCTCATAAAGCCATTAACCAGTCTTACAGAGTGCAAGACACACCAGTCAGAGAAATGTACAAACAAAATTCCTTGATTTAACTTTGGTTTAGCTCTATGATTTACTATTCAACATTTTCAGCAATCAGTGTATTTTAAACCCACATGTTCACACATTCCAACAGAAATCAAAATCACTGTCAGCGAGTAAAAATGGAGGATCATATCAACAATGACATAATCAGTTAAACAATTTCGTCACAGTTTGATACTCCAAGTATTTCATATGACAATAACTGAATGATATCATTGTGCAATACTTCCACATTACATTCCATATATCATCCTTTTTTTTTTTAATTCAGAGGATTACATCAAACACATATCTTTTGTCTTATATGACTTTTTTTTTTCTTCAAATTTTGACATCACTGTAGACAATGCTGCACACTGGCACTGGTCCGATGGTCCCTGACCAGTGAAAATCACTCTCGAGCCAGTAAAAATGGAAAAGCTGGGTAACCACTGGTCTGCCAGACAAGTTGAGCCAGTAGAAAAAATGGGTTAGTGTACAGCCCTGCTGTAGAACACATCTCTTTCTTCAACTTCTATCATCTGGCATACATTAAAGGGTGTGTACAGTTCTGGTCGAGGTGAGGATTTAGCTTTTAACGTTTTGCGAGATATTCAGAAACCACTCTATGAGATGTCAAAGAGCATGCAATTCTAAGGGGTATCTAAGTTTATTTGATGAAAATCGGTTTTGAAATGGCAGAGATATCCAAAAAACAAGGTAAAACAAAGAGATCCTAATAAAAGGCGTGGCCTGTCGCCTATTATTATTATCACTTTTTTGGATATCTCAGCCATTTGAAAACCAATTTTCATCAAATAAATGTTGAATACTTCTTAAAATTACATGCTCTTTCATATTTCATAAGAGGTTTCTCATTATCTCATTTAAGAATGTTCAAAGTATGAATCCCCACCTCAACCAGTACTATACAGTCCCTTTAACACTAACACATGGACTCTAGACACACCCATCTTTGGAATGCGTGGCAGAATGTCCTACCTGTCTGGTTGATAACAGCTACATAAGAATTTGGTCCAATAAAACATGTCACTTCATATATTAGCACTTAATACATTACGAGCTGTCACTATTTTGTCAGCTCTTGGTGTTGATAAACTGTGTCACAGAGTGACTTTGGTAAGGTTTCCAGGAAGCTGTCAATCATATCATCAATGTTTGCGTATCTGCATGTTTCCTTTTTGTTGCATTGGAACGAAATGCTCTGATACAGAGCTGAAAACAGGAAAACCCCTTTTAAACCCACAACAAACACCACTGCAATGTATTCCCTAATCAATTGCAGAATAGAAGTACAAGGACAACTTTATGTCCCATATAACATACAGAATGAATTTGGAGGCTTCTTCATGAAACCACTTATCTGCCAGTTGAAACTTTCAATAAATCAAACTTATAACAAATAAAACAATATCAAAACCATACCACTAAGTAATTGTGTGATTAAATGAGTGAGTGAATGGGGTATAAAGCGAGGTACTGTAAAACCAGTAAAATTCACAGCATGAAACTTTTGCCAATCACCACTTGTATTCAATGCAATGTGTAAACAAACACTCTCACCTGCACTATACATTGTACTTTAGCGATTCTGGCTCCTTGCAAAATTCATGAAAGTTTCATACAAGGGAAAATTTCTGGTTTTACATTATAGACATTTACCAAAGGAGAAAAAGAAGAGAGAAAGCTGACACTAAAGAGGTTAATAAAAAGTATAAATTCCAAGTAACTTTAAATAAAGAATTAATGAGTGCATGAAAAAATACATGTATGACAAAATAAATGAGTGAATACTGTCAGAGCAGATGAGTACATGAATAAAACAAAATATGAATTGATTGAATGTGTTAAAAACTTATTGACTGAATTAATAAATGACTGAATAAGTCAGTAAAAGACCAAATGACTGAAAGAATGATTGAATGAATAAAGGATGAAACTGAGTGAATGATTGAATGAGTGAAACACTAAGTGACTGACAGACTGACTGAATGATTCACTGCATGAATGAGTGAAAGACTGAATAACTGACAGACTGAATGAACGAATGATTGAATGAGTGAGTGAAAGACTGAGTGTTGACAGACTGACTGAATGAATGGTTGATTGAATGAGCGAGTGAAAGACCGAGTGCTGACAGACTGAATGAATGAATGATTGAATGAGTGAGTGAAAGACTGAGTGTTGACAGACTGACTGAATTAATGATTGAATGAGTGAGTGAAAGACTGAGTGCTGACAGACTGTATGAGTAAATGAATGGTTAATTGAATGAGTGAAAGACTGAGTGACTGACAGACTGAATGAATGAATGATTGAATGAGTGAGTGAAAGACTGAATGACTGACTGAATGAATAAATGATTCACTGCACAAATGAGTGAAAGACTGAGTGACTGAAGGAATGAGTTAATGAAAGAAAGAGTGACGGAGTCAATGAATACTCACCAAGCTTGACATCTCCTGCCATAGTGAGGAGTATGTTACCAGCCTTCAGATCTCTATGGATGATGTGATGTTCATGGAGGTAGACTAAAGCTTCTAATGTTTGTTTGCAGACCACCTTGATTTGAGGCTCAGTCAGCGGCTTCTCAAGCTCCAAGATAATGTCATCCAAGGCTCCACCATCACAGAATTCTATCAGCATCTGAAATGGACCCCAAAATAGACACATGTTTACATGTAGGTTGGGTTCTCTCTTTTAACACATTCACATATCACATAGTGTCAATCTTTACCAAAAAATCTACCCCCTTCCTCCCTCCCCCCCCCCCCCCTCCCCCAAAAAGAACAAAACTCATCAAATCTAAGAAATTGCTCATACACATGTAACTTCCATTAATATATGAAATATTACAAAAACGAATAAAGAAAAGTCAAACTGAATTAATCAATCAATTAATTAAACGAGGAAACAAAAATGATCAACTCTGGTTAACACACAAACAAGTTTTAGTGCTCGGCAAAATATCAAAAAATTAAATTACTGCTTGATCTGAATTTAAGGTAGATGTCACACCTTGGGATAGGCAAATCAAAGTTCAATAGTTTAGAGAATATCTGTTTCTGAATAATTCATCATCATGCCCAATTTTTAATTTGACTGTATAAGATATCAATGCGTCATCATGAATTATACTCTACAGCAGTTGGAAGCCATATGTCAATCATATGGTATATACAGCAAGATATATTTCGTGTTTTATGCCAGCACCCATGGGAGTCTAAAACTTAAAGGACAAGTTCACCTTCACAGACATGTGGGTTGAGTGAATACAGCAATATTAGTAGAATACATCAGTGAGAGTTTGAGGTAAATTGGACAATCCGTTCAAAAGTTATGAATTTTTGAAGTTTCTGCTCAGTCACTGCTGGATGAGAAGACTACTATAGCGTGTGATGTCACATGTGTACAACGATATAAAGAAAGCATAAAGAAAATTCAACATGTTTTCACTTTTCTCGCATAACAAAGGAACACTTGACTTCTCTCTTTCAGAAGGGAGGGGGAATGATATTAGGGAGTTTTCGATTGGGTGAACGAGAAGGACGTGCCGCCGAGCGCAACCGTACATCAAGGCGTCACGTCTGTACGTTGACCCGCTGCTAAAACACGTTTCGATTTCGGGCGCCGGCGTCACGTCTTGTGGCGTGTGCTGGCCCTGTGCCTTGCGTGCATATAAGCGGAATTTGTGACTCGTTTCTGTACTTGTAATATTTATTTTGTCTTTGACTAGATGCGTATCCTGGGAGGAATTATGTGGATTTTAAAACATGATGCATGGTAAGACTACTAGGCAAATGCACTGACCGCTGCACTAGCTAGGCCAAGCACCAAAATCTGTTTGCGTACAGCATTACGTGTAAATGCATGTGTGGGACTACGGTAGGCAGTTGCACAGTGCGAAACAGTGAAAACGGGCAAATAAAGTAGGTACCAGAGGCTGTAGTTTGTATGTCAGCGCTGCTGCTGTGACGTATCAAGATCATAAGCTTTCATGCAATTAGAATATAAATATTCTCTCGAAAGAAAAAGGAAAACAGGTGAACTGAGCACGGATTTCCCGAGAGTCATCGTGCTCTTTCGCACGATACCCGAGAGGAGTGTGACGTCATAGCAAGGGTGGGTTGAGCACGGCACAACCGATTTGGGTGGACGGTGATAACCGGGGTTAACGCGTTCGAAATTTGTGCGATGAGCCGAGGGTCGACACTCTCACATGCGCAGTACGTAAAAACTACGTCATAACAGGGTGACGCCTGGCTCAACGTGCAAATCGAAAAGTCCCTATTGCCCTTAACATACATCAGTAACAAGTTGAAGAAAATGTGCACTTTTTTCAAAAAGTAAAGTTTTTGTGAAATTCTCCTTTTATTTTCTTTATATCGTTGTACGCATGTGACATCATACATTGTAGTAGTCTTCTCATTCAGCAGTGACTGCGCAGATACTCTAAAAATTCATAACTTTGGAACTGATTGTCGGATTTTCTCCAAACTTTCACTGATGTGTTCTACTAATGTTGTTGCATTCACTCAATCCACAAGTATATGAAGGTGGACTTGTCCTTTAACAACAGTCTTACCCATAATGTTCCTTGATGTAAAAATGTCTCTTCCAGAGCTATGATATTAGGATGACTGCATTCCGTCAGGATGTCAATCTCTACTCGGAAGTCGTTCAGGTCGTCTGTGTCTTTAATTTCAATGAGTTTTGCAGCAACAAGGTTTCCATTAGTCCTGTTTCTTGCCTGAAATAGAGAGACAAAATAAAGCACAAAAGAAGAACTTATAGATTATTGCATTCAAACAAATTTTACATATCTCAATGAACACAAACATACATTCATGTTGATCATTATATTAAATCATTCATCACACACTCAGTTCAAACTCAGCATATTGACAGAAATATGATAGAAATCACATTTGTTTAACATTTCTCATCACTGTCAGAATGCTTTATTTCCCAACATTTTTTCAACAAACTACAAAAAGTCATATCACTGCTATTGTTGAATTCACATATCATATGTGATGGTAGAATTAAGAGGATTCTGCAAGAACTAGACAACAATATTTGTAATGCAAATATGATCATCTGGCCCTTTCTTCATTCAGAATGCAACATCTTTACATTGATTTCTAATATTTGGGGCTAATACATCATACTAAATGATATAATCTTTCTATATATTAACACTTAATTGCTGGAGATACCATGTTCATTACCTGGTATATGTTATGACTTCCCTTTTCTCATCTTATAAAATCTTTGTTGGAATTCTAACATCATGTTTAACTCGACTGCTATCCATGCAATGTAAAATGCACAAGTTCCAGGTAGAGCTAAAGATCACATGTCCATCTGTGGAATCGTAATGCCTCTTGCACCCTTCTGGTGTGAAACGTATATTGAAGCATGAGGGGCTTCTTCTGCCGAATTTTTGAGATTTCATATGTCTTGTTATATCATATACTTGATGGCAACTGTATACAATAGACATAGATAATGATGAATGCATACAATGAATTGATACACCACTAGAATACATGAGACTTTCTAAGACTGTGCAGTTATTCACAGATCTGTTTAGTCTGTATTTTAAACTACAATTTGCACTTGTACAATGCTTTGTCACACATCCAATTTTGGGGGCCTAAGTAATACAAGCTGTGTTGTAAGCTGCACTTTTAATATACGTCCCCCCACTGTAGTTCTGATTTCTACTTTGTATTACCGTTCACTGTTTAAGTATATGTTTTAACTATCATTTACTGTACGTCATGAAAAACAAAATGTCACTGTATTGTAATAATCATTGTATACATTTGTTTCTTTTAACTGTGAACATAAAGCGGAAGTAAACCCATTTCAATCAATCAATCAATCTGAAACACATATAAAGACAACAGGTTTGATGTCATAATATCACAACTCTTCTAGCAGCTATACTTTGGTATTTCAGAAACAACACACCATTCCCTTCTTGCACAGAATGGCCGATGTGTAAAAAAAAAAAAATAAAAAAAATGTGTAGTCAATGATAACCCGGTGTTGTGTAAGTTACGAAAAGGGAACTATTGAAGAAAATTTTCTGCAGTGCACATCCTACATTCAATGCACCAGTTTCCCATACAGGAACTTCACACATCAAAACACCTTAGCCCAGCCCAACTTTAGGCCATGTTATCTTGTCTGTCTATTCTCCCTCAGATATTGTAAGCTGGATCCATGTTCAGAATGGACACAGAAGTCAAAGGCTAAAAATATGAGCAAAACATGTACATACAACTGTACTGGACCATGGATAAGACAGCAGAACTTTGTACAATATGATTACAAATTCAATTTACTGACTGCTCTAAAAACACCCCCCCCCCCAAAAAAATGAATTAAACAAACAAATAAATAAATAAATAAATGAATAAACAAATAAATATATAAATAAATAAATAAATAAATATGATGACATGTTGGTGATTCTTCAACTTGGAAGATTTTAGTCTAATGTAGTTTTAAAGCTACATTTTTTGTTTCAGTACACTTATATTTCGAATGTCAGACCCCAAAAAAATGACACCGAGTGTCTACATACATTCCATTGTAAAGGATGACTTGTGATAGCAGAGTAATATCAGTCAATTTTGGTAGTTGCATCAATCAAAAGCAACTGTCAACTCTTTTTTTTTTCCCCCAGCTGTTCCATAACCTTAGTCTATTTACCACAAAGGACAGACATGCTGGTTGCTCATCATTGTATTGAAATTTCCTCTCAAGTTAAGCATATCTCACACAAAAATAATAATTATTATTATAATAATCATCATTATCATAATTGGACACAATACATACATGACTTCACATGGAAATCATTTAAATCCAACACCAACCAGTCCCTTTCAAAACATACTTTATCAGACTTGATCTAGTACATAATGCAGCAGCACTTTGGTAAATATACTGAATATCAAGGAACATTGTGTACAAAATGTAGCTTGAGCTGCGCCATGTCCCACTATTCATAAGTTGGTACTAACCCACATTCCGACTAGCCCAAGACAACTAAAACTTTGTCCAAGAAGTAGGATGTTAGGACACTTGTCCATTCAACACAATGATTGAATACTTGCTCAACAAACCATGTCAGCAAGTGCAGAAACTATTTCTTGATAGTCTTTCCCTATCTTTAAAAGATGTAAACACGGCCGATACTTCCTCCTAGTCCTACACGAGATAGCATGGAATATGCTGCTGCAAATGGTTTAATAGTTCAGAAAAGTGCATTACACCCCCACAGTTCAAACTGAATGTTACGGAAACGTCATCCCTTGCAAAGGATAATTGAGTGTACCTATCCATGCAGGTAACAATAGGTAGACAGTTTGTGTACTCACAGCATCATAGGCTTGATAATCTGTGAATAACAAGTTGTATTTAAACTTAAAACTTGAAGTTCTGACACTGTGGATTTATATCACTTCACATCGTTTCATGTAAAAATATAATCTGATTTTACAATTTTCTCTGGTACATGTACAAATCTTAATTAAACATCCAAGTCTTGTTTCCCTAAAAGACAATACTAAAAGTGATTAAAATCAATACCGGGTGTGCACTCACATTAAGACTGAACAAATTCACATGTTTGCTGTGAAAAATAAATAAATAAATAAATAAAATAAGATAAAATAAAGTGTTAACTGCTAAATCATATCAGACTTTCCTTGTAGTTTCTGAGGTATTCATCAAAGCTGGGACACGTATCATTTCTGGTACAGTTGTCCACTGCCAGGCAGAGAAATCAAAGCCAATCCAATTCTAGTAATTTTAAGTGCATTGTTTCAACACACTGCCGCACACGGTGTGTTTGAACAAGGTGTGAAATCAATTTTGATGTTGACATTTAGGGTGTATCTCCAAGGCAGTGCCCCCATCAGTGAATGCATTATAAAATATCATACCATATTGTGCACATCAAAACGTCTGCACAAATGTACAAAGTTTATGCTTATGCTCTGCATTAGTAATTATTTTTTTTTTAAACATCTGTGCAATCAATTTCAATCACAGAAACGTGATCTCACTCAGTCTATGCTTTTTTTTCCAGTCCATGTTGCCATGGGTGTAAATGTACTCATGTATGCTAATCCAAATACTGTAAAAGTGGATATTTTTGCGTGACTACTTTTTCATGCTCGGCCGGGTAAGAAGAGTTTCAAATGTTTTTAATTCAAGACATCAACTACTGGGACATACGGCAAGCAAAAATATTCTTGTGCATTAATTTTGCACTAGTTTCTGGTTGCGCGAAATGTGTGAAAATGTCAACACTACAAAAATTTCCACTTTTACGGTACTTCAATTGCAATAAAGTGGAGGGGGTTACACAGTAAGATTTTGTTTTTTCTTACAAAGCATTCTTAGGCTAGGTTTACCAATGTCTTTCACTGTCTCCTGTTACTGTGTGTGATCATGAATGGTGAGTAAAATAGTCTTTCAGTACTTTCCAAACACAGAATTTAGACTTTTACAGAATTCCTACCAACATAATAAGAAATAGACAGCTAAAAAAAAAGATATGATCAAAATGGCAATATAAATTGTGCATTGTGCCTTTGCCTCTTACAATTGTCAAGAATTGTTATCTTTATGATCTCCTAGATATTGATGCTGAATGAAATGTTAAATACAACAGCCAAGATTCATTAATTCCAGTCTAATCTGATTTCATGGTAGCATACAGCATTCTTTTCAACAGGAGCATGGTCAAGAAGGGGGTTTTGAGGGAGCCTTACATGTGTGTGTGTGTGTGTGTGTGTGTGTGTGTGTAAAAGAGTGTTGATGTGTATATTATTATGTGTGGCTCAGTAAATGCTACTACCTGACTGTACTTGATGAATTAGGTGCCTACATGGAGTCACAGGAGAAATTTGATTATGGAATGAAACATGAGGGCTGACTGTACAGAAAGACAAAAAACCCTTGATACACTCGACTTAAGCTCAGAGTAATTCGGCCCTCACTCGACATTCGATAATCAAATTTCTCCAGTGACTCCATATGGTTTATCAAGTTTATAAAATGTTCATCTGATGAGTACTATGCCGCCCCACACTATCCTCTATGTGAGAAATCAATACACTGACAGCGAGACATTCACTTCAATACTTCCTCATGTGCTAAGGACTGCTCCATCACATGTGTGGAGCAGTGAACAGTTTGACGTCAGGAATAACTCAAGGTACCAATATAGGCATGCTCATGATACCAATAAGGGCATCCTCTTGGTATCGGTTCTAGGAACAGTACCCCCTGGAAAACCACCCTCCGGATAACTACCACCCGGATAATCACCCCCCAGGGAAATTCCCCCTTAGGGCAACTGCCCCCCCCCCCCCCCCCCCCCCCGGACAACTACCCCCCTAGGGCAATCACCCTCCAGGGCAATTACCCCGTAGGACATCTACCACCCGGACAACTACCCTCCTAGGGCAATCACCCCCCTGGGCGATTCCCCCTTAGGACAATTACCCCACGGATAACTACCCCAAGGATGACTACCCCTGGATAACTACCCCCCAGGATAACTACCCCCTGGATAACTACCACCAGGAAAACTACCCCTGGATAACTACCCCCCGGATTACTACCCCCTGGATAACTACCCCCCGGATTACTACCCCCTGGATAACTACCCCCCGGATTACTACCCCCTGGATAACTACCCCCCGGATTACTACCCCCTGGATAACTACCCCCCGGATTACTACCCCCGGGATAACTACCCCCCGGATAACTAACCCCCGGATAACTACCCCCGGATAACTACCCCCCGGATAACTACCCCCCGATAACTACCCCCGGGGTAACTACCCCCCGGATAACTACACCCGGGATAACTGCCCCCCCGGATAACTACCCCCCGGATAATTACCACCGGGAAAAATACCTCCTGGATAATTACTCCACTCCCCCCCCCCCCCAAAAAAAAAAAATAATAATAATAAATAAATAAATAAAAATAAAAAAAAAATAGATGAAATGAATAAATAAATAATAAAAAAAAAAATAAAAAGATCTGGATGCCCCCGGATTACTACCCCCAATTTACCCCCTCCCTCGAAGAATACTCCCTGGATAAGTATGACCTATACCCCCTAGATAAATATCTCCCTCACCATGAAAGACAGTAGGAGTTATTGCCACGTTCTTCGACATTTTGTGTGCATTTCGTGCGATATAAGACTTTCATGTACTAGTATATCCTAGACGTAGGCCTACGCACACGTTTGTTTAACCCATTGAAAAATGATGGTTATTGAGCTCTTGCAGCATAGAATTCTGTCAGGATTGGCAATGGTTATTGGTTATTAGTTATTGGTTATTGGTTATTGGTTATCTGTTATTGGTTATTTGTTGTTTGTTATTGGTTGTTGGTTAATGACTTTCGGTTACCCCAGGGTTCTGTTGGAGGCCCGGGTTTTGTTTTTGTTGTTTGGTCTGTTTAGGAAACTAATCACTAAAATATTGCGCAAGCATTGTATTGGTTATTATTGTTATGCATGTGATACACAGCCTAATTTTCTTTTAAACCTCTTCTGTCTTCACTGTCACCCGCCATAATTGCAGAACTTGAAGCGTGTTGGCAAGACATGAAGAATCTTGCTGGCATCCAATGGTCTTAAACTGAATGATGATAGATTTTGAGTTTCTTATTATTATCATTATTATTATCATATGTATATATTGGTTTCAAGAATGAAATGTTAAGTGAAGTTGATCATCAATGATATTATGTCCACATCAGTCCTGTCTGTAGCACTGGTATACTTCATCAAAAACAGCCTGTAACTCCAATAGGTGTTATAATTCATTATGAAATCTCATTTCGAAGTCATGTAACTCAAGTTCAGCGGAATGTTAGAGATGAGTTGTTGTTTGTTTGTTTTTTTTATCTGCAGCTGATATGCTTAATCATGCTTTGACTTCTTCGCGGTTGGCTTATTTAAATTGGTTTCTGTGTATTCTTCAAAAAAATCACAAACTTTCAAACACAGACGGTGAATGTACGTATCATCGACTCGGATGCGGCTCGGGCATACCGAAATCATCGAAAATAAACGAAGAATCACTGTGGTTGCTAAGACTTTGTCGATACCCGTTATTTTTCGCTGTACAGCCAAACATTGTATATTCAATAACATCTGTCAGATGATTTATTTATTATTTGTAAGGCATCATTTACAACATTTTGGCATCAAATAATAAAATGTAATATATATACAATAATATGATTCTCATTATAGCTAGTTTCTTCAATTTAAACGATATTCATTATCCAAACATCTGTGACATAATTACAATACATATATATGAGATTACTCTACAGAATATGATATTATATTCTGTCGGAAGAGAAAATACATAATTATCTGAATGTATAGGTAAGCATATAGCGATACGTATTTTGCACACGTGTGGTTCTCTCTATGTGTCTACAGGGAGGCCTATACGTCGTTGATACAGATCGGCATGCTACATTACACAAAGCCATGGGCGTAAATCGGGGATGGGATGGGGGTATACATCCCCCACCCCTGAAATGGAGGAGGGGGGATTGCCTGTTCAATCATCCTCCCTGAAATTTGAAGAAAAAAACAACAACAACAGAGGAAGCAGAAATGTGATTATATCATTTTTCAGCATATTGCTTGACGTTCATACACCCACCTTCAGAGCGGTAAGAGAGCTGAACAGTATTCAATCTTGTTGGATGATGTATAGACTATTTAAAAAAAAAAAATCCTGAATACTTCTGAGTGTACAACACTTATATCACTTATATTCGGAAAACTCGAAAGTTATTTCATGTACAAAAGGAAATTCCCTTTTAATTAACACTTTCCTCTCTTATTTTCACAAGATCAGTTGTTTAATTCTTAATTTCCCAAATATTTCATCAAACCGTATTCGAGATATCTAAATTGTAACTTTAAAAAGGCAAAAGCTCCCTCGAACCGGAAGTGTGGTGATAGCTCGCCCCCCCTCCATGCATGCAAGGACAGACAGTTTTCCAAATATGCCACAAAATATTTGCATCAAAACGTTTAAATGCAAGCAGAAAATGCAGAATGTCCCTCGTGCGAGGGGGGGGGGCTGGATAGCGCTTATCCCCTTCCACTTTTTTTGATTGACAATTAATTTCCAGACATTCAAAAAAAGTGTGCTACAGATTTTTGAATTTCAGTTCTAAAACTAAAAAGAGCTCCCACGAATATGGGAGAGCTACTTTGCCACCCTCCCATTGCTTGGTCCCCTCTATAGACTTAATACACTTCGGGAAATGACAATTTCCTAATTCTGCACAAAAAAGGGTGCTTCGGATCGCTTTATTTCAATTCTAACAACGCAAAAGCTCCGTCGAGCGGAAGGGGAAATCCTTCTCCCTCACCCCAACCCTAAACTCTACTTCACTAGATTTTGTTCATACATAGAGATGATGACTCGGAATAAGAGCTAAATTCCGTGATTGTAACACTTTCCTGAAAGAGCCCTATTTATTCCATTATTCCTTTTTTTTTGCACCAAAAGTTTGCACCAGATCGCTGAATTTCAGGTCTAAAAAGACTAAATCACCTTCGTGTGAAAGGACAAATGCCATTTATCTACCCCCTCATGTGCTTGCTTTTTCTTTTTGATTGTTTGACAGACACCGTTCATGATATTCATAAAAATTAGTTATCCGGGGGGTAGTTATCCTGGTGGTAGTTATCCTGGTGGTAGTTATCCGGGTGGTAGTTATCCGGGTGGTAGTTATCTGGGTGGTAGTTATCCTGGTGGTAGTTATCCAGGGGGTAGTTCTCCGGGAGGTAGTTATCCAGGGGGTAGTTATCCGGGTGGTAGTTGTATGGGTGGTAGTTATCCTGGTGGTAGTTATCCAGGGGGTAGTTCTCCGGGAGGTAGTTATCCAGGGGGTAGTTATCCGGGTGGTAGTTATCTGGGGGGCAGTTAACCGGTGGGTAGTTATCCGGTGGGTAGTTGTCCTAGGGGGAATTGCCCTGGGGGGTGATTGCCCTAAGAGGGTAGTTGTCCGGGGGGGGGGGGGGGGGGGGGGGGGGGGGGGGTAGTTGCCCTAGGGGGTAATTGCCCTGGAGGGTAATTGCCCTAGGAGGGTAGTTTTCCGGGTGGTACTTGCCCTAGGGGGGAATAGCCCTGGGGGGTAATTATCCTTGTGGTAGTTATCCGGGGGGGGGGGGGGGGGTTGCCCAGGGGGTAAGTGCCCGGATACGCTTGGTATCAATAAAGGCATCCTCAGGGTACCTGTAAGGGCATCCTCATACATTTGTAGTACTGGTAATGGCATTACTCTCGGTACCAACAGTGGAATCCTCACGGTACCAACAGAGGTATCCCATGGAACCAGTAGTGGCATCCTCATGGTGCCATTAAAAGCCCCCTCACAGTACCAATAAAGGCCCTCTCATGGTACCTGTAAAGGCATCCTCATATGGCACCCTCTCTGTACCAATAGTGGCATCCTAATAGTACTGGTAATGGCATTTTCATGGTACAAATTGTACCAACGGAGGTATCCTCACAATGGAACCAGTGGTGGCATCCTCATGGTATCAATAGCGACACCCTCTTGGTACCGAGTAAGGCATCCTCATCAAACTGAGAGTGATGAAACACCCATTTCACAAAACACCAATTAATACTATCTAGGAAATTACATATGACAATTCCCTTTCAGTATTTGCCAAGGGTGCAGTCAATACAACTAACAGAGTCTCTCTTTTGCAATGGCTATTTTGGCTATTTTGTCTACATTGTATTTTGATGCACATAAAGATGGATCCACAGATGGCAACTCATACACAACAAAATAATCAAATGCAGAACAAAAAAGACTGTCTTATTAAGAACTGACAGTGTGTCTGATAACTGGACATTTTATGACTGCATGGGAAATATCTGGCAGCACACTGTAAATGTGACAATTTTCACACAAATAATATTTCCTGCTTGGCAGAGTACACGTACAATGAATTTTCTGTGTTTTCAATAACATGGAATCTATTTCTAAAATAGTACACAAATATATCAAGAAACTATCTACTTATATTGTACTTAAATCTTTTGTGCTAGTTTCATGTTGTGTGATATGCATGAAAATTTGCACACTGCAAAAATTTCTTCTTTACAATTGGTGTACAGATAGCAATTGTTTTACTGTATTCACTCATGAGCTGCTACATTTATGCATATCACTCCCAGAAGATGGGTAAAAAAAAAAAATATGATGTAACCACAGTAAACGCACCTCAAACTGGTACCTACTGGTAGGGCAGATATGAAGGTCCAAAATGTGTGCATGTGGCCAGACTTTCTTCAGACAATTCTAACAAATGATACTAAATATTTAAAGCATTACACTTCTTAAGAGTTGTGGAGGACCACAAAACACATGAATGAGATTGATGTCAACACACATCAATTCATCATACCTCTATATGGCTAGGGCAAGAATAAAACAAAACAGACACTCATGAAAGATCACTCTAGTAAAACTTTTTTCTTGGCTAGAAAAACTGAGAAGACATCAAAAATTTAACCTATATCCACAGAAATCTTACAAAGGAGTAGTCACCTTGCTAAAATAGAATTACAAGAGCGATTTACATCCAGCTTGAAGCAAAATCTGAAATTAGCTTCAGTGGCTGATCACTGAGGTCAGCTGATTATTCATGGTGGTTTGAAGGAATTCAATGCATAGACCACCGAAAATAAATCTGCTCTCCCAACATGAATTTATACACTGTGTATGATATGTAATAACAATTCATCTCCTTGTGCATGGATCTAAACACACCATTCAGCTATTACCTCTATACACACAGGTCCTTTGCACCGACATTCTGTTACACACACACACACACACACACATATACACACACACACACACACACACACACACAGTGTACACACACAGAGTACCCTTTCTGAATGGGACATACACACCACACTGGCCTGCCCACTAAATAAACCAACTGTGGAGCTGCTCCCTGCTGACTCACTGTATTTAGGCGGAGCAGTGGCCCTCATGCAGCATAGCTTTTCATATCACTGCCCACTCTCTGAACAGATTTCTGCCTCCCTAAATGATTGATAAACCACAGTATGGAGAACCATGAAGATGGAGACAGAATGAACTAATATCAACATGACTGTATCAAAATGGTATTCCATTTATGTAACTGGTCTACTGCATGAAATCTTATATGGGCAACTAGAGGAGGTCCTTCCACTTAAATTGTACACTCTCTTCATGCATATCACATATTTCCAGTTTCTGTGATACTTGTATTCCTATCTCATCTTATACTAAATAATACAAAAACATTAGCTGGATTCTCACTTCAAAAACTTTGGCAACAGACACACTGACAAATAACAATTAATGCAAAAAAAAAAAAATCTATGAAAACCTGTGAAAGATATCAAAAATCCTTAAACATACTCATATTGTTAGCCTATACATTGCCATGGTAAAATATCCTGATATGAACACGATTATCAAAAACTGATGTACATTATTAAACTAGAATTATCACTGAAGGTGATTAATACCCCCACCCCTAGTGCTGCTTTATAGTACAATGTATGTGATGTTATGAGGGCAATGACGTTTATACCAAGTTTGTGCACTTGTCGAATTGGAAACAGAATAATACTGTACAATTACCACAGTTGCTTGAGTGCTATGGTAACAGCTGGTTCCACAAGGTTTGGGTAAAAAGTGTGGTTACCATGGCAATGTATTGTCTGATACAAACACAAGGGACATTTTGCATAACTACACTTAAAGACCATCATACACACCAAATTTGACCTTCATAGCTTGAATGGTTTATTTTGATACAAAAATGATTGGTTACCATGGTGACACATTTTCCTTATACTAACACATTGGTGTCTTGCAAAACTACACTTCTAGATCATGATACATAATAAATTTGACTTTAATTGCTTGAATGATGGAAAAGTTATTCGATCTGCAAGGTTTTGGTAAATTTGTGGTTACCATGGCAACGGTTTGTGTGACAAACACAAAAATTATGTGTTCCACATCTATACCTCAGGGCCATAATGCCTACCAAATTTGGTTTCAATTGCTTGAAAACTGTGGAAGAAGTTCACTCCACAGGATTTAAAAAAAAAATGTGGTTACCACGGCAACACATTGTCCGATACAAATACAAAGGACATTTTGCAAAACTACACTTAAAGAGCATCATACACACCAAATTTCACCTTCATAGATTAAATGGTTCAATTTGATACAAAAATGAGTTGTTACCATGGCAACACATTTTTCTTATATTAACACATTGGTGTCTTGCATAACTACGGTCTCCCGATCATCATACATACTAAATTTGACCTTAACTGCTTGAATGATGCGGAAGTTATTCAATCCACAAGGTTTTGGTAAAATTATGGTTACCATGGCAACGCTTTGTCTGACAAACACAAAAATTATGTGTTCCACATCTATGCCTCAAGGCCATAATGCCTACCAAATTTGATTTCAATTGCTTCAAAACTGTGGAAGTTGTTCAATTCACAGGATTTCGAAGAAACCATGCAGTTACCATGGCAACGCTTTGTCAAGTACAAACACAAAGAGTGTCTTGCATAACTACACCTATAGATCATCATAGATACCAATTTTGAAATTGATTGCTTAAATACTATGGAAGTAATTCCCTCCACAAGGTTTTGCTAAAATTGTGGTTACCATGGCAACGCATTGTTCGACAAACACAAAAAACATGTCTTGCACATCTATACCTCAATATCATCATTTACCCAAAGTTTTATTTAAATTGCTTCAAAACTGTAGGAGTTCGCGACGCAAGATTTTGCAACAGACCGACCGACCGCCCGACCAACATCACGGTGATTCCTACATACCCCCTTCACACTATGTGTGGCGGGGGTATAAAAAAGGTTTGTCACAAAATATCACACTGCACTCAGGGATTTTCTATACTTTGATTGAAAATGGTTTACTTTAAAAACAAGGAAAAGTAGAAATTACGCGGTGCGTAATATATGTCCCCGCCGGAAGTAGCATTTTGTAACAAAATGTGCAATATAGGTAAAAAATCAAGGTCAAAGGTCAAAAAAGTCAAAGGTCAAAATTCTGTGTAGAAGTTTTGAAGCCCTCACCTAGTGCCATCACATAAAGCAAATGGAATCGAAATTGGGTTAGAAATGGCGAAGGAGTAGCATTTTGTAGCCAATGTACAATATAGGTCAAAAATCAAGGTCAAAGGTCAAAGAAGACAAAGGTCAAAATTCTGTGTAGAAGTTTTGAAGCCCTCACCTAGTGCTATCACATAAAGCAAACGGAATCGAAATCGGGTTAGAAATGGCGAAGGAGTAGCATTTTGTAGCAAAATGTACAATATAGGTCAAAAATCAAGGTCAAAGGTCAAAGAAGTCAAAGGTCAAAATTCTGTGTAGAAGTTTTGAAGCCCTCACCTAGTGCCATCACATAAAGCAAACGGAATCGAAATCGGGTTAGAAATGGCGAAGGAGTAGCATTTTGTAGCAAAATGTACAATATAGGTCAAAGGTCAAGGTCAAAGGTCACAACTGAAATTCTGTGTAGAAGTTTTAAAGCTCCCATGTAGTGCTATCATATAAAGCAAACAGAATCAAAATTGGCTCATAAATGACAGAGAAGTAGCAAATTCAACATTTTGATCACACACGGACGCACACACGGACGGACGCACGGACGGACGGATGGACGCACGGACGCACGGACACACACATGTACGGAGCCCATTTCATAGTCCCCTGCTCGAACTCGTTCGGTGGGGACAAAAAACACAAATAAATAGAATATTTTAAAGATATATGAATGGAATATTTAAAAAAATGCAAAATTCAAATGTTACAAAGACAAAGACCAAGTTATTGTTGAGGAAATAAAAAATGTCAAAAGACTACATTTCTATGAAACCAGGGCTCATCTGAATGTCTTGTTTGGATATTTTACTAACCTTGGTTAAAATTATCTGTGTTCTATACTGCAAACTTGTGGCTAGTTTGGTAATGTGCCTAATACTGATTTGGTAGCATGGTTGCTTAGCAACACCAAACATCACCTCTGGGGGACAAAAATGGAGTAGGGGGGGGGGGCTGGTTGAGGCTTCCGTCTGCAATAACTGGATTAGGATTGTTATGGGCGGAGCCCTTCTTGATTGTTTGTCAGAGGCTTTCCATCCATTAGCAATCTGATTCTTGCTGAAACTAAAACAAAATCTTAATGTTGCCTTGTTTACATGCCAGTCATGACTCATACACCAAAATCTGTAATCTATTTTGTCCACATTTCAGAATAGTTAAAAAAAAAAAAAAAAAAACTCTTCGAAAACGTAATCCTGTACAATAAGCAGCCATACTGCGTGAGTAGAAATTGTCAATTATAATAGCAAAGACTTCAGGGTTTCTATTCATACAGGACTTTTCAATAAAATGTTCCACTTCAAGAGAACATTGTGGATTAGAAAGTTAATACACGCATTGCAGAAGTAGGTATGACAACTTGAATTCACAAATCTCTGCCATAAACTGCACCATTTCTCCTAATACCCTCATTTACAGGTAATACTAAGAACAGAAACAACTACAAAAGTCAACATTTACGGTGCCTGTCAGACACAAAAATCAAGGCACCATAAGTCAATCACTATGTGTAATCTTATTTTGACATGGTGATGTACATGCATAACAACCTACGGAAAGATCAATACTTTACGAGAAGTACAATGTACAATATCTACGTAGAAGCTCACATACAAAAAGCAATGCTTCGCAAGATGAATCAATACTTTGAAATACTCATCAACTTTCAGAAGATACAACCTAATGCAGGGATGGATCCAGGAATTCCGTAAAGGGGAGGTGCCTTTACAAAATTGAAGGAGGGCGTACGCACCCCCATCCTTTTTTCTTTTTATTTCTTTTGTTTTAACAAAAAATAAGGAAGGGGCGTGTGCCTGGTGCGTCCCCCTCTGGATCCGCCACTGCTAATGAGTTAAAAACTTGTATGGTGAATATCTTTAATTATTTAGAAAGACATGTGAGGCAGCCCTACATGCACAGAGGTAAACTGACATTTACGAAAACAGAAAAAATGAAATTTAAAACTTACTGCTTCTGCTCATGAACCTCATGAATCTCACAAACAATGGACTGCTTTATCATAAAACTTAACAGCTTTGTGCTGCCCACCCACTAGGCGTGTCTTCATCAGCCTGAAGTTTCAAAATAGCGCGCTATCTTGCGGTTACCAAACTAGCCCGATGTCCAAATAGCACGCTATCTGTGTAGTGAAGACGCAAATAGCGCCCTATTTGATCGGGAAAATTTCCCCCAAAATCTTGGTCTAGTTCGTGAACTAGAGCGCTAATTCATGAAATAGCGCGCTTTTTGGGGGGCGTCTCCATCAGCCCAAAATTTTCTCGATCCCTCCACGCTTCTGGTTAGCCAGCTGGCTATGGAAAGTGCACGTACAAGCTAGTGACTGTGTATATTGCATACACGCACAGTGTATTCAAGGTGTACTACAAATGCGGGCTGTTCGAGCTGATGAAGACGCACATTCGCTGTATCGGGCTATTTTCCAAGACCGCAAAATATCCCTCTAGTTTGAACTTCGGGCTGATGAAGACACACCTACTGTAGATACTACACATAAAATGAAAACTGACTTGGTGTAATCTGATCAGCAATGTGGAACAAAGAAGCAATCAAGCCCCTATTTCCCTTCCCTATTGTCATTTCTACAAATCATGCAGCTGGAGTTTCCTACCACTCTACGTACTGGCAGAGGATCTGAGTGTGAACAACTGCAATACAATGCGTGTGCATGGATACAACCTGACTCAATCTCCCTTTACCGATCATAATGGATCCAATAGAAGCTGACCATGTATGCATCTCATTTAAATACAGAGAGCTCATTAATGATTCACAGACTTTACTTTATCAATTAAAGAAAAAACAACAAGAAACTGATAATCAACTGCATACATTGAGTGCCATTGTCAATTAATCACAATACTGTGACCCCCTTGCCACGATCTTGCAACATGAAGCCAGTCCAATCTATCACAAGGGAAGCTTGTCCTTGATGAACAACTTCCTGATGTCATTCATTAGACAGACACACTACTCAGACAGACTTGTGGTAATCAACACAAGAAGCTGTAAACATCCTGAATCACTCAACAGATGAGCATTTTACAGCTGCTTCTTGCTATAGATCAGTGGTACGAGTAGTACCAGACCAGGAATCATGTTGATCTCACAATAGTCCCGCTGATACACCTAAAACTGACATCTTTTTTTAGATCGATTCTTGCAACAGGATGCTAAAACTGTGAAATTCCTGTCTGTGGATGCAAAATACTTTTAATACTCTTGTGTTGCATCATGATGCAAATATCGGTCCACTTTGATTTTTCTTGGAAACTCACAAAACATAACTTGCCCTGTGTGGAGTGTGTCAATGGTACACAGATCATCAAATATACATGTATAACCTAAATACTTTATACATAAATTGTATATTTGGGTATTATTCCCCTGTTAGTTTTTAATGGCTCTCAGCTGAGAGCAATTGCAGCATAATTAGCATCCTTGGATTCACAATAAATCTAAATACAATCCCACAGGACTTTACTACTGTTTTTTTTTTTTTCTTTTAATATTCCATCATTTGCCAATATCACACAAGCATGGTAGGGAACCCCTCCCTGGTCTACCATTCACAGTATGTCAAAACTCCTGTTTTATGTATTCACAAGGCAGTAGTCTTACTATGAGCAGTTATATGTAGAAAATGAAGTACTTTGAACAAGCATACTAATTTGTTTTCCAAAAGCACTCTGGCACTTCATAGGTATTCACTTTGTGTGTTACTTCTCATTGCTTTTATACAATGGCAATTCCAAAGTCCATAGCAGAAGGTACAATGTAGTTTCATCCCAGTTTACATTGTATTTCAGTTCATACACAGGGTTGTGCCCAGTGTCAGTACTCGCTGACTGAAACAGAAAGACATTTGCTCTACGAACAAGGAAATAAAATGACAGGGAACCATTAAAACATACTCATAAGTGCATACATGTAGTAACAAGCTCTGTAGATGGTTTTAAAAAACTGTCCTAACTTGCAGTTTCTGACAAGAGGGGTGTGTATCAAGGGAAAACTGAATGACAAAATATGTAATAGAGGATGTTACTGTACATCAGTGAACTTTATCCTGCTCCACCCATCAAAAAATATAGTATTAATGTACACACACACACACACACATAATATGTACAATGTACCATGTACAATATATATGCACATTTATAGATCTGTAGCTTGAAAAAAATACACAATTATATGTTGTACAATGGGATAGGCATGTACCTGTATTTAATTCTGATATTTTTCCTTGACTTTATATTAGGATTTGAAGTACACTATGTAGCCTATCAAGCTCAGCATTATTGGCACACACTGTACATGTATGTCTTCACTCCCTTGACATAATTCCTGGAATCTCTCCTCATCTCCAGAAGCAAACTGACAGTGGACACATTTTGTTTTTTCTACAGCATCTGGCATAAATACCCAAGTACACAAATTACATGGATGTACATGTAGTATGTAAAATAAGAGATAGAGCACTCTTACTTTCCCTTCAGCTATTCTTAGAATGCAAGCAAAGAGCATACTGGTGGAACAGTTATCTTTTAAACAGTTAACAATTTATGCTGAATTGAAATATAAAGAGGGAGTAGAGCAAGCATCCATCCATCTACACTGTATTTGTAATTTGATGTACACTTCATTTCTTTAACAGTTTGTCATGAAGGCCTTACAGACACACACTAAATGCATACAATGAACATGTGTATTGACTATTGTTTGTCTCTTTTTTAGAACTTCGAAAAAGGACTAAGGACTAATACCTAACCTGATATAACAAATGACTAAAAAATTAACTGAAAATAGCGGACAACTGCAAGAAAGTAGATATACTGTAAATGACAACTGACATTCAACTTTGCAACAAGACTGTTCTTTTCAAATGATTAGATTATTTCCATCAAACTAACACTCACTTCAATATGTTGGTTATTTTTGCTATAAGAGACCAAATTTGGTCTGATCACAGACAGAAATATTTGGCAAGGAATTGTGTTCTAAATCTTGGATGAGTCCATCAAGTAGAAGTAGAAGATTTGGAAATTAATGTGTGTAGGTGTGTTTTTGTTGATATCACATTGGAATAATTGAAAGGAAATGTTTTAGATGAGTTATGAAGTGATAGCAACTCTTTTAATTCAATCCGAGTATTGCACAAACAAAAATATATAAAAAGTTCCCTTGGACCCTACATACGGCAATGAAAAAAAAATCATACACATATTGAATAAACCTTTTATAAAATGCGATACAAACTGTCAATTAGAACAGCTTACATTTCACAGGCACTTACAGACTGATACAGCTAATGAAGTACTATGTAGCAAGGAAATATCCTTTGTGTAGACCAGTAGTAAGAATTCTCACATGTAGGCCTACCACGATACACAATTTATTGCACAGTAAACAAAGGGCCAAGTTATAATAAATATTTCGCCCCGTTTCAGAGTTCACCCCTGGTGTATTTAAAGAGTCCAGATCTGTTTCCAGAAGGTCAATAATGTCCAATACTGGACATTATGCACACACACACCCATAAACACACACAGTGAGCCTATCACCAAGCCATGCAAACACTATAAGCCATTAGGCACAGCAATGAGCAAGCTGTAAATCCCCTGTCCTATACTAGCTAACGCACATTGGTACTTATCACAGCACAAGTATTACTGATACAGGAGGAATGGCACCAAACAATAGCACCATTGTCATAAGTTTCACAGGGTTCACGCTTCATCAAAGAGGCCACATAATTGTGAAAAAGTTCACATGTAGTGCACTCACTCAGAAAATGGGTAGAAACTTATCATAAAATCACTATTGCTTTCAAAGTATGGTACCTGTGATGCCAAAGGAACTGAGAATGAAAGGAACCTACATGTACAATGTGTGTTTTTGAATTAAGTGTATCAAAATATACAATTGTAAGCCATGCGAATATTTTGAACTCCATTTAAAATGTAAAACACAGCAAGACAAGGTATACACTGCCCGTGCAGTGAGATTCTTCAAACTTTCTTTACTGAATCAATGATTCCATGCCAGCTCAGAGCTCAATGTCTGACATTTCTCTACCGAACACTAATGTTTCAATTAATATAACATCTAAAATATCACTTCAATCAAAATTTGCACTGGCACAGTAGTCAGCAACATGACACAAATGGCCTACATTCTTAAGGAAGTTTCAGAATTTTTGAGCAGTGGTAGAGTCAGACCACTAGCTGGTTTGATGATAATAATCCTCTACTACTTACGGTGCATTGCATAGTGTACCTTAAAGGAACTGTTTACCTTTGGGAGTGATTTAAAATATGTTCGAGTTATCACATTTGATGCATATGTGTAGGTCAGTTGTATCACAAAACATCCTACTATATAAACATTTTGCAATAAATCCTACAATATAAGGAGACATACATGTAACTATTTTTCTCACAAAGCCATAACTGTAGACAGTTTACTTTGGAAACATTTTTATTATAACTATCATTCACATTTTGTGTATTCAATAATACGTAACATCGATTACACAGATTCAAATTTATACAGTGGTTGTTTCTATCCCTAACTCACATTTAAGAACTATTTTAAAGCACTAATGCTGGGTTTTTGTTTCATCTGCAAATGGTTAATAGTGCCTTTAAAGTAAAATTGACATTGTATTCTACTCGCTATTGATGGGAATCAATTAGTTATTATAAAATCGTAGGTCTATACCACATCATTATACAGTACATGTATACCTGGTAGCTGTGGCTTTAGTTTGACATCACTGCAGTGATAATATTTTTGATGATGATGATAATGATAACAATAATAATAACAATATCCACAAATTCAAAACAGGCAAAACGTATCCACTCCACCTTCAGAAACACATAAGCTGTGATGTAAATACAGTAGAATCCTACCAGTAATCTATACATATCTGGTGATTGAATACACTGTACATTGTAGGCCTACATAGTACAAGCATACCATGTGGGTGATGTGAGGCCTTGAGACAGAGTAGTTTATACCAATCATTAGTGGAGGCAAGGTACAAGTGTACTCGTATCTGATTCCTGTTTATGTGCTACAACATCACACACCACTACATGCATACAGGCCATTACAGCATACCAACTGTGATGTGACCAACTTAAAATACTCATCTCTTGATTCATTCAAATTTATCACAATAACAAACAAATTGAGGACTAAAAAAAAAGCATTGAACAACTTAAGTGTCCACATGCATTGTATGTATAGCATTGCATACTTGGTTACGTGATTACAGTACAATGCTGTGCTTGTTCAAGATAAAGCAATTAAACAGCAAAGTACAGTCAACTGGGAAGCCTTGTCCTTCCCATGCCATCACACATGCAACTTTCAAATTATGTAAAGACTGGTCCTGCCAACAGCATGACTGAGCCAATTCACTTTTTAAAAGGACTGTACAGTTCTGGTTGAGGTGAGGATTCAGCTTGTAACGTTTTGCGAGGTATTTAGAAACCACACTGTGAGATGTTAAAGAGCGTAATTCTATGGGGAATCAAAAGTGTATTTGAAATGACTGAGATACATTGTATACACTGTACAAATATATCTAAAAACAAGGTAAAACAGAGAGATCCTAATAAAAGTTTTGGCCTGTCAATTTTATTAGGATAGCTTTTTTGGATATCTCAGCCATTTCAAGACCAATTTTCATCAAATAAATGTTGAATCCTCTTGAAATTACATGCTCCTTCATATTTCATCAGAGGTGTCTCATTATCTCGCAAAAAAAAGAAAAAAAAAAATGTTATAAGTATGGCATTAGGTCTCAACCAAAACTATACGATCCCTTTAAAGAACCAAGTAGAATGGGGAAAGAAGGATACCCCAACTGATTGATCTTCATTCCCTGCCGACCAGAGTACATTTGAAAATTATGACTAGTGTAGGCCTGCTCGAATAGAACTGTGTGTAAGCGAATATGTATGCATCAAAGTGTACCTTTGTACTTCAACTCCAGTCAAGATTCTCCAACTGTGTATTGTACTGAGTACAGTTTTACTTACAAATGTACACAGAGATCAGTGATACAAGCTGTGCACAATTTGTTAGGATTCTCGAATCATATACCAGAGGTAATCCGCAATAGGCCATCTTTCCCATTGCATGGGAGCCCCACACTACAGCACCAAGTACAAATGCCCGTTAACATGTGACAATAGAGTATGTTTTAGCTACAACTTGAATAAAACATTAGTTATTTCAGGAGGACATGTGAGCTTTTTAAAAAGGAGACTGCATCTCCCTATTTCTCTTTGATGCTATTAAAGCATGTAATGTACTGTATACAAGTGTACGTTAGATTACAGAGCACAAGGGGTTATGAGATGACATTACACATTTGTACATCATATTCTATGAAAATACAAAGATGTGAAATTAATATGACATGCTTGCAACCCTTTCGTGTTTATAACAGTATGTAATGGTACACCTCTACTCTACACAAGTGGATTGCAACCTGCACAGTGTGCCATTAAGAACTGCATAATGAAATTAAATACTAAGGTACAGGTACATGTGCGTAGATTGATGATACATCTTTGTTTTAACATTACTTTGTCTGGTCTATTCCTCAGCGACTTTTTCCTTCAATATATCCACTTGCTTGAATGTCTTTCACAATTTCTTACTCTCAAAAAGACTCCCTTATCTATCAAAGAGGAGAGTTCAAAGGTGATATTATACACTGTTGTACAATATGTCCCAAAAAAATTAGAATCGGAATGCACAGTGGTAACTTCCAATGTGCTAAAAGTGTGTAAATGCTACTTCAGAGTCTTAAAATATAAGATCTTAGCTTCATTTTGCAGAAAACTCCATTCAATTTGGTTAAGTGGTCACAGAGTAATGTAGATCATTGTAAAGCATGTCATGGGTCTGATTCTTCCAAATTTAGCACCAGGATGTTCTTGGAAGTGAATAATGTGTGAACACAATGGACTGAACTTGGAGGGAAGGGATTCCTGACATGCTCTGCAAAACTCCTCATTTCTCTTTGACCACTGAAGCAAATCGAATGGGGTTTCCTGTAAGATGTGGGTAACAAGTTATAGTTTCATACCCTAAAATTGTATTTGGATTGATTAACTATTATTAAAGTTATCATTGTGGAGGGTCCCGTTGTAATTTTTTGGGGGACATACAGTACAGTATCCATTTTGCAATAATAAAATTTTCCATGGTTGAAGAATAATAAGCAAATAATCAACGTTGGTGAAGGTGATGGGACGAACTATCTCTTCCGAGGCGATCTGGATGTAGCTCTCTTTCCGAAGCTGAGGAAAGATAGCGTACACATTCAGATCGCCGAGGAAGTGATAGTTTGTCTCATTGCCTGAAACTACATGTAAAAGTTGATTATTTGCTTTATATTCCACATCTAGGGTCCTATAATATTCCCATTTTATTCCACATTTGAAACCGTTTTAGCTGTCTAAGGGTATCCTCAGGACTTAGGCTACGTAGTTTACTTTATGACGTATGCGCTTAGATGACAAAACAACAAATTTGCTCCGAGCCCCACACGTGGCACCGAAATAAAAGTGCGTTGCACTGTGGTCTATCACTTGACCCAGGTCAAATGATAGACCACAGTGCAATGCACTTTCATTTCATGTGTACTCAAAATTGTAAGTTATATCACACGTTAGGACTGTGTGGACTAAGAGATCAGCGAAACAAAATGACTATCATCATAGAGTGTAACAAACTTTTCTTCCCAGGTGATGTGATGGGCAATGCTACGCTTTATCACGTGATCAGCTCTTGACCAATCCTATAGCAAGATTCTTAGTATGTGGAATATAACATCTCCTAACATCATGTATGAAATCTTATGGTAATACACCTAAAAAAAAAAAATATTAAAACTACACCCATGTCACTCGTAACTACACTCCCCTTTTGTACCCAGAATAACAATTCAAATTTTTTTAGGGTCCGAATAAATTCACTACAAATACAAAAGAAGTTTCCAGTTTTATTATTCTGAGGACTGGTTAGGGTTAGGGTTAGAGAACTACAATAAAACTTATTCAACTTATTTCAGAAAACTGTTTTAATTATTTTTTTTTTTGCTTGCATTCTTGTTTACTTTCTTGTATTCATTCTTCTCTAACCAAGACTGGTAACTACCTTATGTTTTCTTTTCTTTTTCTGCATATTACAGTATCATCTCCACGGCAAAATCATTTTTAAGTCTGCAAATTTTGGAGTTCCCCTAAATTGAAAACACTTTCAGAAGGGCAAATTTTTGCATTAATCATGATAATGATAATAATAATAATAATAATAATAATAATAATAATAATAATAATAATAATAATAATAATAATAATAATAATAATAAAAAATAACTCTTATACTGTGTTTAATACTGGCATTTCTTAGCGCATTAATACAGAAAAAATAAAATACAGCATATAATATAGCAATAATGTAGTGAATAAAAAAAAAATGAATATATTATAGGCCTACATCATTATTTATGTCTTTGAGCTGAAACATTGAAAGCCTTGGTTCAACAACACTTTTTGCCTACAGTACTTTTGAAACTCCAGCTGTTCTAAAATACATGATTGGTCTGTTGCTCCTAAAAAGAAGAAGAAAAAAAAAAAAAAAAACTTGTAGGGGCAAGCATGGTATTACCGGACGCATGGTATTACCGGACACGCACATTTTTGCGTACTAATGACATTCTGTACATGCGAGACTTCGTAGATTAGCCTCACCACTAGCTCACAGAACTTTGTGTGAACCGAAATCGCAAGAAACGCCACATAAAAATGTAAAAACAGGAAAAAATTCACATTTTACCTCAAATTTTTAGTTGAGTGACCCGCACCTCGAGATAGCTAATATTTATGCATGTTTGAATCACATTTTGCAACTGAAATTCTATGAAATCCCACTCACATACAGGAAAATGCTGAAGATTCCAATAGAACCAAAAGTTCATTGATCGATATCGGAAATTTGTAGCTATCGTCCTCAAACGTGAACGATGCGGACTAGTTGTGTGCTAAGGGGCCCGCAACTCATCACCCGCGCGTGCAGCTCCCATAGACAAAGCATGTAAACTCTAGAAGTAGAGTCTAACCAGTTGTCGATTTTTTCACAAGGTTTTATTCTGTGAACTGTTCGAAATGTTCAAGACAGACATTTTACGGTAAAATACGAAATTTTAGCCTCATTTGCCAATTTTTTCTTCGTCATCCGCTCAGTGATAATGTGTACGATGATTTGTGGGATAAATTGTGATTCTTGTGCAAGGATTAGGTGCGAAAGATGTCGATTATTTCCTTGCGAAAATCGTGTCCGGTAATAAACAATGCGATTTTGCACCGCGCAAAAAGACAACTTTTGTAGAGGGTTATGTTTGAAGCATATTTTCTAAAAACTGGAGTGAACAATTGACATCAGTTGGCTGAATTCGTAATTTCCAGGAGTCTGTGAATAAGTGATGTTATTTTTAGCCCAAATTTCATCCTCTGAGTACGGAATTCAAAGCCACGAAAGAAAGCGTCCGGTAATTGGATGTGCCATCCTACAAAAACAATGTGTACACATACATGTCTTTATACCATCCAGCCACATGTACGTGTGGTTGTAGCCATATTTAGCTCAAGTTGCTGGATGTAATAGCCACATCCATTTATCCATAGACACGGAGAAGCTAAATACGACCATTATGTCGCATGGGAATCTGAGATCCCCAAGGAGAAAAGATGATGAGAATGAATAAACTATTAAAGGAATATGAAGATAAAGCTGTCTAGAATGCTACAAAAATGAAAAAAAAAAGTTATTTTCACCGTGGCACATTGTTGCATTGCACTCACATGTGGCTGTATCCAACAACTTGGGCCATGGTCACATGCATGGATACAACCACTACTGCACTGGATGGTAAAGACTTATCATGTGATATGTGACTGTATGCTAACTATACACTGTCAAAAAAAAAAAAAAAACAACACTCAACAACAATTACCTTAATACTTAAAATTGTCCTTACCTTGTAAACTTTTCCAAAGGCTGTATCCAACAACTTGGGCCATGGTCACATGCATGGATACAACCACTACTGCACTGGATGGTAGGCCCTAAAGACTTATCATGTGATATGTGACTGTATGCTAACTATACACTGTCAAAAAAAAAAAAAAAAACACTCAACAACAATTACCTTAATACTTTAATTGTCCTTACCTTGTAAACTTTTCCAAAGGCACCATCTCCAATTTCCGATAGTTTTTCATAATGATCATTGGGGTCTCTGTCACGTATTATGTTCAGAAATTTGTCCTCTTTCTTCTTCCGTAAGAAAAACTTCCTCACACTTGATGCAAAGCTCGACATCTTGCAGTCTTTCCTGATACAATTTTGGCACAGATCACAAAGTTAAGTTGACTGGCTGAATCGTCCTCACAATCATAAGTGAAAGAGTTAACAAGAGTTTAGAACAGGCATTGGTGATTTTTCCATTCGCAATTCAGAAAGCTTTAAGGACAAACGTTTCAAATTCAGTATCATTACGAGGTATTAAACCTCACTCTTTAGTCTATTCCTCTTTTCAGCAAGTGTTCAGTAACTGTTACTGCTTTCATCGTGCTAATCCAATTGACATCGCAACTAAAAATTCTCTCCCAGAACAGAAACTATGACTGAATGAAACTTGCCGTAAAAACTGAAAAAATTCACGTTAGAGGCTCACATACAGATGGATGTAGCAATGGATACATTTAAATCCAAAAATACTGCAATTGCACAAAAAGAGCAAGAGACCGTAGAGTTTCTAGTTGAAGCTTTCATGTCATCAGGAGCCTGCATACATCGCTGACACGCACCCACGGCACAGTGGCACAGCGAGTCTCGGGCGGGCCGGGCTCCTCACTCAAAACGGTCGGACTGGGCCGGTCCACTAATACGCCCAGAAGGGGCACATAGTCCACGTACGTACGCAGCCAGGTAATCTCGTTGCCTGCTACACGGCGAGAGAATTATTATCGGTTTTACCTTTCCGAATTATATCCAAAACGTGATGGTAGGGCAATCAAGCTGATGATTCGAGCTGATGTGACACTATTCTGCGAATACATTCAAATAGACAAAATGTCGACCTTCCGGAATTGTAAATAAAGCTGGTATCACTGTAGCTCAATATTCACTTTGCGAGGAGTCCACCGCCTATCTGCACTGCGCCATATTGTACATAATACTTTGCGCCTCAAATGGTCTAGAATTGGTTCAAGACTTTCTGTTAGTTGACATAAAGCTCGAAGCACTCGTAAATGGTGCAGTAAAAATGGTACAGTGTATCATTGTTAAGGGCTAAACGCATTCATAACATACTTTAAAAGTGGGCGTAAAGCGGGGCGTAAAGTTAAACCAAACTAAATTCATGTTCCCTTCACACTTGCTTCCACTGTTTAGGTGATCATGAATGTGTAGACACATTCCCCACCCCACCCTCAAAAAGTAGATAGGGCCTACTAGTAAATCAATAGAATTGATAAAGCAAGAAATGGATGGATGAATGAATGAATGATTGAATGGATGAATAAATGAATAGAACTTATTTATTCATGTATTTATTTATTTAATGAATAAATAAATGTAATTCATTGCCTACAATCAGGCTCAAAATTCAATTCATCAATAAACACCATGTGGAATAAATAGTAAGTGTCAGCCATTGCAAAGCAGATATTAATAAATTCTGATGAATATACATGGGTTATTACTTTGGAAGGAAGAAAGGATTGATTGATGAAAATTTAAATAGACCGATGTTCTGGACTATGACTCAGTATGCCTATAGCCAAAGTGGAAAAGATACTAACACAACTGTCAACACGTTTGTCTACTTCTGTCACTTGTGTCATTTATACACTAACTGCCTTTCTCTGAAATATGTATAATCCCACTTCCCCAAAGTATTTGGACATATAAACTGTGCTTATTTCTTTCACTGCTTTTTGGTATCATATAAGTACAATTGTAATTTGATATTCATGCCACATCAGGTCATTGATAAATAGTGACTGCTTTTTAAAGAAGTTACTCTGAAGTTGTATTTGTTTGTTGCTTTTTTGAAACTGGGGTCATGTTATTTTTTTTTTTTTACCTATGTGATATACTGTATATCATTTTTGAGAGTGACAGATCCTGAATTTTCAGTGGACTGTACATTAAAAGAAAGCATGACAAGTTTAATATTGATATTGTTGTGAAAAAAATAGTTAACTATTTCAAGAGCACATGTAAAATTTCTTTTGCTTTTTTCTTTCACCAAAAGCGGAAGTGCAAGACATGGACACGATCTTGTGATGAGTGAAATCAGGAAACATAATATAGCGAACCCCTCAAAAATATCTCAGACTTGCAGGTAGACCAGCACAAGGCTTTTAGTTGCATGAGTAACTCAAGAGGTCGCTCTTTCATTTTCAGTAAAAAGTAGATGGACTCAAAAACTGTGCATGTCATCGATTTGCGCAGTGCATTGTTGTTCAGGTTTTAGAACATCTCAGACCGTTCAAGCCTCACGTATTAGACATGAGGCTCATGCTTCAGTGGTCCTTCTCATACTCACATGCTGGAGTGAGATGCTTTTTCTCACGCCTCACAATCCCCGCTTTGAAAAAAACAAACAAACAACAACTACAACTAAAATACTACAACTTTTAAAACAGGCATTTCCAGTTACCAAAAAGTCACATTTTGAGACAATATAGGTCCCTATCTGCTGTTTTTTGTTGTTGTTTTTGTTTGAGTTGTTTGTTTGTTTTGTTTATGTTTTAATCAGAATAAGCCACATGTTTAGTATCCCTTATGCACCAGCTAGGTCACACAATTTATAGTTTGAAAATTCTAAATCTCCTTACCGGGAGAGGGGGACACCTTTCCACTCCTCAGTCACCACGTTCCCTTGGGCAGGGCTGATGTGCTGCAAGTCTCACGCCCACCTGTTTTCTGAGAACCAGCAGTAGTTTTCATACAGCATAATTCATGAAGGTTAAGAAACGTTTTGGCTTTTATTTAACTACATTGTCTCTAATCACAAGTGAAAACATCCATTCTCTCCTAGCATAAATGATCAATGCCACGGCAAGGTGCTCAGTTTAGAGATCTTCTGATAGAAATGAATGTCATCCATGGACCTCCTTTTATACAGTTCTGGTGGAGGTGAGAATTTAGCTTTTAACATTTTATGAGATATTCAGAAACCACTCTCTGAGATGTCAAAGAGCATGCATTTCTTAGGGGTATCAAATGTTCATTTGATGAAAATCGGTTTTGAAATGGCTGAGATATCCCAAAACAAGGTGAAACAAAGAGATCCTAATAAAGGCGTGGCCTGTCGCCTTTTATTATTATCACTTTTTTGGATATCTCAGCCATTTGAAAACCCATTTTCATCAAATAAACGTTGAATCCTTCTAAAATTACATGCTCTTTCATATTTCATAAGAGGTTTCTCATATATCTTACTTAAGAATATTCAAAACATGAATCCCCACCTCAACCAGTACTGTACAGTGCCTTTAATGTTTACATGAATGATAGCATTTTGTACATAATTATGATCTCTTCTGTAAACTGGACATGTTATGGCTATATGAGTTTTCAGCTACCAAGGTACTGTAAAACACGATATTTTCGTGGCATGAAATTTTTACAAACTGGAGGCGACAGCCTTTTTGTGGCATGAAATTTTTCGCAAGTTCCCTCTAACATTCAATGCGTATAGTGTAGACAAGAACTTTCACATGCATTTTAATTTCGCTAATCTTTGCTCTCGCCTAATTCACGAAATTGAAATGCTCACAAACATTCCTGGTTTTATGATATTTTTTCTCAGAGAGGACAATGTGCTGTTTTCATTTTTTCTTATTTAATATATCTACTTTCAAGTAATGGTATCATTCCTTGGGTATAAGCACTGCGTCATTATTTTTTGTGTCTTTATCACCATATGTACACTGAAGAGCTTCAGTCTTTGGCCCTTTTTGCAATATGTTGTGAATAAACTGAAATCTAAGTGAATTGAAACATGAACAAACAGCCTAAGCCAATTAGAAATGCTACTTTATGTACTAAGATTATCAATAAGAAAGAAAATCAAATCTTCCGTTTTGTTTTGTTTTTTTTTTGAAAAGTTTTAACTTCATAATTTTGCTGTTGAAATTCTACATGGACCTTTTCAAAATCCAAGCCAAATCTCTTATTGTTGTTGGCTTCAAAACTCAGTTGAATGTAACAAAGATTTAAATATTAATCAGCTATTAAGGAAGAGAGATGAATTAGCTCTTCATATTCCAAAAGTAGAGAATCAATTTTGATACCTCAAAAAGATATGTGTTCCTTATTTAGGTTACCCCAATCTTTTATACGTGTATTACATATTACTGCTTTGTGTAATCACGTAAGTTATGATTCGTGTAATCTTTGTTTGATTTAGTTAAATGAACAATGAAAAAACAAAAGAAGATGAACAAAAACAGGTCTAATCATTAGTGACTGTCAATGGGGTCTTAGATCCACAGAGAAAAAAGAAATGCCATCTATGCATGTTTTATCTCAAAAGCCACCAGCTGCATGTAATACTTGGTTTCCATATCACACCTGCACTATAATGATCTTATTTTCATGGATTGATGCTATTTCAGGCAAATTTAAAGTGATTTGCAGAAATCACTTTCATCTTGGAGCAATCCACTAAACTATGATATTAATGAAAGTAATCTACTATGAAGTAAGTTTGATTTGTTGGTTTTTGTTGTTGTTCTTCTTCAGTACAAGCAGTATTCCCTCAGTATAAACCAGTCTACTAGCATAATAATGTGTTCCATTCAGTTTATATCATGAGCTCAAAATAAAAATTGCCAATCACCACGAGATCCTTGCAGTATACTCACAGGTCACAAGATTTGGGGAAATTTAATGCATTATACTATCATAATATCATAATGGTGCCGATATAAGTAACTTTCTCACAGAAATATCTTTATTTGAGCAAGTGTGTGTACATGCATGCTGAATATGTGCATGCACATGCACATGCATAACATGCCATGTGGGCATGTGTTTTATATATCTGCAGAGTGGACCCAGTGTATAGATGAAGACTTATAACTGAAACATATAGGAAATGAATGTCTGAAGTATTTAACCATCAATCTGACTTTTTCTGTAACACGAACATTCCAAACTCAAGTATTGTCACTTTTATCTCCATTGCAGTCACACTAACAATCAGTCCAAATGAAATTGAATCAAACACACACAGTCAAATGAACGTGGAATGATGAAAATAGTTTGTAATATTCCCAACAGAACAGAAAAAAGGTACAAATTTGTCTTGTTAAGTTTTACAAAAATCAAACAATTCTATCTTTGCAAGATATTTAATTACATACATCAAAATCATCTGGAAGTCATGTCCAGTGAATACATGTCAAAATTACTATGAGAAATCAAAACACAACTTACTACTGAGAGTTGAAGAGAATGTATTATGCATTTTGCCTGCATAACGCCGAGCACACACAATACCATTTGTACAGTGTACAGACATTGAACGTTCATCACTTGAAAATATCAATTCCAAAGTTTGTGTATTTGTAAACAGAAATTTCATTTGCACAAATCTATTCTACAACCTGTATTTATACATGGCATGTCTTAATCAACAGCATTAAAGTCATATGTCTTGTAGCTGAGACTAGAGAGAATGTGTTAAGACCTGAAGAAAAACAAAACAAAAACATTCTACAACATGCACTTCACAAAAATCAAGTCATAAAATCAACATTTACAAAGGTCATTATATCATTAGCAAAATGTTCAAATATTTCACCAAATAAAAATTGAAAATGAGCCCATCCAACTTGCCATTTCAATGCATTTACATAAGCACAATTAAAATTTGCAGAGGTTCTCACCAACTGCAGTGTCACTAAAATGTTAGTCACAACATGTAATATATGGTAGATTCAGCAGAATGGACAACTTTCTACTAGGCAGTCAGTTCATGACCTGCTGAGCCGTGCAATCCATTTTATGCATGCCAATTCTTCTGTAATGCTACAACTTTCATGCATTAGGTGTAACAAACTTCTCAACATCAAACATACTTTAAAGCAAACTGAATTCTTAACCTATTGTATAGAACAAATCCCATGAATTAATTACACTAATACACATCAATGTTCTTTCAGGTAATATCTTTTTCCTTTTTTTTTTTTTTTGGTTTTTTGTATTTTGTTTTTCATGCTAGGCAGTCTTAAAACAATGAACATACATATGCATTTTTTTCAGTGAGTAGAAGGCATTATATCTTTTAATACATGTAATTTCAGATGAATATGGATCAAAGTCTATAAATTCTATAAATGCAAATAAAGGAAATTAATAAGATAAGATTAAAAAGGAAAAGGCATGAAATCTAGATATTCGATCTGAATCCTTTGTCATACATAGCCACATGGATATCAACAGTCATTTTTTATTATTTTTTTATTTATCAGTTGATTAGACTCCATAACCTGACATACACAACACAGGGAACATGGTCAATCCATCAGAAGGCTTCCTACAATCAAAGTCTCATAGCTTGAAGAGTACACACATATTCCATGTCGCAGTGCAATAAGTTTGAATCAATCCCCCAACTGAAAGAAACCACAACATCTTGCCTCAGTACAGTCACTGTCCCCATCCAATCACAATCATAACTCTCAATTGAATGAACATTCAACTTAAATTTGGGAGCTTATCTAGAACAAAATGATGCTGAACTGAAAACAAAATATATGCCATTTACATTAGTAAATTCTCTCTGCACAAGGAAAACCAATGATAAGGCCTATTTAGTCTTAAAATGGAAGAGTTCTGGTTTTGAATTGTTCAGTTTCTAGTCCCCTTCTAAAAGACATTTCAACACATATGACAGCCACGTGTATAACATTGACTTCCCACTGGCATTAGTGTGTGTAATAAAGTTCATTTACATCATGGGCAAGCTAACATTGATTGTATGACATACTAAGAAAGGAAAGTTGATCATGGTAAAGGGTTACAAGACACAGCTAACACTCAAGGAAACTCGTACACACATAATAATTCTACTAAGAGAGCTATGATTTGTCTGTTCTGGCTGTTTTGTGCAAACATACATACTATTGATGGCATGTGAGCAGTAAACACTGAACACAACATTGACTGTCATTTTTGCACACAAATATGGCTACCAGTAAAGGTGCAACTTGTGCAATATACGGCACACCAGCTAATATTTTCTTGGTCAAGTTGAATCACAATGAACAAATAATCCCCATCCTAATCACAAGACATAACTTGTTACAAATGTCTGTTAGCATGGATCAAAGATGCTCAATCAAAAGAATGCACCACAATGCTAACACAGACTGTGTTCCTGTCTGGAGTTTACTCATGTTTTTGTTTCGTTTTGTTGTTTCTACCAGAATAAGGTTGATACACAAAACTTTATCAAGGTGCTGGTTGCTGGTCAATGAAAAAAAAAAAAAAAACACAGTATCTCTCTATTTCTATAGGATCACTAGTGTCAGAGGAAAATTGGCCAGAAAAAAGAAAAAAGTCACCATGACATAACTTTCTTTCTTTCTTTCTTTTTTTATGGTGAAACACAGGGTGGTGCTGTTTAAGGCTTCAAAACATCAATTATGTCTTATGTGATTCAACAGGTATACACTTCTCATACATACTTCTTCTGCAATTCCAAGAACTGAACAATATCTTCTGTTCACAATTTTAGGAAACTGTGTACAAATGCACTGGACCAAAAATATGCAGGACAGTCAAATAGATCATGAGTTTGTATAGTAGAGCATGGCTAAAATAGTGGGCAAGTAAGTACATTCAGAGATGGTTTTATTACACTTCAGCAACATCACTCAAGGGAAATTTCAGATTTTAATTAACACTTTGTGTCAAGACTATTGCAAATGATTGCAACTTACATATTATTACAAAAAGCAAACAAACTTCAATCCCCCATAATGGTCCAAAGAACATGTTTAATGAAATTTAAAATTTTTGAAAATGCTCCCATATATGTAATTTGGTCCTGAACTAAGAAAAGGAACCACACAGGGCTTTAAAATATTTTGATGGTATACAACAACAACAAAATATTCCACTCATCATATGGGAAGTTACTCCTCGATAGCTATGAATTCTGTTTGAAGGTGATTGGCGTAGTTAACAACTTGGGTGTAGCATGTTGAGATATGATCCATTCAAACAGACATTACCTTGACAACAGGCACATTTATGTTTGTACACAGATAATCTCTCTGCTAATTTGCTCATCAACAAGTACAAACATTACAAAACAATCGAGCTAACAGTGCAGATCTAGCAGAAAAAATGATTAAGACTTTCATTTCAATCCAAGCTAAGCACATCTTTGCTATTCAAATACATTAAACACTACTATTTTGTGCTGCTAATACTGCATAATTTTTTTTCATCCCTCGCACATGTCTGTTAGCTGGGAGAGAGGGTATGGTGCTAGAGCAGCAGGGTGTTTGGGGGACTGAAGTAAGGAGCCAATGAGGGCAACTGAGAGCAGCACGGTGGGATCAATGACAGTCTAGATGTTGGTGGCCTTGGGCTGGTCATAGTCCGTCATGCTGCCGGAACGAGGCTTGACCGATACCTGGTGCAGTCCTGGGATTCCAACACTACCAACTACAGGACAAAAGAAAGACAAAAAAAAAAAGTGTTTAAAAGTTAATGGCAGGAGTCAGCTCAGAAATACCCAGTGTGGACATTACTATGGCAGGATACATTGCAACTCAAAATTTGTTGCTAGTGTATATACATGTGTATCCCCGTCACTAATGACTTCAAAAATTTCAACAATGCAATTTGCACACAATTATGATTTCCACATTTTAGTTTCTCCTTTGTGAAATGTGACTACTAGTATTTTTGAAAAGTATCTAGAGTCTTTGTACAGAATAGAAAGTGTAGGATTACATCCTAAAAGTTGTTCATAATGAAAACATTACTGCTACATGTACAAGACAGTCATACTAGAACAAGGACTTGACAAGACTTTGACATCTAAAATTTTCAAGTGTTTTCATGTAACAGAAATGTAATTGTAGACATTTTATATGGAAAGTTATAACAAACACTTACTTCAATACCTTACATTAAGGGCACTGAAATATGTCCTTGATAGCTCATAACTACTGCCCTATATCTACAAGCAAGCAATACCATGGATGATGACCATACAGGATACAAAGATAATGAGAACATGAGGGGGGAGGGAACAATTTCTCCAGTCTGATCACTACCAAAAGCTTGCATTCAAATACAGGGTGACCACTTGTTGTGCTGGGAATACGTGACACCAACTAAGTGCACATGGAGAGCTTTGCTTAAAGATGCAAACCCAGTTATTTTTGGTGAAGTTGCAGAGTAATACAACATAAGTGAGTATGTGTTTATATCTGAAGGTTCCAATAGTTCATGTGATCTCCACACAGGGAGAGTCCTTTCCCATGCAAATGGGAGCTCCATGTAGTTCTGAGGCTAACTTATCCACACACAAAACAATAAATAAACGTAGATAGAAGTACTAACATATGATGCAGTCATATTTGCTGTAGTAATAATGATTTGAGTAATGATGAATGAAATTATGAAGAGCATTATTATTAAATGAATTGAAAGGAAACAGGAACCAAAGTCATGCGAGGGAATAGGATAACAGCAGATATGGCATGTCAGCAATGCATTGAAAAAAAAAATCATAAACAAAAACAAACATATTAGAGTGACAGCTTAATGCCTACCAGGTAGTTGGGTTCAAATTATACCCTATTTGGTCACATGAAGTTTGTTGTTAAATTTCAGTAAATCAATGAGTTTTCACTTGCTCTGTTGTCCTACTAACGTCTTTTGTTTACAAACTGTATTTCAGATCCTCCCCTGGGTCTGACCAAGTGTTGTGACATATATAAATCAGTACATTGTTACTGTGTAAATTGTAGAGTGGACGAGGGGGGAGGGGGGTGCAGCAAGGGGAAACCGAGTCTATCCCCAGTCAAAACCCATAAAGTAGAGTCTTCCAAGTGAGTTTGAAGTTTAATGATTGTAAGGTTTTAGCCCTAATAACGAAAAAGAAAATGAAGAAAAGAAAAAGGAAAAAAGAACCTTGATGGTAAAGAAGTGTTAGCAATGATGTTAAATAACCTGGCTTCAAAATTTCGGATAAAATTATAAGACAAACAATCCAGGGTGACAAACAACCAGGGTTTTGGAGAAATGAATTCAAATTGTATGGGTCTGAGAAGAGTGGGGTTTTTAAGCTTCACTATCTATTTGTTTCATTTCATTTTGTTTTTTTTTTTTTTTTAACTGAGTGGAGTTTATAAAGGGAGAGTAGAGAATGGATGGGAGGTCATTACTTTGACTTTAGATGCCGTGATCAAAGCTGGTTTGTCTCCGAGGCATTTTTGAGGTCTGGCCGAGAGAGGCACTCCTACCAAGTCTTGACATGGGGATGGAGGACACTGAGGGGCGATACAAATGGGGGCATGGTAGTGATACCAATGGGGAGGGGTGATACCAATGGGGGCATGGTGGTGATACCAATGGGGAGGAGTGATAACAATGGGGGCATGGTGGTGATACCAATGGGGAGGGGTGATACCAATGGGGGCATGGTGGTGATACCAATGGGGAGGGGTGATACCATTGGGGGCATGGTGGTGATACCAATGGGGAGGAGTGATAACAATGGGGGGCATGGTGGTGATACCAATGGGGAGGAGTGATACCAGTGGGGGCATGGTGGCGATACCAATGGGGAGGAGTGATACCAATGGGGGCATGGTGGTGATACCAATGGGGAGAGGTGATACCAATGGGGGGCATGGTGGTGACACCAGTGGGGGCATGGTGGTGATACCAATGGGGAGGGGTGATACCAATGGGGGCATGGTGGTGATACCAATGGGGAGGGGTGATACCAATGGGGGCATGGTGGTGATACCAATGGGGGCATGGTGGCGATACCAATGGGGAGGAGTGATACCAATGGGGGCATGGTGGTGATACCAATGGGGAGAGGTGATACCAATGGGGGCACGGTGGTGACACCAGTGGGGGCATGGTGGTGATAGCAATGGGGAGGGGATGCCAATGGGGAGGGGTGATACCATGGGGAGGGGCGATACCAATGGGGGCATGGTGGCGATACCAATGGGGAGGAGTGATACCAATGGGGGCATGGTGGTGATACCAATGGGGAGAGGTGATACCAATAGGGGCATGGTGGTGACACCAGTGGGGGCATGGTGGTGATACCAGTGGGGAGGGGTGATACCAATGGGGGCATGGTGGTGATACCAATGGGGAGGGGATGCCAATGGGGAGGGGTGATACCATGGGGAGGGGCAATACCAATGGGGGCATGGTGGTGATGGCAGAGAGAAAGCCGGTGGGTGTGAAGTTTGATTGAACACATCATGACATCGGAGATAATTGTGGTGATGATGTGGCAAAAATGATGATTAACAAGAGTAGTAGTAGTATTAGTGGTGGTGGTGGTGAGGTTAATAATAATGGCAGTGATGGTAGTGGTATTAGTGATGATGTTAATGATGATAACAAAGGTAATGTGGTGATGGTGGTGTAGTTATAACAACGATTACAGTATAATTGATTTTAAATAAAAGAAAGACAACAAGGTTTAAACATGTATAACAAAATCACACATACAAAAATGAATTTACATAAACAAAAATTTTCCATGGTACAGATAACAAGCCAAAGAAATTCAAGGTTATTAGGAAATGATGTAAAAGTCACAAAAACATCGCCATGGTGACAATCACATTTTTGCATATATTTATCATGATATAAAGATTTGCTTGATCACAAGTGATTGATGAAATTTAACACAATCACCAAAGTTATACAATAGGCAGTAACAATGAGGGCATCCAAAAAAATGACAATAAGGAAATTTCAGTTTTATATCATGGCATTATGTTTGCATGAGTGTAAATAACAAGGCATGATTACATAACAGCAATATTTGTGACAATCATAACAAAGGTTCCATAGCGGGGTAATTTGGGACAAGACAATGAATGACATGGGAATAAATTTTGTCAAGCAGTAATGATTTCAGAGCATTGTGAGAGCATAAACAATGATGAGGCATTTCAATATAAAGGCAGTATCGGCATAAAAATCAAATGCCATTCAAATGGTTTAATCAATCAAGAAAAAGATGTTGCAATGACATCAAAATTAAAAGCCATGAATTATACCAAAAGCAATGCATGTGAGAGAACATGATTTGGGATCAGAAACAAAAGGATATCAAAAACAAATACAAGTTGAATGTCAAGTCATGCAGGTATATGATAGGCAGCCAGGGGAGGAGAAGGGTTGTGTCATCAGGTATAGACAAGATGGATTGTGGGTAAAAACCATCGCCTCAGACATTAATTGAAGGCAGAATGATTATTTTTTCACAAGTCATGCATAGGGGAGTGATGCATAACACCACAGTCATGTCATGTCATGTCATGTCACGATGTGTTGTGTTATGTCATGTCGTGTCGTGTAAAGCCAGAGGCAACAAAAATTACATGGTTTTGTTCACAATTGCCGGCATCACATATTTGTCATATTGATGCAAGGTTTTTATCCATTCCATTTCAGTTTTGCAACATTACAGGGGAACAGGGATGCATAAACACAAAGTATCAAATGTATTTGGGGAGGGTTCAACAAATGCAGACGAGAACACAGAAAATGTAGCAAAAAACCCAGTTTATTGTTCCAAATTTATTGCAGAACGTAGAATGAAGAATGCCATCGGAAGGTAGTGTCAGTGATAGCAAACAAAGGGAAAATATGGGGAAAAATAAGAAAAAATATGAAGGCATGAGGATACCAGTACACATAAAAAGTGTAATTCCAAAGCATGTTGGAGTGGACTTTCACTAGATAAAATCAGAATGCCCGAATGTTTCATCACAATCAGACCTTGGAGAAAAAAAAAATAAATAAAATTTGACATATTCAGTCAGATATGTACTTCTATCTTTCTCATAAGCAAAGCAGAAGTCATAGCAATCTATGTCACTGCTGGGTGAAAACAGGTGAAATATTCAAATTCTATTTTTTGTATGTTGCATTTTGATGGAACTTTGTCATTCTGATTGTCCTATTTATTCAGTCAATTTATGTGGAGTGGAATTGGACTTAAAGCCATCATCTTTCTTGTTATTTCTTCTTAGAACAGTGTCATTTTCTTATTCATTTCTTAAAATATAAGTATGTTCTAAAATATGTCTGCTAAATGAAAAAAAACAAAAAAAAAAACATACACACAAAATAATAACTCCTTCCTTTTTTTTCTTCTTTTTTTTTAAAGACTTCCTTCTATGGTATACAACCATTCTTAATTTGCTGTTCTCCCAATTACCAAATGACTATGAATGCAAACTCAATCAATCACCAGATATTAAAGATAATAAAAAGTTTTGGTACCTCAAAAGTTTCCCTGAATTTCCGTGTTTCAGGTTAAAGTACTTTTCAAATAACTAACACTGTGAGACTTACTCGCCCCAAAGTGCTCTCAATTCTTAATTAACTGTGACCAGCAGCCCCATACGCATAGCGACCAGCAGCCCCATATGCATAGCGTAATGGAGCTTCGCATTGTAGCAATCAGGATCATGACAGATTTAGTATCGCGGGTAAATATCAACTTAAAATCCAAAAAATTCTCCAATTTGAAGACTCACCAATTAAGTTGAAGTCTTGAAAACAGGCTTCGGGCAACGTTTGGTTCTGCCAATAGTCCCTTTCTGTTCGAATTGATGACTGAATGTGACTCTGTCGAGAGGACCTTGGGAGAGCTACATACACTGATCACTACGGCCAGCGCATACACACACATCACATGCCAAACAAATTTTAAATCCACGAACGGATAAGATGTTTGTGTGCGCATGCGGTGGCCGTCAATTCAGTGTAGCTCTCCCAAGGTCCTCTCGACCGAGTCACATTCAGTCATCAATTCGAACAGAAAGGGACTATTGGCAGAACCAAACGTTGCCCGAAGCCTGTTTTCAAGACTTCAACTTAATTGGTAAGTCTTCAAATTGAAGAATTTTTTGGATTTTAAGTTGATATTTACCCGCGATACTAAATCTGTCATGATCCTGTAAGCTACAATGCGAAGCCCCATTTAGCTATGCGTATGGGGCTGCTGGTCGCAGTTAGCTACTCGGTATGCATATGGGGCTGCACGCTGCTGGTCACAGTTATCATGCAATAATGGTTTCGTACAATACGTGTACTACCTCGCCGCCGTACGGCGGCGGCTCTGGTATGAGACCATTATTACATGATTACTAAGACATGAGAGCACTCTGGGGCGAGTAAGTCTCACAGTGTCAGTTATATGAAAGGTAATTTAACCTGAAACACAAACTAAGACAAGGAAATTCAGGGAAACTTTTGAGGTAATACCAAAACTTTATATTATCTTTAACGGAATGATAAGTATGTCATATAATGGCCAAAACAAAACACATCTCTGGATAAGTCATTTAAAGCTTCCTCGCTGGTATCTCCATTACAAAGAAGAAAACTAATCTTTTGAAACACAATCTCTGTATTACTGTTATACTTTGCAAAGACAGGGCATGATGGGGACTGAGGGAAGACAGGGGGAATATCACTAATTACAACATCATAAATTACACAGGTTAAAACTTCTGTTAGTATATAGAGTACAAATACTCCGAGAAGGAGCAAAAATCACGCAAAAAAAAAGCCTAAAAAGCCTCCATCATTCCAGGTGCTCAGCCTCTGCGGTTCTAAGCTTTGCTTTGAGACACACAGAGCAGATACACAAGAAGCCCATCCCACTAGCATCTAGTCTAGACATTTTCATACATGTCACACCAAAGGGACTACATAACAGAGGTGCACAACCAAGCCATCCCTGTCCCAGAATTCTTTGGCATCACTGTAAACCTACTTGCATGGTGAGAAGTATTAAAGTTGGCAAACTGTTTTTTGTTGATCTCTACTTTCATAACTTACCCTATATTCTTTTTATTCACATACGTCTCAATGTTCATATTTTTAGTATTCATACTAAGCTTCAGGGAATCAATTTGTGGAATTTAACTTTACCAACTTTAATAGTATAGTGTTCTGATGACTCAAAAAGCATAATTCAAAATAATACTAGTTATATGAAGAAACAACAATATTTATGCTTTGGCCAGCCAGTCATCCACTTTCAGATTATAATGTAACCTAGTATCATTAGCCGGGTTCACACGTACAAATTAGCGGGATGACGATCGCGATGCACATCCCGAGTTTTTTTGCGAGCGTCCACACGTACCAAATTAGCGGGATAGCGATCGCGATCGGTATCCCGCTAATTTGGCGAGCGTCCACACGTACCGAATTATCCCGCTAATTGCCGATAGAGATAACAGCAAAGCCTGCAAACTGGGTCACACAGCGCCCTTCTCTATCACCACCTGTGCGCACTTTCCTTTGTCCATTGTCTTTTACGCGTCATTGGTGTGGTTCGAGCGCTGTTGTTATTGTTCTCCAAAGAGGTGAAGGACCTCCTCGCAGAGGCCTCGCTGTTGTGATGTGCGCATTGCATGATGGGATGTAAAAACTCGAGATTCTAATCCCGACCGTTCACACGTACCAGCGCGGGGCCAATTATCCCGCTAATTGGCGAACCAGCGCAAGATTTCTTGGGATTAGCATCGCGATGCTTATCCCGCTAATTTTCGGGTTTTTTCTGTCCACACGTGCAAAAAACTCGGGATGACGATCGCGATGCAAATCTCGAGATTTGTATCCCGCTAATTGATGTACGTGTGAACCCAGCTATTGTATCTCTCCGCATTGATCAAGAATGTTTAGAAGAGAAAGCAGCTAATAAAGTCTAGCATTTGAGCCATTTACACTGCAGCTGTATTTGAGACTAACACCAGATAAAAAAGTGAGAACATGCCAGCTATTAAAATCAGTTTCCCTTGTAAATTGTGACACTTAAATTCAGGCATATTGGTGTATTTTCAATCTCATACACCTACTACACACAATGAGTGTTAATTATGGAGAGTTTTTACTTCAATTTATTTAGCTCTTTTTTCCTTTGTTTCTTTTTTTTTTTCATGGAAGGATAAGTACTGACAACTCTCGCTAATCATAATTCACTGTAAGAACATGTAAATAGAAAGATTATTTCAAATGTAGTAGACTCAATGACAATTGCATTGACAGTGTTCTCATTCTTTTAAATCTAAATTTGTACTTTTAAAAAATGCAACAAAGAATCTTAGCTAATGAATCATTAATTTTCATCGTAATTTCTATGTGAGTTTATACTTGCTTTCAAATATTTGTTTTCTTCCACTTATTCTCATTTTAGAATGCATGCCAAAATATTTGGGGAATTCAAAGTATCTTGAATCTATATTATGTGAAGTACATGTATGGCTTGCCTTCTGCACAATCTTAGTTCTAGTTTATCATTTGTTTGAATCATAAAAAAAACACTTATTGGAAACAGCTAGTGAACACCTGCAAACTGACAAATAAAGAATATCTACGGATTATGGGACAAAACTTATTGTAGCATCTGGCAACATAGTTATCTAACCCATGTCACTCCTTATAACTTTACGTATTAATATCTACAAGATCATGCAAGATTTTATTCTTTTTATATTTTAATTTTTTTTAGTAAGGGCGTGAATACTAAAGATTATGGGAAAAACAAATCATAGCATCTTGCACTATAGCTATCTCATCCACGTCACTCTTCATAACTGTAAGTTTTGATCTCTACAACTTTATGCAGATTTCTTTTTATTTGATTTTTTTTTCATAACAAAAGTGAATTCTATCTAAAAGAATTATTGACAGCTGTGATTACATGTGGTAGAGATGGCATTGGTGAACTACACACTGTAAATATTGGGATCAAGGATTTTAAATAGTGAATAAACAATACAAACACTCCAGTATCTGTTGTATCACACTGCTGAGTTGACAACCAGTTTTGGGAATACTGCTGGTAGTAGCTAAGTTCCTATATTAAAGCTGTAGTATAAATGTAATTATGCTCAGCATAATGTTGTGGATTAGAAATGGATGTCAATGGAGGACTGCTAAGATAGATTAGGGCAATTGATATTGCTTGAAACTGTGAGGTGTTAGCAAATGATTAGTATTCAATGCTATGGATGTGATTCCCCTGCAGGACAAACCCAAGAGTATGTTTTGAAGACAGATGGCGAGAGATGGAGAGTGTCTAAGGAATGGCAGAGGGGTAACAAGAGGGGGGGGGGGGGGGGGGTGAGGAGAAGAGAGAGGTACTTACTCAGGCCAACACCTTGCAGGAACAGCTGGAGTCCCTCGGCCAGAGAGTTGGCCTGGGGGAAGAAAAAGACATACAATAGGATTACAACAGCTGAGGACAGTCACCTTTGCAATGAAGGCCACAAAAAAAAAAACATTGTTACATATTACCAATACCATGAGGTTCACTAAGATTCCTTTAAGCACTCATAGATAGTTACATCACAATCTAAACAATAAAATGTAGAAGAGTGTTGTTTAAAGGATTTTACTTCATGCAAAAATGGCCTATAACATATATTTATAGAAATCTAACAGCTACTGGCTTGATAAATTGTTTATTATTATTATCATCATCATTATCATCATCATCATAATCATCATTATTATTATTACTATTACTATTAATCATTTCGTATTTCAAGACAAAATACAAACAGAAAATCACATTACATGACACGAAGATTGTGGTGATTCTAGGTGCAAACTGCTGGTTGCAAGGGGAGGTAAAGGCAAACTTAATCACCGAGGCTCGAGGCCTTCCTCCCCTAATTGTAGGATGAACACAGTCAAACAATATTAATCATAAAACATTCATTTTGTAGAGATTGGTGAGTAAGATAACAGCATTACAGACTGGTATTTTGTCAAATGGTCACAGACTTACTGAAATATATGCTTCCCTCAAATTTTACCTAGAGCATTTACGATGTAAAGTGCAGTGCCTTCTTACCTACATGAAGACACTGATAATGTGTCCTATGCCGTTCTTGACTCTACCCTGAACTACCTAGACCTAAGGAGGCCATACACGCCCTGACTATCCACACCAGGTCTCACATCCATTCTTTCATAGTGCAACATCAACAAAACACTTTCTATCATCTACTCCCCATTAGACTGCTTCAAGGTCATTGCTAAATATTGCATGAAGTGTGTTTTGTTGCCATGGTGACTCACATTTTCCTCCTTGATGTCACCTCCAACATCCTTGGCAATGAGGATCTGGGAGTCCTTCTTGGATGGGAGTGCCTCATACACTTTCTCCTGGAAAATACAGAGCACAGCAAACATTGACACATTCAAAGTCATCTCCATTTTTTTGATCATATTACACAAGGCTTGGCAATAATTTTTTTTTTTTTTTTTTTTTTTGGGGGGGGGGGGGGTCAAGACACTGGCCACCTATTTACAAAATTGATCAGAAGGGCAAGTATAAAAGTAATTGATCACATACCACTATCCCTGCAAAAAACCCAAACAAACCAAGAGCAATGAACTAAAAAAAACAAACAAAAAAACATATTTTTAACAAGTAATCTGTCCTAGATATCACTGACATTCATGGGCACATCTTCAGCATTCACTGGATTAACCAAGAAAAATATTTTGTCCTTCAACACTCTGAAATATTGACTGTCATTGAAGGAAATTTATTGCTGCTTTTGCTTCTGCAGTTACACCTAGTGGGTGGGATGAAAATTGGGGGAGGGACTTATGAAGGTTCAGAAAACATGAGTTTCTGAGTTTATCTTAAATACAGCAATCTAGTGGACATGAATGCTTCTCACCACTTCATGGACATGAGGTGACTTGCTGCCAGTCACAAGAAGGGTAGGCAGAGTGATCTCCTTCAGGTGATTGCTGATGTCTGTTCGGCTACATAGGAAAGATGTAAATAGATTATTAGAAGTGTAACAATCATTGAATACTAGTTAATCAATCATTTTTCAGCAGGGTGCAAACATCCTGGAACAATGAGTAAACAACAAAGGAAATATAAATATGCTAACATGGAAGGTAGGATTCATTGTTGAGCTAAAACAATGCTGTGGCCTTTAGTCAAGCTGGATGACAATTGATATAGGCTTGAATATATACAACAAAATTTGTATTTGAAATTCGACAAATGGTTTATTTAGCTTCATAACAAATTACCAAAGCAGCAGAGTTCGGAGTGCTGGCCTTGTTAGATTTGGGTTTTTTCCTAACAAAGATAGAATATTTAATGTTTTCAGAAGCTACAGGTTACTGCTAAGATTCTCTCCCAACTGATCAGAGCAAAGGTTCCGACACATCTTTTCCTTCATGGGAAATTCAAGCCACCACAATGTTTAATGACACCTCTTATCCTTGCCAAGTCATTGTATCGTTTCCCCTCTGCAGGTGTTGGCCGCTATCCAGACTCGGCAGTCGTCACCTCTTGATCAGGTTGTGTGGGGATTGAGGCGAAGGAAGACACCGAGGCAAGCACAGAGTGGCCCCATGAATAAGTGATAATAGTCATGAATTAGAGATGGGCCCCAAGCCTGAGGCTTTTATGCCCTTCACACCATTTAATGGGACTTCCAACATCCCTATCCCATAAAGATGACAAACAGTGATATGGCGAATCCCGACACCATTGCTGCTAGAGCTGTACCGCTGCATTCAGTGACTGATCAATCATCCCAAGCTAGATTCCATAGATACAATCCCATGAGAATGTGTCTTCTCCGTTCCATGTCTCCAATCTCTTTTGAGAGGTTTATTAAGCGTTTGTCGGCAAAGGACTCAACATGGAAGTGTGGAGGCTTGCACAGCAGCTGGGTTATTCTCACAGCATATACCTCGTTTTGGTAAGTATACAAACTAACTGCTGATAAATTTTTCAGCTGGCATTATAAATTATGGGTTGTTTTTACTTTTCAGAGTATTTCAGAATAAACTGAGGAAATACAAACCAAAAAGGAAACATCCTAAAATGGCAAGTTTTTCCATTCACCCACTGTTTGCTTACGGTACTTGGAGTGCTGTGTATCAGTCCTACAGAGAATTACAGCATCTGGAAGGTTATTCCCAAGACCCAAATCATATTAACCCGCTCCATACTGAATACTGAAATGCCCACATACTTAATACGCAGGTCAACAGGTTCCCGTACGGAATGGGTTAAATCACTTCCTCCATCTGACTGGCACATTTCTCATAAAAATAGTATGACCGTCTGCTGCGATGAAGGTGATTTGTTTTCTGTTCATACTCCATGACTAATATCTTTATATCTTCACTTACAGAACTATCTTCTTATATCGTCTTTGTTTGCAAACTTCTGTTCACATGATCAGATAAATTTGTTTTTAATATTATGTTAATACTTATTCATTTCTTATGCATTCAAAGCTTCTTTTTATCTTGAACTATCAAAACTTTCAAGCACAAAGAGCTTAAAGAAGTGCATCAAAAAAAAATTGAGGTATGTCTTCCCAAGTCAGTGTCTGCTTACTGACGCAGAGGGTCAGAGGTTCTAGGTCAGTAAGTAGGGCAAGCTTTGCTAGTCACTGTCCTGTGCACTGTCAGATTTCTGCCTGAAGAAGCCTGGTGCCAGGGCCTAGACATGAGGCAGCTGCCTTGCCCAGTGGACACCCCTTCCTAAGAAATGATTCACAAGGTCTGAGACCTGGACTCCCCTCAGACCCAGGCCAGAGGAAATGACCTCCCTGCAAGGGTCACTTCCTCTCTGCCAATCTTCAGTCTCTAACCCTTCCTCCAGCCTTCAGACCACAAGGGGTCTAGGGCAGCTTCTATTCCATCTATGGTCCCTTGGGTGGATTTTCATGTGTCTCAAAGAAACGTCAACAAACTCTGCCTTCCTATGCAACCCCCAAATTTCCTCCAGTATACTCAATTGCTCCAGATGTTCAGCAAAGTTTGAATTCCTGCCAAGAAACTTGCATCTCTTCCAGGGGCTTGCTGAAAGTTAAACAAGACGCTAGTCCACATACAATGCTGACTCACTCCCGATTTCAGCAGAAACAACACAACAGAAGTCTTGCAACAGATTCGCTGCATTCTGCATTCATGCTAATGCTGCTTAGCACAACCTAAATGCGAAAACACAGCATCCTTTCAAATTCCTCATGGAATCCCATTTGTTACAGTGAATTACATTACTGCACAATAGACATCTATCAAGACATACTACATAAACATGTTTTGTTACATATCATGTTTTATGTATTACTGTACAGGCTGTTTAGATTTGATCTTCCATTTGTTTGAGATTGATTGCGATTCTTTGAAATGGGATACTGTAAAAGCGGATATTTTCGCGCGACTAATTCTTCGCACTCGGCTGGGTAAAAAGAGTTTTGCGTGTTTTTAATTCCGCGGAATCAAGACATCAACTACTGGAACGAATGGGAAGCAAAAATATTTATGTGTTTTTATTTTCATGCTAGTTTATGCTACTGTAAAATGTGCAAAAATTTCAAAAACCACAAATATTTCCTCTTTTACAGTAGTTTGTCTTCAAAATGTGAACTCCTTACACCTGTAGTAATAGAGAAACTCACTTGTAGAAGGAGTCGATGAAGAGTCCAAGGTTGTGTGCATTCATCCTCTTGTACAGGTTCTCATGATACTGCTTCACAATCTCCACATACTCCGCGTTGTGCTGGAAAGTGATACATTACTGAATCATGACTGACTTGTACATCTACACCTTACTGCACTATAACTAACTCAAAGAGCTCACTTCTGTTGGGGAGTACGTTTTTGTTGAAATCTACAAACAAAAATTACAAGAGCAGATTCAAAGAGCTAGCTCTGATAAATTTGGTATGTTATGTAGTTTTTTTTATAATAATGAAAAGAGACATTGCAAATCTGATTGCCAGTAGCATTTCTGATGTGCATTCATAATGAGTATGCAGTCATACATTGCAAAGCTGTTGATCTCATAATAAAACCAGTATCATTTCTCATGATATATTAAAGCACATTAACATGGCTCTAAGTTGCATTATGAATATAAACACAATGGCCCGAATTCATGAAGGTGGTACAATTGAAACCATGGTTTAAACCATGGACAATTTGTATGAAGAGCCAAGTTTCGCATGGCCTTTTTCATTAAGAAATCAGTCATTTTGTCAACGAAATGCATTTAGTTGATGAAAATGACCGATTTCTTAAAGAAATTGGCGATCCACACAAATTGTCCATGGTTTAAACCATAGTTTCAATTGTACCACCTTCGTGAATTCGAGCTAATGAGCTTCATACATTGGGATTTATCGCATAATCTGGGAATACAGGTGCCTGGATGCCAACTGGCCACAGTTATTATCAAAGGTCAGATATGGCATTGAAGCTTCCAGCTAGGATGGAAAGAGGATATTTCCTCAGCTTTTGACCGACCTGGGCATTAATTTCTTGTTTTGAAACAGGACATATCACATTACAAGGCGACTAAGGATTTTAGTCCAAGGCAGCTAATTTAGATGATGCTCTTCAACTGCCCACTGACAAACATTTACATAAGGAAATCATTTCAACAGGTCAGTTTACCCTAGTCTGCTTATGAAACAAACATACAACCTCATGAAGATCATAATTGATTTTCACACATACATCTCACTGTCTAATGGCAAATTTTTACTGCAGTCGGCACTTAGAAACGTTAGTATGAAGCGCCATATAAATGCAATTATTATTATTATTATAATCTATCGGGAACTAATTTGAAAATAATCCTTCTGGTAAGGAAGTTAAATCCCTGCAATTTTTTTGAAAGGATTTACTTATCATTATTAGATATTAATAAAGTGTTTCAGCCAGATTTGTCCCGATAAAGCGGTTCATGGTTCTGATTAAGCAATGGAAATAACACATGAAAATTTTGTTGCACGTAAACAAGGTTCCCGCTAAGGGGTTCCCTATTAACGGGTGAGCACTGTACTAAGGGAAACAAATTTACATTGAATTTCTCAACACGCCAAACTTTGATGAAGCTGTACAAAACATGTCAGTTAATGGCTCACCTAACTGGCTTATATTGAGAAATACAGCGCCTTGATACCTCAAGATAATACCACATCAAAGTCTTGTCCGTTGACCGTTGCACAAGTTGCTCAGACACATTAAAGGTCAAAGTTTAGATTAAATTTGCAGAAATGAAACTTGATTTGATGAATTGTTACAGAGAAGACAAGATAGCTTACTGTTCGCCTGCCAAGGTGATGCCAGAGGATATACTTCTCAGCGTTGGCGGTCATCTTGTGGCCATGCTTCAGCTGCCAAGAAGCCACCTGCCGGTCAAGGTTCAGACAAGTGACCACAGAATTAATTCACACTGACCAAAGGTATTGCTCATCAGTTCTCAGCAAATTACTGCAAACTGCATTGCTTCATCTCAAAACACTTTCAAAGTTACAACTGGAGGGAACAACAACAACAAAAGAATTACGACATGATATGGAAGAAGTAATATTTGCTCAAAGCATTGCTCAGAGTCAGCCAAGTACTGTATACGTCGTTATTTTCGTGTACAGATATTTTCGCGAATGACGAGGTCATAGACATTTTCGCGAGATGTTGTTTTCGCGAATCGACGCCGACGCTTACGTTAATGCTCTATTAACAAAGCGCATGCACACTATTTCGCGTGTTGTTAAATATGCGATCCGATTGCAATTCGCGAAATTCGCGAAAATAACAGCTTATACAGTATTATAATAATAATAATAATTGATATGATTTATATAGCGCCAAATCCACTCTGCAGAGTGCTCTAGGTGCGGAAGGAAGAGAAAGTGAAGGAGATAAAGGACATACAAATATCAAGTACATGTAATAAGTAGTCAAATTGAGGCTTTAAACAAGTGAGTTTTTAGACTGCTGTATTCTTAGAAGGTAACTTATACATACTCCTATTTCATGACTTTCTTTTTTTTTTTGCAATAAACAAGAGGTGGATATCAAAGATCATCTTTTCTTGCCAACTGGTTCTACTGAAAACCTTATCATTTACTTTGTCCCATGCTTCTTACCGCTTTACTTCCCCATTCTGAGAAGCCAGCCGAGGTGGTTGTGCACTCAAGCAGACATAAGGCCAGGATGCGCTTGGGATGCTTCATCTAAGGAAACCAAGGGAAAGCAACAAATTAATTGGCAGCCGGTGGCAACGCTGCTAATCTCACTACGTATGCATGTCTGAATAGGTGGAAGAAAAACAACTGTACTTTGCATCCAAGACAAAAGGTGGTAACTTTCATACGTGTTAGGATATACTGCATGAGATTCTGACTTCATGTTCACAGATACATAATTTCAGAAAGTAAGAAAGAAAGATCTGATAAAAGACATTAATTTTTAAGCCTCAGCATCCTAGCTGATTTGGAGCATTTATAACAGGCTCGATAATACTAGCAAGTTACATTGAGCAAAACTGGACCCTTCATCATAAAAGGCTCTCACAAGCATCTATTTACAGTGATACTTTTACTACAGATATTTGCTGCTGCTCTGTAGGGTTTGGAATATAATACTGCTGACCTTTAAGCCAAATTCCACTGAACAGCAAATCATATCAATTTCATGAAAACTACATCTTCTGTTATTCTGTAAGACTCTATGCAGATCTGTTAAAAAAAAAAAATGACCAAATGTTAGCCTCTCACCATACTATTGAATAAGAGATAAAATGAATTATATTGTGGTAATACTCACAGCCAACCTGAGGAGAACATTAGCACCAGCCCCTTCACCTAGACCAATCAGCTCACGAGTTTCAGGCACTCTAAAGAATTCACAAAGTAAAACACAAATAATATATTAGCAGCAGCCCCTTCTCTTAGACCAATAAGCTCACGAGTTTCAGGTACTCTACAGAATTTATCAAATAAAATACAAATAGTATTTACAGAGTACATCATAAGTTTAAGGCACTCTGAGGGATTCACAAAGTGAAACACAAATAACAATTGCAGATATTTGCAGAGCACCTCACAAGTTTCAGGTACTGTCCTAGATTTACAAAGAGAAACACAAATAAGTTTGTTTGGATAAGAGATATTGTCTCACAGGCCCTATGGGACTGTTCATCCTTTTGGGCATCATTTTTCATGAATCAAATTATCAGCCACAATCAGAAGGTACTACACACCATACATACATCAACATCACCTGCCATTTCCTTGCCATTTCAACATTATAATTATGCAGGGATGAGTCATGTATCTTCTCTGTGTATGGATGTTGAAATCCTAATGTTCATACTCACATGACATATCTACACCGTATTTCTACATTACTGGAGAAAATCAACACAAAATTATTCAAATAAACAGAAAGTGTGGATAATTAGAAGCTCTGTAATGCAAGGCTGACATGATTATTGAAATACAAAAAATGTTGGCACAAAATGTCACATTCTCCTGAATACAAATGCTCTGTTAGTTGTATATCATTCTCAAATTTCTTTAGGTAGCTGCTCTAATATTGCTAAAACACTTCAGTCTGTACTCCACATCACATGCAGTTCATACACTTGTGTAGGTTTTTTTTTTTTTTTATAGTGACTACCACAACTACTACTACTACTACTACTACTACTACACTACTACTACTACTACTACTACTACTACTACTACTACTACACTCTACTACTACTACTACTACTACTACTACTACTACTACTACTACTACTACTACTACTACTACTACTACTACTACTACTACTACTACTACTACTACTTTACTACTACTACTACTACTACTTCTACTACTACTACTACTACTACTACTACTACTACTACGTGTACTACTACTACTACTTCTACTACTACTACTACTACTACTACTACTACTACTACGTGTACTACTACTACTACTTCTACTACTACTACTACTACTACTACTACGTGTACTACTACTACGTGTACTACTACTACTACTTCTACTACTACTACTACTACTACTACTACTTCTACTACTACTACTACTACTACTACTACTACTACTACTACTACTACTACTACTACTGTGTACTACTACTACTACTTCTACTATTACAACTGCACCAGGCATTCTGTGGTCCATGTCTGTATAATTTTCTCTCCTCTCCCTGCATTTAAAGTTGTTTGGAGATTATTTGTAAATAGGGTTACCTTTGCTTTAAAAACCCTAAAGATTATAACATCTCATTGCCAATTGAAGGCATAATTAACCCTTTGCAGAAGAAACAAAAACCCAGCATTATTGTTTTAAAATAGTTCTAAAATGTGAGTTAGGGATAGAAACAACCACTGTAAAAATTTGAACTTGTATAATCGATGTTAAGTATTCTTAAATACACAAAATGTGAACAATAGTTATAATAAAACTATTTCCAGACTAAACCATCTGCAGTTATGGTTTAATGAGAAAGATACTAATGTCTCCTTATATTTTAGGCTTTACTGCAAAAAATAAAAAATGGTATGGTAGGATGTTTTGTGATACAACAGACCTACAAAAATGCATCAAATGTGATATCGTGAACATTTTTAAATCACTGCTCCCAAAGGTAAACAGGACCTTTAAACTCAACAGTTTGTCCACCTGAAAGGCATCTACAAGGATAAACGAGACATGAAACTCGTCACTGTTAAAGACAAGTTAGGTGATACGCTTGGGGTCATCAGATATCGGTCACCTGTGATTGACAACGAAGACAATGAAATACAGCGAATTTTAAGTTATATTGCTGCAATGATATGTCAGTAAAGTCGAATTTCTTGTACGTTTATAATTCAGATCAAATTGTTTATAACAATGGCAAACCACATGGAAAGTCCTGTACGTGTGTCTGCGTGTGCAAGTAGGCCTAAGTAGATTAACAGGTTTTCTTAGTACGGTGTATCTGTACGATGTCGAAGAAATTGAAACACGAAGAAATTGAAACACGACAATACAGTGTTTCAAAGATCATCTTGACTTTAATATTGGTCTTTTCAAATATGAACTCTGACCCTTATTTGCATAACCAAAACTGCTATATCAAATCTTGTCATTATATATTATGATCAGTTGGGAGAGCTCTTACAGCTACAAGCCTGTAAATTTTCCAGCAGTAAAGCAATGAAGCGTCCAATACAAAACAAAGGAAAATACAGCAAGTGTGTGTCTTTACATAGTGTATGACAATGGGATTTATACCCAGATGAAATATGGTACTATATTGTAACTACTTACTGACCAATTTTAAGGGCTCTGCTGCTTGAGTATCCATGTTCAGCTAAATGAATTGTAATTTGGCGATAACCAAAAAGTCCCATGAGCAATAGAAACACTCTAACTTCCGATACAAAACAAGGGAAATTGCGTGTTTGTGTTCATGGGGGTGCATATACTTGATGAAATAGTAAAATAAATGACATCGGAGTGAAGCTGAACTGCCTCAGAAAAAAGAAAAAAAGAAAGCTCTTACAGTTACAAGCCTGTGAAATTTTCCAGCAGTAAAAGCAATGAAGTGTCCAGTACAAAACAAAGGCAAATAGAGAGAGTGTGTGTTTGTTTACATGACAATGTGATTTGTACCTGGACGAAAGCGGCATTACCTCAAGTAAAATAAAGAAAGAGACATCGCTTCTAACCACATAACTAAATGGTAAGTCTCCTCGAACCAAGAGTGCAGAACGTAAGCTTCTACGTGAAAGATGAATCATGACGATCACCAGTGACCAACACATCTTTAAAGGGAATAATTAGAAGTGGAAGGAGTGTCAAGCATATTGTCTCAGCAATTCCAAAGCAATGACACCCTTACATTTAGGCATAACATAATTTCCCTCTGAAATCAATGGTATTAATCATGTACCATTGCTTGCATAGTCCATACACTTTGCCTTACAAACTTTCAGTGAAACGTGTCATAACATAATTCTGTAAATCCATTAGCAGTGATTGACTACATAAAGAAAGATATATCAAATTGAACGCTTAGCACGTATAACTCAGGGGTTTTACAGCCTGATACTCTGTTCTTCACTGCCCAGATGCCAACAACACTCATCACCTACGGCTACGTATTTCATTTTCATTTCATTTATTTCATTTCCAACAACATTTTCATACACAAAATAACACAACATCAATGCAATGTGGTAACAAAGAAAAATACGTGAAGTTGATAATACTACGCATCACAAAAGCAAAGTAAACAATGAAAATTGAAACTAAAGTTGCAGGAAATGGAGGAGACATGCTAAAAAGCTAAGCTTGTATTTTGCAGTCTCCTCGTGGACAAAAAGACTAAATAACATCAAAAAGCAATTAGCTAGACATAATATATCGGTGTACAACACATACAGACCTATACATATAAACAAACAAACAAACAAACGTATTACGTATAGAGAAACAGCCATGACAAAAATAAAAGTTTTTCCTTTTCTTTGGCAGATTGACACATAACCCCTTCAAACACACTATAATTGGCAGGGAGGGACATGAAAAAGTTCATTACTAATACTAAACAGTGATGCCTTCCACTCATGTGGCACAAGATACCTCTATAGCAACATAAAACCTGTCTACAACTCCGTTATTGGGTCAAACAATAACAACCTGAAATATCAAAGAGATAAGCGAGACGCTATACACCTGGCTTAGAATTAATTAATTCAGTTCTCATTCCCACTCAAGTTGGTGTTATGTAAATGCACACATTCCCACCTACAGTATAACAAAAAAAAATTAGCGAAAAGGGAAGAGAAAACGAGAGGTGGCAAAAGTTAAACTGCACAACTGCAATTTATAACCTTGCGTGTGACAAGTGAAGCACATGTATTACATGTTATAGCTGTGTTTTTAAAGCATAAACAGACAAATAGAGGACAATGTCAAATTTAAAAAATATCATCTTAATGTCAGAGAAGATGCTGAACAAGATGCATTAAAACCGTAACTTAAATCGCTGCTCTACTACTTGGCCACGGAACATCCACAAAAAAAAAACAATGTTAGGGGAGAGAAACAACTTTGAATATAACATTCTTGAATTAAAAAACAAAACAAAAATAAAATGTCCACGTCAGGATAACAAAAGCGCCCGCGCGAACATGCATTATATTCTAGATGGGAATGCGGTCTTGATGCAAATGATTATCTCATTAATTTAAAATCAATGATTCCTTTACCACCACCAGTACCACACCACAATGACGTCTCTGAAATCAATGGTAGCACTCATCAAGGAGGTTCAAGAGAATGGAGTCACAACTGTCGTATTACCTTTGAAGTCACGTTTGATGCCGCCACTCGAAAGTATTTGAAGCATGTGGCAAACTGGATCTGCCGCGCAGATAGGAAGACAATTGACTCATGTCTCATTGCATAATCATCAGCCACTTTCTAACGAAAATATGTCTTTGTGATGGTAATTACTTTTCGCCATCCCTACTTATAAAAGATAGGTAAAAGATAGGTGGTATATACTGGTAAAGACACGGGGATGCGCGAATAGAAATTGCGCAAAAAATGATGAAATGAAAATGAAAATTACTCGACTGGCCGTGCCCGGCCACTAATCTGATATATCTATTAATATATAATTATACTCGAAGATTATTCCATATCAGTTTTATTTGGAGGAATCAAGTGGAAAAGCGATAAAACCGGCTTTCCAGGAGGGTACAATTTTAAACACTTTCACATGATACAGCTCTGATTTACACTTTTGCACATATTTCTTGAAGGGATTGACCTTTGTTTAATGAGCTATATCATTAAGTGAGATTTCGTTTCATTTAATAGATAAACAAGCAAAATATAGCCAACATTAAGTTAACGTTCAAAATGAATCTTCAGATTGCTCAGCAAGACGGCGGCATCAAACCCCGCCACCAAAGGCACAGATGCACCTGTGGAATTCTTTTGTACATCAATAGAAAAGTGACAACTGTTTGAATAATTACAGCCAGTTGGAACTCCATCTCTTAAACCTCCTTGCACTCATGCACATGTGACTGCATCGTGCATTAACTTCCCTTTTCCTAAACTACCAGTGGAACGTGCCATATTATATTGTGTAATTCGATCAGTAGTGATTGACGTTAAAGAAGAAAGATAATGCAACAAACTGAACGCTTACCACATTGCTTAGGGTTATTCCAGTTTGATACTGATCTGTTCTACTCTCCCAGATGCCAACAATACATATCACCTACGGCTAAACTAGTGAAACAGCCATGACGAAAATAAACGACAGAGAACCCCGTCATAATCACTACACTTGGCAGGGTGTGGCCCGAAATTCCTAATATAATATAAAGCAATATCAAGCCCATTCCTTCCCTGCCTGTCTTTAACTCCGTTATTGGGTCAAACAATAACAACCTGGAATTTCAAAGAGATGAGTGAGACGCCATACACCTGGACTAGAGTTAATTAATTCACTTCCCATTCCTGCTAGTTACCGGTATGTAAACATACACGTTCCTACCTATCCTGTTACAGTATACTAGAACAAATGAAGAGAAAAGGAAAGAGAAAATGAAAGGTGGCAAGCGGGGCAATGTTTCAAGGGGCAATTTACAACATTACGTGTGACAAAAATAATGAAGCAAACCCAACCTCCAAACTCCAATACAAAACAAGGGAAATAGAGTAGCTGTGTTCAGGGGGTTGCGTATACTTGATGAAATAATACGATAAATGACATCGGAGTGAAGCTGAACTGCCAGAAAAAGAAAGAAAAGGAAAAAGTCCTGCAGGACTCGAACTTCTCGCCTTCCGGTATGGCATTATGAACACACAGTGCGCTAAGCGATTATGCCACACGGCTCTCCTGAAGATTGTGTGCGAAACTTAAATCTATATACTATACACAACACAAATTTACTTTGACAATGAAATTTTGGGCGGAATACGTCTTCAAATGACTGTGATTGACTGTGATGGCGCTATTCAACTTCCCACAACTGGCCGCGTGGATTCGATCAATATACAGTTGCAAAGATAAATCGGGAATCGTTTTGTCCAGATTCCAGTCTCATCTTCAGTGATCGACAACGAAAATGATGTCAAATAGCGACTTGAAGTAATATTGAGAAACATTCGTTAAGTCTAGTTCTTTATACAGTCCCACATAATTCAGATGAAATTTGTTTCAACCAAGTGAAAATTTCATGCGTGTGTCGGCGTGTGCAAGTAAGTCGATTAGAAAGGATATGTAAATGAATATTTACTGATAGGTCTTTATATTGTAAAAAAAAAAAAAAAAACCAGAACTCCAACATGGCGATAAGGTCTTTTAAGAGTCACCTTCAATTTAACATTTGTATTTTCAAGTCAAATTTTCCAGTAGAAGCAATGTTGTCTCCAACACAAAACAAAGGGATATGTGTGTGTGTGTATGTATGTGTATGTATGTGTGTGTGTGTGTGTGTGTGTGTGTGCGTATGGGTGCGTTTACGTGATTTCTACATGGACGAAGGTGTAATACTCCATTGAAGAAAAAAAAGTAAAAAAATTGAAGTATTTTGTTTCGTGCTCTTGTGGGGTTCGAACCCGCACATGTGCAACCTCATGTCTCTGGCGCCAGAGACGTCGCCTTTAACCTCTCAGCCATACGTGTCGACGAGAAAAAAAGAGGAACGGAAGCTTATATGTGAAAGATGAATCAGGAATCGTTTCGTCCACATTCCATTCTCATTTTCAGTTTTAAGCTGCAAAATTGTCAACCTGATGAGGAGATTTGAAAAAATAAAATGCATGATTACTGCAGCTTATTGTCTCAGCTACAACATACTTAAGTTTCAGAGGAAATGGAGCAAAATCAGCTGAGGTAAAGGTGCTTAAACGTTGTCAAGTCAATGCATGGTTTAAAAAAAATCACCTCCCATAGACATAACATGTAAACTTGTCTGATTTTGAGTCTTTACATTTAATCACAATTTCCAGTATGATGACGTCATCAAATTTTAAAACCATGACATGGACTTGAAAGGCAAATGTTCAAAGTACAACGTATCTGAATTTAGGATAATATTGAGCTAAAACAACAGAGATACGAGCAAATGAATGTCAAAAACAGTACCTCCAAAAAATTTAATTCCACTTTTTTGATTTCAGATGACGATATGATGACGTCTAGAGCATTTATGGAAATATTGATACTTGAAATGTTATTTACAATTCATATGCTTTTGTAATATGCAGTTAAAACATAGGGTCAACGGATGTTTTAACCCTATTTCTGTCACATACACCGTAGCCAGACTGCTCAGACATTTTGCAGTGCACAGACACAAGATTGTTGATGGCCATTTCTGATTATTATTATTAACATTAATGTGTCATGTTATACATTATTTGAAAGCTAATGGTCTAAACTTTCATTTTCCATGATAATCTGAGTGAGGGCGCCCTTCAATTTTAAGTAGGACGCCCTCCTATGTCACATAATCATTGCAGACTTATTTCTACATGTTACCACCTCATTTTTCCACACAACATGAGCTTGCATCACAATAAGGTCTCACAGATGTTGCAGAAAATTTATTCAGCTTTCACATGATATGAATTTTTCATCAATAGCATCAGTACTTTTCATTTTATGAACAAAAGTCTGGCAATTACAACCTAGATTTCACACATTTTGTGTAATTTCTGATTTTGTGAGTGATGTTGGCCTGAAAGTAGACAAAGCGTGTTTGTATCTTGTCAAACTGAAAATACAAATTGAATTGTGCTTTTTTTCTTTTAAATTTATATTAATCTTGTCCTATGATAATGCCATAATGATAAGATAATCTAAGGATAAAAATTGCTATTGAAAATATTCAGACGCCGGAGTGTCCATGCATTCCAGTTGATCATCATTATGCTAGTCTACGACTTTCTGCACTTTCCTTATTGAAACAGAATTAACTTTCACAGCAGTCACTTTCTTTATGATAAACCTGCATTGAACTGAAGTTTTACATAGTGATGATTTCATCATGTAATTAAACAGTCAAACATACCCCAACATCAAGACTGTATAGCTTCAGGCGGCCAGCAGGAAGCTACTGTAACCTTATTGCTCCTTACACCTGCCCCGCTGGCCCCGGCCGGCTAACTAGAGACCCATTGCACTGCTGTTAGTGCTGAGTAAACAGTTACAACTGCTGCACTGAATGTGCAGTGTTCATCTATTCTTCAGATCATTTATGAGGCCGATATTACTGAAACTACAATTGTATACCCCTTCACAGAATTCAGAGATGTTGAAATCCCTAATCTGAATGTTTTCACTTCATATTTTACTATTTTGACTAAAAATAAATGAAAATTGACCCACGTGTACGATCTTTTCATCGCTCGCGGCGATCTCTATTACAGTCCCACATATACAGATTCGTGTAAGTTCTCCACACAAGAAGCCTATGGCAAAACTGTACACAAATCATTGCAGTCTGAATGCAAAAAAAAAAAAACATGGGCGGGGCCACCACAATTTCTTGGACTTTAAAAAGGCTTTCCTGATTGGTTGAAGGTGGGGAAGCTTTTTTCACACTGGAAATCATTTCCTTACACTGTTAGCCAATCACAAATAAGTTTATAGAGTGGTAGTGTCATAGCCTTTGAAGTAATCTATCAATCAAAATAGGGCCGATAATATCGGCTGAAGCATTTCTATTGCAGGCTTTGGGCCGATTTAATCGGCCTGTGACAGAGATAGGGTTAAAGAGCTATGGCGAAATAAACAAAGACATGTTTTTTCACTATATTTGCACATAGAAGCGCACACGGAATTTCAACTTTGACACTAGTGCATTCCTTTGTTATAGGTCAAAATCAATCGGAAATCAATGGATATTGTTAGTTAATGTATCAGGAATCCAAATCAGTCAAAAAATTTGCATTTTCATGCTGCTAACGCGCTGTGCGCGCGAAAATGCGCGGACAGACGAGTACTCGCGGAATATTTTGAAACGCTTAAAATTGTCTGAAACTTTGAGACTTCTCATTGGGAAGTCGTTTTGAGCATTTCAAAATTTTGACGCACGCGTAATGACGACCTGGGTAATTAGCATAGAAAAGGAAGATCAAACGTGACCTTAACTTTATATCCAACGAAAATGATTCAGAAATGACATTTAGTTATGAAGTTATGTACGATCATGTGACATTGTCCGAAAATCACAAAATGGCCCCTAGATGACGTCAGAGATAGATATTGTCATGAGATATGTTGACTGAAAATTTCATGTTATTCCGTCATGTCAATGTTGAGATATTTACGACACAAAATGTGGCAGAAAGAAAGAAGAATGAAAAAAGAAAATAAAGAGAGATTTTGACAATCACAATAGGTGATACGCTGATAGCGTATCACCTAATCAATGTACATGTAAACTAGAAATATAAATCTGAAGGTGAACACAGCTTTATCCCTCCAGATGATTGTACAAAAATTGCCATACAAAAAGACAAGTAAACATTGGTATGTCAAACATCTAGACAAAAATAAAACAACAGTACGAAGCAGCATTAGGAAAAGCACGTACACAGAAAGATGGGGGGGAGGGGGGGGGGGTCTCCTGCAACGGTAGTGAGCTATTAATTTCCTGAGTGTCTTACCCTAGCTCTTTCAGGATGTTGGGTATTTCCTCTGCCAACTCCTGCATCTTAGGAAACCTGAATCTGGATAAGGAAAAGAAGAGCAGTAGGTGAGAGAGGTAGGGAAAAAACAAAAAACCAAACAAACAAAAAACAACAACAAAATCATTATAGCTATGTTTAGCATGAAAGTTTGCAGCCCTGCAGACATGTGACAGACATTATATTGCCTACTTCAGTCTATCACATGACCCCATCCAAAAAAAAAAAAAATTGGTAGACTGCAACACATGTGTGTGTGTGTGTGTGTGTTCGTGTATGTATGTGATATCATGTGAGTCATCTTTGCAGGGGGAGGGGTGGTGGTAGTCTAAGAAGAAAAAAAAAACACACTCCCTTTTGACATATCTACTTTTAATAGGCATGCCTCAAATCTAGCAAGAGAATGGGTAATTTAAAATACCATCACATCGACAGTAGCACCAGTACTCACTGCACTACATGTGATTGAAAATTCAACCAAAGGACTAGGAATGCATTTAAAAATTTGTCCAGTTCATCATGCAATGAAGTTTATACATTTTCTTTCAACAGAGAATCTCATAACGAAGTACATGTATTCTGTGCATTTGTTTCCACTACATTTATACCTTCCATACCACGAATCTAGTTTGCATCGCAATTGTCATTGCTACACTGGGCTACAAAGTAGCTCTCATGAACATTTGTTTTGTCTGTATAAATTCAATGTATCAGTCTATTCTTTCAGGCCTATCCACCAAAATTAACCAGAAACTAGATATTTATCCCAGATTCTGGCTGTCCTGTCCTCTGGTCTGGGTTTGCTTGTTTCTTTTTTCCAAAGTTTGAAGACATAATTTTTCATGGCAATCATCATATAGCAAATGACAACTCAATTTGAATTACACTTCATTCTCTCTTTTTTGTCATTTTTTATAGTGTGAAGCCTTGTGATTAGATCCAAACCAATTTTACGAGAGTACAGAGACATATAACTGCCTCTGCACATATCACGTTTCACTTGCCTCACTGCCCTTTATAAAATCTTTCCTTTTATATGAAAAAAAAGAAGATTTTTGTACACCCCATCCGTTCACTGTATAATCTATTAAGATTCAGTCATGTCCACTATTCCTTGAAGAGATTTAAGGTTTAGCAGAACTACAAAGTAGGTAACATGAGCAGACTTTATTATGTAACACGCCCTATTAAGATTGCTTGGGGCAAAATGTACGATTAGAGAAGAAAAAGTCATTATCTCCCTGTCCCTCTATATGATGTTAATCATTACCTTGCTTTGTCATAAGCCGGAAGGTAGGGAGGAGAAAAATAATACACATTAATACAGAAAGCCAATTGAGGAAGCTGATCACAAGGACTTGAGATTAATTTTTCACATTGCAGCCATTCATCACACCTCTCAGAATTTCCTTTCATATGGCAATGAATGAGCTGCCAAGATGTCAGTTTATCTATTAGGAAATAATTATTATTTTTGTCTGCTTAGATCACAAATGTCCTGCACAAAAGCAAAGTCCAAGGTTAATGTATTCATGTAACCACCTGATACATGACTTGCAGCAAACCATTGGTTGGTTGGTCTCATGCTTAATCATGCTCACATCTAACCCATCACCAGTTTACTGTAACAAAGTGTCAGATAACTACAAACCAACAAAACTACAGAAGGTGGCAATTTGGTTGCAAAATTTGACACTATCCTAAATTCTAAGTGATGCTGGTTAAATAATTTCTAATTCAAAGCTTAAGATTTAGAAAAATGTAGAAAAATCAGAAACTCAATGCTCAGTGACTTTCAGACAAGTCACATATTAGGAACATCCTCATGGTAAAAAATTTGAAATTTGTGTCACAATCAGGGTTGCAACTTTTTGATTCATCCTTCTCACTGAAAAAAAAAAGAGAAGAAGAATTAATTGAAAATTAAATTTGGTTGTAATCCTAAGAAGAAATTTTGTACACCTGGGTGCATGATTTCATATTTTGAGGAAGAAGAATCAGTTCAGTATACACTAGTTCTCTCCACCTCCTGGAATATCTCTTCAGCCCTCAAAATGCTGATCAGAGTAAAAATCTCTTCCTGTTCCTGATGTACTCCTATTTCAGTCTCAGCCATTATCCATTCAAATAAACAGAGAAATACTCCAAAATCTACTTATAACTACAATGAAATTTGAATCGAATATAACAAAAATCACCCCAAAAACAATGAGCGATTAGAATGATGCACGCAACATGAACATGTACATAGTATGCTTATTACATATATAGATAAGCCAATTCAACATCCATGGCTCACCATAGCTGGTTAAAATAATGCACAGTGCATTGTGGAATGTAAAGTGTTGGGTTTTTTTTTTTCGCGGTCACTGTCAACACAACTTTGTGTGTGAGGGCAAAAATTGCAAAAATCATTGCGATTTGGATCATGACCCAAAGCTTGCAAACTTTCACATTATTAGGGTTCACACTGTAAAAATGTTGAAATTGGGGGGGGGGGCAGAAGCTTAACCTCGAGGTTAAGATTTGTCATGTGGACACACGTCGTAGTTAGGGGGCAAGAGCTAAACCTCGAGGTTTCCTAACCTCGAGGTTAGGGCCTGCCGTCTGAACGTAACTACTGAGAATGGTACTATCATCCCAGGAATCCTAATCAAAAGCTTGAGTCCTGTACTTCATTGTGCTCACATTACATCCCCAGCCTTGGGAGGAGTCTCATTAGCTTTCTATTAGCCCAGTCACACCTGATACACTAATGACAATATCCTCTCTTCACGTTATAATAAGGAAGACTGGACAAGGTCAAACTTACGAGTCAGGCAGGTCATCGGCATTGTCCTGCTGGCCTGGGGCATTGATATGAATGAAGCAGACTTTACCCACCATCGGAGCCATGGCCTTTGTGCTGATGAACTTTACCCATGATGTGTCTACCATGGGCCAGAAAAACACAAATAAAGTGGTTAACACAGCAAACACTCACTTAAGGGCTGTATCTTACAGCACAGGAGAATGTGAGAAAACTGAATTCAGATTACTGTACCATATGTTCATTCTTGAACAGCTTCTATAATTCTTTTTCCTTGTATAATATTGCTAAATATCTTTAATAGAATGTCACCATTCAATGAACACACTCCAGCTAACTGTTGTCATCCTTTATAAAGAATAGGGAAAACAGGCTGAAAACGAAGCAAAATTTACAAATATAGATTGCAAGTTATTATGTACCTTTAAGTCCACATGGACGGGGCATCTACACAATCAGATTTCAAAAATACTACATCTATTAATACACCATATACAAAAACTTAATGCGCTTGTTTTGGAAATCAGGAATCCCCAGAAAACTTTGTGCATGGCTGACTTTGCGATCAAGAATAAAAATGATAGAATGAGAAATAGGTATTTACCTCTTCTCAAGAGAAAGATTAATGATTTCCTACTCTAGGGCTAATAAACAATGAATATTTGTTTCCCCAAGTTGATATTTTGAGGATCTATTGATTTCATGATGAAGTTCAGTGAACTCTCAAAATTTACACAAACAAAAACACCAGGAAATATGTGGCACATATAGTGCTTTGGTCTTTTCTGTATAATAATGCGACATTTGTCTGATAGCCCAGTGGGCATAACTGAAAAATCAAATTTTGATAAATGTCCTTTGTGTTATTTATCACATACTTCTGCATATCTTTAACAGAATAAACAGAACCCACTCAGCAGATCCAGATTTAAAGACCCATGCAAATACAGAGGACAGACATTCAAATGTGTTAACTGTATTCACCCCACTGTACAAGTTTCTATCTGAGAAGTGTTATATTTCACTTTAAATCCTGCTGCTGAATATCCTGCATAAGTTAAATATGTCCACGGCAACAACATATCTTATCTACAATCAGATCTCATATTGAAATATGACAAACGGAAGCAACAAGACAAATCCTTCATTTCAGAAAGGTTCAGGAACTTTGCAACAACACACTTAGAACAGACATATCACATACACCTTGGTAGTATGTTAACACTTGATGGACAGATACTGGCACATATCATCACTGTAAATCCCTGGGCACACATCTCATATAAAGCTTGTAATCCAGCATACATACTATGTGTGATGTCACCTGTCCATATTACAGGCCCCACCCTACCTCCCTGTGATGATAACCAGTAATAGCTGGCAAATTCCAGTGTTAGATATAAAACTTGACCTTTACAATTTGCCCTGGGCAGAAAGCTGGCAAACCCAGCCAAACCCAGCCAACTCTGGCTATGAATGAAAGAGAGAGAAAGAGGGATGAAGGGAGGGAAAGAATGAGTGATAAAAGGAGTTGGGCTGGTGACCTTTCCTATTAGCACAAGCCTGATTAATATTCCCAGGGAAGATAGAAGTAAACATGCAGATCCCTGGACCTACAATTAGTCTATTTTCAGACACCAGATGGTAGCTACTGTTCACACTTTCAATTCCGACAGTATCCAATAGTAATCAATGTAGGCACTATGATTGAAGGTAGGTTCTTTATTCTACATATTTCTACCACACAGTAAATTATCTTACAACAGTAAAACATTTATTGTACTATCACCACCCTCATTGACTATCAATTCCTTACAATCCTTTATTTTGAAACCCAAGACAGCAGGTGATGCTAAAAAGAAGGAAAAAACAAAACAAAACAATAAATAGCAAGGTGCACTTCATTCATATGCTCTCGACCAGTCTTTTTTTTTTAATTACTTTATTTAGTGCATCTTTTAACTGCACTACCATTAACTGGATAAGTACCTATCACCATTATGCACTTGTCAATGTAATGACGCACCCCACTACCCCCGGACATGGGTGCGTCATGATCATTTTTTGACTGACCACACGGGGTTTTTGACAGACACCACAGTCACTTTTTTGACGGACAAAACACTGCAAGTGACGAACACCAAAGTCACTTTTTTGACGGACAACACGTTGAAAGTGACGCACACCTCGGTCACTTTTTTGACGGACATCCTCGGTACATTTGACGCACCCCCGTAAATACTGAAACGATTTTTGCATATGTTTTATTCAAGCAATTTCATTTTCTTTTGGTTCATAAACATAATTTGTAAAAGTTTCGACAAGTTTCCCTTACCATGGCCCTGTAAGCACCGTACCGTCATTCACCGTACATCACGCTGCTGCTACGATATTCCGTACAGTAGTATGTATTCTGTGCATGCAATCCATACATGACAATCACATGTGTGCAGATGCGCTGTGTGTGCGCGGCCATTGCTAGTCCGGTGGATGCATACTGCTGCAGCGCAGGTACACACCACGCCACGGCATTCCCGCGAGTATACAGCCCAGTCGCTGTACGTAGAGATTCGCACAGCTAACAGCGTCGCGCGTCTGCTGGTCGGGCTATCCCGCGAGCAGAAAATGGCATGCGGCAGGCAGTTTCTTCTGCTGCCGCTTCTTTTACTGTCAAAAATTCGCCTTTGTCACCACAAAACATCATTTAGACGCACACTGTACTGGAATGTAAACGAACTTTCTTCGATAGCAATGTGTGTTGGTGTTGCATCGCAATATGCAATAGGCACTAAGTGTTCGACAGTAAAGGTTGAACTAAGTTGTTACATCGCTGAACAGTCCCTGGTTTGAGATTGAGTATGCATGATTTCATGGGTTTGTTGGAGAGAAAATGTAAGGAGAAAGGGTGGCTTTTAAATTATTTGCCTGCCAGATTCTGGCAAACATTTTTCCCTCTTATTCCAAAACGCTTCCCGACTCTGATTTTCACTTGCCGCGGGAAAGCGCTCACTGTAATTTTACTCACGGTACGTGTATCCGGTACTGGTAGCGTGCAAAAATGCGTGCAGTTTTCCATAGCCAAGTGACGTACCATGACACACCCCTCGGTTCAAAATAATGCGTGTTATTTTCCATAGCCAAGTGACGTACCATGACGCACCCCTCGGTCAAAATTTTGCCCGACAATAATGGGATTTCGATGCACCCCTCGGTCAAAAATTTGACGGACAAAGCTGGTAAAATGACGAACACCTGGGTCACAAATTTGACGGACCAAACGAGGAAATGACGCACCCATGTCTGGGGGTAGTGGGGTGAGTCATTACATTGACAAGTGCATTATGACATGGAGGCATCACGACCTTGCAAAGCAATTTACTCTTCATTCATTCATTCATTTTATTTAATCACGGTACTAACATCAGCCACGGCTGCTTTTCAGTTAAAACTAGAACAGAATATAAACCATGTCAGGCTACTCACAATTTAGTCCAATATCATGGAATGTGACAATAACATGCTTCTGATGCACTGGGTCACCCTGGATGAGAAAACAAAAGAAAAAACAAACACTTGTGCATTTATTTCTCCATCATTCCAGCAATGTTTCAATTATTCATTGCAACTGGATGCATTCAATGTTCATGTCATAGGAGCATAATTTTTGGCAAAAACTGGAAATTTCAAGATAGTGTGAACAAACTAAATGGCAAATTGTGAGGCAATGACATTTTCAGCCCAACATTTGCATATCCATGACTGTTCAACAAGTGTGTTTTGAAAATTAGCAAAACTTCACAATTTCATAACTTCCTTAATTTTTATCCTGTTTTGATCAAATTTGGACTGCTGTGCTTATGAAATTTTACTTTTTCTTATCAGAATAACTTTTAACTGGTGTGAAATGCCCCTTGAACTTCAATTTCAACATGAAGAAGTTCCAGTTGTTCCACATGTAAAAACAGGGAATCATTTCCCAACTCAAGAATTTTAATAGCAAATTGCAGCTGATTAATAAAATTTCAAATGGTATCCTGTATACTTCTGTGGAAGAAGGCTGCTACACCAAAGAAGTTTGTGTAGCATTGGTTAAAAAATGCATAGCAAATTGCGATAGAATACCAGGAAAATTATTCCCTGTTAAATAAATCAACAGTGCTATAAACAAAGGTCTTCAAGCAACCAGGCAAAGGATGTGCCATGAAATCCGGAGCACTAGCAACATAGAAAAGTAGCTGCTACTGTGACAGAAGAAACTGAGCAGCAACCACTCAGCAGCAAACATTTCAGTATTGGCTGTGGTATCAGCAGTTAGTGTAACATATCCCTAGTCCCTCTTTATGACATGGAGCCTACATTGTACATCTTCTATTGTTCTTTCCTTTGACAGAGCAGGTGGCCCATACAGTACTCATTCCCTTTTATTAATCAGGTTAATACCATTAAAAAAAAACACACACATTTATAATATTGATTGATTGCTAGAAATACAGTCAAACCTGTCTATAGCGGCCACCTAAGGGAGACAAAAAAAGTCAAAGTTGTAGATAGGTGGCCGCTATAGGCAGGGTCGCTAACATGACTTTTCGGGGGGGGGGGGGGGGGGGGGAATTGTGTTTAGTGGTCGCATATATGACAAATGGCCACTATAGCCGGTGGTCGCTATTATAGGCAGGTTTGACTGTATACAGTGGGCTCGCTCTCTCTCTCTCTCTCTCTCTCTCTCACACACACACACACACACACACACACACACACACACACACACACATAAAATCAATACCAAAAAATCCCCATTTGAGCTGATGAAAAAATAATTATTGCACCACCAGGGTCATGACTGACATAAAATCACATCAGGTTTGCATCATTCAGGTATCATATGCCCACCATATTCAACCCCATTTTATAACTTACACAAATCAACATAATTATACTATTAATTCATGCCTCTAATGATACCCCCCCCCTGTAAAAAAACAAACAAACAAACAAACAAAAAAGAAAGGTACTTTAACAAAAAAAAAAAGATCACTTCATTCAGGCACATGTATGCACTTGGACATGTTTTTGTGGATACTTGCATAATTATGAAACTTAGAAAGAGAAAATAATCAAGGATTTTTACAACATATTTCTTTACTTACAGTAAGTTTCAATCAAACATAATATAAGTTTCAACTGCATTACTATAAAACCAGAAACATTCCAGGCATGAACTTTTGCAAATTCCCACTGGCAATCAGTGCATTGGGTACACAAAATCTTTGGCATGCATTTTTTTACTTTGTGAATCTTGGCTCCTCTTGAAATATATGAAAGTTTCATGTACACTGAAATTTGTAGTTTGACACTAATAATCCGTGTATAAGTAATTTTGCCATTTAAATCACTTTTTTCTGATTTCTGGAGTAAAAACAAATGAACAAACAGACAGAATAGAATGTTTATTACACATCATTTTTATCTAAGTGTGAAAGATAAACATGAAACCTATACTTCCTATCTATTATGATGACTGATTCTTGGTTTATAATTCATCCTGAAATTCACAAATTATCAGACCTTTCAGATTATTATGTTTACAAAATGTCAATCTGGGTCGATTTTGTTCCCATTCTAATCAAAACTGAAATATTAGAACTGACAGATGTCTCACTGGGATGCAAACTGACATTTCATCTTCTGCAAATTTGCTTCAATAATCTCCATCACATCTCGGACCACTGGCACGGCTTTAGGCTGAGCAGAATGTCTGAAGTTACTCTAGGAGTAGATGTGTGAGAGTTGAATTGGAAATGTCACAGGGTCACTGGACAAGGTCTGATACTTATAGATGCCATCTCAGCCTCAAGCTGAAAACAGAACACATTGGCTTCTCTTTATTCTTAGTTTTCTACTTCTCTCAAAGAAATAATGGAGGCCTCCTCTTCATCTTTTTTGATTTCACAAAAGACTAGATAGCCTATGACCTTTCCAACTTTCCATAAATCAAAGGACACTCAGCAAGCACTGTCTTACAGCCTCACCCTGTGCCATGGTCCTTCTTCACACATACATAGAATGCAATACATTTGGTCAGTATTTGCAGTCTGGAATGGAGACTATCCATCTTTCAGTAACTCTACGGAGCCAGATGCTGCACACAGTGAGATTTGAAGAGATAGTTTCTCTGACAACTGAATGCTTTTAAAATGCTTCAAAGTAACAATAAACTGAACAAGAAAACAGCCCACAGTTTAAAAGCATCATTAATTATGTCATTTCAGAACAGAAAGATAGAATTTACCTCCTAAAAAATAAGCAAACATGTTCAATGTCTCACCTACAAGTAAGTTCAATGATCAACAACATCTACACGTGGACACACGGCTATTTGGCATGACAAAATGACAGGCATGCTAACAAGTGCAATTCATGCAAGAAGTAGATCTGATTTCCAGAGAGGCATGTACAAATGTATGTCACTCTTCAAATTCTCTCTTACAATCAGTGTCCTCCAAATGTCAGCCTGCATCATCTGTACATTACACTCAATGGTCTGCACAGAGAACCCTTCCTGTAATGGAGTATTTTTCTGTGGACACTTCTTTACACCATACATGTATGTATATTTCGCAGGATTTTTATTTTTCGCAAATTATGCCACTCAAACCTGTTCGTTAATTTAACAACGTCAGGAAATATGAACTCTGATCCTGACATGAGTGGGACATACACCTATATATTTCTCAGTTCATTACTATATTCCATGATAGAAAATTTAACTGGCGAAATTGTCCATAAGTTCTGATTCACAGAAGATTACACTCACTATTATGCAGTAGTCCTGACATTACAGCAAACTGAGGCAAAAATCAGTATACTTCAAGTAAATTTATTCTCATAGGCCTAACCAGTTGAGGACAAGTCCTATTAAAGTACAGCATACACTCTAGCAGGAGTCTATTGGAAATACAGAGTTGTACATGTTAAGAAAAAAAAAGCAAAATTAGCTCACCCTCAACAGGTTAATAATGGATTAGAGGTAAATAAAGGAGGCTTTTCATACAACATTCGCCATGTGCCATTCAACTAACAATCTATACTAAAAATGTACATTTGTAGTATTCACAAAGTTACAAGCTTTGATTTATAGTTTAGATTTAATACAAAGAATGATATGAATATGATTCTCTTTATCAGCTTATTACAGGTATTCATTCTCATACATGTAGTTCTGAGCCAGATGAACCATGTTCCTATATTCGAAACAATAAAATTGCTATCAACTGATAACATCTCATTCATGGCTCAGTATCACAGAATATTACTACACTAAGTAAACAATAACATCTTGAATGCACGTTAAATCATGCAGCAAAGTTTAATGCCACCGCTGCAAAGCAAAATTACAAATACAGTAAGGCATGGCAGAGCTAATATGCAGGTCATATCTTGATCACCATTTCAGGGTAAACATTCTTACCTTACTTTCTCTGTTTAATACAGTTCCATAAAACTTGGGTCACAACAGTGTAATGGATACACCCTCAAGCAGTCATGAAAATATGATCAGTGTACATGTTAGTACAAGGTCTATTGAATTCAACGGACATTGAACAGAGGAATCAATTGCGTTGGCATTACACAAAAGAAAGCAATAAACTTATGTTTGATACCAGGGTAAAGGCGGGTAGAATATTCTACAAGTGAGATTACTTTCCTTGACCTACTGATGATAGGAATGATTAATACTGTCCAGACTTGCCAGAAGTAAGCATAGTAAGGACATAGAGTTCATGGTCAAGTTCAACATGGACCAATTGTTAATTAAAGCTTGTACACTGATTCCTGCACTCATGCACCCTCCCCTTCAAAAAAGTAGTATGGCCCAAGACTGTCATAGCTACAGATGTACCAAAGGGTTAGCAGTAAACATGGCCTATGCACAATACACATTTTGGAACGACTGCATGACATCTGCACACAGACCCTTCCCCTCAACCTCACCTTTCCCTCCTGCCCTGAATATTCACAGAAATTAAACAAAAGCGATAACAAACTGAAAATATTGTCAGAATGACATTTAATTCAACAGTCAAAAGCAGAGCTCTCCAGACAATGTGTTATTTGCAATAAAGACGTCTTTGTGCAGGCGCCTTGCATTATCCGCCCTGTACGTTTAAGTTTAGCATACAGCACATTTGATCTTTGTCCAGGAGTATTAATGCGACATAGATAGAAAGAAAGAGAAATTGATATCTCCATGGGGGGAATTGGCCTCCATCATTCATGGGATTTTTATATAGGATAAGACATCTCACCATCAAACATGTAGAATATACCAGCACCATCCAAAGTACTCAGTAAACAGAAGGGTTGATCTCTGAAAAATATAACTCTGTGCACACATTACTATGCGACACAAGGGCAAGGTTGTATGTTATTCCATCTTTTCTCTTGGATCCTCCCCCTTTAACCTAGTGACCTCTGTATACAATGCAAGTGGTTCTAAGGTCCTCAGTGGCAACTGTCTATTCCCATACCAACCCTGCAGCTAGAGAAATAGTTGTTGATGTTATATAAACACAAGAGGCAGCCAATAGTTTCCACAGTTCTAGGGTCTTCCTATAAATCAACGGATCCTGGAGTCTGTGAAATGAAACACTTTGTATAAACCAGACTGAAAGAACACATAAAAGCCAAGACATTCTACTGTAAAAAAAGAACAGACATAAAGCTGAGCACTGGCTGGATGTAAAGGAATAGAACAAAACTGATTTGTGTTCCATGGTCTCAACCACTTCATTTTGACTGCTCCACAGAATCATGGACAGCTTATCACTCAACATAAATCCTCCAAGAAACAAGAGACCCGCGGGTCTAGCGCTCACCTGAGTATCGCAAGTTCACCTTTCACGCAGTCACTAATCTAAATTATTCACAGCTCTACTACAATTTGACCAGGCATTCTCAAGTAGAAGATGAAAATGTACAATAAGGGCCCAAATTTTGAAGATTCCTTAATTTGGGGGGATTGGGGCCCCCTGGGGCCCTCTGGGTGTGGCATGGTGCCCATTTTGAAAAATTGAGATCCTGACCCCCTAGGGATGCTACCTGCCAAGTTTGACGAAAATCCATCATGAGGTTTTCAGGAAGAAGATGAAAATGTACAATTCAGGCCCCCATTTGGACCTTCCCACCCCCCCCCCCCACCCCAAGAGGGGCACCCCTGGATCTGCTATGAACAAACTTGAAACTACAGTCATTAATGTACTCACTCATAGTATTATCTTAGCTCTATAACTTCTGATTCTAAAGAAGATTTTTAAAGATTCCTTCATTTCGGGGGGTTTGGGCCCCCCTGAGGGCCCGCTGGGTGGGGCATGGTGCCCATTTTAACAAATTGAGATCCTAACCCCCTAGGGATGCTACCTGCCAAGTTTGATGAAAATCGGTCTTGGGGATTTCAAGAAGAAGATGAAAATGTAAAAAGTTTACGCACGATGCACGACGGACGACGCACGACGGACGCCGGACGAAGGGCGATCGCAATAGCTCACTTGAGCCTTTGGCTCAGGTGAGCTAAAAATGGCAAAGTTTAATACAAACCTTGCGTGACCAGATGGTGAAGAGTATACCTACATAACAACTGTACAGTGGAATGCAGAGGCAGAGCAACCAATTTACTTCAAGCTTTCTTGACTATGCATCAAAAAATTCTGCTGAAACTTGACTACAGTTAACACAAGCAGTAATCATTTCAATGGGCAGGGCAATTAGCTACTAAGTACTTGGAATACTTACATGACATGTGACTTTATATCTAGGTTGTGTGTGTACTCATGTGTACAGTGTTACATGTGTAGCATCTTGATGTACATGTAAGAAAGCATATTATGGGACAATGAAAATACCTTTCACAATATCAACCATATAAAACCTGTCTAAAATGACCACCAGTCTATAAACACCATATTTTGTGTTTCCATTGAGAATGAGAGGTCATTGCAGACAGGCTTGACTCTATGTGTATGTGTGTGCATGTGTGTGTATATCGTCGCTGGGGTGACAAGACCTTGTATCTCAAATTTTGGTGAAAGTAACTTTTTTGCAATAGTGGTCAAATAATCGGCTAAGTGATGTCCTGTCCAAATCCCAGCTGTCTTACCCCAAAAATGAAGCCACCACGGCATGTCAAAGGAACGGCTATCCCATTCAGTATAGTGCTTTGGCCGCCATGTTTTTTGGCTCTCCTGAACATTTGACATTTTTGAGATACGAGGTCTTGTCGCCCCAGCAACGATATACATGTACACTGTAGAAAGCACACTACCAGTTACGATCTATGTGTACTATGTGTGATGATCTGCCTTGATCTGCTCTATGAATCTAAAAATTTGAAGTAAAAGCCACTTTAACATTGCTCAATTTTTAGTACCAATGTACCTTGGTATAAATGTTTCCCTGTTCTACCAGTGAGCACACCACAGTACACACCAAACTTCCCCTCTTGAGGACCCTAGGCAGCTTGAATAGGACAGGTCATCCAAGGTTAGTCAAATGCCTAAGGCACCTGCGAAGCAAAGACACATACACACACAGACACACAAACAATCTAGCATGTTTTCTATGAACATTGTTGTTCTTCCCTTCCCCCCCCCCCCCCCCATCACCACCACCATTGATCTACTTCTGTATTACTCTATGTTCTCACTCCTTCAGCAGTGAATGCAGCTACAGTATAATGAATGAAAGCCAGCCATGGTCACTCTATTGTCTGTTGGTATAAAAGGGATACAAAGCAGCCAAAAATTTCAACCTTCAAGCTCCCTTCCCCCACTTGTGAGATAAAAGACACATCACGTTTCAGCTTCTCAAGTCATCATCACCAGCTTTAGCCTAAAATGATTAAGGTTCACTGTCTACAAAGAGAGAAGATGTCTACAAACTTTCCTTTGTGAATCTTCTCCCATCCCCTTCCCTCATCTACTTACATTTTTGGAAGTACAGTGTACTAACACAGCCAGCTATACATGTAGACTTGCCTGGCAATCACTGAACACAACCTGCTCTGTGTACAGGTTACTCCCATTTTTAATAGTTACTCATATATTCTAGTAAGGTATAAATGTGTCATGTATAAATCCCCCCAACAAAAAAGAAATAAAAGAATATTACCTACTCTCATAGTGAGAGGTATTCAGTCCTTGGACACCTTGCTCCAGATACGACAATTCTACTATCAGTATTCAAGACACATTCATGGCATCCTACATGTACATGTAGGTGGTGATGAATGCACACACACGTAGATTCCAAGATAACCTTTGTAACTTTCCATACACTTGGCAGATTTCGAAATAAAATATATATCTATGACAAAATGCATTTCAAGGAATGTTCTTGTACAATACGTAGAAACAAAAAATGAAGCTAATAATCAATGTGGTATAGGCCTACATAAAACATTCTTTCACAGCCTACAGCTATTCTTATAGAACAAAGATCTGCTCAGGCCTGTCTATTGTTATACCTCACTTTACAATCATCAGAATTCAAGGGTAACGGTGCGCTGAACTACAAAAGTGGGTCACGTGTTTGTAAATACATAAGATCTCATTGTATAATGGGAGTTTCAGGTATTACATGCATTTATGAGATTCTCACATTATTTCATGATACATTGTATTTGCATCTGTATGTTATTGTCTGTATAAGTGACCTACTTTCTCATATTCCTAGTTACCGGGTACTGTAAGTTTCGAAACTTGCCTTAATTTCCTTGGGAAAGAATATGCTTGCTAATGCCTTCCACTAATTTTTCTTCACGACATCAGTCCTCGTTTAAAGAGGAAATCCACCCTAAAAATAAATAAACTGTAAAAGAAAGAAAAAAATCTCCCTACGGAAAGCTCATAAAATGACAACTATATGACATTTTGGAATGTCACATTTCTTCAGAAAATATTTCTTGTCCAGTCCTTATAAATATTTAAATGATCAAATTGATGACGTCATGCCTTCACAATTGTTCATTAAATGTTATAAATGAAATTCACAATTTTTTTTTTTTTTTTAGATAACAGTTAAAGCATATTCCAATACCAAAATATATCTGAGTTAACATTTGAAGAGTTTGTTTGCAAAAACCGATAAGTTCATATTTGCCAAATGGAGATACAATGTATTTGCGATTAAAGGTCAAGAAAAATAAATAGAATAATAAGAAAATTTTTGCTTCTTTTGACCGTAACTTCAAAAATATACCTTTATATGTAGTGACCAATATATCATTTAAAAGATTTTATTTTGTACTTTATGACAGAGATCGTACTTCAAAATCTTCAAAAATGGACTTATCGGTTTTTGCAAACAAACCCTTCATTTGTTCTTTTTTATTTTGGGTGGTTTCAAGGCATATTTTACATTCATACAGCTGAAATATGAGATTTTTGTCATGTCTGTAGGAAATGATCAAGAAATTGTGAGAGCATGACATCATCAACTTGCTGATTTGAATATTCATGACTCTTTAAAAGTGTTTTTTTTTTTAATTGTGTAATTTTGAATTGTCATAACTTCCTTAGTTCTCATCAGATTTTGACCATTTTTGCCCTGTTCTGCAGGGAATATTTTTTTCTTTCTTATGAAATTGATAAAATTTTGGAGTGGATTTTTTCTTTAATCAAGTAGACAGCAAGCCCACCACCTGCTGATGATGGGGCTGCTGCATGAAGTGAAACATTCAAATGTGTTATGAACTTGACTCATTTTCCATGTGCATTTATGTCATTTCTCATTCATTAATGCACTAAATCATGGATTGTAAATTGAAGTGTGCCAGTTTGTGTGAATCCTGCACTTACCTGAACTATAACAAAAGTATTTAGTTCCTAGTAATTGGGGTTATTGGGAAAATTAATTGCAAACATTCTGTAAAACTGGAAAACCACCCAATTCACTTTTCATGCTGGGCCAATCAAGGGAAACTGACATGAAGCTGTTCATAATATTGCTGATTTGTTTTAAAAATTCAATATCTCCCCGATGATAGGAAATAATATTTTTGCTATATAGTTAAGGCAAGTGCACAATTCACACAAACTGCCACACTGCAATTTTTAACCTAAGTTTACACTAATGAATGACCAACAGTATAAATGCACAATGTCCATACAGCCATCAGCTGGTGTACTTGGTTACAGTGTGCACACAGGGAGAGAGCACTGTCACTATGCTCACACTCACTGTTTGCTGAAGCCAAGATCACCAAGGCTAAGTTGCAAGCAGAGCCACGCCTCTGAAGCATGGACAGTAGGGGCTCCCGTAGTAAACAAACTGGGCTGAATCTCTCAAAAGAGATTCATGTGTGCATACATGTGTGTATTTATGTGTGTACATGTATGTGTTACATTTCTACTTCTTTGAGTATTGTGTCTTTTACGAACAAGTGACATAAAAATGTCATTGTTCTGTCTCAGGTACCAGGGTAAACAGTCCGGAAATAACTGGCTTGAATCTGGATATTACCAGCTTAGTTTCGAAGAGCTCTCAGTCTCATACAAGGTAGATGTACCAGAAATCATTACTTCCCTGTTCTACACATGACTTCAGAGTCAATGTGACTTGATATGATATCAGCTTGTGACCTTCCATCACATGCTACACTCCTACAGTAGCCTAACGTATACCCTACATGACTGTGTATGTAACTGAATGCTGTGTATGACTAGGCAGTTCATTGAAACCAGCATAATACAGTACAGACAGTAGAAGAAATGACAGCTGCAAGCAAAAGTACTATTGGAATAGTGCTTTCAATTGGGACATAAAATCTGCCATGCCTTTCAAATCAATCATACTACACAAGAGATGATAAACTAATATTTGACTAGTTAACTGCAGTATTGAAGTTCATGGATATTTGACCTTCAGAACAAACATCAAATTCATCTGTTCCTCCTGAATACACCATAATACTTGAAATTCAGCTAGCATACATTACAGTAGATGTAGCAATGTCAATTAAATGCAAGACAACTTTCTAGACCTTGCAAGTGATTGACAAATTGCCCTACACTGATGTAAGTAAGCACTGAATTGATCAGTGTTTTAGTAGTAGCCATGACAAAAAAAATCATGGGCGTACATACTCGAACAGGATTCGAACCTACGAACTCCTGATCACCGGACAGGCGTCATCTCCACTAGACCGTCGAGCTTTCGCCCGACAGCAAGTGTTGGTTCTAATCCTTATAACGTGCAGCAGTTACTGCGTACCGTATTCAAATTCATGAAATTCTTCTGTCGAGATGTTTTCATTGCAACTGATTGACAAATTGCCCTACATCGACGTAAGTAAGCACTGAATTGATCGGTGTAGTAGTAGCCATGATAAAAAAATCATGGGCATACATACTCGAGCAGGATTCGAACCTACGACCTCCTGATCACCGGACAGGCGTCATCTCCACTAGACCTCGTCAAGAAGAAACATAAAATAAAGTTTGAGGGCATTGGAAATAAAAAAAATTAAAAAAAAGTATCACATGGTCTAAGTCATTACACTGCATCAAGATGTTATCCTTCGAAATGCACTTGTGGCAGAATATTTTGAAAACATTTCACAACGTGGTAACATCCATGATAACATTTTGATAGAACTCTGTTTAAACTTGGCCCGCATTAGATGGTGTGCACAGTACTTTGGTATGTAAGCCTGCCATTATCAAAATATCTCCATGCTGACATATTGCTTTCTTTAAATTCTTGCATATAAATTGTACACTGGATATTACATACAAGTACCAAACAAGGTGGTGAAACTTCACCTGTATACCAGTGGCCTTTTTTCATAGGTCACTACAAGTGTTATTCCATCCCTCTCTTTTAATTGTATAAAAGAAACTGTACAAGGCATATTTTGTATAACTACTAATATTTTGGTTTCTTGTCATCTTACTTTTGGAGGTGGGTTATGGGCTACAATAGACTGCACTAAACTTGAGTAACTGTACATCTGCACACCTATGTGTAAGGCACACACATTATGTAAGCTACACATTTCTTTTTCCTCTTTCCGTGGGGGTGTGGGCTGACCACTGAAGGGGTCTGGCTGTTTGCATCCAGCAGACCAAGTTACAATTTCTTCCAGCAACACTGCATATTGACACAATATTTCACATTTAGAGGCTTATCTGTGCAAAGAGCATTTTTGGAGAAATAATTTTACGATTTCATAAAATGAGCTCCTTTGTGATCTCCATTTACAAATTGAACACAATTGGTGCATAACATAGCTTTTATGAATACATGATATGTGTGCAGTATGAACTCAGATGAGTGATTCTTTTTATTATCTATCCACTTGACAGTCTGGAGATGAGAAGTCCACAAGAACACATAGTATTCATGGACCTCCTCCTCCCCCCCCCCCCCCCCCCCCCCCCCCCCCCCCCCCCCGTTCGTCCATAAGTCAAACAGGTTTCTATGAACAAAGTAATGCGATAGCCTCTATCACTGGGTTACCTTTGATCCCAATATCTTTATTTGGTCCTTCCTTCCTCTTTAGACTCTACATAAATGGGTTTGTAAGGAGTCACTGATAGTATGCAACATGGAACTTTGAAATTCAATATTTATCAACGCTCTCCTTACAGCTTTCAATGAAAGAAAAAACTAGCATGGAGATATATTACAAGAATACACACTGAATGAAGTGATCATGAAAAATTGAACATAATTTATCTTTATAACAACCTAGGTCATCTATTGTGTATCTGTTCTCTTCCACTCTTGGCTCAGTGCCACATTTCCCAGCTTTCATGTGTTAAAATGCACAGTACAATCAGACTAGCAGTCAACCCCGATTCCACACTAGATTGAGATCACCTAGCATACCGCACATGACGACATGGCTTACATGGAATATCATTCAGCACAGAAGCTTCTTGAAATGTCAGACAGCAAACAAATATAAATGCCTCTATGAGGCCTTGATTACCAACTTCAAGAATCTATTGCCCCAGTACACATATCTGACATCTGTAAAGAAGGAGGCTATTTTTCAAGGGATAGTTGATGATGATGCCTTTATGAGATCAAGGTTCCTTCCACATAAGTCAACCTCTGCAGCCTATGCATTGGAACACTTTCTGAACCATATCATTAAAAAACAAACAAACAAACAAACAAACAAACAATATATTGGCAATAATAACTGCTTCCTTGATATGACACGACTAGTTTTGTAAGCACCACTATTCGCTCTCCAACAACCAACTTTCATTCTTTTCAATCACCTTTCTGGAACACTGTCAGTTGTTTTGCATTCCATAATTACAGTATATACCAAAATAAACTTTGCGTTAATCAACATTAACGTTTCATTAACGCAAGCGCTTTCACCTGAATCGTTAGTAACGCAAAGTAACGATCGGGAAAATTAACGTTTGTAGTAACGATGAGTAACGATGAGTAACGATCCGTATCGCAAATTAACGATGTTTCGTTAAAATTAACGATAGGTAACGCAAGAACTCACGCGAGATTTTGGTTTTGTAACGAGACCTGGTGAAAGGACGACGTAGCCCCTGCCGAGTGTAGCGATTTAGCGTAGTCTTTTCGCGAATCGAATCACGATTTCGCGCATTGTTAATTTGCGACCGGCGTCACCAAAAACGCACACCGGGCCGCCAAAAAAGCCGGATGTTTGCCTTGAGTTTTGAAAATGAACAGCGGTAACTATCGGCTCCGTAAGCTGCTAGAATAAATGTCAGATGTTTGCCCTTAATTTTGGAAATGAATAACGGCAATATTCGACTCCGTATTATACAAAAATAAACGTCGGATGTTTGCTTATACTTTTGGAAATGAATAATGGTAAGATTCAGCTCCGTACGGTGCTGAAATTAATGTCAGATATTTACCTTTACGTTCGGAAATGAATAAGGATGAAATACGGCTCCGGAAGATGCTGAAATAAATGTCGAATGTTTGCTTTGACGGTCGAATATAAATGATAATGATATTCAACTACGTACGATGATAGAATAAATGCCGGAAATTTACCTTTACGTTCGAAAGGAAATAACAATAATATTCAGCTCCGGAAGATGCTAAAGTAAATGTCGAATTATCCCTTTGGCGTTCGGAAATGAATAACAATAATAATCAACTTCGTACAACGATGAGATAAATGTTGGATATTTGCTTTTACTTTCGGAAGTGAATAGCAACAACATTCGGCTCCAGAAGATGCTGAAATAATTGTCAGATAATTGTTTTTACGCTCGGAAGTGAATAACAGTAATATTTTGCTCCATACGATGCTAAATAACTGTCGGATGTTTGCTTTTATGTTCGAAAGTAAATAGTAATAACGATCAGCTCCGGAAGATGCTAAAATAAATGTTGAATGTTTGCTTTGGCGTTCGGAAATGAATAACAATAGTATTCAACTCAGTACGATGATGAAATAATTGCTGGATGTTCGCTTTTACGTTCGAAAGTAAATGGCAATAACATTCAGCTCCGGAAGATACTAAAATATATGTCGAATGATCCCTTTGACGTTCGGAAATGAATAACAATGATATTCAGCTCCGTATACAAATACGACGATGAAATGCCGAATGTTCGCTTTTACGTTCGAAAGTAAATAGTGCTCAATAACATTCGGCTTCGGAAGATGCCAAAATAAATGTCAGATGATTGCTTGAACGTTCGGAAGTGAAAAGCAGTATGACATTCTGCTCCATAATTAAGATGCTAAAAAAATATCAGACATTTGCTATTTAACATTTCGAAATGAATAACAATAACATTCAGTTGCGTTTGATGTTAAAGTAAATGTCGGATGTCTGCCTTGACGTTTGAATGTGAAAAACAGTATAACATTCGGCTCCGTTACGATGCTGAAATATGTCAGATGATTCATTTCACTTTCGAAAGTGGACAGCAGTGACATTCGGCTCCTTCGATCATAAAATGAATGTCGGGTGTTTGCTTTTGAATTTGGAGATGAATAACGGTAATATTCAGCTCCGTACGATGCTAAAATAAGTAACAGGTTGTTGTTTGTACGTTTGGAAATGATTAACGGTATCAATCGGCTCATAGATGATAAAATAAAGAGCGGATGTTTGCTTTCACGTCCGGAAGGTGTTAAAATACTTGTAAATGTTGGATGATTGCTTGAATTTCCATCAGAAATAAATAACGGTAACTTTTCCCTCTTTACGATGCTAAAACAAATGTCGGATGTTTACAATGTCTGCAAATGCTCCCACTTTCTCATTTCACTCACTTCAGTAATACTTGATATTTATTTTTCTATGTTTAGGACCGGTAGTTTTGCTTGTTTGTTTTTCTTTTCGGGCCACCACAAAATAAAAATCAATCATTTTGGTGGCCCGATCGGGCCACCGAAAAAAAAGTTAGTGTGGAGCCCTGGCCTTTTGTGGATAAAGTGTCTTGCTGAAAGGCAAATATCGCGGGCTTCGAGGGGATTGAAACCGCGAACCCGTACCATTAAATTGATTCTGATTTTACTTGTATTTGACGGTCAACTTTAGATAGCTTTTTTTTTTTTTTTTTTTTTCCGATACAGCTGGGGCTCCATGCGCATTTATTTACAACAACAGTATAACTTGTAATCGGAAGACGAACAGAAAGAATGTCAGCACCAGGAGTAATCGCATCGGGCCGAAAGGGGAAAAGGAAAAGTAATATATCCTGAATCTACCCCCCCCCCCACATCGACAAGACAAATGAAAAAAAAAAGAAAGAAAAGAAAATGAATTGACCCACATGACGCATAATTTTGGAAAATCTGCGGGATATTCGTTATTTCATTTTGCTGTGTTCAAACTATACACCAGTATAGCTTTTCGAGTGTGATCTTAATGCGAATGAATGTTCTATGGACTTTAAGTTTATAATGCGAAAGAGGGTAACTAAACAACAATTAATGAAATTGATAACGCCAAACAATAGGAAATTTTAGAGTGCAAGAAAAATAAGACGTCCCGGAAGTACGCCAGACATCATAATTGCTTTTTTTGTTCCTTTCTAGCTCCACAGCATCACCTAGGAAAATCGATTTGACCAAGAACAAAAGCGCGTCCCTCTTTTCTTCCTGGGCAATTACCCCGGACCCTTCCCCTGGCCCTAATCCTAACCATAACCCAAACTCCTCACCCTAAACCTAACCCTAATCTTTACTCTAACCTTACCATTAACCAGTATTCGGGGGAGGGGGGGGGGGGGGGTAATTGCCCTCTGGGGTTAATTGCCCGGATTAGGTTGCAACACACAACAAAAACCTCTTCCCTAGCCCTACACCTTCCCGATCTCCGTGTGTTGTCAGGTGAAACGACATGTTCAAATACAAGAATAAAACAACAGTAGGTATTGATTGAAACTCGACACCCATTCATGCCAGCCAGGCCAGGCTGAAATGTAACTTCAAAGCACATTCCGACAGCTGGCTGGCAAAACCACATGGCAAAGGAATTTGCGCGCGCGTGTGGATTGCTCAATAAAATTGGAGGGCCTGGGAGCGGGAAAACAAGGGTGATTACTGAGTAGTCTGAGTTATCAAAAGCAGACCTTTCGAACAATTGCAAACGTCATGATACTATTTTGTCTTCCTTTTGGACTGAAGAAAAAATCACAAAGACGAGTTGAGTACACGTTGTATCACAATTTTTTACATAGCCATGCAAAACGATTACTACTCAAGTCTTGACAAGAAGAATCAATATTCCAAGACAAATACAAAGCAGCCTCGGGTACTGACGGTGACAAGAAACGCCACGCATTCACGATGCACGTTGGGGAGCAACAGAGAGGTGGGAAGAGACTCTTCCCGCCTCCCTGGGAGCAACATGGAGTTGGCAGGGAGGGGTGATCCTGGAGTTTGTGAGAACTTCCCGATACTCCGTGACAACAGGGAGGTGGAAGAGAGACACTCCACCTCCCTGGTGACAACACGATTGTGACGATCTCAAAGCATGGACCCTACCACGCCCAGCAAATCTGCGTGCTATTTCTAAAAATTTGAAGGAACTTTGTCTCTGATCTGTTGAGTTGTTTTTGCTGAATATCAGGAGCTTTTCATGCCTGACGTTCAAATGGATGGTTGCCAAAAATTTCATAATCTATAAATCTGTCAGTAATTTATTTTAGGCTGTTGATGCTGCCGTAAAAACATTAGAAATTTCATAGGAACTAGTCAGGATAAAGAAAAAAAAAATCTCCGCACAAAACAAATACAAGTATTTTTTATTGTCATAGCTAGTCAAATTTGTGTTATACAGATATGATTAAAGCAATAGGTATAGTATTAACTATTGTATTACAAGTAGTAACACTTTCATGGTAAGTTTGACGTTTTAAACGGCTATATTAAGTTAACAAAAATCGCAGGAGATTTTTTTTTTTTAAAAGGAGTGCAACCATTTCTAAACGTGAAGGCATGTTTCATGAAAGGGGAAAAAAGAATCAACGTTTGTAATCCTGGGTCTTCGACTTGAGCTATCTTTAATTAAACATTCCTTCTCTGTTCATCTCCAAGACCCCAGACTGTTCATGACCTCCGAGAATGCGCCAGTACGCGCGGTTTCTTCTGTTGATTGGTCTCTCTCTCTCTCCACCCCTCCCCATTCCCCACTCTGGCACCTTGGCATCGTGGGATTTTTCATGTTTCTGGGTAAACTTTCATGTGAAGCGTGCCTATCAAGTCACCACTTGACTCACCTGCTGGCAGTGTAATAATGCGAGCAGAAAGTGGTAGACATGTTCTTCTGCTGCAGCTACTTTTACTGCCGAAATACTCGGCTTTGTCACCACACACTACCACCAGTTATTCGGCGAGACACACGTTGTGACTTTGTGTATTGGAATATAAATGGACTTTTGCACCTTCCTGAATTGAGTAAGTGTCTGACAGTTGTTGAAATCGTGACATTGCTAACGTTAGACAGTCGGCGTTAGTTTTAGGCTTGCGTATGCGTGATTTCATGGGTTCAATGTTCGATGGAATATGCTGGCTGTGGGGAAAAATGTGGCTTCGAAATTTTTGCTTGCCCGATTCCATTGACTGCGCCCATGAGTACAAATTTGACGACCATGACAACACGACATTGCCAGGGGAGTTCTGCTCAACTACAAAATCTTTTCGGCATTTGATATCGCTATTTAAATGCCTTCCGCCGGCAGGAATTGTCCGTAGTAAATATTACGAACGACAGTTACTTAACCGAGGCATCTCCGAGTCTCGCAATTTCCGAGATTTCTTGCCAGTCCACATGACAAGTCCGCTAACGCAAGATCTAAAAATTAACGCACAGTAACGATCTGTAACGCACAGTAACGATCTGTAACGATCTGTAACGATCATTCACGCACGGTGATCGTTAATTTTGTAACGCAGAAAGATTAACGCAGTAACGATCGGCGCTTGCGTTACACGTAAATTTAACGCAAAGTTTCTTTTGGTATATACTGTACAGCACTGGTTCAGGGATTTTTTTTTTTCAATACAAATACTAGTAGTATGAAGTCAAACACAGTAATGGGTTGCATCAGGGAGGTGGAAAGAGACCACTTCCCTGATTGCATACTACAGGTAGATATGTACATGTACATGGTACTTCTCAAACTGTTTGCATATTATATCTGCTGTTGGTTCGATAATGCATTGCAGCAAATCTGGCTCTTCAAACATTGATTAGTTTAAAGGACAAGTTCACCTTCATATACATGTGGGTTGAGTGAATGCAGCAATATTAGTAGAACACATCAGTGGGGGTTTGAGGAAAATCGGACAATCCGTTAAAAAGTTATGAATTTTTAAAGTTTCTGCTCAGTCACGGCTGAATGAGAAGACTACTATGGCTTGTGATGTCACATGTGTACAACGGTATAAAGAAAGTATAAAGAAAATTCAACATATTTTCACTTTTCTCGCATAGCAAAAGAACACTCGACTTCTTTCTTTCAGAAGACAAGGGGAATAATATCATCCTAAACATATATCAGTAAACAAGTCCAAGAAATGTGTACTTATTCAAAAAGTAAAGTTTTGTGAAATTCTCTTTTCATTTTCGTTATATTGTTGTACGCATGTGACATCACACACTGTAGTAGTCTTCTCATCCAGCAGTGATTGCGCAGATACTTTAAAGATTCATAACTTTTGAATGGATTGTCGGATTTTCCTCAAACTTTCACTGATGTGTTCTATTAATATTGTTGCATTCACTCAATCAACATATATATGAAGGTGGACTTGTCCTTTAAGCATCAGTTTCATGGAACATTTGTGGCATGAAAAATCATTCCCACTATCACACCTTCATCTTCATCCAGCCACTTTAGTCAAAGGTCTCTCCTACTATTTCATGGCTGCTATTTTTTCCCTCTTTACAGTAAGCTTTAAAGGGGAAGGCTAGTAACTGATCAGTGGGAATCAGTGGAAATGCTGGGAGATGATTGTTCCAATCCTTATGGGATTCATTCAAGAGTTCATTGTATATCTATTGTTGTGTGAAAATGATTTGCTTCAGAATGGTCTCATATTCAAGTAATGTGCAGTTTAATGCTTCCAGGTTAGCGTCCCTGGTCAGTGACGGAGCATTAATCTGCACATTACTTGAATATGAGACCGTTCTGAAGCAAATCATTTTCACACAACAATAGATATACAATGAACTCTTGAATGAATCCCATAAGGATTGGAACAATCACCTCCCAGCATTTCCACTGATTCCCACTGATCAGTTACTAGCCTTCCCCTTTAAGAGTATTTACACTGTATAATATAAATCTAATCAGAGGTAACATGTGGCATTATCACATTATTCATCTTCATGGGTTATACCATCTGAAAGGGTGACAGTGTACATGGAATTGTCACAATTTCTACTCTCTAATTTAGCACTGGTGAAAACAGTGCAGATCAACTGCATTTACAGTTATTTGATTATAAATTGAATGTTTGATTTGAATTTATTTCCACTTTGTGTTAACAACAGCAAAGAAACAAGCATAAATGAATTACAATATTTACTACTATACAATAACATTTTTAAATGGTGTAAAAAGATTATGTACATGCTATTGCAACAAATGATAAGAAATACAAAATAGTCATTACTTCAGCCCCTGTAAATTAAACACATGACAAAGTTTATACCACAGTATAGGGTGACAAAAGGTTTGACAGTGCAGTTCATTTCACTCACCTGTATATAGCAGTAGAAATCCCCAAAATGATCTGTACGGACCCGTTTTTCCTGCAGAAAAGACAAAATGATGATATTTTACACAATTTTGTTAGATATCATCATTGTTTCATAGCTATTGGGCAAGTCACCACCAATACTGACATATTGAAAAGCTGCATCAAACATTTTCTCAAGCACAGGTAGAAAAATATAAGACTCTAGTAACCCAAACTGCAGTGAATACAAACACATAATCACTTTTATATTGCATACACTGTATTATATTCTCTTGTTTAGCACTTCAAATAGACTACAATATACCCGTAATACATACCAACAGGCTCAATCCTTTATAAATGATTTTTGTAAAGATTACTCTTTTTTACAACTATGATACTTCTTCCAGCTAAGTACAGGGTGTATGTGTCCAACTCATTCCACCATAAAATGCAAATAGATTCTAAATTGAATTCTGCAATAAACAAATGTTGAAATCAGCTACATCATCATCTATCACACACAAGGTTCCGTTCCACAAATGAGAAGTCCGATGTTCAATGCATGTTGGTACAGATACACCTACAACATACATTGTAGGTTAACAGCGAGTTTGTGGCTCGTACAAGTCAAGACTTCATTGACAGGATGTCAATCTTGATCACAATACAGCATTACAATTTCACCAATATAAGCAAGCAGAGCATAAGACCCCCACATCTACATGTCTCCCCATTAGCCAACAGGAAGTATTTCTGTTCATCTCAAGCACTCTACTCACCACCCACGCACTCTCTCTAGCCAAGACACACACATACTCTCTTTCGTATCCAAGGAGGAGAGGCCATTAATAGTACAATATGTACATAACAGGATGAAGGGACAGTACATAATGGAAACTGTGAGCTTCTTCAGAAGGGGAAATGAAAAGATTGCTGAGGAAATAAGCAACCATTGACTTCAATGAATCACAAAACTGTTCGCGTTTGCCATCTCTGCTCTTTTGTAAATTTTACCATTCAAGTATATGCAATTCTTCATCTCATGGCTAAATTCATAGAGGGCAAAGTGATTGTGTGCTACAAGAAAGGTACCTGGAGTAAATCTGAAGCCAGTGAAGTCACCTGAACTCTAACTCTTCAACAGTACATGATACAGAATATGAATAGCTGATTTCCATTTTGATTCAATGTCTAATGCATATTACTTCAGTGAATTATGAAAATTCATACCAATATTTATGAACTCTTTCAATGCACACATACTCTATACTTCGGTGGAGTTAAATACATAACGGAAAAAAGATGATATAAATCATGAATATACTTCATCTACAATTATGATCTTCAAAAGACTGATGAGATTAATGGCAGGACTAGAAATAAATTAAAATTTGGGGGGCCAAGATAATATAGTACTAGCTATATTTCCAATTCCTTATTCTCAAGTAATATGAGACTTTGAAGACTTCAAATAAGCTGAAGGTTCTTGAAGATAAATCAAATAATCTCTATAGGGTTAAAGTAAGGTGCTTAAATCAAAATATAAGATACATTTGGTTGCTACATGTTTCGAGCAGACCCATTCACATTCAATTCTAGATTACTAATTGCAGCTTTTTGCAGTCCTGAGTGGCTACACAGCAAAAAGTCTTATGAATTCTGCTAGCTGATCTTCACAGCACTCACTGGTCGCAAATAACTCAGATCCCAAGTGTGGAGAATTGATACAATCATGCATTGTACAAGATGCATCTCATACAGTCAGCTTGATGTACCGTAATGAATCATATGATATTACAGACAGCACAGTTTCCTTCAGCTGACTACAGGCAAATTCAACAGACTGGGAGTGGCAAACCTTCTCCATCTGTTACGTGACAATACACTGGTCTATTTATCAAGTTATGTATACCTCTATCACAACAAAAATGCATGAAAAGCATGAAAAGCTGTTTTGGGCTGTTCTGGCAAAATACAGTATTACAATTTACATAAGAGGACTGGCCTATCGCCACAGGGAGCTACCTCTTATTTCTTTCTTCTTTTTTCTTTGACACTTAAAGGAAAAAAAGGTCAATCTCTTGAAATGTACTATTGCATACTTTATTGCAGCTTAATAATGTGAAGTCATACAGTGTATACCTGCTTGTATTCTAGTTCTATGTTACGATCTACTAAATGTACATGCTGTAATACAACTGCATGGTGCTTCAATTTACAACTGAATTCATAACATATTATTACCGGTAATAAGGACAATTCTGACAGGATGTTGCATAAGTACTCTCTTACGAAGCACAACATCTGCACATCTTTTACATAATTTATCTTCCCTAGTCAGTTAATTTTACCAGTCACACTAAATGTGTCACTTACAGCTGTACTTTAAATATTATGAAGTCAATCAAAGCATGTTGGTGGTAACACATGTAGCTGTGACCTTACAGCTCAAAGCTTGGGAACAAGAATTGGTCTGGATGCAGGAATACCTCCACCAAAGGAGGTTATGTTTTCGTGTCGGTGTTGGTTTGTCTGTTTGCAAAATAACTCAAAAATTTATAGAGCAGATTTGGATGAAATTTACAGTAAAAGTCAATAATGACACAAGGAACAGACGATTACATTTGGGTAGTGATCAAGGATTTTTTATGAAATTTTGAAGGATTAAAAAAAAAAAATATATATTTTGGCAAATAGGGTCAATGAACTTGGGAGTTAAAGCTGCACGTATTTGAGGTTTGCATATATGTGTACTTAAGTATGTGATCTACTTGAGGAGCCATGCAGCTGCAGGAAGCTGATGAGGTAAACTACTCCTTGGCTTTTTCTTTTTTAAACTACAATTAGAAATTGGGCAATTTTCAGCATGCGTGTATGGGTGGAAATGAGCTGCTTAGCAGAGGTCTGCACTCTCTGAGTGCTTTTCTAGTTTTAGTTTAAGTCAGAGAAGAGGAGAATCTCAGCTTTAAGATGACTTATAACTCATCAAAACTAGATATTCCTTAGCACCATAGTGTGACTTATCTCATCAAAACTAGATGTTTTTAAGCAGCAGAGTGTGAGTAAGCTCATCAAAACTAGATATTCTTAAGCAGCATAGTATCGTTGATACAATATCCACTCTGTTGGATACAAAGGTGCTTTGAAGTAACAGGACCAATCAAAGCTCATTGACTTGCTCTCAGCGTGCATTTATACACAAAAGGTGACTTAGAAGTCAAACCCTTTAACCCTATAAAGGGATTATCAGATTATCCCTGGGACCTGGCACACTCATTAAACACCCTATTCATGACCATCTTGAAGTATCAATGCTCCTACTTACCTGTTTTCAAACTTTTTTGCATGGCTTTCATGAACACTTTTATGCACCTCATGGGGTAAAAGGGGGGGGGGGGAGACACCATGCTGAAGAAACACAGGCCTAGCTTTCAAGACAAAAGAAAATACTATTCTTAATCAATGTTCTGTTTCCAAATTCAAACTTCACATGAAAATCAGTATGGCAGGCAAAGAAAGGGTGCTGAATCTCCAGTGCCTATAAAAAGGGACTTGACCTTTGAGACTCTTTATAGGATTTGCAATTCACAAAGTTACATTTGAAATATGAGATACATGTACAGCTCAGCGTACACAACTGAAATTGTGTACTTTTCATTTAAGACTTGACTGAGCTAACTACCTATGATAGGAATATGTTATACAACTCACGCACATCACACACAGTGCGCAAGGTCAAGGGTTTTAAATTATCACATCTTTCTGAGGAAGCATCTTGCCTAGCCGTGAAAGTCTCCAGAGGGAATCTTTTCCATTTTATATTGGTTGTGACACGATGACTCTTTTGGAATATACCTTGCTACCAAAAGAGATGAATCTCTTTTATGTTATACAGGTTGGGTCACAACTTCATATCTATAGCAAGTAGATGCTGTACAGAAAAAACAACAACAACAACAACAAGAGACCCGGGGGTTCACGCGCTCACCTGAGTATCGCAATTTTACCTTCCATGCATTCTTGCACACTCTTACCTGAGAACATTGGAAATTTAGGTCTGCATATAGATTCCCCCCCCCCCCCCCCCAACTCCAGGGTGGGGGGGGGGGGGGGGGGGCAGGTAGCCCTGGATCTGCAATGAACAAACTTGGAACTAAAGCCATCAATGTACAAACTCATGGTATTAACTTTGCTTTATCATTTCTGGTTCTAGAGTAGAAGATTTTAAATATTCCTTAATGTGGGGGGGGGGGGGGGAGTGGGCCCCCTAGGAGCCCCAAAGAGGGACATGGTGCCCATTTGAAGGAATTGAGATTCTATCCCCCTAGGGATGCTACCTGCTAAGTTTGGTCAAAATTCATCATGAGGTTTTCAAGAAGAAGATGAACATGTACAATTCAGGCCCCATTACAACTGTAGGACTTCTCCCCATCCCCTATCCTGGGTCCCAAGGGGGGGGGGGGGGGGGCACCCCTGATTCTGCCAACCCCATGAACAAACTTGAAACTACAGTCATCAATGTACTAACTCATAGTATTATGTAAGCCCTATCACTTCTGGTTCCAGAGAAGATTTTTAAAGATTCCTTAATTTTAGGGGGTTTGGGCCTCCTGGGGGTCCCCCAGGTGGGCCATGGTGCCCATTTGAACAAATTGTGATCCTATCCCCATAGGGATGCTACCTACCAAGTATGGTGAAAATCAGACATGGCGATCTCAAAGTGAAGATGAAAATGTACAATTTAGGCCCCATTAGGACCCCTCCCCTGGGTCCCAAGGGGGGCACCCCTGATTTCCCCGTGAACAAACTTGAAACTACAGTCATCAATGTACTTACTCATAGTATCAACTAAGCCCTATCACTTCTGGTTCTAGAGAAGAAGATTTTTAGAGATTCCTTAATTTTAGGGTGTTTGGGCCCCCCTGGGGCCTCCCAGGTGGGCCATGGTGCCCATTTGATCAAATTGAGATACTATCCCCCTAGGGATGTTACCTGCCAAGTTTGGTGAAAATCGGTCATGGGGTTCTCAAGAAGAAGATGAAAATGTAAAAAGTTTACGCACGACGGACGACGGACAACGGACAACGGACGAGACGCACGACGGACGACGCACAACGCACGCCGGACAAAGAGCGATCGCAATAGCTCACTTGAGCCTTTGGCTCAGGTGAGCTAAAAAAAGATCATAGTCTGGATATGGTGTGAACATGCATAAATGTCCCTTGGCAAGGGTCCAATGCCTTGTCAAGGACCTCCTGGGCTCTAGGGTTCTCTGGATGCTCTCTGTTGCGACCTAACACCCCTTTCAGTAGCTCATGCATTTTTGGCCAGCTCCTGGCCCAATTTGCCCCATGCCAAGCAGTAAAAATTGCGTTCAGTAACCATAGCACAGGCATGATACTTTTACGATGACCCATTCACGAACTCGGCCATGTAAGGGATAACTACCATGGTAACTGATCGTGCGCTCCGGCGGAGGGCACAGCCAGGTAATTGTGAACTTTGACCATGCAAGGAATTTTGGCCCAAGCCTGGCATTGCTTTTGTTCATAAACTCTTCCATCGGCACCAGGACCGAGCCTGGCTCGCGCCTGGTGCTAGCTTTAGCAGCGCCAAAGTAGCCCGCTCCTGGCATGGGCCACTTTGGCCCAACCCATTCATAAACTCAAAATTTTACAACTTAGCTTGGGCCTGGCCTGAGCCAGAGGAGTTACTGAAAGGGATAGAGTCTTCTTTTTGAACATTTGACTACAATGAATGAGCAGCAATCCAAAGGACAAAAATCTTTGATGTCAAGAGATATTTTTGACTCATTTACAATTCCTTAGTACCACAAGGTTGTCTGTTTTTGGTATGATCTTACAAGATCAAACATTTCCTTTGATGAGAGTCAAAAAAACCCTTGTGAACCACCATGATTTTATGTCATCAAATATTGGTATTGAGACACAGGGAAGTCTTGCTTTTACAAGCACTAGGTCCACACTAGCCGCATTTACACCTACTAACAGCGCGATTTGTAAAATCGTGATATTTTGGTTCCACCGTTTACACTTGTGCAAAAGTATGCGAAGTTTGAGCTTCACGAAACATCGCAATTTTTTGGTCGGTAGTGCGCATGTGTAATTTACCTCTCTTTAACACGGTAGATCAGTGGAAGCGCAGGCTATTCGTATTCACTGCAGTGCAGTCTATTTTGCTCACTGCAGTGCAGTCTATTTTGCTCACAGCTAGCTAGCTGGTTGGAACGTTGAGCCAGGGCCGGCTTTTTATCAGTCCAATGCACACATAAATTTGTGTTTCTCGAGAGTGTAAACTTACGGTAAAACTATATAGCTTGCTATATTAGATCACATACGTAGCAGGTGTGTAAAACTTCAGCTTAGTATGGGAAAGTTGATGAAAGTAGCATTCAGGAGGATCATGAAATTTCGCCGATATGACGAAAGTGACGTTTTTTAGGACCGGTATTTCATCAGTCGACAGCAAGAACTCACCATTGTTTTACAGACACTTGTTACATACTCCTGTATTCCACAAAGTCAACGTATACAGAGAGCAGTATGGGCACTCCAAAATCAACGCATTTCTGGGAGAACATTATTTTGTTATTTTGTTAAGTTTTTATAGGGTGATGATACGTGGTTTGAGAACTTCAGGTTTGTTACTAGTTTTCATATATACAATATACAGGTGTAGTTTCATCAGGAAGGTGAGAGACCACGAGTCAAGGATCGGCCGTTTACCTGTACAGCATGTACCCTGTACTATGGCCAGCAGCCGACATACATGTACTCTACATGTTCTTAAGAGGGATCGGAAGCGCGCGTAAACTCCTGGTGCAATCTGATACCGAAAGTCACGTGATGAAAAATCACAATATTTCTGCAGCTTGGGTTTACACTCGCTAAACTTTGCCTCAAACATAGCGATGTTTCAAAAAATCGCACTCCGGCTGGCGATTTTTCTGGCGATGTTTTGAGGGCGTTTGGGTGTTGCTGCTTAGCAACTTGCACCGAATGTTGCGATTTTTCCAAGCAAGTGTAAATGGGCCTACTCATGTAGTATTTTGTGATGACATTGTAACTTTATTCCTGATTGTAGATGCATTCTCTGTAAATAAATTCACTACTATTCCTTTAAACACATCATGTAGCATCTGGATAAACACAGGCATGAATGTGTCTTACATTGTAAGTGCTTATTTATGGTGTGTGTGTGTGTGTGTGTGTGTGTGTGTGTGTGTGTGAACAAGTATTTGTGTCATTTGAAAAATCACAAAGTTTACCTTTAAAAAAAAAAATCCCCAAATTTGTGATAAATACTCTGTACACCATATATTTAGCAAGTCTAATTTTTCATGAATCGGGACTTCCCTACAATTTCCTGAGTGGATTTATTCACAATCTTGGAAAACAGAAATGAACTCAGAATGTGTGCATGTACCTCACATTATTATTGACATGAGAGTTAATAATTTTGCTTATTGTTAAATATGCGAATAGCACCCAACTTGCGAAATTAGCGAAAATAAAAACCTCATGAATTTTATGGTACATTTACAGAGACTCCAACTCTCCCGCTTTCGACGGGAGATCTCCCGCCGAAGGCCATTTTTGCAGAATCTCCAGTTCTCCCGCTTGAGATTTAATTTCTCCCACTTGAAATGATTTCTTACTTAATTTCACTGTATGTTGAAAAATAAGCCTTTAGATAGCGCGAGAGAGCATCTAAAACCTTAGACCGCAAGGGACTTCGCACTCGTGATGTGCACTTCGCGCACATCAAGTTGGAGTCTCCCGTTTGCTAGGGGTTTCAGGCGTGAGAATCTCCACATCAGAAGGTGCTTGGGGTTGGAGTCTCTGCATTTACTGTATATCAGTATGTAAAGTACTTAATGCATTACATGTTCAGGAAAGTCATACAACACAAAGAAACAAATAAAAAAGAAATTAATAGAGATATCAAAGGTTGAAAAAAAAAATTACAAAGCTTGATGTTTGCTCTCCCTCTCCCTCTTTTCTGCGAAGCAGATGGCTTGCATTGTATTCCAGTCTCATTATATTCCCAAACACCTGCTGTACTATACACTTGGCACAGGATGTGAATACACTGTACATACAATGTACACACTTTTCCAGGGTCCTTAACAGTAAACGGTTGACATTTGCAAACTCTGTTTGTGTGAATCTTACTTGAAATACCACAGATAGATTTGTAAACACAATGTAAATATTGAAAAAAAAAAGCTCTGAAAAAAAAAAAAAATACCGTAAGAATATAAATCAATCACAGCATAGCAATCAAAAGAGATGAAAAAATGTGAAAAGTACACGTGAGAATATCCTTAAGTCTACTGATAATTCTCGTAGACATTTGCGGGTCAATTTTTTTTTTCTTTCTCCCTTTCATTTTGTAACAGACAGAATCATCCATACAATGCACAATCTTTCTCATGGACTTTCACTGCCCACGCAGCTATGCTGTTACCCCTGGCATTCATACATTTCCCACCACTTAGTCTGTGGCACAGCCATCACACCATGTGGGTAATTGGGCATATCATTAGGTATAGCTGGAAGTGTGTGCTGAACCTCACTGCGTACGCTGGAGTGCTTCGGCTTGTTATGGCGACGAAGAGTCTCTGCAAGAATGGCAAGGACACTTGGAGACTTAGACGCTTCATCAAATTGCATGTACATTGTACATGTACAAGAAGACACGTTTTTATTTAGGGCAATACTATGCATCACATATTACTTTTCCTACAGTTTTTATGCTCCTTCTATGCTGGATATGAATTGCATTCAGCATGTATGTACTGTTATCAATCAAGCCAACCAATACATTTCGAAGGTGTTGGGAAGCTTACATCATTGTATCAAATTGTCCTACTGGGTTATCACAATCTTGTGGGGGGGGGGGGTGGACAACAACAAATGTCTCAAGTAGGTAGGCCTATACATTATGAAATCTGTTTATGGTTATATTACAGAGATACAAGTCATTAATGAAGAATTACAAAATTTTGCATAAAAAAATAAACTACTAGTAACCATGCCACAGTCCTCTACACCCCATCCATTGTGCCATCAGTACACACATTGAGATATTTTGTTTCTTTTTTCTTTTACCAATGTGCCTTATTAGCACTTTTAAAAGTAATCATTTTAAGTGTACAAATCAATTAATTGCCATATAATGCAAGAGGATACATGTACACATATGTTCTTGTCATACCAGGTGGAGAAGTCAAGCTAATACAATGTATGCATTATACAAAAGGCAGCCATCTTCACCTGACCTGGTCTCTAGATCTTATTGACTTACAACACATCTGCTGTTATTCTCAATAGTTGATATCCTGTAAACGTGTATGTTGCTGCATTTCCTGCTTCAACACTGATCACTTCACGTATCATGAGGAACTACTGCATTCATAAGTGATACTTGCTCATATAGCCACAAACTATACATGCAGTTTATACTAACATGTTTAGAGGGATATCTTACCTAACCTACCATTGTAGGTGATATTCAACTATGGGCAGTAGGCCTATACAATATCTGACAAAATATAATTCTTCCTGATTCTTGGCCAATGAGGCAAATCCAGATTCAATTATGTAGTGATGTCTGCTGCTTAAATCCAGATTCAATTATGTAGTGATGTCTGCTGCAACAAATGTTGGCTTGTTTGTGCTCTGCAACCCAACTGCATCATATGCTAACAAGGCTGAGTATACAGTTATTTTCTTTCTCAAATTCACGAAAATTTCATGCCATAAAGTACAATGTATGCATGAACTAAAATTTAAGGTAATGCTTTCATCGTCCAGCTCATACATCAGTGGCACCAGTGAGTTTTCAAACCAGCAGCAGACTGTAAACATCATTCCGCACAATGCTTGTGTCATGGAAATGAATACAAACTAAGCTTTACCTTATTGCCTAAACCGAAATTTAGTGGTCAAACCCTTCAGACTGCACAAAATGTGCACACTGAATCGAACCTAACTTGACCAGCAAACACCTGCACATGACTGCAGGTAGAAACATTCTAAAGAACAGAGTTAAAGAGCAACCTGATTCAAGTTTGCCTTTGGATTTACAACATATATGCACTGTCCTTAATCAGCATCTTGGACATTTTTCCAAATGTAAAATGCACTACTGTAATTCTTTGGTACTGTGAAAGGGTTCCCTGACAATGAGCAAGTGCAATGTACAGAGAGAGGGAGAGAAGGGAGAGGGCTATGAAAGAAGGCAATGATCTGTACAGATGGGTTTCACTTGAGTGAGACACCAAGTTCAATGCCCTTTCTAAGGGCAAATCAGGACAGCACGCCTGCTTCAGGGATATCATCTGAACCAACTTATCGCAGGGAAGATGACTCCACTGGTATTATCATGCAATGTTCAGTATTTGCAGTCATTAATTACATACATACGGTATAGCACAGTTTTCCCCTCAGTGTGAGTGTATGTGAGTAGGGGTAGGTGTGTGATGTGTATGTTCCTTACTCATCTGTTCCCATTCAATCATTCCCTATGTACAGTACATGTATGCACAATACTAGTGTACACTGCCATTCTTTGTCCTCATGTTCAGGAGCAGGAAACAGCAGTACCAACAACCAAATTACTCCACATTAAAGGCACAATTAACCATCTGCAGGTGAATCAAAAACTCAGCATTAGTGAACTTCAAACTAGTTCTAAAATGTGAGTTAGGGATAGAAATAACCAATGTAAAAATTTGAGCCAGTATGATTGTGAAATATACAAAATGTGAACAATAGTTAAGATAAAAATTTTTCAGACTATACAGTCTGCAGTTATGGTTTAATGAGAAAAATAGTGATGTATCTCCTTGTATTTCAGGCTGTATTGCAAAAATTTTATATGGTAGTTGGATGTTTTGTGATACAACTGACCTACACATATGCATCAAATATGATATCTTGAACATTTATTATATCACTGCTCCCAAAGGAAACATGATCTTCTTATCTTTTGTTCTTTATCTGTGCAGAATATTACAGCAGGTATAAAATCACAAGGCTGTCACGAATGGTTAATTAATATTCAAACTGACAGATAGCCGCCAATCCCAAATTCTATTGTCAGACCAGTACAACAAGATGGTTTAGCAACATTTGTTGTTTATCTGGCTTGTCAAGACAATTTGTCAAAAATGATTTAAAAGAAAAAACATCTTTTTCAATATACATTGTACTGTTGAAAAAAAAAACAATCAAAAACTTAAACAACCCTCTGTAATTCTCTGTAATAATGATGTAGCCATCATAAACTGTAGTAAGGTACATTGTGGCTTCAATCAATTTACCAGATCAGTGTTTGAGATTGGCAAAATCTCCAATAGACAATGCATGTCTGTACCTTATAAAAAGGAAATTCACCATAAGAACCACTAGACATCACCAAAGTCAATCCTCTTTAGTATTCTATCAAATAAAAACAGGCAGCATCAGATACTTTTGAATACAAAATCTATGATATTCAAGGCAAGTCTGCATGCACCCATTTTCCCAAATAATATGGTAAACGGGATATATCCAGCTAAATTGCCCTTGACGAATATGCAACATGTAACATGAATATTGTTTGTAAATTTCAAGTACTTCCTGTAATAGTCATATGACTCCTTAACCCCCTCCCCCACTCCCCCCAGAAACACACACACTATGTATACGTAATGCCTAAATATGTACACAGACAATTATAAGGTACACCCAATATCATGGTAAAAGTATGCAACCATGTGTATGTACTGCATGCACATATTCTTCACTAATCAGGTGGGTTTTTTTTTTTTTTTGTCTGGTACTCTCTCAGGTATTGCCCTACACAGGAGGGAATATGGCTCAACACACAGCTCCGGATCAGCTCTGGAAATGTCAAATGTAAATGCCCGCTCATCACATGCACACTTCAGTGATGGATTACAGCCTCTTTTTTTCTTTTCTTCTTTTTTTTTTTGTGTTCTTCTCATTCATTTTTTGATGCATTGTTCTTTCTGCAATAATGTGTATTTCCTATAGTACCAGAAGATTACACTAATCGGGTGATTGGAAAAAAAAAATCATGAAGACTTGAATATTAAACAAATAATCACTCTGAGCCTGATTGCCTTGCTTTTCCCATAATTCACTGTTCCCTTGTTGATCTTACAAAGTACAGTACAATGTACAGTATGCATGGTTCCTCATCAAAAAAACAAACAAGCACTGCTGCTGGGGTTTCTTTTCTATCTCTTTCTAAATGGATATCATACTCATTCTCAGTCATATTGGATACAACCAATACAGATACAAGGTAGAGTGTTGAACATGCCGTCATTCATTGTACACTGTTCATCAAGGATTTTGATGGACTTGCCACTGGATCATAAATCCGTAGCAATTGGAATGACATTACCTACGTAAAAATTGATGTCGGGCCTCTAAATTAAAAAAAAAAAAGGCTATCTTTTGGTGGTTGAAACACGACATAATTCTTCAAATCTTTTGAATGTATTTGAGGATATTGTTGAATATACTGTAGGTGGGTTGTAGGTAGACCGTCTCATGAATAAACCTGTGACTTTCATGGGCATTTTCACCTTTAAAAGCCAATATTCGTGTGTAGTATTGTCTGAACCAAACACTCTGTTCATGGTTTCGCCTTGCTGGTACGAACATATGCACCTTAACATACAGTAAGTACTGTATACACATCACATGCTTGTGTATTATGTGTGTGTGAGTGTGTGTGTGTGTGTGTGTGAGCGGTTACGATGTGGCTGGTATGAATACTCGAAGGCATGGATAATAGTTTTTAAATACGTATTTTGTTAATGTACATGTACAAGACTAGAATGTGGGAACAAGTCAAAAACAGTAGTATCACATGAACAAATCAATGAACCTGAACAAAAAAAGAGGCTTGGCCCATGGCCTATTAGCCAAGTACTGTTAAAGTTGCAAGCAACCAACTTTCACAAATAGACTGTTTTTGTAATTCATTACAACTTATTAATGTTTTCTTTTCCTACACTAGTAACAAAGCATTTTATTCACCTGCTCCATGCCATTAAGTTCCATCTAGAGGCAGTAATTCACTTAGTTGTTGCTTAGCTGAGCAAACCTCCGCTAAGCTTTGTGGTTCTTATTCCTGTTAAATGCAACTTTTATTATTGGAAAAATGAGCAAAGAAAATGGGATTCCATCAGGAATGCAACTTTTGTGAACAAAACAAGCATAAAATCGTAATACATTACAGAACCAGTCTATTTTGCGAGGAGCAAAGATTCATGAAAATAAAATGCATGCAAATGTTTGTTTTTTTTGTTGTCTATAATGCCTGTAGCAATTCGCGAACGTTTCATGCCGTGAAAAAGGCCATCGGCTCAAATTTGTGAAAGTTTCGTGCTGCTAATATTTCTGGTTTTACAGCATACTATACAAGGTTCTACACTTGAAATCAAATCTTGCATCAAAACCCTATTCTTATGCATAAAACATGGCAAAACCTTAGTTCCTATCAATCACATTTTAAACACTTCACTTCTCCCAAGGGCGCATTCCTTGTATTGAACTCTTCGTACTCCTTACTTATCTAGTCATTCAATTGGCAGCTAACTAGTAATCGCTATGTGTAAAGTCGATCATCTAAAATGTTGATGTTCTGAGTCATTATTACTATCAAGTATAGTGGCGGATCCAGGGGGGAACACACCGGGGGCGTGCCCCATTTAATTTTGTAAAGGTGCCCCCTCTTTACGGGATTCCTGGATCCGCCCCTGAAGTACAGCACATGCATGTACTTCCCGTAGAGTCAATGTAATTATCAGCGGGTGTTTGAAAACAATACATACACTGTACACTGTAATTTATGTACCACAGACCTCTACAATGTATTTATTCCAACATTATCGAGATTTGAGACATATAAAAGGAATGGTTCATATGTACCCCGATTGAATTGGATCTTTTTTTTTCTTTTGACTCTAATCAAACATTTAAAAAGAGGACAAGACTTTGCAGTTCTGACGAGGGTTGAATAAAAATGGGGTATGATTTTTTTTTTTTTGGGGGGGGGGAACACCCCCTTACCCTAGACTGATCAGACCCTGTGCAAAGTATGACAAGGACCTGTACAATTTCATAAAGACCCCCTTGTTACAGCTTCAAAATATTACAAATTCATATTTTCTTAAAATTCTATATTTGCACAAAATATGTGTAGATTGCTTGGACTTAAATTTGGCATCACAATCTATAGCAAGCCATCAGGCACTCCCCATGGGGCAAAATTTACATTTCTGACTGCAAAACCTATTCATTGCTGCACCTGTCCAAGTACTTACTATGCAGTCTTTAGTCATCTGCCACATAAATCGATTTCTGCTACATATTTCTGCTCTATGTATTGCCACACCGTGACACGGCAGCATGACCTTTTTAAACTTAAGTGCCCAGTGACTACTATCTTCTGCCTACATTGTATAGCAGGAAACTGAAAAAATGAACTTTATTGTGCAGATGAAGCAATTAACCGGCATTTTTTTTTTTTTTTTTTTTTTTTTGCAAGTTGTAAATTGTTGAAGTCAAAATCTATTTAGATCTAGATCTAGATGATCCTAGAAGCAGGTCAGAGTTATAGTTGGGTGATCCACACCTCCCCATAGTTAATGTTTATGCATATTTGAATCACATTTCATCACTGAAATTCTATGAAATTCCACTCACATACAGGAAAAATGCTGAAGATTCCAATAGAACCACAAGTTCGTTGATCAATTCCGGAAATTTGCAGGAGGGTCGTCCTCAAACAAGAATGATGCGGAATAGTTGTGCGCTAAGGAAGGGACCCGCAACTTGTCACCCGCGCTCCCATAGACAAAGCACGTAAAAGACGTGTGCGTGTAACCGTGATGCTCCCATAGACAAACACGTAAAAGATGTGTGCGGGTGAACGTGATGATACTTCTAACACGTATTCCTAATATAAATTTCTCACCACAGTTTGCTTGTTTGTGGTACCTCTGCCAAATTTCAAGTGTTTTGAGGGATACTGAACACACTCCTGGGCATAAATTTTTGTTCTGTGCACTTGTATGCAGGGTGGCGGTATATTATTTGGACCCCTGGCGAGGTGCTGGCATCTCGCTACACCTTGTATACATAATCAATACAAAATTGTGTCATTACATCGAGTTATCAATTTTTTTGATGGCCATTTGGTGCAGCACTGTCACTTTGCACCAGTGCTGTGTCAAGTTAACACTATAATAGAGTCTAACTTCGGCTAAATCGTGATATCGCCCTCGGTCCCCTCTTGTTCTGCGTGTGCGTCTTCACTATGTGCAAAGTCTATGGAGGTTGAAAGCAGTCTCAGGCTATGATGAAATGAATGGAGTGGAGACCTAGATGTATTTCACGATAACGTTCTAGTGCCTCTAGTCTAACTTCTAGAAGAAATTCGTATCTAACTGATGCTACAGACAGGCTACAGTACAGGCAAAAAAAACCAAACGAACAAGCAAGCAAACAAAGCTCTGAGAAAAAACAAACAAACAAACAGGTAACTGGTTAAATTAAGATCTAAACAACTAGAAATTTTAATGAAAACTGATTTGGAACAATGTCAATGCAATGGTAGCGTAACTTGATACAGGTCTAACGTTAGATTTCTAACGTTATAGATCTAACGTTAGGCCCTAACGTTAGTATAAATACAACAAGTGTGAGCAAGAAAAAACAACAACCAATCAATAACGCCACATTTTTAGATGTCTGGAGTTCCCAATAATACTGATTACTGGGCTGGTTTCTACACCACATCATTTCAAGGAGTCAAGGCATCTAACAATAGTAAAGAACATTTCAGGCATTAATTAGGTAAAACAAACCAGTGACAGTGTCAATTCTGGTTTTAGAGTCATCTGCTCTGTTTTCACTAACAGTGTTAGAACTACCGGTTTAGTCTAGTTCACTTTATTCAAATCCCAACGCAGGCGAGATGCTTAAAAGTAGAAAATTCAAAGGCTCAAAGTCGAGCTTGAAAATAACATAGCGTGTGTTCCTACCACAGGTTGCGGAGCAACAGTTGGAGATTGGGCGTCTTGGTTAGAATTTGCCATTTCTGAAGCCTGTGAAGGAGCAACTACTAGCGTTATCTCAGACAGTTCCAGGTAGGTCGGATGACAAGATGGGTAGTCCTCGTGTTGCCCGTCTGCTGCAGAGCGGTACCTACGACTAAGTACGCGATACAAAATTATGGTTTGTATCAAAGGTTTGTATTTGGGCGATAGCGACGTCGCAACTGATGACTGTAACGTTATTAGCTGTCTGAGAGCAAAGTCGCTACAAATACAATGTTCACGTACATGTGCAACGTTATGTTGTGAGGAGCCTGTTTTGTCCTGACGACTCAGAAAGAGTGAATGTGGCCTCGCTATGTTGAATTCTCAAGTTGTTTCAAGCGGTCACTGATATGCACATCCACGGCCCGGGATCGCGAATCGATGGTAAGGTTCTTCGACTACACCACCAGCACACTGCAGACTGACTGCACTGTGCTGTAACTGTACTATACTAGGCGACTTTCGACTGCATACATACAACACGCGATCCGATCCGACGCGTCGACGATGGTGTGGGTGGATGGAACGTGCGAAGTAGGCGCACACCCTCAGTCTGAATACAGTACTAAGTATTTTAGTCGGTTGTTGTTGTTGTTGTTGTTGTTGTTGTTGCTGTTGATGGTGGTGGTAGTGGTGGTGAAGCTAGTCTCTTGTCAAGGCTGCCCTCTCGTAGTCTCATCATACAGCGAGAGGACTTTGACAAAAGGCTAGTTTGAAGTCGGTCGTAAATACTAGTGATAAGTACTGAATTTTGAGTGACACACAAGCCATTAAAACCAAAACAACAACAATTTTCCGAAATAATACAGATGCATGTATAACTTTTAAGCAGGCAAGTATGTAGACGTATAGCGACAGCTGACCAAGGACCCCTATTACAATCTTTACCTTTTTGTGTGGAAAAATATCTTTAAAAAAAAAGAGAAGGGAAGAAAATTTATAGAGCAGTGTTTGGCGTAGATATTCTATAGAGAACGGGAAACGTCACTAAACACAAAACAACAACAACAACAACATTTTTTTTTTTTCAAAACGTGCAGGTCACTTCAGGGCTGTGCTGCTCAATTCAATACATAAAGTTTGTAGTAGTAACCGAAGCGACAAAATAGTCTTTTATTCCAGACTTGCAAACCCCGTGCTAGCCCTTGCATTATATCAACCTTGCATGGATTGCACTAACACTGCAATAACCCATAATACATAGAAGAAAAACAAATAAATGGATAAACAATAACAGCAGGAGAGAAACAGAGCTTCTGTAAAAGGTCAAGCTACATCCTCTCTGATGCCTAAGATTAAGGTTTCAAAACAGATGATTGTGTATGGTAGATGTACCGTAGTAGGCCTACTAGTATTGGTGGAGATGAGGATCACACTTTTAATATGAGATACTTATAAGCCATATTGAAGAGCATACAATTCTAAGACTGAAGAATTCAAGTTTGTTTGATGAAAATCGGTTTTGAAATGGCTGAGATATCCCAAAACAAAGAAAAACAAAGCGATCCTAATAAAAGTTGGGTCCCACCTTTTCACCTTTTATGGAACGCTTTGTTTTGAATATCTCACCAATTTCAAAACTACTTTTCGTCAAATAAACTTTAAATTCATCTCAGAATTGTGGATATGCTCTTATATTTCATAAGAGATTTCTCATTATCTCACAAGAAGATTTGGAAACCTGAAACTTGTCTCAACCAAAACTATACCATCCCTTTAATGTTTAGGTTACACTTTCCTTTGTGGTTCAGATAAACGAGAAAAGAAAAGAAAGTGCTGCAACAGCGAATTGATACTAGTAATCCAAAACCTGTATAAAGATTGCAGCACGACATTGTATGATCATATTTAAAAAAAAAAAGGAAAGAAAATGCAGGTGAAAGTGTCCACTCTTCATATATAATTTGTATTATTCGTTATTTCACGATAGAAATAACACGGCAATGTGATGATCTACAACTATTAAGTTACATGTACTGTAAGATAGTGATGCAGTCCGGTGTACTTCAAATAATGTTTTGCAGTGACGTGATTAATTATTTCTATTTGGTACAAATTTTCGCCACTAATAAGAAGAGTATAGGGTGACCCATGAAGTGTACATGAAAAAGAAAAAAAAAAATAGGTAAGAGTGAGGAAGAGTTTTAGAAGGTGAGAACCACCAGATAAGTCAGTCTTTTAATCAGACTTACCCTTCCTACTGCTGTACAATGACGGTCACATGAGGGCGTACACCACCTTTCTGTCAATTGCCATTGGTAGTATTGGTCGGTCCGGACCGTGTAAAAACAGGCAATAATCTTCTCTGCCTCATGAGTCAATAATATGTTTTCACAATTATAGAGTAGTTCGTTCTGTCATTATGGCAAAAGTCTCGGGGGCAAGCCATCGCCATGGGAAAATGAATTCAAATTATGTAATTAATAAAATTCTTTACAAGAGACTCTCCATGGCGACCACCCGAGTGCTGTCTCGATCTTTAAACCCGAGCTTCAAAAGCATCACCTGTAGAGGGTCTGGTTCAGCAAACGCCTTATGTGACAATAATATGAAGCAGAGATAGACACCTGTGGCAGAAACGTCCTGGAACTTGACCTCTAGAATAAAGTTGTCTGCATGGATTTATGCGCAGCATGAATTATTTTCAATTGATTGTTGATCCTCTATTACCTTGATTGTACGTCAAGGGTCAACCCCCTAAAAAACACACACACACACACACACACACACACACAAAGCATGCAAAAACAAAAAGAGGGTGCATCTGAAGACAGGCCGAAGAAACTGTAGAGGATGCGGAGGAAGATGAGAAAAAAATGAAAATAAAAGAGAGAGCATAAAGATAATGATGGAAGTGAAGGCGGAAAATAAGACAAAGACAAATATGGCAAGACAGGAAGAATAAAGGCAGGAGAAAGATGACTTAAACAGATGAATAAAACGAAAACTATAAACGATTGAAAGATGAAACCAAAAGGAGACGGATGAAAAGAAACAAAAAATGATAATGATGATGACTATGTTGATGTTGATGAAAATGATGCTTTTATGATGACGAGGATAATGAAACATGGAATACCATACGATCGATTAACTATGCCCATGTTTCTGGAAATATTGTTTTGACGGCGTTGAGTTTATTTTATATCCTTGCGTCAAGTTGTTTTTATATAGCAATTGTTTGACAAATTGCCCTTTATCGGCAATAGATACCGATCATTCAGTGTATGAGTGGAAGCCATGATATCATGGGCATAACATCCGACTCGAGTACTGTAGTATATTGTATAGATGCTCATGGGTTCAGTATTATCATGGCTACTCCTCATAATCGATGTCGTGGAAAACGGATGCAAGAGAATGGAAAATATGGAGGGGGTGAGCAGAATTTTTAGTTAATCATAAGAATCATAAAGTACTGATAGACTTTTATAGGACTACATGGATTTGTGCGCAAAACATGCAATGAAAATCAATCAAGAGGGAGTTAGTATTATCTAATTTGATGACATAAGCCAACACCTTGAAGTTTCATCACAAATACTCTATATGGTTTGTTCGTTTCGATTACACTGAGATGACAGCATCAAAAGATTAATGATAAACGCTGAAAACTCGGGAAAACGAAAACGTATGTACAGGAATGTTCTTAATTGCTGACAGTTCTATCATGAGACAATTACAAATTGAGTTGGAGAGACAATAGAATGTACCTTGATACTTTGAAGAAGCAGAAGGCAGCCTATGGAACGCCATATAAATAGGAGACTTAAAATGATTACGTGGAAACGCTCAAATCCGGCGTGTGATAAACTCCCCTCGATATCTGGTCGTAATCATAAATAGGAGCCTAAAGCCTTCACCCGATGACCTCACCGAGGTGAAATCGTAGCCAGGAATGCCCTCTAAACCCAGCGATCGTCGCTCGCAGCCAATGCGATCGACTGATACCACAAGGGGGAAAAACTAAAAATGAAAGAGGCCGAGACAGAGGGAGGCACACTCATTATTATGCGTGTGCGCAGACAGCTTGTGAATTCGTGTATTAAAGGGCAGAGAGGCGCCACGAGCTTGGTGCGGATAGCTAAGGGAGGAAACTCAAATTTGGTGACAAACCGTACACTGAAGTATATTGGTCCTAATCATTATACGCAATCAGTGATTGTTATGAATGCACCAAAGGTGATGGTAACTCAGTTGGTTTGATTTTCGCATGGGGTGTATTATAATCATGGCAGTATAAATGTGGAGCAGCTTAAAATACAAATGTCGACACCACTAGTATACCGACTTTGATATGTAACTATTTACAAGTAACATGCATTCTATTTCTATGTCATTGAGTTCATCAAATTTCCTTCCGTGTTTGACAAGAGTAATGTTTATGATGTGCAGTCATTCCAATAATGTTGACCGCGGGAACTTATGCAGGAATGATACCATAGAATATATATATATATATATATATATATATATATATATATATATATATATATATATATATATATATATATATATATTATACACTTCCGGGGTGATCTGGCAATCTATGACAGTTCGCAAGTGAATCAGTGTTAAGTCGTTTCGATCGACGGAGGGTTGTTTTGTTTATTTGTTTGTTTTTCAAGCACATGATTATAATTTCAAACAGGTTCTTATACCTTTCCTTCCTCTCAGATTCCAAAGCCGGTGGTAAACCTCCCACAAGAAGCCTCCAGTAAAAAATAAAAAATAACAAACATTTAGAAATAAAGCAAAAAAAAAAAAGAGAAGTGTTTTTGTTTTTGTTTTTGTACAAGACTATTAAAAGCAACCCTTTTCGTTAACGTCACGCATTAAATGCGCCATCCGATCTGAGTGACCACGAGGCGATGTTTACATGGTTCCTATCGCTCTCCTCTATCGGCTTGTTTTTACGATTGAATGATCAACTTTAAATTACCATGTATAAATAGCGGCATCTCTGGTCAGACGTCAGCCAACCATGGTGAAAATACAAGGCCGAAACTTTACTGAAGAGAGGTTCCCATATTATGACACTTTCAGCATTAGGATGTTTCTAAACTTCATTGTGATATTCAGCATATTATTTCGCCACAACACAAAGCACTAATCACGGACACATGTCATATAGGAACATAGTGATCACATTCGAAGCTTAGAGCCATATGATAAGGCGAACGCGCAAAATGAAAAAAAAAAAAAAAGGGGGGGGTGGATACTTTCCATCATGATGGTCACGGTCTGGTGGACACAGGTGGTTGGTATCATCTTCCTCCGGATCATTAATTATGCCAAAGAGCGCGACTTTATCCAATCATGCTCATCGCTCTGATCCATGACGTATGCCCAGAACACATGCGGGATTCTACTCCTGATGCTCTACATAACGTATATATGGAAACTGGCAATTTTCATAAATCATAAATGACGCTGAACTGGCGTAACTTGAGACGTTTGCGCCGTGCATTGCTCGATCTTTTGATCTTGTTCACTGCATGCCAAACCAGTGGATGACAGGTTGTAAGCAGTTTCAGCAGCGTCCGCTACATCAGATGCATTTGATTTTAATGTCCGCCTGGTCGGCTATCAGTCTTTTACGCGTTTCATATTCAAAATTAATTATAGCCATCAGCGTGTAATTATATACTATTAGTACAATGCATGTAGTCCTACAATTCTCTACATACGATCATCGTCTTTACACGAACAGTCAATGTTATAAATCTTCTTCATACAGTATGCGTGCGCACATACACACAATAATGCACAAACATGCACGTCATCGCAAGAACACCCTAAAAGTACGTATAGAGTTATCATCATTATCACGAAACTTTTAACAGGGCCTCTATAGGCCTAATACCTTTATTTATTGTCGTTGTTCATAGATCCCAAATCACTGACAAATAATGATATTTCCCAAATCCAAATGCTGACTGTTCAAAGCGACAAATCCCCTATTATATCCCGATGTAAACCTGTTCGGTTTAGGACTAAGCCATGAATTGGCGAGGGGGAGGGGGGGGGGGGGCTTCAATATTGTCTACACAAGAGTTAATCTATTCAGTGAGAGAGTAATGCACCTGTTATTGACTCATTGCATAACCCATACTGAATCATCTTTTCCTCTTATTTTGGAAACCCCACTTATGGCCGACATGAGTTAATAATCAAAACCGCATAGATCTATGTGCACAATTACCGAAAATCATTACATCCAATAATACATTATATAAAAATACATATGCAGCTCTGGTTCAACAGTTGTTTTCTTTACGATTTTAACAACGGAACTCAGTGTATTTTTTTTTCAACACAAAGAGGAAATCTGTGTATATATTACACTGAATATATACCATCTGATGGGACATTAAATTACTAGATATAGTTCCGACGAAAAAAAAAAAGTTCATATAAATTCATGTAATTATGAAAGAAGCTTGTGAACGTTAAATGTTATCATTCACCTTTGTTTGTTTGTTTGTTTGTTTGTTTGTTTTCTTTCTTTTGTTCTTCCATATTATGTCATAATGACAATGGTATCGAATGTATTCACTTACGATGTAAACTGGGCCCTCATGTAAAACAGCGTGTCTTGATGGCTATTCGCTGAGTGAGGCGATCCAGCCGTTTCTATTGTTTTTAAAAATGTGTCATAAGATTGCTGTATTTGCACGATTGCTTTTATTTCGACGGAATACCAACCAACATTTATTATAGAATACCTTTAATTGGTAAGTGTAATGGTGCCTTATAATAATGTAAGCATTTTTTGTATGCTTTTTTTTTTTTTTTTTGGATCCCCATAAGAGAAGAGTATCGTTCGTGCTTGTGTCATCGTAGCAACATTCAGTGTGTCCTCGGGGTCCTTTAGACTGAACACCTCGCTCCTTTACCATTAGGATGCACTTACAATCTTCTGAATACCAAGCGCCACGTATTTTTCACCTCTCCATCTCAGCAACGACTCGGAGAGCCCCCCCCCCCCCCCCCACCTCCCAATCCCCAATCTCCGGACTCTGTCCTTTCATCCATACCTCCCTTCATTCTCAAACTAAACACTCTGGTTGTCTGAGATTGATGGTGACACAGCCAAGGGAGTTTACAGTAATTCAGGACTCATCTACCTCTAACCCATCGTCTCGCCACTTCATTCTGTCCAAATGGTTTGCTGTCCACTCATTACTCATTAACCCATCGCAGATTTGTCCCGAGTGTACTCAGGCAGGTGTCTGTAGAAAATGCATGCTATAGCAAATCCAGCTTGTCCTCGACGGGTTAAGACACCAAAACAATAGGGTCACTATCCACCATCCTTCCCTATCCACAAGGATAATGATGATGATGAAACAGCATTTATATAGCGCCATTTATCTGTAGAAACATTCAAAGGCGCCCAAGACCTATAGGGTGTTTTTGGTTGTAATTGTGGTGCATTTTATGTGAATTCGGCTTTGATCATTAATCATGAACAATTAAAAAAAGAATGTATTTCTGTAACAATCATTCACCTACTTGCAAACTCTTTTCAATTACTGTTGTTTTTGCGTCATCATGCCAAATCAGTACGCGGTCTATCAGGGGAAAAAAAATGGTACATTAATTTCGCTTAACCTTTTTTTTTTTTTTTTGTGCCAAGGAGTCAATATACACAAGTTCCACACACATAACTATATGGACAGCGAAATTAATGTAAAACGCAGAGGGTCAACAAATAAAGTTACTGTACACAGGAGCGATTTTACACACACACACACACACACACACACAAACAAACAAAGGTATCCACTCTCTCTCAAACTGTCTCAGCATCTCATCTCTCTCTCTCTCTCTCTCTCCCTCTCTCTCATTTTCTTGAACTGTATTTATGTTCCGTCCTGGGTGAGCTCAAGGCAAGCATTAGTTACACGCAGCGACTGTTTGGTTTGATTATTCTTTCCATGTTTTAAGAAAAAAACAACAACAACTATCTAACTTTGCTATATACTGTATAGACAGCATGCTTTAAACGCATAACTTCGAGGTGTTCCACCCTCAACGTTCAACCAGATTCAACCTCCTTTATCGAGCTATTATACGTGTATGAAATCGAGCGATGCTTATCGAAAACATACAGCCAGTTCAAACCGTCCTTGTTCAAACATGGACTTTAGTTAACAGAAGAGGATATTAGAACAATGCACAATTCATTTGAAGTCATTCATTGGTGCAGTAACAAAGTGATCCCGTGCTTCGATTCTCTTTGTAATACAAGTATACAACGTATCTATAAAGAAAAAGCAAACAGTCGACAAAAAAAAAAAAAAAAAATCTCGACAAAAGGCGTAATGTTTAAAAGACACCACAAACCCTGAATGGCATGTCCTTTACCAGAAATCCATATCATCCGATCCATATAATGTCATCTCACGAAGAGCTAAAGGATTATAGGACCATTAAATTGCAATCAAACGCTAACTAAGTGCACAGAAGGAAATATCCAAGTGATTAAGCAATTATATTCCCCTAACAAACGTCACAACTAGCATTAATGACGCGGTAGGCCTATGAAGGGATGAAAATACACCGAAATGATTTGGATGGCGTCGAAATAGCTGGACATGATTGAGCAGAGAATCATCCGCAAAACAAAAACGACTAATACTGCACTACACTGTCTTAGTGTTTTAGCATTCTTTTCTGTCTTGTCCCTGCCAAGGCGGGTCCGCTAAAACACCACTGATAATACAACATTTCACTTTTCAAATATACCTTCGTAACGACAATGATACTTACCAGTGGTAATCTGCTCATTGTGGGGTGATGATGGGTCTTTACAGCGAGTGCAAGATATCACAGTCCGGTTGTAGCAATTATATACCTCCTTTAGTCACTCAAAATAGATCCTGGTTACAATAGAGTTAAAGCGAATTCTTGTAGTGTCCCGATTTCATAATATGTTCCTTCGATGTCTGTACGGGTTGGAGAAGCAACGTTCCGTGTCGCCACGTCGGTCTGCCAGCAACGAATGCTCAATAATTGGTTGGCGCGAGAGGCCTGGAAAGAGAGAAAAACACTTATCAGATAATGATACACAGAGAAATCTTAATGAGACTTCACACAATTGGGCCTCTGAAAGCGCGCGAGACCAGATTAAGAAAGGGTCAGACTGATAGAGCTATGAAGGAGAGATAAGCGTCATTGAGCAGGGGCTAAATTAATCATTAACGAAGAATGAAATATTCCGCTCTCAAGATACGGCGAGATGATACACTAAAGTGTCGCGGATACATACGTGAAGTATGAAAGGAAATCAAATAATCCGAAAGGAAAAGTAATACAATAATAGACAAAGCTCGAGCAGACGTCAAAGCAAGATATCGAAGAATCGGTGGCTGCGGTGCGTCTACGCGGCGATCGAATATGCGAATGCGCAACAAACAGGACGAACGTGTGGAGTACGTGCTCCGCTGGGGGTAGTCTTCCGCGTCATTTTTGCAAGCAAGGCCGGGTGGAGGCAAACTTAAACTTGATTGTTGCGGCGTTGTAATGCCGCCAGTTGCTGTGTACTTAATGTCGTCACGTAATTCTAGAGTTCCACGAGTGTAGGTTATTGGAAGCATGGATGGGGTCTTGTTACGTCTTGACTTGTGTTTGCGTGTGTGTATGGGGACTCCAGAGGGTTTTATTTCTTGCGCGCGTCTGCCCAGTGGCAGTGTTGTGTTTGTATACACACAATTCGACACCCAAATATTGACTGAGTAATGGCACGAGTCATTCTGAGAGCGGAGTAGTAATCTTTTGCTCATTACTCCGAGTAGACATTTGCCCTTCACGATTGGTGTTTCCCTTTTAGAATGACTCTTGCATTACTCTTCACCAAACAGTCGGAGGATGGAGAGGGGTAATTTCGACGTTCAGGGGGACGTGGGGATCTGAGAAGACACCTGTTTCATCCCACTGGTCCCACGATGAATCGTAGACTCTTTGATTTGGCACGAAGTCTGTTTACATTCGAGGGAAGTCTCTTTTCTCTCTATCTACCTCATTCTATTTCCTCATTTAAAGGTCAGAAGTCACAGCGAAATAAGATATTATCTATTGATTTTAAGGCTGATTTGTATATAACAGTTATGGGTTGAAGAAACTCATTATAATACGAACGCTCTGAAGACAGTGTCCATTATATTATGCATTTTGGGGAAAAAAAATCTCTTCTGTATCAGTTCCTCTTCAAAATGTGTAAACGATACATCAAAAAGCTTCATCAATATATTGAAACAAAAGTCGAGACATGAGGATTTTTTACATAGCAAAAATACATTCTGAATGACTACTGATCGTTATTGAAAATAAATTATCATAATTGGCGCAAAGTTATATTCGATACGATAGTCGTATGAAACATCAAAGCGCATCACATTTTCTCCTCAAAATTGCCCTGTAATTTTGCATATACTTCTGAATATTCATCTTCGTGTTTCTAAAATTAAGGGTATGCTGCAGGCTCCTAAGTTTCTGTCATGCAAGGAGCTATCAAAAAAAAAAAGGAAGAAGAACAAAACACAAGCTATATACTGAATTACCGTCGGGTCGGTGTATACCACAAGTCCATGTCTAACCCAGTTTGCTTTTAACTTGAATTCTTTGTTTTCTGTGTTGAAGCTATAAAGAATTACGTCGAAATCAGTCGATCTTTCAATGTGAGTAAATCATTTCCTAAAATAGCGCTCACATTTTCAGTCTGCTTTCTTTCTGTCGACACAGCTTCAAAAAAAAAAAAAAAAGAGAGAGAAAAAAGATTTAAAAAAATGAACCATTCGATTATAGGCATATTAAATCTCCAAATCCCTCGCATGATACTTGCAAGGCATGGTTTTCTTGTCATATCAGGCAGTCTAACAGGTTTAAACAAATTGTATTCAAATGTTACGCTAGAAAACAACTGCCAAAATAGAAATTACTTTGAATAGTTAATATTTCTTTATCCGTATTGTGTACTGGTTAATGTGGGACTTCGATCAGAAGTGGTCCCTGGTTTTTGTGTGTCGCAACAAGCCTGCGGAAATTTCGAAGTATCTAACCAATTGAAACGCAGTGTAAAATAACAGCGGAAAACATCACTGCATCATTCGCGTTCTCTTGTCAGATATTACGGTCAGACTAAGATGTTCATTGTCCAAATGTTTGTTAATCCGGAAATGAAATGACTATTGTTATTTCGAAGGTTCCTGGAAGGTTCGTTATTCCGAAGCACACAAATTATGTATACATAATACTAGATTTTCGCTAATCTGAAAATAGACTAGGGTTCGTTGATCCAAATTTTTGTGGCGTATTTTCGAAGGTCGTTATTCTGAATTTTCGTTAATCCGAAAGTGAAATAAGGTCCGTTATTTCGAAGGTTCGCTGATATATGAAAATAAAAAAAAAAACAAAAACAAAAAAAGTTCAACATTCCGAAGGTTCGTACATCTGAAAATGAAAAAAAAAAAAAAAAAAAAACAAGCATACCGACGAACTTTCAGAATTTGGAATGGTGTCAAAGAAGACTCCAACCTTTAAGGAGACGAATCGTTGTCAGGAATCAACCACGACCTCCTCTGATTGCTATCGAGAGATTCCTGAAGTCAGGTCTATGTCGAGAAGGCAGGGCGTGAGAGGAATATTTCCTCCACAGAGAGTAAGAGAGAGGGCGGGGGAGGGGGAGATATCCTGTTTACATCCAGCCAGTCGAACATCGTTTTTCATTCAAATCGATTCGAGTTTCTTGCCACGAAAGCGGCAAGTTTCGTCTCCTAACAAAATATGAAATATTGGTCGGATGAATGACCGAAGAAAATTATGTGCAATTCAAATCTATGAAGTTGGGAGATAATAAGGAATCAACAAGTTTTCCATAATAATGTGAATATCATCGAACTCCAGCATTGCCATGGAGAAATGTAAGAACTACATTCATTCAGCATGTAAAGTTCCGAAAATATTTCATCAAAACAAAAAGAGGCATCCGGAAGTATTCGAAGTACGTGGATATCAGATTTAAATCTAACACTGTATACCTCGTATTGCGGAAGAGGCGAGAAAGGAGATCCCTATCTTAAGGATGATTCAAGAGGAGACGTCAAAATTCTCACGTAGCAGTCGAAGCAGAGCCAAGTAGTCAATGCTGTGTAGCCACGTGATGATTCAATTTTAGGCCAAAAACCCCCAAAAAGCAAGACGTAGGACGGGATTCACTGTGTACTGTGAGCCCGCCTTGCTTCGAATGCCAGTTCACAGTTACGATATGAACATCTGTTGTTCTATGATCTGAGCATGTGCACATATACTAGGGTCATTGCATTCAGACTTGTTTGTTTGTTTGTTTGTTTGTTTTTTGAAACTGACATGTGACTGAGATATTAAAAAAAAAAACTGGATAGACCTTCATGAAAACTATATTGTTATAAATATTCATGGCACTTTGATTTTATGTGATCAGAGCATATTGAAATGTGCAGGTGATTGTTTTCCACCAAATTAACAAAAGCCGTTCATGAAGCACACTATTTCCAACTTCATGCATGTCTAATTTCAACTGCATTTGAAAACTGCACTTGAAGAGGAAATTTGTGTGTTTCGAAATAACGAACCTTCGGACTAGCGTATATTACTCCCCACGTTTACGCCTGTATGGGTCGAGAGGGACATCGTGCAATGGGTAAAAACATCTTTGTCCACGGAAGTAGGCACTCAGCAGGACTCGAACTCGGGACCTTCTTTTCAAAGTCAAAAGTCTAATCTACTATACCCACCATTATAAACACAGTGGGATGCCCCACTAATGATTAAGTGAATAACAATGACTGTCACCAGTAGTGGAAGCATTATTAATTTTCATTGTGATCATCTTTATGATATTGTGATTTGCACTCTCATAACCATGTGCGTGCATGGCCGTTATGATTGTGCTTTTTTTTTCGTATTGATAATAGTGGGTTATTAAAATATATGTAATCGATATTATGTAGTAAAAGCCTCCCTTGTAGCCTATGATCTAAGAGCAATTTATCAGTGGTATAAAATGAGTTCTATCACCGCTGGAAGTCTATCATTGCTTGCTGGGAAATTTCTGAATTGCCACAGTCTACGTCTAATATCGCCGATCAAAACACTTACATGCCATAGACAGTATATACAATGTACATTTTGCTCACTTAACGATAGAACGATATTTCTCGATATCTTGCAGCAAGAATATCGGTGAGTCATGGAGATTACGTCAGATTTCTGAATCAATCGACAAGATCCCCGTGTTTTGGGGAGGAAAAAGCAAAATTTATTACCCGCGAGAGATCGTGTGTTAAGTGCGTATATCGCGGAGATATAATTTCGTCTTGATTTTGCGTCGATAGAGGAATCTGGACTCTGCTCCACACGATTTCCACAAATCCACAAAATTTCATTGTTTTATGACAAGTATTCACTTTCCTTACTTATTACTAACGTTTTTGTTTCTATGCCTTCTGAAAGTCAGTCAACTTCTCTTTCATTATTCTAAAAAAAAAAGTCGAATATCTTTATATTTTAAAAGCAGTACTATACCATTTTGCCATTTTTTCTCTTTTGTCATGTTTGAAAAAGGAAATATACATGTATATAATTATATAATCTTTTCATTTCTGAAGCGCCATGAGCACTGAAAGTTGGACCTGTGCGCTATACAAGTAGCCACTATTATTATTATTACTATTACCATTATTATACTGCTACCGTTTATCATAGTACAACTACAAATACTGTATACTACTACCACCATCACCGCCACTACCGTCATCACTACTACTGCTGCTGCTGCTTATACTACACTACTACTACTACTACTACTACTACTACTACTACTACTAAGATATACTACTACTATTACGCTACTTCTACTATCTGATTACTACTATATCCTGCTATCACCATTTATTCTTATACTACCACTATACAATGTAATACTACTTATATTGCTATGTTGCTAGGCATACTACTACTCTAACTGCTATACCACCACCACTACTACTTCAACTACTACTACTACTACTGCCATGTACTATGTATTTTATATAATTGTACTACGACGACTTCTACGTCTACTATCTTACCATTTCTACTACTACGTTGACGACGATTATAACGACTCATCACTTGTACTGCTACCGTCGTACCAAAGTCATGGAGCCACCTCCATGTTAATACCCAGAGCCTACTGCTTATTTCATACTCCCTCTCTATTACAATAGTCAATGTATGACTCAGCTGTTGATTGACAACTGGTTTTCTCATTCTAACACTGCGTCTCAAGATTTAACCAATAGGAGGTAGTTGGAGTATTTGCTTTCCATCTTTAACATTCACCGTGTACACCAGGACGTTGAACTTCGCCTCGCTTTCAGGGGTTTGATTTTGTCCTCATTATTGAGGTCGGTTCATTGAATGTGTATAGGTGGACCCCCTGGTGGTAGTCTGTCCTATCAGACCAAATTTGATTGTCACTGAGTTAAAGAGGAATGAAACCGAAATATATGTGTGAATTGAGTGAATGCAGAAATATTAGTAGAACACATCAATGAAGTTTTAGGAAGATCGGAAAATATCCATCGCTGGATGAGAAGACTATACAATCCGTGATGCCATAGTCTAGGACAACGATGTAACGAAAAATAAATAGACTTCACCATAATCTAGTTTTTTTGTGGCCAATAATGGAAGAGCACTAGACTTATCTTTTTCAGAAGGTATGAAGAATCACATTATCCTCAATGTAATTATGTCAGTAACAAGCAGAAAATGTATATACTTTTCATTAAAAATATAATTTTGTGGGAAATTTTCCTGAAACTCCACTAATGCATTTTACTCATGTTTCTGCATTCACTCGAGACAGATTCCATAACCCTTTACTACCTTATTTGCGTTTTCAGTATAAAAATATAAGTATACCAAACAAAAATTATAACAGATTATAGTTTCTCGTAACGCTATTTGTCAACTATATACTGTGCGTATTTGCAAGTGGGATATGTTGGTCCAAACGTTTTCCATCTGTATAAAAATCACTATTGTTTTGACATAATAAGGACTAACTTATTAAGCACTAAGGTTGGTTTGCTAAATGGGAAAGAAGAAATATGACAATCGAGCGTCATACCACATGTCAAAAAGTCGCAACACAAAAGCACAGAAAGACTTTGTTTGACTTTACTTTTTTAAACAATCAACCATTAAACAAATAATGTTGTGTATCATACAATTATCTATGTATCTCACTATCTTCATGAAGACTTTAATTATTCGCCATGAAATTAGATTACTTTTTATTCAATTCATATCAGAAGTTTTTAATTTTCAACGTCCCAGTTGTGCCAATTTGAGAAATGCCGACTTTGCTTGATTCAATTATGATGCATATCAAATAGTTTTATTATAAAAGAGGGCTTACAGTCTGACACATGCAGAACAAGGATATAATCAATAAAGATATCAAAGGTTTTATCTTCTAAAGGTGTTTTCCTTGATGGCTTCAATATGTAAACAGGGAGGCTCAGATACAATGCATAATATGACATGTATACTTTTAATTGACCTGTGGAACAATCATGTGGGATTGCACAGCCAAAACATGTCTAAAGCGGTCATGATGAGTGATAGTGAGTGAATACATGTAGGTTGACATGGGGAAGTCATGTAATCATCGCTGTATCTCAAAACATTCTATACAGACAATGTACTCCCGTAAGTTATCAAATAACATTCATCTTCAATAAACGATTCTGAGGAAAACACCACATTCTCAGCTTACACATAGAGCAATTGATTAAAAACAAAACAAAACAAATCACATTAACGTTTCCTGACACGTGCTTGTTATATCTCAACATAATGAGCTCTTTGGACTTTGCATCAAGGTATAAAGGCTCTACATAAGAAGATCATATGAAATTAAGATACTAATCTACGTAAATGTGTCAAAACATTCAATGAATTGCACTTTTTAAGAGCAGTCAAACCAGTAGACACATTTGGGGGGAGTGTGTAACTATCTCTAGTAGATATTAAAACATATTACCTATATATCACTGAACATCCAAACTACTAGTATACGGTTTCTAACACACCTATAATGATTACAAGGGAATAAGAGAGAAGGCGATTAATGGGAAATCAAGCGGAAGAGACAAAATATTAATAAGGTAAGATACAGTACATGTGCAGTAAGTTGAGTAAAATATCAAGGAAAGAATGTACCACAAGCAAACCAAAAAAAACAAAAAAACAAAAAAAAAAAAAAAACAACCCACAACAACAACAACAACAACAACAAACAAACAAACAAAAAACGTTGGTTTCAGCAGGTTCACGCATTAATGGTATTATCCCAATTCTGGTCACGTGACAAGTAGACTTGCATGGTGACTTGTCGTTTAGTGCGAGGTTTGTCGTCGCGCTAATTTGTCTGTTTTCAAACATTTACAAACATCTTCGCTGAGGTATAGATTCTAATCAGGGGAAGGTTAAGTGCGAGTTCAGTATAGTATCCTTCCGCATGTGACATCCTTCATGTTTTATGCCCGACACCTCCAAGATGTGTTACGTGGTCTACAAATTCAGATCACGAGGTTTGATTTGCTCTGCAACCATTTTTCAGTTAGTTAATGTAAATCAGTTAATGTTGAAGTTGGAGATAAATGAGGTATCTCATCGGTTAGATATTGATGATGGTGTCATTATTCTTATTATCCCCATCTTTGTTCCCCCTTGCTGTTACTTTAAATAGTTGCATGTACGCCATAGCATGCCCGTATCAAACTGCTCGGATATGCTCATTCACGTTCGATTCCACCAGCTTTCTAGATTACATATTACCTTACATATAACATTGATGGGAAAAGTAAAAGGAGCACGTCACACTAGCAAACAAAAAAGGAACACAAATGGAAGAAGAAGAGGAAGAAGAAGAAGAAGAGAAAAACAACAACATAGCATAAAATACACTCGCAGAAGGATATCCAGTCACGCAAAGGCACGGGGGAGATTCGCAATGTCCGGAATTGCAAGCTTTTTTCAGACTTTTCGGCGTTGTCGTCGATATTGAATGTGTAAGAACGCACTTGCGTCAGCGATACAAAAAGGGATTGTTAAAGTGGTTGTAAATTAGGCAGGGACAGGCGAATGAAAGAGACGATGAGATGCTTGGAGCTGTCTGCCCTCATCACATCGTGACAGGTGTTTAAAGGAGGGTGAAGAGGAAGAGTTGCATCATTACAGCACTGGAGAGAAGAGAAGAGCGAGTAACTATACAGCGGTCACGGTCCGTGGTGGTGTCATGACTATATGGATGGCAACGGTCTGAAATTCCTCAAGTTAATTGCCATTATTATTCGAATTAACAATCACAAGACTAGCATTGATGATTATAATGACTTCTGATATAAGAATTGCAGAAACTCAACGAAAGTTGTCTCAAAACCGTTTTATTTGAATGGCTGAATAACACCTTTGAGTTTGTCCATTTGGAAAATAAGCGTAACACTTGAATAAAAGATTTTTGTTGTCACTGCTAACATAATCACTGTTTCCGAGAGATTTTTATTCCACTTCAAGTTTCCAAGATGCATGCTTTAATATATATTGGTAGAGGTTTCTAGTATCAACAGCTTGTCTGCTTCCCTTATCTCGAACTGGAGACACTGTAGGCGTTTCTTGTTTCTCGGCAAGTTATCTTCAATCTGGTCTAAATGTGATATTTAGTTTTTCATTTCGAGTGTAACGTTTTGCACTCTTAGAAATATGTGCTTTGATCTATTGTAATATTTCATACAGACAGGAATATAGATTTCATTCAAAAACGGATTTATGGTTATACTTTAAGTTGTTGCATACCTCTCAATAAGGAACCCAAGAATGAAATGTAATTGTGTCTGCCCTATATTAATTCTGTCTCTCTACAGATAAACCACACGCAAGTCTCGCACAAAGTGTTAGGCGATTTAAACTGCGGGAAATGTAGGCCTATATAGTTAGAAAACAAATTATCTAAAGAGGAGCGAGAAAATTGCACCTGAAGATTTTGTTGGCTTGTCAACCATTTCTTCCCTCTTAACCAAAGCCCATTTTGGAAATCTTTTACCGCAATTCATTCGCAAATTCAATGAATTTCAGTGATAAACGGTTTGTTCCATCACTCGTAAAAGTAAATATGGTTAATGAAATCCGTGACCTTACCCAGTAAGATAATGGCTTATAAACATATTGAATTTTCGGGCCTGCGATGGCCAAAGTCTGGGTATTTGCAAATTATGATAACGATAGTCAAAGGATCAAGCCATTGAAGATCAGGCCATTGGAAATCAAGGCATTGATCAGCCCGACAACAGGTTTACAGCGACTGGGCTGTGTATAGTTAAGCATTGATATGAACACAAGAATTAGTCACACTTAGTTAGAGCCTTTTTATTTCTGACAATCTAAAAAAGAGTTAATGAACGCGCAGTATTTGTAAATACCGTTCCCTAACACTTAACACAGCGATTGAGTGTCTAAATAGTCAGCATAATACACAAGATGGGATCTTCATGTAAAATTTTGACCCAAATATTCCGACACCTGGCCCATTTGCTATCAACCTCTTTAATCACGGTCTCGATGGAGAATTCACTCAGCGCCAGTTAATCTGCTGGATTCATGGGGGAACTCTCGGCTAGGTATTGGACTGATTGCGTTAGAAGCCCGTTGAAATCCTATATGGACGATGCTTCACAAACACTGCCATCATTATAATCACCATAATTGTAGGGTAAGGAGGGCGAAAGATTTCCCGTTGAGCGGCATGATCAAGCATTAATTTAGTTGATATAACGCCCTGGTCCGGGTCAAAATCACGAAACTATCCCTAGCCAAATGTTACTTGATACTCTGACTAACCTACACGCTCTGTATGAAGCACTAAGGAATTTCAGATTATTTTTTCCCCAAGGGAGAGGGGGTGTGAATCATCACTATAAGATTCAAACATCCTCATTCGTGCGCGTGTATGTATGTGTGTGTGTGTGTGTGTGTTTCAGTGCACATTTAGGTGAATATGTATTAATATGGAAATATTCAAAGTAGGGGTAGTGTTTAGTAATGTAATGCTGATATCTGAGTTTGTTTATACATAATGGTACATGTAATAATAATTGTATAAAATATATTATATCATATTATATCATATTATATTATATTATATTATTATATTATATTATATCATATTGTATTATATCATATTATACTATATTATATTATATTATATCATATTATATCATATCATATTATAGTATACTATATTATATGATATGATATGATATATTACATTATAATGCTACATTATTACGTCAAATAGTTGGGGTAAAGATGATCATAATATCAGGAATTGGTATTGGATTGTTTATCTCTTAGGATATTTCCACTGAATGTTTTATTGTTTTGTTTGTTTCTTTGTTTGATTTATTGATATTGTAAATATTTGATGTGAGCAGGGAACCATGAAAATATATTATAAGGACAGGAAGAGGGAGACATGTTATGGAATAAAGCTTCCTGAGAGAGGCGAACGTGGGCAGGGAAGATGGATAGGGTTGCAGGGGCGGATCCAGGAATTCTGTAAAGGGGGGGGGGCGTGACTAAATATTTCTGGTGCCACTTCCGGGTTTCATTTCATTTTTTTCTTGTTATTTCTTTTGTTTTTAAAGACACTGTTTTCATACACTGTTTCATTTTTGAATGTTTCATTCCATCTATTGTTTGCTATTGTTTTATTCTTTGGTGTTATTAATACAAGTAGATTCTTGATTTCTGTGTAACAATCAACATGACTTCACATTTGTTGTAAACACTGATTAAAAAGAGGTTCATTTACTTTTAATTGTACATTTTATTATGTAAAATGGAGGAATTGAAAAAAAAATAGAGATTGTAATTTGTCATCACTGACAAATTAAGGTGATCCGATTTTTTTTAATCAATGATTCGAGTCCTTATTGCAATAGGCATGACCATACAAGTTCCATCTGTGTTTAGAGACATTGGCCGTGTGATGTTTGCATTCTCATTTAGCAAAGGGAGTCATATCTGCCATGTTTGGTACCAAATTCTGCATACACTATAACGAAGAAACAGCAACAAGTACATATGACCTTTGACCCACCTTTGCACTCCCAAGATTGCATCTGATGAAATAGTGGTTATTTTGTGAAATGATTCTCGCGACATCGTCTATACGTGTGTAAAATATGGGAAAGATAAGGCAGGTATTCACCAAGATACAAGATGAAACATTTATGACCTTTGACCCTAATTTACATATCCAAGATGATGTCCGATCTAGTAGTTGTTATTTCATCAAATAATGTACGTGACATGAACTAAACATGTGCAAAATATGGGGGTGATAGGGCGTGTTTTTCTTGAGTTATTGCAAAGAAAGTTGCAGAAAGAAAGAAATACCTCAATACATAGAAGATAAGCGTTAATTTCAACCAAGTTTTTTATCGTGATGCCGACAACGTATGAAAAAACGAAGGGCACATTATCGGTAGCGTAAAGTCTCAGCTACAACATATTAAAATCTGGGAGAAATTCACCGAAGGTCAAGTGAGCTAGTGCTCGATAAAGACAATCATGTCAATTTTCACATTTAAAAAAATTCCCTCCCATAGAGATAACACGTCATAACGAAGATACAAAAAGAAGTACATATGACCTTTGACCTCAATTTGCACAGACAAGATGGCATCTGAGTAAAAAGTAGTTATTTTGTGAAATGATCCTTGTAATACGGTCTTTGCGTGTGCAAAATATGGGAAAGATAGAACATGTATTCACTAAGATACAGGATGAAACACTTATGACCTTTGACCCTAATTTACATACCCAAGATGATGTCTGATCAAGTAGTTGTTATTTTATGAAATGATTTACGTGACATGAACTTAACATGTCCAAAATATGGAAGTGATAGAGGCCGTTTTTCTTGAGTTATTGCAAAGAAAGTTGCAGAAAGAAAGAAATATCTCAACACATCGAAGATAAGCCTGAATTTCAACCAAAAATTTTGACGTGATCCCGACAGCGTATGAAAAAATGAAGGGCACACTTACGGTAGCGTAAAGTCTCAGCTACAACATATTAAAATCTGGGAGAAATTTATCGAAGGGTAAATGAGCTAGTGCTCGATAAAGATAGTCATGTCAATTTTCATTTCCAGAAAAACTGCACTCCCATAGAGATAACACGTAAACTGGTCAAATTTGACAAGATTACTTTCAATCCACTTTTACGAGGTGATACCGTTATCCAATCAAATTTTTGTTATTTTATGTTTGTAAGAACATTAAATAAGCTACAACATACTGAAATCTGGGTGAAAATTGACAAAGGACTAGTGAGATATGCTCGAATAAACTTGAAATTTGATGACGTCATTTTGAAAATTCACTTTTTTTACTTTATTAAGAAATTTGCTATCTTTTAATCATTTTGTCAGCATTACCACCCCATGAAATGACATGTACAACTCATCAGCTTTCAAAATATGTAAAGAAAATGGGGGGTCACCGTCCATCCTGACGAGTAAAATCGGATTTAAAATTGGCAGTTTTTTGGCATAGTTGCACTGTATATCGCCATTGACGCGCGCGCGGAATTTCAACTTTGACGGGCCCGTATGACGTCATATTGAGTCGGATTGACTTGAAACTTGGTATAAATATTCCTTGACATTTCAGACATCCGATCCGTGTGAAAAAACGGGAAATTTCAATTGCATATGAGCTGTGTGTGCGCATATGTGCGCGCGCGTACGCGTCCGTCCGATTTTTTCAATTTTTCAAAAAATGCTCCAAATGGTCTGAAACGTGTGCAAAAAAAATTTGAGCTCGATTGGAGCATACAAATATTTTAACGCGCGCGTACGCGCACGTTTTAAGAGAAAATATGAATTTTGAGAACATGAGCAGAATTCGCATAACTTGAAATATATGTAACGTAAATTTCATTGAAAAATTCTTTTCCATTAATGAGATATGATTGAGAATGTGTTTTCATATAATGACGTCATAGTGACGTCACGGTCGACTGATCACAGTGATACATTAGATTTGTCGTCTTTGGGACATGATGCATACATGGTATAATTTTGAAATTGATAGGCATTGCACTTTCTGAGCTAACCTCTGCACAACTTTTGAGGAGAAATAAAGAAGAAGAAAAACAAAGAATCCGTACAGATACAGAAGGTGATCCGAGAGGATACTCGGATCACCTAAGTACAGATACAGAAGGTGATCCGAGAGGATACTCGGATCACCTAAATAGTGGGAAAGTGCGTGCGTGCGTGTGTGTGTGTGTGTGTGTGTGTGTGTGTGTTATTACCACTGGACTAATAAACAGAGAGACATGTTTCCTAAAATTACAGAATGGTGCAATACATTTAGAATTCATTTTGAGCAGTTCCTCTCACTTCTCTTTTATATTCAAGTTGTGTCTTTCAATAATGATATGGCTACGCTTATGAAATCAATGTTTGTTCATACTAAAAGAACGACAGTGTATGACATTCAACACTGTCTCTCCCCCTTTTTTTTTATGATATTCAATTCAGCCTGAGGTGTGTGTTCTCTGCTGGATATTGTCACACACACACACACACACACACACACACACACACACACATTAAGTGTAAGGAGAAGCCATCACTGACAAATCTCCCTTGCCAACCAGACTGATGAATCATCGTGTGTAAAGACGTATCATTCAGCACCAATTACGTGGCACGAATGCCTTGACACACAGACACAGACACATGCAGATATAAACAAAAACACACAATCATACAAACATACTCAAAAACATACACAAACACACACAGACATAACTTTGATGTATTTCTTTAGAATAATACCTATACCAGAATACTTCTGAGACTCAAATGCACCCATTCATATCCGTCTTCTGACCCGACTTCTCAGTCATAGGGCCTACTATAAATGATAATGATAGTTTAACTCCACTTATATGACATGCTCAAGGGGAAAAAAGAAATTATCTAAAAACTGCTCAAGAAAAAAAAAATGGCTTGACAAACACTACGTATTTGCTTGTGCATAAGATGAAGGATTAAATTGTGTTGACTGATTCTGACAAATTGTTCATCAATTGTAAATCTTCAAATGCAGCAATGTGGACTTTGGACATGAAGGAGGCTGGTGCTTCTTGCATGTTTTCCCTTCCCCCCCCCCCCCCCCAGCATTTTGATGAAATTTCTTCAGACGCCTACAGGTCAATATATCAAAATATATTCCCTACATGCACTTATATTACACCATCAGTGGGTGGACACAAATTGAGCACAAACATGACATGAATACATAAGGCACAGCACTGGGCAACATACTGGCATATTAATTCACTCTTGACAGATGCCTTCTTCCCATCATTTATTACAACATCAACATCCACATCCAGACTATCCTCTTTGACTGCAGAAATTTATCTGCTCATAGTGCAGTAAATTGAAAGGGTACACATGATATATATTCAAATAAAAATACTGGTAATGCAATTTCTCTGTCAGCTCATGACTATGATTCATAATACAAATGTAAAACACTCTGACTCAATCAAGACTTTTTCCTTATTCAAGCATGACACAAATTAATGTACAGAACTGTATTATTCAGAACTCTTTGACTTGCTTGTATAAAGAATGGCAACAAGAATGAATCATTCCTTCATCACACAAAGGCTTAGATAAAATGTTGTGTCATCACTACTCATAGCTATACATTTTCTCATAATATAACCATGAAATAATTAATTAAAAGCAGTTTGGGTGATATAAACTATACAAATTTACTGGTACTATAGGTATAATTGAAAGTTTGTCATCAGGTCCAAATTATACTTCATATTTTATCAAAATGAATAACACATCAGAAGTTTAGTCTCTAATCTTGACATAAATAAGCATCAATTTTGAATGCTTGCTAAGAACAAGGACACACAAAGTTAATGGTGTCAAGAATTCATAGATAATCACACTGAGCTATGCAATATTCATTCTGGATATAAATTACAATGAATTAATCACCTAAGTCATAAACAAACAATGGCTATATATCTGTTAATTATATTGTCACTTGGGAGAGTCTATCCTATCAAAATTAGGGTGATTATTACTAAAGCTGAACACACCTCTTTAGTATCACACTTTAGGCATTACTATGGAAACAAAGAGCACTGTTATTGTCACAGTTTCATGGTATCACCAGAAATAAAGTTCACACTGATGTACAGACATTACAAGGAACCCCTGGTGAGATACAAGAGTTAGGTTTTAAAGGGTAAGTCGCTGTATCATAGCTGAAAGTCAATGTTTGGAACTCATCAATAACGCTGATATGTTGATAACGATAGTATCCCTGGCTTGAAATTTGTTAAGATGGACAAAACATAGATCAAGCTTAATCACATGGAAATCTTTTTATCATGTCATATTCTCTGTGATAAGATATACTATTAGCATGAAAATAAATTTGGGATGTTAGATGACAAAAAAGGGTCATTCACAAGAAGAAAATACAGGGTACTTATTTCATCATTCTTATAATCGCAACCACAGTCAACTTCATCGAAATTTTGATTCACTCATTATCATTCTATAAAACCACCAACACCAAAAACAAACAAGAAAAAAAAAAAACCAAACAAATAAAATACAAGAACAAAAGCAGAGATACTCAATCCTCCAGAACAAACCATAAATACAAAAACTGGGTTGTATTTCTTTGCAGTTTCAATGTTTTCTTTTCTGTCACTGTGGTTACATCAATGCCACAGTCATTGCAATAAACTTAGAAGTATGTATGTGTCTGTTTGTGTTTCTATAAATATGTATATGTATTATATATATATATATATATATATATATATATATATATATATATATATATATATATATATATATATATATATATGCATGCTTGTGTGTGTGTGTGTGTGTGTGTGTGTGTGTGTGTGTGTGCATGCTAAACATGACTATGGTACTTTTCATAGCTTGCTGAAAGTGGCTGGTCAAGATGTCTGGCATGTCAAGATCCCAGTGAACTCTTGGCATGTCTGTTTGTCTGGTTGTAGGAAAGCAGAATGTCCCCCCTGACCATCTTTATTTGCACTAATGTCCTCTTCCACCTTCACTAAGCAAGTGATCAGAATCCATACACTGATGAAAAGAACTTCTTCACAACAATCATATTCTATTGCAAGGTTAATCTATTTTTGTCTGAATTCTGTGTGAGAGAATAACAAGGTATATTGACTGGATAGGTGGTATATACACCCCTTTCTCCCCCACACTACTTACTCCCCTACAACCCCTAAATTCATTCTGCCACAGTAATTCATTGAATATGTCACACAGCAGAGAAAAGCTACATACCAAAATAGCCTCATTTTCAGGCTTCGGCTGAGTTTCCACACATGAATGATACCAAGATGAAGTTGATCAGCTTCAGGTTTAATAATTCTCTCCATTATTTACTCCCTGCTAATGATCTTTTTGGCCAGGGAGGTCAGACATTATTCTAGGGTTTGTTTCCCTGTAAAATAACTCATGAGAATTGAACAGGATTAGGTTGGAAAACCAGTGAAAGTGTGGAAGCTAGGCTAGTATGCCTGGTACTCTTGCGGTATGTCTTCAGGTCATGCATAGCAAAGCTGCCAAACACTCCATGTGATGGGATGACAGTACATGCAAGTCTTAAAGGGCCATGTTACTCTCAGTTACATATGGATAACATGGAGAAAATTCCTCTTCTTTCAGAGGCATCATTCTCAGATCTTGGCAACCCTTTGTAATGCCCCCTTTCCTTTGCTCTTTGAAATGGGAAAACCTTGTGTTGAAAATAAAGATAAAAAGAAGAAACCATAAAGGCTGTGACTGCAACTTTTCCTGTCAGCATTTGAAGACTATTTTAATCTAGAATTAACAAACATCTCAAATCATCCCCTTCCTGATATGAAATTTCAAAGAACATAAAGACACATAATTATGATCAGATGAATGCATTATCACTCAAATTTTGCAAATGATATTACATTTCACAAAATATTTGACAGTTGTTACATTTCATTTGAACACGCTTCTCTTTCCACACATCATAAAAACTACAACACAAAAACACACTAGAGAAGACTCATTCCATGCACTTGAAAGATAACTCCTTGTACAATACACCCAAGCAAGATGGTCAATCATATCTGTACATCAGTTGTGTTTCGGTATTAAAGCATTCCTGTGCAACAACCTGCCCTAAAACCATACACACTGCACAATTAAAGACACACATCTCTTTGATCACTGACATAATCTACTTCATGATTTCAAATATTTGTGCTTAAGTTATTTCTTGAACATTCACACACACAGAAAGAACATTCAGAGTCAGTTGTGCTAATAACAATATTTCAGTTCATCCTACACACAGCTGTACATTACAAACAATGAATCTGATAAGATCTGTTCACACAAGCAGCAATGTGCTACTGTTAATGAAGGAATGTTCATGTGCATTTTAATTTCACAAATTTCAGGAGCAAAGTTTCACAAAATTAAAATGCACATTAAAGTTCATGTCTACACCATATGCATTGAATGCAAGAGACATTCGTGAAAATTTCATGCCGCGAACAAGGCTGTTGGCTCCAAAGCGCAAAAACTTCATGCTGCCAAAATATGCTGTACAGTATGTTACATTCCATCATCATTATTAGAGGGAGGCACTCAAAAAAACATTTCTCACAGCTAAATCTGAATCAAATGAACTAACATTTCTCACAGCTAAATCTGAATCAAATGAACTAACAGAAGTTTAAACAGCTCACTTCTTTTCAAAAGAAAATGAAGAATTTTTGCTTTTGTAATTGAGAGAATGAAGTTCTTGTTGTGATACTGTTAGTTCTTGCATGACGATTGCAAATACACTTGTAGCTTGCAGTACATCATGTAAGATAGTCTTCAAGAAAGACTGCTGGTTTCTTTCTTCTACGGACTACCACACACTGTGTACCATAGACTATCTACAATCTGACACACATTTCTTGAATCAAAGCTAAATTGCTAGGAAAGGCAATTCTTACTGACACTATTCATTCATCAGTTAACCACTAAAACGTTAATGTGTAATGATATTATGCTAAAAATGACACACAGCTTCACATCTACTCAAGCTGTACATACAAATCACAAGAATGATGTCATGGTACTCACCCGTTATAAGTTTAATTTTTGTACTGACCACAAAATATGAAATACAAAATAAATGGCTTGTTTTCTTATTCAAATTCAACCTATCTCACTGAGTTATACTGTATACACCGAATATTTCGCGAGATTTCTATTTTTGCGAATTGCGAGTCGGGTGCTATTCACGAAATTAAAGACACACGAAAATATTGACTCTGATCGCGTGTACATTTCTCTGTTCAGTACAGGACTCCATGATCGCGAATTTAACCACTTGCAAAACTGACTGGAATTCCCAATTTGCGAAAATTTAGACTCGCGAAATATATAGCGTATACAGTACTTTCACCAGATTCTAATTGGTTGGCATGATTTCTACACCTATGACAAATGGCTTGATTTCTTACTCAAAGTTATCTATGTCACAGAGTTTTACCTGATTCTAATTGGCTAGCATGATTCCTAAACTGATCACTTCTGATGACATGAAACCAACTCTCAATGGTGAGAGATTAATGAAACGATTGCTGGTAATCCTCTTAATGCAACACTGAATCAAAGGACCTTGGTATGGGATTGCCACACTTATCACACCAGAGTGGATTAGTCTGACATACCAATGACACACTGCATGAAAATAGGCAGATATGAAGCACATGCCATTCGCATAGTCCGACGAGTTAAGCTACGAGTGTGTGTCTGTGTGTGTTTGTGTGTGTGTGTGTGTTTGTGTGTGCAAGGACACATGCATGAATAACAATGAAAACTTATCCTTGATAGATTGTAAATACATCTCAAACTTTACTAGTGACAGCGTCCCAAGCAGAAAAAAAAAAAAATTGCTTTATACAATCTAGTATTCCTTACCTGCAAGAGATTTAGTAAAATTTTGCAAAATACATTTACTTTTCACACATACTGTCCAAACTTGCTCTCCAGATTATGTAATCATCCACTTAAATTCTGGATCAAAACATCAAAATACTCCCCCAACAAACAAACAAAATCAAACAAACAAACGAACAACAATCAAAACAGAAATTATGAAAAAGTATGGATTTAACTGAAGAGTGGATAATTATTTGATATCATTGTTAACATATCTCATGTGACAGAATAAACAGTCTTTAATGAATTACAAAGCCCTTGTAACATTTAATCAATAAAGTAAAGCCATTTTAGCCTACGACCAGTGCAGAACGCCTCCCTATTCAATAAGAAATCCAAAGAACATTTAGGAACACTAAGGTTTATCAGGGAGGTGAGTCTCACTTCCCTTGGTATATCTTTAACCTTGTATACTGGTACTATCAAATATATGAGTCAAATGTGAAAACTTTAATTTGATCACAATATGCCAACATTTGACAACTTCGGTGGTAATGAGAGGAGTGCAAATGAAAGTGAATTTGAATTCCCTTGAAGTTATTATCTCATATCTTGTTTGATGTAATATTTCAGATTGTGGAAATAGGGAAAACACTGATTTATCTAGTTATTGTATTTGCACATTTATCACATCTATAGTGAGGCTGTAAAATGAACTATGATACAGAACGATGGAAACTTTTCCCATATTATAAGCCACTGCAAACATTGCATTCTGCTGATGGCAAAATGCTGTTAAAACTATAGTAACATCTGCCTAGTGTTATCATCAAGTTTTAAATAAACTTTCTCCTACTTCACATAAGGAATGGCTTTCTCCACATACTCTAACATTATTTCAGACATATTTTAATCCGAAGAAAAAAAGAGTTTACTGTTCTCAGTTTCTGTTTACAACCCTGGCAATAATATGATATAGAGAAGACACAGGTATTAATTTATAAATATCACCTAATTTATTTTCAAGGATGCTTCAAGTTCTTGATACAGCATTACTGCAGATTCTTCTTTCCACTTTTTAAGGCAGAATGACCCTGGCATATCCTACTCACTACTACCATAACGTTAACTCATATAAAATGTATCACATCAATGTATGTGGCAATATGTGCAAAGTATTAAATACTTTACAAATACTTAACTGGGTGTTGTGCATATCAACCCCTATGCAGTTACACAAACCTCTTATGAACCACACTCATTCAGTATCTTATTTTTCTAAACCTAACGATATCCACTTTGTCATTTACTCAATCCATATACATTTTCTCTCTCACCCTGTACAAAATTAGGTCACCAGCTGAGCTTACCCTGATCTGCCTTAAAAACAGTTCTGATATCAAGAGTATATCACCCAATACTTAAGACTAAGACATTCATAAACTACAGAGAGTCCACATATCATTTACATGTAGAGGGTACTAGTAACAGATATCAGAAATTTCCTTGGCTGGCATACATGAACACTTCAGCTCCCATCACAAAAATGATGTTTTAAATTTTATTGAAATAAATGCACATCCATGAGATCTCCTACATCTGATAATCATATTCAAATTAAACATAAAAGAGGATTCTTTGATATACACACACAAAAATGAAATTCCTGGTTTTGAATTAGTTTTCATATCACAGTTATGACAGCAAATTACCTGAATATGAAATAAGTCAATCACTAACTTGCATATGAAGTTTCCACAATTACATGATAATAAAGATTTACTGATATATGTTTGATATTTACAAATATATACATTTAAAAGAAATGCCTCAGGAATGGTTGGTAAGACATATACACAAAAGAGATTTGACAATTTTGGAAAAAGATCAGATCATCGCTATGACATCATATCAATGTCTCCTCCAAAACTAATGATAGCCTCATATTCTGATTTCAAATACAATAGAGTGTATGTCATCAGCCATGCCCTCAATCACATCAAATGATTTGTGCCAATACACTACTTGGACAGAGTTATTTTCTTGAGCTAGAGAACATCATCCTATTATTCTCATATAAGACACACTGATATACATCTCAAACAAAGTAACAACACAAAATGAATGTCCAAACAAATTTCACCTTATATCTTTGACTAAACACTTACTTAAATTTCATTACAAAATAAAGCAGTTTGAAGAGGTACAAACATAATAGCCATACTCTCTTGAACAATAATGCATTAAACCACAGTGCTTATTGCTCAGAATGTTCAGCTCTTGTACAGTTGATAAAGTCAGAAAATAGATGAGAAAGAAGAGAATCAACGGGCAACAGACCCATGAAAACATTAGTAATGTATATGCCATTTATGTCTTATCAACAGCTATCATTGTACTCTCATGATTTCCTTTGGGTCTGCAATAATTAGAGGATTAGAAACTAATATAAAAACAACAAACAAACTTGGTCATAAGTTCCTCATGAAGAAAGGTCTCTTAATGCTACTTTGGTGAAAGCATTACAACACTTCCACTTTTTAGGTGATACGCCATCAGCATATCACCTGTTGTATCTGTAGGAATCTCTCTTGTTTTAAATTATTCATATTTGATCTTTCTATGCTGCCAACATGAAGACACACAATCATTTGATTTCTCTTGGATTCACTTAGATTCTATCATAGCCATTAGAGCACATAAACTAACTGCAATTATGGCATAGATCTGGTGATATGAGGATAGGAAATATTGAGTAGACTATCAAATTAATGTGAAGGACATACGACTGTAAACACAGAGAAATTTTTAGGAAAGATTATCATTAGACAGTCAATTTGTTTTCTTTGATGCTGTGTGACGATGTACAATGTATTACTAATGTCCTTAACTACTGCGTGGCAGAAAAGAAGAGGAACTCACTGCCAACAATCACATAAAACAAGGCACTATCTTCATCAGCCACATCCCCAAAGCTTGGTCATTGGATACAGGTGATTTTTTTTTTTTCATCTACACAGGTCTACAAGCACAAGTGGACTTACCTTACTATGTTCTATCAGCTCAAGTATCTGGCTTGATCACTGTATGACTACCAATCCAGACAGTATGAATGAGTTAATCAAAGATTGGTTGATGTCATTCACAGGTAGATGTGGACTTTTTTTATGAGAAAGAGAGAGAGACTCTTAAATTACCCACTTATAAAGGAGATTTACGTACCCTTGGCCTTACAGAAAGATCTGAAAAGATCCACACTGAGCGATATATCTGCCATGAGAAAACATTTTCTATTTGCACATAGTGATCCAAACAAAATGAGATGCATTTAGCCTTACTGCAGCTTGCACGATATTCCCTGTTCAAAAGACAAATCATCACAAACAGCATATTTTTTTTAAAGCCTTTTAATTTACAAATATGTTTCTACCCTTCCTTGAGTTACTTGTCTATTCCTCATATCATACACCACAGCTGGTATGCACTGTGCTGCCACTGGTAAACGATGTTGCCTGTAGCCATGACAACAGGTGAGTGGTGGTAGGTCTGGTGGTGGGTGTGGTCATAATCAGTCCCCCTTGAGCAGCTTGCTGTACTCCTCCTGTTCCTTCTCCCTGTATTCTTGTTTCACACTCATCCTCTTCAGCTGACCATCCCTGGTACAGGAGAGAGAGGGAGAGGCAGAGAATAAGTGTGTGTATGTGTAAAAGGGAAGTGTGTGTATGTGTAAAAGGGAAGTGTGTGTATGTGTAAAAGGGAAGTGTATGTATGTGTAAAAGGGAAGTGTGTGTATGTGTAAAAGGGAAGTGTGTGTGTGTGTAAAAGGGAAGTGTGTGTATGTGTAAAAGGGAAGTGTGTGTATGTGTAAAAGGGAAGTGTGTGTATGTGTAAAAGGGAAGTGTGTGTATGTGCAAAAGGGAAGTGTGTGTATGTGTAAAAGGGAAGTGTGTGTATGTGTAAAAGGGAAGTGTGTGTATGTGTAAAAGGGAAGTGTATGTATGTGTAAAAGGGAAGTGTGTGTATGTGTAAAAGGGAAGTGTGTGTGTGTGTAAAAGGGAAGTGTGTGTATGTGTAAAAGGGAAGTGTGTGTATGTGTAAAAGGGAAGTGTGTGTGTATGTGTAAAAGGGAAGTGTGTGTATGTGTAAAAGGGAAGTGTGTGTGTATGTGTAAAAGGGAAGTGTGTGTATGAGGAGAGAAATGGACATAGCATGAGACAGATTATGGAAGTATGTGAGTATGTATGTATGTATGTATGTATCAAAAGAGGACCGTAATGATTTCTATGTGGGTGAGACTCAGCAATACCTGTGAGCTTGTGTGAACCAACAGTGATGGCCTAGCATTTCCAATAGTATCCTGGATTGGCAGTCTACACCCATGTAAACTGAAGTAAATATTCCTTTGACACTATTTAAAGAAAGTAATAATTCTGGACAAGAAATCCAGATGGTTTGAACGTGGTATCAAAGAGGCCATCTGGGAACGAGTAGAAGGACCAATATTCAACAAGAAAGGAGGCCTCCGCTGCAACTTGTCACACATGTGGGACTGGGCCATTTGCAGGATTCCAAGTCATCTTTCGTGCGCTGGACAAGGTCCAGTGTGCACAGAATCTGCACAATCTCACACAATATAAGGGCTATTCCTTCTATGGGATCTTCATTCGCTCAAGAAAGCAAATTGACAATTGGCGAAACGTCACTTTAAATGAGCTTATTCAAGTACTTTGCTTTAAACATACATGTCATTGTCTACTCTGACTGGATGTATGAGAACCTACATCTATGTACATGTTTGTATGTGTGTGTGTGTGTGTGGGGGGGGGGCTGATGTTGCTTTATAAAAGATAGGTATTTCATGGTAGTTGAATATTACAGAGTGAGCGCTCTTTGAGTATGGGGGAGGGGTGCAGAGCAGTCTGTACATATGGTGGGGGGGGGATTTTAGGAATGTCATCTTTGGAGAGCATGACAATAGAAGTTGATGATCTAGTAGCCAACACGTGTCTTATTTTGTCTACCTAGAAAGGAAACAGGCATATCGAGTGTCCTTGGTGATAAGCTGTATGTATTGTGTGAGTGGGAAGATTTTGACCAAACAACAGGTTGTATTACACTCCATAGGTGAAATCATGCCATAAGAATCCTCTCATAACGTTATCAATGCATGTTGTTATTAGGAGACATGAAAACTCAGCAGCTTAATTCTTAAACAGTCTCCATATCTCTATCAAAATGAAAGATATAGATCAGTGCTTTCAAAACAAACAATCTTTTCAACTCTTTTTTGCCTCAGAGATTCACTGAGTGAGCAGTTGCCTGCTTGCAGCAAAACAAACCTTGAAGGCGTTGTTCTCTGCATTTATTTATTTTTTTTTAGGGGGTGGGGTGGGGTGGGTCTTAGAGGTTTACGGCTTGTTAGTATGTAAGTATGTTAGTATGATACAAACAGAACACTAACATCATTAGTAAGAATTAAGAAATTTTTGAAAATATACCTTCTAGCAAATCACACATAGTCAGTCTATCATATCATTTGTCTTATGTTTTTGTTTTGTTTTGTTTTGTTTTGTTTTGTTATGTTATGTTATGTTTTGTTGTAGTTGTTGGTTTTCTGTCCATGTCTACACTTTGTACCTTAAAAATCCACAAGGCCTTTCTGGCTTTATTCAAGTTCTCTTTTTTTCATTTTCACTGCTATATGTAAATTGATTGATTTTGTTCTGTATTGTAAAATTCAATACTGTTGTATTGTTTTATCAGAAAATGAGATGAATAAACAAACTGAATTGAATTGAATTGAATCATTCACACACACCCAAACACTTAAAAAAAAATACACGTGGACACAAAACAATTGTTGGTTAATGCCATCTGCTTTTTGCAAAAAATTGATCCCACTTGATGTTTTTTTGAAACATTGTGATAATTTGCCCCAGGCTGTGTGTGAACTGCACATGAAAAAAAAATCAAGTTTTTCAACTCAAAATGCGCATGCAACCATAGGGTCCACACACTCAGATGCCCACGGTTACATTCTGGTCACTGCTGATTTTTGATTGAAACATGGTGATAATTTGCCCTGCGCAGCATGTGTGAACGGTGGCAAATAAGCTCCAGTTTTGCATTTTGATGAAAAATTCATTAATCCCTGTGTGTGAATGCTGCCAATGACTATGCCTGATCAAGAAACAAACTCACCAAACTAAATCCACCAAGCCACCCTGTCTGGCGATGGCTGCTTTTACCCTGCTAGCAAAATCCACGGCTGATTCATTTTCCTGAATAACAACAAAAAAAGATAAAAAAGAAAACAGACTTATTACAGTCAAATTCACAATATTGTTCTAAGGTCACTCACTTGACAGTGAGTGACATGAAGCTAAGAACAGACACCAATAAACTGAACAAAAAACACTGTTGCAAGAAACACTGTAAATGTAGCAAGAAAAGTATGATCAAAACACAGCTGTGTTACAAGCTGTCACTTGAATTATGGTTTGCTCACAAGGGGACAAATCATTCTTAGAGCAGCCTTGATAATCTGGAAAACTTGTTGGCTAGTTCGGAAAGAGGAGATCTTGACTGTGAATAGAAATTACAATAAATCAAAGACTTAATCCTTAAACCCAGCACTCTAATGTGCATTACTTATGACATGAGGTCGCTGGGTATTGAGGCTAGATGACTTCACCCACCAACACACAAATGTAAGAAACTTCAAGGAGATCATACAACCCAATTATCTTCTCCTACCCTATCTCATCATTATAGGTTTGTCATTATCATCATCATTATTATCATCATAACATCATTCCTGTCAAAATAGTCATTTCCCCCATAATCACAACTCCCACAATTACCAGAATCACAATCATCCCTGTATCTTTCACAACAGGAATCATGTAATTTCTCTTTATTTGATAAAAGAGGTCTCTTCTCCTCCTCCACTCACCCCTCTGTCCATGGGAGGAAGATACCAGACCTCTACCACCAGGGCCCAGCTAGTCATCATCATAAGGAGGTAGCGGACCATGGAGTACCGTGAGCTGTTCCAGAAGGCGTCTCCAAACCTGGGGTCATACTGTGAACATGTGACAAACAATGGCATCATGTGACTAATTTTCTCTCTCTACACACATCTTTCTTGCCTTTTCTTAAACAATAAATTTGTGATGCACAAAAGTCATACTGACTCTTTCAGCTTCAGTCCGTCAACTGAGTTGTTCTCTGCTCCTTAGAAATTCATTCATTTTATTGTCATTGAAATAAATACAGGCAATATACAGCCTTTACACACTACCTACTCCAGTCTTATGCTTACTTTTTCTTGAAATCACTTGCCTTCTTGTATGTCACTGAATGCCGGTGAAATTCTGCAACCCATAATAAAATATCAGACATACTAAAATGCTCACCTACAGCATCATTGCATACTTTTGTTGACAACTTTTTTTTTTCCAATCATAAGGTTCCATTGATTGTACATCTCCTATTCATATGAATGGATGACAAACAAGAAGTAATTTTCTTTTTTTAAATACAACTTTCCTTGAATTCTATCTGACTTGAAAATCTCATTCTGAATTTGTTTCATGTTTTCCACACCTGCACATACCTCCAAGAAGGACTGTGCTTCATTACTGTTCAATTGAAACTTTGACAGGATTCTGATTTGTGATTTTTTTAAATCCCATTATTCTTTTGATATTTTGAAAAAAATTGATAAGTATTCATCACATTAAACAGTATGTAGTTAATGAAATATACACAGACATCCATGAAGAATAGATACTCTAAAACCAATAATGCTCATGTGCAAAAAACTTTCACAAAGGAGCCAAGATTCATGAAAGTAAAATGCATGCGAAAGTGTTTGTCTGTGCAATGCATTGAATCCCAGTGGTAGTTCCTGAAAGTTTCATGCTGTAAAATAGGCTGTTGGCTCCAATCATGCTGTGCATGTTTCTGGTTTTACAATACTAATTAGAAGTAGCCATGTGAGTGCTTGACATCCTGTGATATATACCTTGATTGCCACAGGGTATATCCTGCCACCGATCTCAAAGCTGCCCTTCTTAAACATCATCACAGATGTGTTGTTAATACAGGTGCCTGGGGAGTGAAAACAATAAAGAATACTTATAATTCATTCATGCAAAGTCATCATCCACTGAATTATATCATAAAGTATAGCAGCAAACATAACTATTATAATAAATATTCTTGGATTTTTTGGCAAAATTAATAAGAATTCTTTGTTGATATGCTAAAGAAGGTTAAAAAGGGATGGAAACAGGGTTGACATAGTGAGGAATTCTCCACTATTACTCACAGAGGGAGCCCTTTGGTCGTTTGTCTCCATGCAAACAAACCTGAATAATTGCAACATTTTAAATTCACACAAATTTGCAAAGTCTTGGGCCTTTACATAAACTGGTACCAATTTAGGCCTACAAAGAAGGACGGATCCAGGGAGGCAGCAGCTGGCCCAGCTGTCTGGAATTGGACAAACTAGAAAGTCAGGAATGATCCTGGCTATAAAACATACAACATATCATGGTACAATTAGAATACAAAATGCCCTCATGTGCTACTGTTTGTAGGTAATTGTTAGGAATGCATTAAATCAAAATGCCCTCTTAAAAAAAAGCACAAACACACAAACTACAGATTGATCGTTAGCAAACTTATCTTGAGACTCTATACTTCAAATACTTTAGATCACTTTCGCATTTTTTATCCAATGGAGCGACTGTCATTCATTTTAGAGAAATTAAGAAGCCTTTTCAATTAACAAAAGAAGATAACCACATCACTTGATGATGAATTCAGGTCAATAGTCAAAATATTGTGACTCACCTTCAGGAAAGATCAGCATGGGCATTTTGGAAGCATCTTCAACATGTTGTCTCAACCTGTTCAAGGTAATCAGAATACAAACTTATATTAGTCATAGTCTCATTCTCTTTGTGTGAAAATATTTACTTGGAGTAAATTCACTTTAGGTAAAATCAACACTGATAATTTTATTTTCACTAAATGACCACTTTGTTTGACATCCATTTCAGAAATTAAATCTTCAATAGCACTAGGCTTTCAGAATGAAATAAATAAAAGAATACATCAATAGATGAATTGATAAATAGATAAATGAATGAAATAAACAAATAAATAAAACGATAAATATGCTGGCTAGCAAATAAGGGCATACTTGTAAACCATAAATTTTGTTCCTGTGGAGAAAACTTCTGGCAAAATAACAAGTATATGTATACAGACCTAGCAATTTAAGCTTTGACCAGATTCAACCATGAGGTTTATTGCATATCAGTGATATATAAAAAGTCTTTGATCAATGTCAAAAAGAGTAAATGTTCATATATCTACACTTGGGGAGCAAATGAAAGACTTGTACAATGTGGTGTTCACTTTTGCAAGCAATGTTATGAAAATGGATGTCAGAAAATGACTCATTCTCTCATGCCAGAAATATGGTCTTCATAAACATCACAGAATGCCTTTAAAAATTCAGAAAAGCAAAACATCTTTTAGTACCACAGACAAAACAAAATACATAAAGACATCAATGTTTGTGCATAAGCAAAAATCTACAAGGAAATATAATCAAACTGTGACATTATAGCTGTGTGAACATATGGATGAAAAAAACAAACAAACAAACTGTACACAAAGATAGAACTCTGTTAGCATGGATATGGAACACAAGTATCCTCACGTTTGTGTGACCTTCTTGCGGTCCCTCATCTCAGTCCGTTCAAACCATATGTGGTCAGCGTCTGCCCATCTCATAGCTTTCTGGATCATGCCAAGGAACTTGGTGTGTTTCTGACCAATCTGTGGTAAGAGAAGGAAGACCGTGTCATAATGTCACAGGAGCATAGTGTAATAATAATGTTACCAAACACAAGACACTCATAGTCTCACAGTAAGGATGCTTGAGTGAGGCCTTCCACACAATGAAGAAAAAAGATATGCCCAAAAACAAACAGCCACACATACACAAGAAAGATTAAGCACACAGTGACTGGCAGAATGACAGACACTTGATTTGCACGAAATTCATACCAAGTGACACAAACATTTCAATTGTGAAAATTGAATGACTTTTTTTTTTTTTTTTTTAAAGAAATGGCATTTAGAAATGAGACAAAGCAACACACTATGTACAATACTCACTCAAACCCTAAAATCATGATCTTAACCTGAATGAAATAGATTTAAAGAAAATTCCTTAAGAACATTGAAGCTTTGTTCATGCCAGCAGGAGCCTTTATGTTTCATGACCCAATTTCCCATTTATTGTCCATCCATCCAAAGACTTAGTGTCTTTACTCCACAGTCACTTAAAGGGTGTGTACAGTTCTGGTTGAGGTGAGGATTTAGCTTTTAACGTTTTGCGAGATATTCAGAAACCAAATCAGAGTATGTAATTCTAAGGGGTATCAAAAGTTTATTCAATGAAAATCGGTTTTGAAATGGCTGAGATATCCAAAAACAAGGTGAAACAAAGAGATCCTAATAAAGTTGTGGCATGTCCCCTTTTATTATTAGCACTTTTTTGGATATCTCAGCCATTTGAAAACCAATTTTCATCAAATAAACGTTGATTCCTTCTTAAAATCACATGCTCTTTCATATTTCATAAGAGGCTTTTCATTATCTCACTTAGGAATGTTCAAAACATGAATCGTCACCTCAACCAGTACTTTACAGTCCCTTTAAGCAAAGAGAGAAAGCAGACACTAACAATATTTCAGGGACACAAACGTGATTATACAACACCTAAAAAGATTCTAGCTGATTGGTCAATTGCTCATTACATGACATGCAGTTAAAAGTAACCTTGAAAGCTGTCCCTGTTGAGGGTACATTTTTGGTCGAGTAGTACAGATATTGCACACTAACTTTACCCATTTACACTTGTGTTATACTAAAATATTTGTGCCAGCTTCATAATCAACTGGGAGTTTTTGCACCATTGCATGCCTCTGACATCACAATTTTAATGCATACCTTTGTTTCACACACTAAATCAGTTACAAGGGCACATTCAGTCACTCGTTTTACTCTCAACAACTTCAACAAATCATTTTCCAGAACGACTGTGCTGTACTACAATACAATGTATTGCCCTTCGCCTTTTATGTTGGGCTGTGTTCATGCGAAACTAGAATTGTGTTTCTAAACGCGTTTAGTCGCTAAATGTGTTTAGTTGCGTTGCGGTCATGCGATTTTTCCATTTAAACGCGTCTCAAAACGCCGATCTGAAACGCGGAAATAAGGGCGTCTTGAATCATGATTCTGCCAGAATCACAATCGCAGAAACCGCATGAACGCAACTGTGATTTCAATCACAATTCTATGATGTCATTGTGCGCTGTGCGCATGCGTGTCTCACGGGGTATCCCACAGCTTCTGGTTCTGTTCGCGCGCTTGTGTACGTCTTGTGAATCGTGTGTTTCGGTACCATACCTGCACTAGTTTGTTTACATCAACGCCATTCACCGATTCTATGCTATAGTATCTACCTAGCTATTTCTTATAATAATACATAATAATACATGTAATTACTCTCCAATTGAGTCGATAATAGTAATGGCTGCAGCTGTGTCTACCAAGGAAAACGACGAAGAATTAAGATTTTTCCTCGATCTGTGGGCAGAGCATGAATGCCACAGCTTATTGGAAGGTATTCACCGCAATAAAATGGAAAGGCATACAATAAACTGACTGATCAGTTGGCAGAAGGATTTAACGGGAGGTCAGGCTCAAGTTGCAGAAGAGACAAGGTCAAACTGTGCAGTGCGCTGCGCAATGGCAATGGATGAGCTGAGCCAGAATCAGCGTTGCGAAAGCCCGCATGAACGCTCTTCCGCGGAGATCGTGATTTGAAACGCCGTTTTGAATCATGATTCATGTTTGTGATTCTGGCTACGAAATTCGCATGAACGTGCCCTAAAATGGTTGTCATTTCTCTGTATAGTCAAGAATTGGTGTGGACCATCCATTGACATCCGAGGTGTTGTATAAAACAAGTGTATGGTCCTTACTCATGCAACTGAACAAGATTCCACACTCGGTGAAAGATAAGGCACATTTTTTAATCTTGGCTTTGTCTTGAATAGAGCATCTCATCTTTCAACTCATTCAAAATCTTGTATCATCGCACTTGTGATCATTCACTATTTGTATTATGGTCAACTTACGAATGCATAGCTATTATCACTGGAGAGAATTAGGACGTCTATTGGTGAGGTGTGGTTGGCGACACATATTCCTCCACCGATGGCTCGGTTTTCCCTGTAAAGAGTGACAAGAAATAAGAGTAAGAATCATATCAATATACCAGAGTGAATTTTACGACAATATGAAACACTATCAACAGGTGTGTCCTTTGCTGCATATTTTTCATTGTGACAAGCCTTGTGGCAAAGAAGTCACCGGTTTGTTTGTTTGTTTGTTTTTTTTGTAATGAGAAATACCACATCGCAAACAGACCACTTGAAAGCATAGTTACACAGCAAGATGAGAAGTCAAATTTTGTTGATATAGAACTTCCTTCCTTTTTCCTGAAACATATATTTCCAGAGGAGACACTTGTTACTGCTTGCTGTGGGAAGAAGTTACAATCAAACCGCTATCATCTTATTGAATAACAACTATTCATGTCAATCATTTCTTATGTAAAAATGTCAATAATTTTATTTTTTTAAGCTCTTTTCATTAGAAACCTTGTGGAGCAGTTTCCCCTGCAGCAGGAGTTCTTTCAGTTTTTATGAAAAGAATACTATTTAAGCATGATCTAAGGATATGAAGGTGAGACAATGTATGCATGTTATCACTATTCAGCAATCTACATAATGACAGAGACACCACCATGGGTACCATCTTGATACTTTGCTTACATTTTAAAGGGTGTGTACAGTTCTGGTTGAGGTGAGGATTTAGCTTTTAACGTTTTGCGAGATATTCACAATCACTCTATGAGATGTCAAAGAGCATGTAATTCTAAGGGGTATCAAAAGTTTATTTGATGAAAATCGGTTTTGAAATGGCCAAGATATCCAAAAACAAGGTGAAACAAAGAGATCCTAATAAAAGGCGTGGCCTGTCACCTTTTATTACTATTACTTTTTTTGGATATCTCAGCCATTTGAAAACCAATTTTCATCAAATAAACGTTGAATCCTTCTTAAAACTACATGCTCTTTCATATTTCATAAGAGGTTTCTCATTATCTCACTTAGGAATGTTAAAAACATGAATCCCCATCTCAACCAGTACTGTACAGTCCCTTTAATGAAAAGTTATAAACTGCCATATTGTTGGGTTAGTTAGTTTGTTTGCTTTTTCTTTTGATGACTTAAAATCACACTGCAATTAAAGCTATGCCTGAACCCAGTGTTATACCTAACTTTATCACTTAAAATACAGTCCTTTACATGAAGTTCAAATTTTATGAGTAAAGATACTTGAAAGGCACTATTGAAACATGTATACATCTATGGCAAACAAAACTTGTTCCAAAATACCTTTTCTTGCTCATGTCATTTTTACTTTATACATTATATATTTCACTTATGCAATATTTCCCAAATTGAGACTTGTTCAGATAATGTTGAACTTGAAATTCTGAAAAAGGTTGAACTTGCAGTCACGAGACATATTGATGCAATGAACAAGAATTATCATCTCTTTTTAGAGAAAATTTACCAATTTCTTACCTTGGAGACAAGATAACATCTGCGTTACATTGGCTAATACTTCTACAAGTTTTTCATTTTGAAAATAATGGTCAAACTCACAATAAAAATGGTAATTTGGTTCAGTTGTCATCTTATGCCTAAAATAATTTGATACTCTTAAGCTCCATTCTGTGGCTGTTCACACAGTGCTCCCTGAGTTTTTAGCCTGTGTCAAACTGTTAATCGTCCAGTGCTAAATTTCTTTGGAAAACTAAATATTAAAGAGGTTATCACTCCAGCAAAAGGTTGCCTTAACAGGCAAACTAGAAAATCTGGATTGCTGGTGGGATCCTTACACTAAGGTATCAGGCACAGAAAATGAATTCATGATGACTTTTTGCCAAATGTATGCTGACTGTATGCTTACTGTGTGCAAAAATTTGTTATATTTACAAATCAAGTTCTAAAGAATGTGACTAGGTCACAGACTTACCTGTTGTGGTACGTGATAAGAGCTGAAAAACTTCTGCAAGCTATCCTGTAAATCGTCAGGGTGATGTACTTTGTTAGTATTTTCTTGATCCTGTACACAAACAAAAATGAAAATCAAATCATTGTCCAGTTGTTGGTCCCTTGCAGCTAAAAGATTTGAAAGTTAGAAAACTGTGTAGATAAAAAAATCAATTGGAATCCCATTTTCTTTGCTCATTTTTCCACTTATAGATACAAAATTGTTACAAAACATAATCAACAATGAGACCATCACACACATGTACATTTTCAGACAAAGTCTGATGCATGTTTTGGATGGGTTCACACACACTCTTACACTGATTGATGCAGATTCAGATTAACAATGATTGATTTCTTTTACGACTCCTCCAACGATGAAAAAGTAGACTATTAAAGCAGGCATCACACTGTCCCAGAATTGAGGAAAGATGGACACACAATAACAGAAATGTTCAAATTCGGCTTGGATCGTATAAACATTGGGTTATTCATGAAGGCATCTTGAGCCTTTGTTTGACTGCCAGTGAAGTTTCTTAGGCTCAAGCAGCAATTTTGTGAGCAGTAGCAAAATCTTCATGCAACCATTGTGTTTCCTTTGTGTGTCCTTCAGGTAAACTTCTTGATAAAGATTCACATCATCGTACTCCTTCATGCGTGGTGTGGGTGCCATCGTGAGACCTTCTGTACTTGCTTTGGCTGTTAATTGGCTTTTGACAATGGTTGGGGTCAACTTTGCACGAAAATGAAAACTCCATATTTGCACTGCCATCTTGTGTTAATTTTGGGACAGTGTGATGCCACCTTGAAAGAAAACTTCTCAAAGTCCAACTTACCTCCAATTTGGGAAATATCCTAAGAAGGCTCCAAAGATAAACAGGTAAGATATTGCTATAGACAACACTGCCAACCTATGGAAGGAAAGAAAGAGAGAGAGAAAAAAAAAATATTGATGAGAGAAGTAGATTTACAATTATCCCTTTGTCATACCAAAAAGTAATTATCGGTTTTATATGCCTCTCAGTTGACTGCACATACTTTATCATGTCATATAATATACATGCATTCATTGGTCCTTGAAAGCAAAATACGTAAACTTGAAATTGACAGCTGGTCTAGTATTTACTGTAAGAGACAGAATCTCAAGAAAAACTAAATTACATATTTTTTAAAAATACTGTAACAAGAAATACTCCGGCAAATAAACAATAGGAAGGTTGTAATCAGAGCATATGAGGACTGTGAACATAAAATGTTTACTGTATATGACACACAATGTATATTTTAAAAGTGAGTCTAATTTTTCATGAATCGCACAATTTTGCTAGTGGCTAAATTCGTGATTGTGGAGTACAGTATTGAATGGAGAAATGTATACGTGCACGTCACATTCATGTCAGGATCAGAGTCAATATTTTTGTGTGTCTTTAAATTCGCCTATTGCACCTGAATCACAAAATTTGTGTATACCACCTGACTTGCAAAAATTCGCGAACATAAAAACCGTGTGAAATATTTGGTGTATACAGTACTAGTTTAGTGTGAACTTCTATTTGGATACAGCAGGACACACAATAGACCTGCTCATATGAATTACATAACACTTTTCAAACCAGACGCCAATGTGCTAATGTCAACAGGGACTAGTAGCTCCAGGGCTGTTATCTCACTTCTAGATTACTCCAGATTTGCATCTAAACTGTGACACCAATTACGGTGAACTTCAAGGACTACAGTGTGTCCCTAGTTCAAAGTTCAAATTGTTTAAAATCTTAGTCTCATTCTTTTAGCATGGACTGTCAAATGAAATACAAAATTTGGTACGAAACTGCTTCAGTTTCCATGACAAAGGGCAAGCCATGATCACAAATATCAATCTAATGATTCTCTACAGTGAAATTAAAAACACTTGATTCTTTTAAATGATGGGAGCAGAGGATTTTAAACAGATTTTGTTGTTTTCTGTACTTGGTACTTTATAGTGCACTAGGCAAATTTGAACTGAAGATTACATCAAAGTAAATCTAAACCTGACCGTATTTGCCTCATCGATAACTTTGATAAGATACATGTTTCTAGTTTGATGCAAATCTTGCCAAGAACAGCCATGTACCTAAACGGTAAATTTGATTTCTTTCATCTCTACCACAGTTGCCATATCTAGAATACCACAGTGTAAAAAAAAAGAAAAAAAAAAGGAATAAATATATTGACTGCAGTCAATATAAATCACATTGCCCTTTTGTGTCCAACTGCTGACTGCTCTGGACATCATTATTTGTCCTGTAGACAGACTTTGCCCTGTGGCTTATCCCTGAATGAGCAATGTTAACTCTTTGTGTGTTTTGAGTGTTGATTGGCACAGAAAACCCTATAGTGTTGTACAAACTGTCCAAAGTCCCTTGCATTGAAAGGATTAAAGAGAGAATACTATACAATGAACCACTCACCTCAATGGAAGCAAGAAGCAATAGCGGAATAAACAACCAATGAACCACAGGACCGTTAGCCGCAAACTGTACGGAGAGAACAGCATACAAGACAAAATTCTAAGTATATTAGGAAAATTATTGGAGCCTATCAGTTCACAACGAAAGCACACTTCTCTCACAGCAGGCCAAATTCATTACATAAAATGCATTAAAAATTTAAATGAGCTTTATATAACAAGATTCAACAATTACATTTGATTTCTGCGGTGGTATGGTATCATAATTTCCCTTGAAATCTACCCTGAGAATATAACATTCTCACTGAATTCTCAGAAACAAGTGGTAGTATTATATTTCATGTGGCCACGTCACTGTGAAAGGATTTGTACTGTACATTAGTCTCCATCTGCATTTTGTAAAACCTGGTCCCTGTTTTATGAAGAGTTATTATTGATTCTATAGTTGATTTCTATCATAAGTCTACGGCAGCCTGTGTGGTAAGGAAATTTATAATCAATTATGTATGTTTTGATAAAACGGGGCCCAGAAATGTTTGTGTGCACTTCATTGTCGTGAATGCCAAGATTTGCTAACTCAAAGTGCACGTGAAAGTTCTTATCTACACTATATGCATTGAATGTCAGTGGCAATTTGCAAAAATTTCATGCCACAATAAAGGCCGTCAGCTCCAATTTGCGAAAATTTCATGCTATGACAATATCTTGCTCTAAGGTACTACATGGTACAATGGTGAATTGCAATATCACTCCTTGTAATATATTCGAACTTAGACTGTTTTTAAAAACTACTTGTATCAATTTTTGTTAATCTGAAGGTATGTAGATAATGAAATTCTAATAACTGCTGAGGGTCAAATGTCAAACATACCTGAGGTACTGGTATCGCATGCTTGTTCTTGTCAATAAGTTCCATGATCCAAGCTCTATTTAATGCAAGACATATTGATATGTATGAAAAATGCACATATAAATACAATTCATACTGATAATAGAGATTTGTATTCTCATAAAAACTAATGCCCATAATGCTTTTGACTGTTTTATTACCTATATATATTTTCCTTTATATTGTTACAATTTCTTCATATCATCAAGGAGCAACACACAGAAATCCCTCTCTAACATCCATCAGTATGAACCAGTTGACAAGACCTTGGTAAGCCATAAAGTACTTGGAGAAAATTTCTGAGGGACACAGGACCAGTTTGTCTCTATGGACCACAGGAGAATAATCTTTATCCTTGCCTAGAGCCATGGGACTGATAACAGGTGATTAGCTGAACTCAAGGGTTACACACTGACAGATAGCATTGCAGTGTCAATATTTGTGTATTTTGATTTGTACATTGGTCTATCAAATCCTCAGCTAGACAGAGAGTTGATAAGGAGAAGTACTTGAAACCAAAGGCTGAATGAAGGAACCTTAAAACAGTGACCTCTTTAACAAAATGAGTTCAACTTTAAAAACGGTATACCGTCAATTGTCTATGCTATAATCAGTCATATTCCATTTCTAGTTTTAATTGTGCTGAAATTAAACCACATAGGACAATGCACATCATCAGTAGTTGTAGCCCAAAACTATACATCTCCATAATACAGAGAATTTACTGTAAACCAAAGAATGTTCGCATGCATTTTAATTTCGCGAGAGCCGAGTTTTGCGAAATTAAACTGCACGCTAAAGACCTTGTCTAAACTATATGCATTGAATGTTAGAGGCAACTTGCAAAAATTTCATGCCGCGAAAATATCATGTTTTACAGTAGAATCTGCAGGAGTGTGCTACATATTGCTCCTGAACAGCTGTTGAAAATTACAAACTCCTTAAAAAGTCCAATAATTCTCCTTCATTTTCTCTCAGCTCTTGAGAATCTGTCTTTTTTTATAATGTTGACAGACAGTAGTAGTTCTATAATTGTCCATTGAACGAAAAATTATTCACAATTTCTTTCAAGAAGTAACAACGTTGACACAAAATGTATTGGGTTCACTACTTTCCAAACCATTTGCTAATTCCAAGGATATTATCAAGAGGTTCAAATGATTTCTAGACAAATACCTTGATACTCCTTTGCTGATGAATTAATTACTTTGAGATAATTAAACTTTGCATGTTCCTCCATTCATGAGGTAATAAGATGTAATGTCAAGTGATCATATATCATAGGTGGCATGGGAGAAAAACACCTTTTTACATCCTAATCATTCTAATGATGCTCATTATACCACTCAACCTTACATACTGTATATGTGCTCCAGGTCTATTAACTACGTATTTGCCATAATATACAGAGTTGAACTATAAAGATAGCACTAAAAATTTCCAACAGCTCTGCTTTTCAAAGCCAACTTCGTAACTCAAGATGTTAACTCTCTTAATCCTTTCTTTTCATGCACATTTGTGAGTATAAAATCTTTGTTGCATTCAAAAAGTATGTGTTATATGGACAGCTTTCATATCTATTACATGAAAGAAAGGCATGTCAATAATTCATAAAACTCTCACCTTCTGCTGAAAATCTCTTGGTAACCTCATCCTCAACGATAGCCTGTGACAGAAAACAGAATGAAATGAAATGAAAGTGAAGTAAACATCACTTAGAAACACAAACACACTGATATTTCCTTCCTGTCCTATAACATGTTCCTTTTCTCTCCTCATAGTAGACTTGTATGAACTAAGCCTACCTAATCATGTTGATTGATATAATTTGTTTTGTTTAATTTTTATGGGCAAGCTTGTTGTAATGTACAATACAGGAAAGAAGTTAAAAAAAAAAACAAAACACTGGAATAAAAGCAGGAAATAATTGGTAATACACTACATTTCCATGTTTTGTCTTTTAACCCTATATGTGCTGCATTCGCACGTCCGACTCGGTCGATGGCGTGCCAACTTTGCATATTCTGCTCAAACCCACAAACCCACCCAAACTGGTCGATAAATCACCAAATGCAGCAGTACAATGAAAGCTTTTCTTGTGCTTCTGTTTGTCTCACATGTAGCTTGCATTTATGTGGTGATTGACTATCAAGCGGTGTTCCCAAATAGATTTGCATGTGAACTCTAAGTTTCTGCCACTGTTTTGTGTGCAAAAGTCATGCCTTTACGGTAATGTAGCTACTGGTCATTTTAAAGAAAAACAATCATCGATTTGTCATACAAGTTTCAACAAAGCAAAGCTTGGCATTTTCTCTACAATTTTGCTCACTACATGTCCAGCTGAACAGAAATCTAAAGAAGTTACATAGATTTGAAAAACAGAATGTTTTTTTTTTCAAAGCATGACAACTTTGGTGTCTATTAAAGATTAAAGATAATAAAAAGTTTTGGTACCTCAAAAGTGTCCCTGAATTTCCTTGTCTTAGTTTGTGTTTCAGGTTAAAGTACCTTTCATATAACTAACACTGTGAGACTTACTCGCCCCAAAGTGCTCTCATGTCTTAGTAATCATGCAATTAACTACGATCAGCAGCCCCATACGCATAGCGACCAGCAGTCCCATACGCATAGCGTAATCGGGCTTCGCATTGTAGCATTCAGGATCATGACAGATTTAGTATCGCAGGGTAAATGTCAACTTAAAATCCCATAAATTCTTCAATTTGAAGACTTACCAATTAACTTGAAGTATTGAAAACAGGCTTCGGGCAACGTTTGGTTCTGCCTATAGCCCCTTTCTGTTCGAATTGATGACTGAATGTGACTCGGTCGACAGGACCTTAGGAGAGCTACATACAGTACACTGAATACTACAGCCAGTGCATGCGAACACATCACATGCACACAAATTTCAAATCCATGAACGGATAAGATGTTTGTGTGCGCATGCGCTGGCCATGGTAGCCAGTGTATGTACCTCTCCCAAGGTCCTCTCGACCGAGTCACAGTCAGTCATCAATTCGAACAGAAAGGGACTATTGGCAGAACCAAACGTTGTTCGAAGCCTGTTTTCAATACTTCAACTTAATTGGTAAGTCTTCAAATCGAAGAAATTTTTGGATTTTAAGTTGACATTTACCCGCGATACTAATTCTGTCACGATCCTGAATGCTACAATGCGAAGCCCCATTACGCTATTCGTATGGGGCTGCAGCTGGTCGCAGTTAGCTATGCGTACAATGGGCTGCACGCTGCTGGTCGCAGTCAGTGGTTTCGTACAATATTTATCGACGCTGGACAGCGTCGGCTCTGGTACGAAACCATTATTGCATGATTACTAAGACATGAGAGCACTTTGGGGCGAGTAATTCTCACAGACAACGTACTTTAACCTGAAACACAAACCAAGACAAGGAAATTCAGGGAAGCTTTTGAGGTACCAAAACTTTTTATTATCTTTAATGTGGCACACAGGGGGTTTCCACCATGGCTCATAAAGAGTTAATGACATACATTCAAAGAGTACACAACCTACACCATGGATCTGCGGGTATGATGTTTTGCTGTGAATAAGAATGTGTAAATGAGATACTGTACATGTAGAATGTGATTTGTAACTCATTTAAGAATCAGACAACAGTGCTTCTGCCCTTTAACCCATTGAGGACGGACTGATTTTGCTACAACACACACTTCCCATAGACACCTGCCCGAGTGTACTCGGGACTTGTCCTCAACAGGTTAACAATCAATCTTTCTAGGCTGCTGAGAAGTCATACAGAATTGGGTTACAGCACCAACTCCAATATCCTGTGGTCTGTGACCTTACAGGTCGGATGTAGACAGATGACCACTCCTCATAAACTGGGTCAGTGCACTGTGAGTGAAAATATATGGATGGGAACAGCTTCTACTGCTGTATAATCCTACTTACAGCTGAAAAACAAGTTTAGAGTACTAAACTATAGGTGCCTTCTATTTCTATATGAACTTACTAATCTAATAACTGAAATACTGTAGCTCACATGTTCCATTTAATATTCCTAGCACAAAGGAGAAAAGGCAAAAAGCCTAATATATCATGAAGCTGGATAAATAGAGTGTCAGTTTAAAATAAATAACATACTAACCAGGAGCTACAATCGCGTACAGCTGTGATACATTGAAACATGCAGAGATTTGACTGTGCAATAAATCTAATCCTAAATAATGCCTTCGGCGACACTTTGTGGCAGAGGCATAAAAAAGAGCACTCTATCTGAAGTTTACCAAAAATAAGCATGCACAATATCACAGATGATTTCTGACAATCCCAAGCTGTCCCATCATTTTTAAAATGTTTGTTATGGTCACAACTTATACCAGAACAGGCATTTTACCTTTAAAGATACAATTAGTTGAAAGAAAGATACTATTCAGAGGGGTGAAGGTTCAGGTGTGAGTTTCTTCAATTTTGTCTACCTCTACAAATTTCTTTTATTCAATATGCCTTGTCCGCCTTGTACTACTTAACATAACAATGTCGGAATTTTGGAGCTTGGGTATTTGTTCCATGTTCATCGATCGTGTCACTGCCGACAACCAGGGACAGCCTGGTGGTAGTGTCGCTGCCCGGAAAGCAGTAGATGACAGGTTCGAGTCCCACTGGTTCCTTGTTTCGACATGTTTGTTAATTTACAGATTTATAATTGCGATCTTAACAAATTTAATTTGTACAGGGAGACAAAATTGAAGAAATTCACACCTGCAGACACAATTAGTTGGCACGTCCAATTCATACCACGTGATTACAATAGAGAAATATCAGCACAATTACAGTACATTAGAATCCATCAGGAAGCTGACCTATCACATGACATTACTTTCTTTCCGTTTGCTTACCTCTACACCTTTCCTGCAGAAGTAGCAGACATCGGCCAGCTCAAACTCCCTGCGGAAAGTATCAAAGGATCGGTTGTAGCGCAGCCCCTTAGCCTCAGCCTTGATGCCGTCTGCTAAATGTTTTGGGGAGTCTTTGTGGATCAGAGTGGAACCTGAGGGAGGTGGGGTAGATAGAGGCAAACACATCTTAAAGAGGGAAACACAGAAAACAGATTCTGATCTACACTGTACGCGCTACGCCCACAATTACTATACAATCAAACACCATATATTTCACAAATACCATAACAGCATTTTGAGCTTTGGCAGACTACTTTGTGAGAGGATGAATTCATGATCAAGAAACTGGCTGATGGAAAGAAAAATAATTATTATCCCTTTGGAAAGAAAAGTCTGTGATTTCCAACCTCAGAGACAAAATACAGCACATTTGCATTACATATGGGACACAATATTTTTCTAGTTGTTCAAATTATAGATATCAGTGGACTTTTGAAATTCAAGAAAATAAAAACACCACAAAATATACCTCGTCACAGAGCTCCAACTACGGTTGTAATCCTTGTTGGGTAGTCTCCTACCTTGTCTTTGGATCTTTGCTTAAATCTTACTGTTTTCAATCCGTTACAGACTAGTCCCGAGTATACTCAGGGAGGTGTCTATGGGAAGTGCGTGTTACAGCAAAATCAGCCTGTCCTCTATGGGTTATAGTGACACTCGCACTATTCAATCATCTGAATATATTCTGAAATAAATTTTCATCTGCACTTTAATACACAATGTTGTACAGATTTTAGAACCGATACTAGGGCTCTGATAAAATGTGTTCAAGAATGTAGCCAATTGGAAGCACTGAAATGAGTCACGTGTGCGTGCATTAATTTCTTAGTAAATGCACTGCCTGACCAGGGAGGTGGAAGAGTCTCTCTTCCACCTCCCTGGCCTGACGTACGTCACAATGTTTACACTAGCAGTGCGCACTCAATCAGTTGTAACAAGTGCGTCACGCGCTACTATACGCGCTGTCAATCCTGGAAACAACTTCTAGTTCGGGCCGCGGGCTGCCACAACAGCCGGCGGCCTTTCTTGTGCATAACACGTGGCGTACGTATACTCTTATACGTACGTACAGTACTTATGTGCGGGATTTCCGAGTGCGACGTGCGTAAATGTTTGGGACGAACATCTTCGGACATCTTGACTTTTGAGCGAGTGCTACATGTAGCTGACTGGTATTGACCCACAAAGGTACGTGAATAATGCTGTTAGTTTTCGACCCATTTTATAAAACAAATGATGCACAGGATTATTTTGTGGCATCAGTGAAGGTGCGGCGCACTCTCGAGTATTGACAACGGTTGCAAACATGCACTCGGCTGCGCCTCGTGCATGTCGCACCATTGTCAATACTCTCGAGCGCGCCGCACCTTCACTAACACACTCTCTCCTGTGCATCATTTGTATACTGACTAGCTATACACCCAGATGTGCTAGCCAAGCTAGAATGATAGTAATCCGAAGGAAGGACTCTAAGCATTTCATTTTCTTCCCCCTTTTTTTTTGTGTGCGTGATGTATTATGCACACATCCCTCTGTCAAATCAATCAGACCTTCCTTTTCCTACAGTGCTACATCAATTCCTATAATTAGAAAAGACAATCAATATTCCAGTATGTTCCAAGGAGTCATCAGAGCTGTGAGGACCTGTTAATTGGTCCCATGTGATGCTCCAACTAGGACTCAAAGGTCAAAAGTTGCACTGATAACCATCCATGTACAGACACAGTATGTACAAACCACTGCAAGTCATCAACATACCTTCTAAAACAGAATGCTTGCCATATCTACAATATACTAGGCATATCATCAGCATCGCTAGGCATCTTCGATAAGGAAATGCTAGAGAATTGTGACAGTTACTGCATTGCTAGCCCTGTCTCGATATCAAAACTACTGTGCTGAATAAATTTGTTTAATTTGTGTAATGATTGTGAGCAATCTGTATATTGATAGTTCCACCCTAAAAATGCCTCACTGTACAGGTAGTGCTTACATTATTGGAATCTTTAGAAACAAAAATCTTATACAACACAGAAATTATATCTCTGGGTTTTTTCATCTGGTTTTTTTTTTTTCTTTTTTTCTTTTTCAAAAAGGAAAGTATATAAAGTCTACATCAGTCTTGTTTGGCCAAGTATCTTTGCACTGATACACATTTATTGTATGCAAAATACAGTTGCATTCATTTGTACATTTTTTTTTTGTTTCAGTAAAAAATTATTGATGTAGAAGCTAGTGGAAGTACATTTATAATCTGGACTGCACTGAAGAAAACAAGACATAAAAGAAACACAGTATACATTTCTTACTGTATGTGATTCAACTCAACAAATAAATGTTTGATTTTGTGCTTGCCATGAGCTGTGGAATAGGGGGGATGAGGGGGGGGGGGAGGGAGGCTAAAGCCCCCATGCTTGGAGCTCTTAAAAAAAAAAAAAAAATACAGTACAAACATCACAAGACAGCATGTATCTTTAAGAGGTTTCAGCAACCAGATTCTTCCCACTACAAATTTCCTTCCACACACAAAAACAAACAAACAAACAAACAAACAGTCTGCTGCCTCTGCTGTCAAGGTAATATGTGGAGCATGAATAATCTTTGTCTGACAATGTGATGTTTGAGATGTGCAAAACAATAATTCAATCCAAAGAGATGTTTTAAAGGGGAACTGTCGAGCACAATGTGCAGTCACGTTCCAATTACAAGATGCTGTCTAGACAAAGCTACATGTAGACTGATACTGTACAACTTGTAAACCAGATGGGACAGGGAGATATGTACTTTATACATGCAATATTTTGTGAGTTTTTATTTTCATGAATTTAGCAAACCCTCCTATTTGCAAAGTCAACAAGCATGAAATTATTGCCAACCATAACATTTTTTTGTACCCCATATGGAAAAAAATTAGGATCACGCAGTTGTACTATTTCTCACTTCTTCTCTATGGTACTTGGTCATTAATTAACCACTTCTTGACTTGCAGTGTTGTGAAAGGCTCTAGTGGGCTACTGTCAGCTGTAGGCAGATAAACGCAAGGTCTACTCTCTGTCAATAAAGTAAAGCACAGTGCCCTGGATTATTACCTGGTGTATACAGTAGTATACATGTAGTAGATGGTTGGACACTACAGACATGGCTTGGCACATGGCCCAGCTTTGTGGTATAAATAGCAAACTGATCTTTTAAAGGTATGCCACAACATTGTCCACACAAATCTCTGTATGACCTCAAATCTTCTCGCCAATCACACTCGTTCACTCATGTAACCCTCTCTCCAAGGTTTCAGACATTTCAAAGGCAATATCCACCTCCTGCTATTTAATAAACATCATGTTATAGTTCTGCATGCTCTATGACTACACAAGATACCCACAGAGTCATTTTATACATTGTCAGGTTGTGTTGAATGTGAATGTCACATCACCCTACACTGCACTTGGTGAAACAATCAAGCATTGTGCATACATTATTGAGATTGAAACTTTCATAACATCCACCATCACCCGGCTACAACATAATGGTACAATGTATGTAACATTAAACAAATTACAACTACAGCGTGTAGGAGTCTTTATCTGTCCAGCAAAAGATGGTGAGTAACTTCTCCATTCATGTAGCTGTTATAAATATAAAGAAAATTCAAATATTTTCACTTTTCTTGCATAGTAAATGAGCTCTTGACTTGCCTCTTTTTAAAGGCAGGGGGAATAATATTACCAATAACATATGTCAGGAACAAGTCAAGGTACTATAAATGTGTACTTTTTTCGAAATATGAAATTTTGTGGAATTCTCTTTAAATTTTCTTTATATAATTCCATGCATGTGACATCATACACTGTAGTAGTCATCTCGTCCAGCAGTGACTGCGTAGAAACTTTAAAAATTCATAAATTTTGAACAGATTCTCTGATTTTCCTCAAACTTTCACTGATGTGTTCGACTGATATTGCTGCATTCACTCAATTCATATGTCTATGAAGGTGGACTTGTCCTTTAATGATTTCATCTTGTATGATACTCTTGTCTAGGATGTCTTCGTGGAGGAAAATCTTAATTCATGCAAATTAGGGAGATAATAATGTCTGAAAGCTAATGAAATGGGGGGGGGGGATACCTTCACTCCCATACAGGTACTGTATATATACGTGCGTACTGTAATGTGACAGGGCTGTACACACAATGTATAGTATGTGTGTGAGTGGGGTTTCAACATATATTATCTTAGGACACATGATGATAAAGGCTTAATCACTCATTTTACTGGGTCTACATAAAATAAATACACTAATGCAGAAAATGTCTGCCGCATATTCCTGATTACTCCAGCACTCAGGATGAATTTAAAGTAATTGCAAGAATCTCAAATGTGGAGCGCGTATTCACTTGAGACAGGAAATTATTAACTAGAAGTTGCTGGCTGTTTGAAGATGCTTTCCTTGTATTACTGGGTGCACACAGATAATGGCCTACCACCATTTCTTGAGGCATGTCATAGAATGGAATCCTATTTACATACTATGAATCAGAAAGACAGCACGCAGGCTGTGCATGCCCTGTCTAGACATGACTGAAAAGACAAAGGACCTTGGCTAGCTCTTGTAAAATAAATTTTACTTGCTAAAAACAGAACAAATCACAATGTTGCATCATCAAATTCCGTTCATGCTTAACCCGAGGCCTGAGCCTGTTAAAACATCCACATTATACCTACTTCTATGCTTCATTTGCCAATAGCATATATGTCTTGTATTAAACTGTTTGTGTAAAAATGGTTATGAAATCACACTCCTATTTTTATTGTATTACAGTGACTTTTGTCAGAGACTAAAATGTAGCATTATTATGCATCAGTGGGGGACTGACTGTATGTCACAACAAAGTTTCAGAGACGACACAGAGTATTGAATAGAATCTCATTGAAATATCTTGGCAAGTTGATGGGTTCAGTGTATGGGAACATACATTAAGTGCAGTATGCTACCCCTTATTTTTACATTGTATGATCAGTCATCATGAATACACAGACAGAAATTGTTCGTTTTGGTATTTGTTTGTTGTTGTATTTTTTTATTATTTTTTTTTTACACAAACATTAAAGTTCCTAGGCTACTATTCAAAGGGTGCAATGACTGAATTTGACATACTGTATACGCCATACATTTCGCGAGTCTAAATTTTCGCGAATCGGGAATTCCCGACGATTTCGCGAGTGGTTGAATTCGCGATCGTGGAGTTGTGTACTGAACGGAGAAATGTACATGCGTACGTAACATTCACATCGGGGATCAGAGTCAATATTTTCGCATGTCTTTAATTTTGCGAATAGCACCCAACTCGCGAAATTTGTGAAAATAAAAACCTCGTGAAATATTCGGCGCATACAGTATCCACTGCATGAGGAATCTATCATATTACATATGCACTATCCATATTCAAAACCTACAACATTTTAAAGATTTAACTGTACAGGCTTTGGCACATTAATTGAAAATGTCCATCCTCTTTTAAATATGAAGGGGTGAAATTCAACCTATTCCTACATTGCTGCTATTACATCAGATTGTACCTCGACTCTTGTCATTGATACATTAGCCTTCATGTTATCACAGAACTGCCATGTGGCTGAAGGTAAAGCATCTACAGCAAATTCTGACTTTACAATCGAAGAAAGTTGCCAATTCTACTCTCCCCTGTCATCCATCATCTTTCCCCCCCCCCCCCACAAACAAACATGCAATGGTAATGGTAATTCTCATTAAAATTGGGGAATAAGGAAAACATACTGGTTTTTGGCTATCTTGACTCTGTAGTACTACACTGTACATTTGTTTATCTCCCATCTCATGCTGCCAAGTTGTTGTTGTTGTTGTTGTTGTTGTTGTTGTTGTTGTTGTTGGGTTTTTAAAAAACAAATTGATGCCCACCTACCATTTTTACTCATGAGTCGTGTTTGGACCACTTCCTCCTCATCCTCTGATTCAACCTCCACTTTGGGGGCATCGTTGCTTGTTTCCAGGGCAACCTTCACCCGCTGCTTCCCAAACTGTGAAGAGAACACGAGATGAATGCATAATGAGCACAGAAAGGTCATACATGTACAGCTATAGTATCTTCATCATAATGATCATGTAGCATATCTTTGATATTTTACCTCATTTTGTTCATATTTTTTTTTATTTGTCAAATTACAATTGTACCCATCATTTCCAAGTACATGTACTGTGTTTCTCCCAGTTATAACAGCAATGAACTCTATCTTGTATGCCATGGATACATCATAAAAGATGTACAGCACATGTACAATGTACATGTATGACATAGCATAGTACAAGGGTAGTGAAAATGCTTGCATTTAACAAATTCTAGGTGAGAATAACCAGAGCTATATTGTACATGTATACTGCATGTACAATGTAAATGGAACCAAACAGTGTCAAGATTTCTCGACTTAAATCCTCACACATTGTCCTATTGAGTACAGTACAAAAAAAAAAAAAAAAAATATGTGTGGTGGGGGTATAAAAACTACACTAGTGTTGCCATTTTACATTTGGTTTGAAACCACTCATTTAAAAGTTCATACAACTGTACACTTAAAGCTATAAACTCACTTTGATCACCACAATATTGCCTTTTGTGACCACAAAAAGAACAAAATTAAAATTGAAACACAATGTCTAGGTTCAATACAATTGTAGGCATCCATACTTCAACTGCAAGTGTCCAATAGGTGACTGCATCAAAATATTTTATGTAGCCATGCTCTAAATACATGTACAGCCTGTACAGTAATGTACATTGTATACAATAGTATGCAATGTACATGTACATGTAAATGTAGTTTTCCAATAATACTGTACCTACTGCATTACAACATTCAAATTCTTGCCACTCTTAAAATGGACGACCTTTTTGGGGCAATGCATTCAGCCATAAATGCATTTGGCATTACTGGGACTACATCTAAAGGACATTCTCTGTATGTGCATAATGACATTTGTGAATTATTGACACATCTCTCACAGCTGATATAAACTGGTTTATTTCTAACATTTAGTGCACCACAATAAGCATACACTGTACTTGTACATCAGTACAGGCCTGTATGTACACACCTGAACAAGTACAATGTACATGTGGTATGGCCTACAAGCTGTACAATATTTGTAAATAATACAATTCAAACAAAATGCCAATCAATGAAAATAATTTTGAATTACATTAGTCTTTAAAACTGTTAAATCATGGACTTCAAGCCAAGAACAGAACTCTATGTGATTACTGATTTCCACTATGCGTGCAAATGGTTTTTACATTGTGATGCTCACTAAATATTGAATTAGTATGTGCTAACAAAAGAGGAGTTCCTTGCTTGCCTCTTCAATATGAAAAATATTAAACATTTCATGCACAAACATCTGCATGCATTTGATTTTATTCTTTTATTCATCAAACTAGAAAAATATGCTGATCACTAAGATTGCATATATTTCTAAACTGCTTCATTTCATATTTCGAGTCTAATTTTACTGAGAACAAGGATACACAATTGTATATCCCTTGTGATATGTTTACTTCATTCACAGAATGAGAATTTTATATTAAACAATTATTGTAAATCAGATCCAGACATCCATGTAAAGGAATGAACAACAATGATATCAAACTATCAAGACAGGAAAACACCAAAGTACTCAAAATGATAGGACTGTAAAACAAGAAATTTTGTGTGCATTTCAATTTTGCGAATTTTGCTAGAGCCAAGATTTGCAAAATTGAAATGCACATAAAAGTTCTTGTCTTCACTATTTACTGTAAAAGTGGATATTTTCGCGAGACTAATTTTTCGCGCTCGGCGGGCTGAGAAGAGTTTCGCGTGTTTTTAATTCCGCGGAATCAAGACATGGACTACTGGAACATATGGCAAGCAAAAATATTCACATGCTTTTATTTTCGCGCTAGTTTCGTCTTGCGTGAAATGCGCGAAAATTTCAACATCGCGAAAATTTCCACGTTTACAGTATGCCTTGAATGCCAGTGGCAATTTCAGAAAATGTCATGCCACAAAAAAAGGCTGCCGGTTCCAATTTGCAAAAGTTTCATGCCGCAAAAATTTCTTGCTATACAGTGTCTCTCACTGCCTCATGCACACCTATACACAAATAATTGCCAACCTTCAACACAGATCCTAAGAGCTATTAAGAAAAAAAAAAAGGGGGGGGGGAGGAAGGATTCCTTTGGAAGCCCTTTGGTGAAAGAATTCCTTATAAATGATAGCAATGTAACCCCATCTTGTCTAATACTAAAAAGTCTCCATACCAAAAATTCCTTTCAGTGGCTTTTCCATTGCTGATGGCTTTTTATCTCTCAAACTGTACCATTCCTTAACTTCCTAGTCACTGGAAAAGTTATTCCCTCATGACAGTATTTCCACTTCAAAAAGTAGTGAAATAAATGAAAATGCATAAAGTGGCATAAAACTACACAAATGCATAATGCTTGCCAGTTGTACTTCTCAAATGATGCTACGTATATATTGTACTTCAGAACTAGAAATGTCGCTTTGGCGACTGGTATGCCTCCGCCATAATGCATGATTTCCCCAATAGGTCTAGATAGTACATGTGGACTCTGTGTGATTATATTTTCACAAAATTGGCAAAATATTGAAATGACAAGTTTGTCACAAATGTGTTGAATAGTCACCTTCCTTGACCTAGGTTTAATTGGATGAATAGGAGAGCATGTATCTAGGGATTTAAGGACTTTAACTTGACTTTGACCCATTCATACATTTAGGCATTGAGTAATTTTCAAGGTACAGGTGTGGAGAAAAAGTGCAATTTCTGAATTGAATAGTAAATTGTTACCATTTTTATCTGGCCCTTGACCCTAAAATTCATAAGATAATTACTTTCAGGTAGAACATGCATAATATGTACTCAAAGTTTCAAGGTAACTTGAGCCACTTCCGAGATATGGAGGAAAAAGTTAGTTCAGCACTTTCACTTGATCTTTGACCTTTTGACCTTTGAGGCAAAAAAAGAAGAAAAAAAAAACCTTCCAGAGAATTTCTATTAGGTTACACACGCATACACCAAGTGTAAAAAAATAAACCCTGCTGGCATTGCATAAATATGAGGGTAATAGTACAATTTTGAAGTCTTGCACTTGACCTTTGACCCCTGACCTTTGACCCCATGAACCCTACATTCACTTCCAGTCAGTACATGTATATACTATGTTCCATGAAGATACCTTGAACAATTTTCCAAGGTACACAGAAAAAAAGAAGTTTTTTACTTGACCTTTTGACCTTTGACCTTTGACCTCATGACCCAAACTTTCACCAGAGAATCTTAATTGGGTAATACATGTATACACTAAGTTTCAAGAAAATCTCTTCAGGCATTCAATAGATATGGTGAAAATAGTGAAATTTTATGTATTTGACCCTGACCTTTTGACCTTTGACCTTTGACCTCATGACCCAAACTTTCACCAGAGAATCTTAATTGGGTAATACATGTATACACTAAGTTTCAAGAAAATATCTTCAGGCATTCAATAGATATGGTGGAAATAGTGAAATTTTATGTATTTGACCTTGACCTTTTGACCTTTGACCTTGAGCATGTGCACCCAAAAGTTGATACATGTAGGCACAACTTCACCCCCTAATACACATACATGCCAAGTTTCATTAGGATACCTCAACAGGTTTCGATAGTTACCTTGTCCACAAAATTCATTACGGACGGACGGAAGGACGGAAGGACGGAAGGACGGAAGGACGGAAGGACGGACGGACGGACGGACGGACAACCCGAAAACATAATGCCTCCGGCACCACTTCGTGGCGGAGGCATAAAAATACTAATACATCTTGTGTGGTCTACAGCACCATCATTTTAGATAGCTGACCGAGACGTGGTGGGTGCAAAGCTACAAAAACGTAAACTACATGTAGTCTTGCTTTTGTATAATTACACATTCCTTCTGACAATAGCAACATAAAAGGAGAGAATCAGTGTTGACAGGCAGTATGCTTAGGATGACAAACACAATGGAATGGTCCTATTTACTGGCAACTTTACAGACTTGAGCAACTCTGAGTAATACCCTGTGGTTGCTCATTGTGCTTGGTTTGTGGGTAGTTCGTTCCCTGTCACCACGCTCTGAAAGACACCTTGATAAACCACATCAATGACCCAACTCACAAGTTGTAATGGGACTGACTCTTTATCTGTCATTTCCTTGCAATTTCAGCTTTATGAAGACAAAAAACTTCCTCTCAGCTGCCCAAATGTACTGGAGTCATCTTTGTAATGTCAACCACATGTTTTTTGATGTTTCCTGCAGGGATATCTACTGTATGTGTCTGCACAAACAGGATATCTTTTTGTAATTCTATCAATTATTCAAACTTGTTTTTTTTTTGAGAAGCACTTTGTAAGACTTTTCCAGTCAACACTATCAGGAATAATTGTCAAAACTGTTAGATATCATTAAAATGAAACATTTGAGAATTTGAGAAAAAAAAGGTATACTATACATTGTACATGTAGAAGAATGAAACTTCTTTTGTGTCAATGTTAGAGAAAGTAAAAGGTATGTACAGTATTTATACCAGGATGAAGATTCACTTGTCATACAATACAACATTGTGTACATCATACAGTACGTCAAAACAAAATGCACAATATAAACTTTACATGTACCAGTTATCTAATTAAAAGAAAAGAAAAGAATAATGCTCATTGGATGCAACTTTATGTATTGAAACTGATAATGGGATACAATCATCACTCCCATACTAAAATTACTATTAAAAACTTTTTTCTCAACATCTACATTGTATAGAACGAAGATGGACCCCGTTTACAGCCCGGCCTCAATTGCGCGGCCGAGCCTCGCAATTTTGTCCGTTTACACTGCTGGGCTCGGCCGCGCTTTTGATTCAAACCTTTCAATATTTTGTCGTAGTGGCGCTCTACTTGTAAAATACGCAATTTGGTATTGTCTGGTTTTCAGACCCTTTGCCAAATGAATTCCGTGGCGACAAAGTCGACGTTCGGGCAAAAGCCTTTGCTGAAGGAAAAAATCCTTTGCAGGACAAAACCACCTTATACTATGCTAGATTTCGACGTTGAGGGGGTTAATATCCTGAACAACGAAATAGTACAGGCAGAGGGTTTGGAAGCCAGACTAAAACTGGCCGCGCATTTGGCCCAGTTTGCGTTTACACTGAGAAAAGGCCGGGCTCATCCGCGGCCGAGACTACCTCCAGAGCGAGGCCAAATGCGAGGCCAATTTTGGCCTCGCATTTGGCCTTTTGTGCGTTTACACTGAAGCGGGGCTGAGCCGTGGCCGAGCCGCGGCCGAGCCTCGCACTGTAAACGGGGTCCAAGTTATTTCATCATACATTGTAATACACCACAGAGCTACAACATGACTACACACAGCACTACAAATGCAGTGTACATGTAATGTAGTAATGACCAGTCCATGCCCTACATGCTGTATGCTATTACTTGTCCAATATTCCCTGGTATTCCACTTGTTGCCATCCAGTATAACATAAATATTAGTACTGTATTCATGTTCCGCGTCAGTTCCGCGTCATGTTCCAAGCTTGTACAGTTTACTGAAAGACACTGATTAAATACACTGGTGCCACTTTCCTTCTTTCTTTCTCTCTCTCTCTCTCTCTTTCACTGTGATAGTCACTGAAGTTTCACTACAGATTACATCGTACATTGCAGTCATATAGAGCAAAACAATAAAGATTACAAACAATGGTTAAAACACTTCCACCAGGGCATATATACACAAAATAGAAAGCCACTAAAACCGTAACCACTAATACCAGGCATTCATACACAACCAAAAGCAAGATGATGTGTAAAACTGTATACTATATAAATGTCACTGTATGAAACATCTGCAGGGCTCCACACTATTTTTTTCCCCTCTTGTCACTAAGATATTTTCATTTGAAATTTTGGTGGCCAGAAAAAGAAATGTAGCAACCTGAAATAAGCAGAAACACAATAATCCAAGTGCCCCAATGAGCTACCAAAATGTAGCCTTTTTCAAAATTTGGTGGCCGTACAAGTGGCCGCGACCACTGGGCCACTGTTAAAGTCAAGCCCTGCAACTGTACAATCATAAGATACAGTAGCCTCTAAGAGACATATAATTCATTCCAAGGCTCCATCAACAATGCAAGGATTTGAAGAGAATAGTATGTTTTTTTTTTTTCAAATATAATTTTGTGACTATGAAATACCTTCTGCAAATGATTTGCACACATTGTACAGTACATGGTATTGTGTGTGCAACAGTGTAATTGTACACATGTACTGTATGTCTCCCCCATCGCCAAATTAAAATAAAAAAAATAATAAATAAATACAACAGGATCCTGTGCAATGATAACTTGAAGAATAATGAATCAATCCACACTTTCAGAATGAAACTATAACTTATTACTCACATCGAACAGGAAACCCCATCAAATTTGCTTTTGTGGGGTCACCTGACATAAAGACTGGCTACCAACATGGAGATGGGAAGAGACACCTCCCTGCTACCAACTATCATGCCACTGGTATACACTACTGTATACGCCAAATATTTTGCAAGGTTTTTATTTTTGAAAATTTTGTGAGTCAGGTGCTATTCACGAAATTAAAGACACTCAAAAATATTGACTCTGATCCTGATGTGAATGTGATGTACGCCTGTACATTTCTCTGTTCAGTACAGGACTCCATGATCGCGAATTTAACCACTCGTGAAATCGTCAGGAATTCTCGATTTGTGAAAATTAACCTCGCGAAATACTGTATATGGCATATACAGTATACTTGTAGTACAGCAAACTAAAAACATCATGCAAAAAGCAGCGTATTGATATGCATAATTTACAAATTGTACAGCAGTTGCACTGAAAGCAAAAGTAACACCCCACCCCCCCCCCCAAAAAAAAAAACAACAACATTAAAAAACAAACACAAACACACAAAAAAAGAAAGATTCTGTGCGGCATGGCTGTCATAGGGCAGAATAACATGATACAGCTTTATTCAAAACAAAAAACAAAACAAAAAATCAAAATACCCTGACCCCACAACTGCATGTGACATGCACAATACATTCAGTCTAGTTTGTTAAATAGTGTAAACACTGTACATCGCAATCAAATAAAACTGAGGAAAGCAACACTGAACTGAGCAAAACAACATCTGACAAATAAAGAACAAAAATAAGGCATGCATCTTCAATGTACATATATGCAACACAATGGTCCTACTCACTGGTAGTAATGAAGTTGGCTGTTTAGCAAACTATGCATGGTGGTAGAGGGAAGTAAACATCGAGAATGATTTTTAAAATCAATACACGTAACTGCAAGAAAATAAGGTATTCTACTGTACACGGTATATTGTACATACTGATCCCTTTAATAGTTTCTATCGTTTAACATACACTGTGCGTAACTGACAAAGCATTGATACTGGGTGATAGATAAATATATAGATTTCATCATCTCGAAGAATTCACCTACAGTTGTACACCGTACACTGTAAATGTCCACAAATCTAAGCATACAACTTTAAGTTATTACATGTACAGCTACATGTACAGTATTGTACACCTGTATGTATCTTTCATATTCTTTACAATTTACACTATTTTTTAGAGGTAGGCCCTATCAGAGTTTATTTGATGAAAATTGGTCTTGAAAAGGCCCAGACATTCAAAAATAAAGGAGTCCTAATAAAAGGTGGGACCCATCTTTTTATAATAACCACTTTTCTTTCCTTTGTTTTTTTTTTTTTTTTTACATCTCATCCATATTTCAACACAGATTTTCATCAAATAAGTTTGAATTCCTCTGGTTAGAATTGCAAGCTCTTTTGATATTTCATTCGTGGTAACTACACACAGCTCTGTCACTGTAAACTGGTGTCTGGCACATGAGGTCGGGCTACATTCATGGTTTCTAATTATCTCACAAACTATAAATCTAAATCTCCCGCCTCAACGCCAAAAGCGCCAATAAACACCACCACCAACCAACCATCAACTAGAGCTATACATCCCTTTAATCTGTGTGTCACTATCACAACTAAAAAAGCACTTGGAGAGTGCCAACCTCCACCCCGGCCGCAATAAAAGTGCACATCACGAGCATCATATCAATGTAAAACTGTTTATCTAAGGCATACAGAAATAGATATTACTATAATTTAGTATTTTGTTAATTTATTTTTATTTTTATAACAACACAGTAAGATTAGTTATGTTCTAATTTCTATACACGTCCTGCAAACAAACCTCAAACAGCTTCAGCAAGCAATGGATGTAAAGCCGTCGTATGCCGAGAGACACGCCGAAGCAGGCGGGTACAATGATCGCTGCCAACAGTATCAAGAACGGCGAGATTACGAAGCCGATAACAACGAAAATAAACTGCTCGCTGATCGCCATTTCTCTGAATGTGAAACTAGTGTCTATATGGTCACACTCGAAACACCAGCTTTACACTGTTGAAATTACACCATCTCAGAAATTTCAGATCATATCCCCGGTATAACATGCATCTTTGAATGTCCAAAGTAGAGACGCTTCACGTATTTCTGGCGCAGTTTAGACGTAGACAACCGTACGTTGTTGCGAGCCGAGCATACCGTACCGCACCGGTAGTAGTCGAGTGTGTGAAGAGTGAATGTACGGAAGTAATATGATGCGTGGTGGATTCCCCTTACTGTGTGCATACAGTCAATGACGATACTTGTTGTACGTGTGTGTGTACGTGTGTGTGCGTGTGATTTTCTCGGCCAATGTCATAGCTGGCGCGTGGATCACGCATGTCCCACCATGGACATGGTCCCACTCACTGGTCCCACTGCACTAGCTACTAGTAGTTGCACGCAAATAGGATCTATGTAATAGAACCTCTTTGGTTGCACGTCAATATCGCCTCATCTCGGCTCCGATGGAAAATCTCGTCAAAATAAACTCGCCCACCTCACAACGCGAGTGAACAACCTGACACGTCGCCCCTTAACATTGTATGCTTTCTGCCGGCAGAATGAGATTTCGGAATCAAAGATTGTTGCAATCTTTGATATTTCTACTAACAAAATACAATCTATTTGCCTAGAATATACCTCTCTGTCAGCCTTTTTTCCCCTTCACCCTCTCTATAATATCTCTTCACTTGACCTTCATGATTATTAACTGTTTGAAAGCAGTTTGGCGATTACACATTATAATTCGTGATTATGGGTAAAGGGGAAGCGAAACATTTTTTTTTTTTTTTTGGGGGGGGGGGGGTACAATAGAGCCAAAAGTGTATATTGTGTGTCGTGTGTTTGTGTGTGATGGGATAGGGGTATTCCAACCCTACCCACTGCAGTGAAGTCATTACCATAAAATACAATAAAAGCAGCAAAGCTTGGTTGCTGCTTTTGGAATCTACATTTTATAATAAACAGAGAAAGTACAAAAGCAGGTAGTTAATGCTCTATATACATCACAACCACATTTAATGATTCGATACTAATTTTCTATAATTTCCAACTGTTTTCAAAGTCAAAGCTGGGAATCTCTTGACAGACGTGCAACGAATATAAGTCAAGTCGAGTCTCATGAGACCACAAACAATAAAAACAGTTTTGGGATTGTAAAAGTTATTTGACCATAAAAAATTAAAAAACAAGAGAAGAAAGTGATTAATGTCACATGACCGTTTTCAATATTGTACAATTATAATTAGGCCAACAGCCAGGTATAAGTTGACCGATCACATCATCTCTTGGCTTTTTAAAGGAAACCCAAACCCAAAGAGAAGTGTATGTGGATTGAGTGAAAGCAGCAACATTATAGTAGAACACATCAGTGAAAGTTTGAGGAAAATCAGACAATCGATGCTAAGTTATGAATTTTTAACGTTTTCATGTTGGAAACAATAGATAAGGACTACACTATAGACTTTATGACATCATGTGTGGACAACAATATAAAGAAAATATAAAAGAAAATTCAAAATATATTACACTTTCACTTTTCTTGCATAATGAAAGAGCACTTGACTATACTACCACTTTCAGAAAGCAGGGGGAATACTCTTAACATATGCCAGTATCAAGTTGATGGAATGTGTAATTTTCATGAAAATTAATTCTTGTTGAATTCTCTTTATATTTTCTTTATAATTATTGTTGTCCACATGCACATGACATCATGGACTATAGTATAGTCTTCTTACATCCAGTGATTATAACACCAAAACTTTAACAATTAATAACTTTTGCATCATTGTCCGATTTTCCTCGAACTTTCACCAATGTGTTCTCCTAATGATGCATGCTTTTCTTGCTCGTTTGGGTTTTGGTTTCCTTCAATGATAAGAAGTCAGTCAGGAGGATCTGCCCTCATTACCATTCATCATCATGATGAAAGGAATAGCAGTAAACTCCACATCTTAAAAAAAAATAGTAGTGAGTAAATCCTGTTCAACCCATTCCATTCATGTTCATATGCATCGATCTCAGAGTTGACTATTTCGCAATAAACCATATTTCTCCAAAAAAAAAAAAAGGATCCTCTCTTTATTCCGAATAAACGTCATATTTGCTCATACAGGAAAAATGTATACACACCACCAGAAAGTTTATAATACCTTGAGATCTTGTATATACAATATTGCATTATAAAACAATAATTCATCAGACTATTATATATATTTTCATATACTATTATGAAGGGTTTGTTTGCAAAAACCGATAAGTCCATATTTGCCAAATGAAGATATTTGCGATTAAAAGTTAAGAAAAATAAAGAGAATAATTAGAAAATTTTTGCTTCTTTTGACCATAACTTCAAAAATATACATTTATATGTAGTGACCAATATTTAAAAGGTATCATTTTGTACATTATGACAGAAACCGTATATCAAAAATGGACTTATCGGTTTTTGCGAACAAACTCTTCATAATGTTACCTTCACACTTTACTTTACTTCTTACATGTATTATTACTGGCCCCCATGGAATACTGGGTGCTGTTCGTTATTCCAAAGGTTCGTTAATCCGAAACACACAAATTCGTTAATCCGAACATTTTGTGGCGTTATTCCGAAGGTTCATTATTCCGAACGTTCGTTAATCCGAAAATGAAATAGGGTTCGCTATTCCGAAGGCTCGTTTATCCGAAAATGAAATAGGGTTCGTTATTCCGAAGGTTCATTAATCCAAAAATGAAATAGGGTTCGTTGTTCCGAAGGTTCGTTAATCCGAAATGAAATAGGGTCCGTGTAAACCTTCGGAAAAACGAGCTTTGTGTCATTTTCGGACAAACGAACCTTCGGAATAACGAACCTTATTTCATTTTCGGATTAATGAACCTTCGGAATAACACACCTTATCACATTTTTGGATTAACGAACCTTCGCTAATCCGAATCTCATTTTTTTTTTTGTATATTTATGGTGTGTTGATATACTCTTCATTTGCTATATGTATGTTTCATTTTATGCATGTATCATTTTCCTGGAATGGAAACCTTATGTCTTTTATATCTGTATGCCTGTTTATGATGGAAATGAAACAAACAAACAAACAACCATTATTGTATCAATTTGTTTAAAAAAAAAAAAAAAACTTTGTTTATTGGAACACAAAGAACAGACCAAAAAAGATAACATGAATACACTATGGAACATTGGTCATCAGCTATACACTAATGGGGGGCGTTTGATGAAAACATTGCCCGGCAATTCTTGCAACGAAATGTTTTATTAAAAATTTTCCCGATATTCCTCCCAAGTATGCACCTGAATATTGACATATAAGAATGTTAAAGGGATGGTACAGCATTGGTGGAGATGAAAATTGGGCTTTAACTTTTTTGCAAGATACCAAGAAAACACTTATGAAATAGTACAGAGCATCCCATTTTAAGAGGAATTCAAAGTTTATTTGATGAAAATCGTGTTTGGAATAGCTGAAACATCCAAAAACAAAGTAAAACAAAAAGATCGTAATAAAGTGTGGGTCCCACACTTTATTAGGATCACTCTGTTTTGGATATTTCAGCCATTTCAAAATCAATTTTCATCAAATAAACGTTGAAATCCTCATGGAATTACATGCTCTTTCATATTTCATAAGAGGTTTCTCACTATCTCACCAAAAATGATAAAAACCTGAAGTTAAATCTCAACCAAAACTATAAGATCCCTTTAACGCTCCCTTGTGAGGGAGAGAGATACCCCTCCCATCCCCCTCTCCCTTCTCTCGCTCTAGCACTAGTCACTCGTTTGAGTGTGCAACCCCCCCCCCTCTTATAGCTCTCAAAACGAAACTTTTCCTACGCACGACCACGCCCCTTCGTGCGAACCTCAAGAAAGGTCCACTTCTTCCAATAAGAACACAGATATCTGTGAATAAGAACCAGAAGCGGATCTGGGGGGGTTGGGGGGTTGGCGGGGGGGGGGGGGGGTTGCAACCCCCCCCCCCCCCCAAAAAAAAAAAAATCCGGGGACCATCTTTTTTTTATCTTATCTTTTTTTTTAGACTTGTAATTTTATTTTTTTTTTCTATTAATGGCAATGACCTCTATGCCAAAAATAGCGGTGTTTTAGATGCAAAAAAACGTCATTTTCACACACAGATTTTCAAAAATTCTCCCTACTGTGCGAGGTGGGACACCCCCCTCCCACACCCTCCCCCCCCCCCTCGCTCGCTCCGCTCGCATACCACCCCAACCCCCTCCTTTATAAAAAGCTAGATCCGCCCCTGAGAACCCCCACACAACAACAACAACAAATCCCAGTAACGAATCTATGTCCTGTTCCGGGTCCAACGCCACAAGTGCAGTACTCCTAGATCCTGTCAATTTCATCAAGAAGCAGTGGTGGTCGCCCTTGTGATGCTAGATGGCGCCGCTCGACATGGGTTTGCGACGTGCCCCTCCGCTCTAGCTGCCTGCTGAGTGGACCATACCGTGAGATGCCCGACCGGCCGGCCCGCCGCGCGCCCCGCGCCTTGGAGACACCCAGGGACCGGACCCACCGGATCACCGGATCAGCATGTGGATGATGCACTGTTTGGCACTGGTGCTGCTATAAGCTGCCATAATTTCTCAGTTTTATTATCAAAATGAATTGCAGCTCACAAACAGCGTGTTCAAAAAGCCCAAGTGACCTTTCAACATAAGTTTCCACAGCTGATTCAGACGGCTGAACCGAACATTCGCAGGTATTGTGGTGAGACACGACAACCAACAAAGGAAAGAACGAAAAACGCAGCCTGAGCTGAGGCAAGCAGCGCCAGCGGTACCGGTACAAGCTTGTACTGTATCACTTGGACGCTTTTGCTGGAGAATCTCCCATACCACCTTTCTGCAAGCATATCCGTAATCAGGATGCGTGAGTTGGTAAGCTCCACCTGAATATATATGTATTGTAGGTGTGCATTTCTACATTTTCATACCGCACGTGATATTGGATTGGTTTTTCTCTTTCGCTTTGCAATGTTTATGATCTCTTCTTGTCTGAACTGGTGGTGAGCAGCTGGAATGGTTCACCTGCAGCAGGGCCCCATTTCGTAAAAAGTAGGCCTATATATCAGATATAGGGTCTACTCCTAGCAACTCTTGCAGCCATAGTAATCTACAAGTGTCGTGGTTATGACAAAATTAGCTTCCTCATTGGCCAGCTGTTTTGCCTCAAGAAGTTGCTAATCTACAGTACAGACAGTAAGACTAAGGAGTTGCTGTTTAACATATTTTATGCCAAGCAATGAGTGGGGCCATGTGGATTTAAACCTGATAAAACTTGGTGTCTATACAAATTCATACTTTTGAAACAAAACATACTATCACTGAGTATTTTTAAGTACATGATGTGTATCTATTCTGCTTCCCTGAATCCACATGTACAGAGTGTATCAAAAAAAAAAAGAAAAAAAAAGGTAATCCAACTTTGGAGGGCTACTCACAATTGTCATCAATGGAGAGTGCAACGTTGGTTGTGATAAAATGGGGAACTCTCCTCTTTCCATTGATACCAAATTATGTTGACGAATATCATGCATGACTGAGCACAAGAACTTTCAAGATGACCATGACAAATTGCTATTTTTCCAAGTTTGAGTGTGTTGGGGGAACAATGAATGTCGCATTAATCTGTCAATGAAAATGGTCAAATTAACAGGCCGCCTGCAGGTTTGTATTTGTAGGGTTTCTTTTAATCTTTTTGTTTTATTTTCTAGTCCATAACCTTCGACATGACCACGTTGTTGATAACTTGGTCACTCCCACAAAGGCTAACCTATTATCCATTTTACTCTCTTCATCAAGACAGGATTTGTTGCTGCAAGCTATGTGTTGATGAACAGAGAAAAATAGACTGCGTTGGTTGGCCTTTGTGGGAGTGACCAAGTTATCGGACAGGTGGCCATGTTAAAGGTTATGAACCATAAAATGTTAGAAGATTCCCAAACACAAACCCTAAACACAAACCAGCGCAGTTGTGAAAGCTGGCCTATTTATTTGGTCACTTTCATTGATGGATCTCGTCCATTCAGTGAGACATTCATTGTACACTGTACCTTCATATGATATTCAAACTTAGAAAAAGTGCAATTTGTCATTGTTGTCTTTAAAGTTTGTGTACTCAGTCATGCATGACATTTGTTGACATGATAAAATATCAGTGGAAAGAAGAGGAGTTCTTCTTTCCTCACAACCAATGTTGCGCTCTCCATAGCTGTGACAATTATGAAATATGGTAGCCTTCCAAAGTTGGATTACCATTTTTTTTCTTCATATATTCTGTATACAGTGCGCTCCCGTTATAACGGTTATAATCGAATTCCAGTTACAATGAAGTAAAAATTCAGGCTGCGACATTATATGCTCACTATATATATTTTTATTGTTTATTTGTTCGGTTATAACGAAAGAAAACTGCCGGTCCCGATGACTTAGTTTTAACGGAAGTTTACTGTAATTGAGTTAAGTTTCCCTTAGCGTGATGGCGATGGCCATTTTCAAAGTGCTACTCAGAGTAGCAAAGTCACCACCTTCAAAATCCTCCTTATCGTTTACAAGATATGTAATAATCTTGCTCCATCTTACCTCAAAGACTTAATTTCTTTCCGCTCCTCCACTTCAGCCCGTTCTCTTCGTTCTTCCTCCACTCTCCAACTATCACATGGTCCCCGCACCTGCACCCGCTATGGTGATAGGGCTTTTTCTGTTATTGCCCCGTCTCTCTGGAATAAACTTCCTCTCCATATTCGTAATGCTGATAACGTTGATAAGTTCAAGTCATCGTTGAAAACTTATCTGTTTACTCAACTTTAATTATGTTGTTTTGCTGCTGCATGTTATATCATAATACGTATATTTACATAATGCTGTATTTTATTTTAATGTCATACTTCTCTTTTTTTTTTTCCGGATCAATGCGCTTAGAAACATTAGTATTAAGCGCTATATAAATGTTATTCATTATCATTATCTTGACAATCGATGAAGAAACAAATCTGATACACTCACTGCCACATGACCAAAAGTAGACCCATTGACTTTTACATAGTTTATTGATCTCTTCATTTTACACCTAGGGGGTGTTTCACAAAGTCGAACTTAATTTAAGATTGACTGAAAATTATGGCATGCCAGGGGTTTCCCTGTTCAATATCATTAGCCTAATCACCACCCACTTCATATTATCATTTATGCTTACAGAATAATTCCATTGTTATTTATTTTATCTTGTATTACAATGGCTACATGAAAAAAATCTCCAAAATCATACCATAATTTTTAATAGTCAATCTTCAATTTTAAGTTCGACTTAAATTCTTTGTGAAACACCCCCTATTATGTCAAATGTGTTTTAATGATAGAGACCAAGAAAAGCTGGTAAGGTGGTGAAAGAAGCAGACAGTGGGTCTAAAGGAAAAAGCCATGGAAAAAAACAAACACCGCCATCTACTGGCAGGCAACGTAAATCCAAGGAGACTAGCAGTCGGCCAGCACAGACGAAAAAAGCTGCCATCAGAAGCAAGGTAACCAGAAGGGAAAAGGCTTTCCCTATTTGGTCAAAATTCTCATGTACAGTTTGTGAGTTATATTTTCTATTTTAATTCTATATTTTTGGATTTTTTTTTCTTCAATTTCGTATTCCAATTCAGCATTGAATTACTATCACATATTTGCATTTGTCTTCATTTATAATTAAAATGAAATCTCATTTGTACGTACCTGCAAACAAGCTTGGGTTACTGTGAAATGGTACATTTGCAAGATGCGGTTTTTGTATTAGACCAATTTTGCATGCTTATTATTATTTTTTATTTTTTATTATTTTTGTAACGAGAGAGTATTTCTGAACATGCTGTATTTTGATAACTCCAACCTTTGCATGTTCAGCATGGCAGACATCAGTAAATTTCCACACTCTGCAAATTCCACATTTATAACATTTTCTTTCAACTCTTCATAAAAGAGCAATATAGTTTCCTATAATCATGTTTCTGATGCAACGGCGTAAATCCATACTGAGGAGTGGGGGGGATGATCGGCGATAGTCACCATCACCACGATTACAAGCCCATAACCGAACCGGCGCAGCCTTGAGGGGGACGGGGGGTGAGAGAAGCTTGGTAACCCCCCCCCCACACACACACACACACACACTTTACAGGGATCGGATGTCTCACTCTTTTGCATGAAATATAAAGTGGGAGGAGAGTGATATATTTCTGACAAACTGTTACAAGCGAGCTTGAAAATTTTGACATTTTACAGTCCCAAAACTGCAGTTTGTGACTGTATTTTGTCCGCCTTGGAAATTTTAAGGGGGGGGGGGGCACCGGGTGAAACTGCCGGCAATTACTGACAGCAACATCAAGAGAATGGCATAACAATTAAATGCGAGCGAGCGAAGCGAGCGAGCTTGAAAATTTTGACATTTTACAGTAAAAAAAAAAACTGCCGTTTGGGCTGTATTTTTTCGCTTTGGAAATTACGGGGGGCGCACAGGGCGCAACTGCTGGCAGTTCGTACTGGCAGCAACATCAGGAGAATGGCATAATGATTAAATGCGAGCGAGCGAAGCGAGTGAGCTTGAAAATTTTGACATTTTACAGTCCCAAAACTGCCGTTTGTAGCTTTATTTTTAGCTTTGGAAATTAAGGGGGAGCACCGGGCGAAAACTGGTGGCAATTACTGGCAGCAACATTATGAGAATGGCATAATGATTAAATGCGAGTGTGCGAAGCGAGCGAGCTTGAAAATTTTGACATCTTACAGTCCCCAAAACTGCCATTTGTAGTTATATTTTTCGCTTTGGAAATTAAAGGGGACGCACCGGTCACAACTGCTGTCAATCACTGGCAGCAACATCAGGAGAATGCCATAGCGATTAAATGCGAGCGAGCGGAGCAAGCGAGCCTTCAAATTTTGACATTTTGCAATCCCAGAAAATGTCGTTTGTAGCTGCATTTTTTCGCTTTGGAAATTAATGGGAGGCACACCAGGCGAAAACTGCTGGTAATTACTGACAGCAACATCAGGAGAATGGCATAATGATTGAGCGAGTGAGCGGAGCAAGCGAGCTTCAAAATTTCGACTTATTACAGTCCCAAAACTGCCGTTTGTAGCTTTATTTCTAGCTTTGGAAATTAAGGAGGGGGGCACCGGGTGAAACTGCTGGCAATTACTGAGAGCAACATCAAGAGAATGGCATAACAATAAAATGCGAGCGAGCGAAGCGAGCGAGCTTGAAAATTTTGGCATTTTACAGTAAAAAAAAACTGCCGTTTTGGGCTGTATTTTTTCGCTTTGGAAATTAAGTGGGCGCACAGGGCGCAACTGCTGGCAGTTCGTACTGGCAGCAACATCAGGAGAATGGCATAACGATTAAATGCGAGCGAGCGAAGCGAGTGAGCTTGAAAATTTTGACATTTTACAGTCCTCCAAACTGTCGTTTGTGGCTGTATTTTTTCGCTTTGGAAATTAAGGGGGAGCACCGGGCGAATTGAGTGCTGGCAATTACTGGCAGCAACATCAGGAGAATGGCATAATGATTAAATGCGAGCGAGCGAAGCGAGCGAGCTTCAAAATTTTGACTTATTACAGTCCCAAAGCTGCCGTTTGTAGCTTTATTTTTCGCTTTGGAAATTAAGGGGGGAGCACCGGGCGAAAACTGCTGGCAATAACTGGCAGCAACATCAGGAGAATGGCATAAATAAATGATTAAATGCGAGCGAGCGAAGCGAGCGAGCTTCAAAATTTTGACTTATTACAGTCCCAAAACTGCCGTTTGTAGCTATATTTTTCGCTTTGGAAATTAAGGGGGGGGGGGAGCACCGGGCGAAAACTGCTGGCAATAACTGGCAGCAACATCAGGATAATGGCATAATGATTAAATGCGAGTGAGTGAAGCGAGCTTCAAAATTTTGACATCTTACAGTCCCAAAACTGCCGTTTGTAGCTATGTTTTTCGCTGTGGAGATTAAGGGGGGAGCACCGGGCGAAAACTGCTGGCAATTACTGGTAGCAACATCATGAGAATGGCATAATGATTAAATGCGAGTGTGCGAAGCGAGCGAGCTTGAAAATTTTGACATCTTACAGTCCCCAAAACTGCCATTTGTAGCTATATTTTTCGCTTTGGAAATTAAAGGGGACGCACCGGGCACAACTGCTGTCAATCACTGGCAGCAAAATCAGGAGAATGCCATAGCGATTAAATGCGAGCGAGCGGAGCAAGCGAACCTTAAAATTTTGACATTTTGCAATCCCAGAAAATGTCGTTTGTAGCTGTATTTTTTCGCTTTGGAAATTAAGGGGAGGCACACCGGGCGAAAACTGCTGGCAATTACTGGCAGCAACATCAGGAGAATGGCATAATGATTAAATCCGAGCGAGCGCAGCGAGCGAGCTTCAAAATTTCGACTTATTACAGTCCCAAAACTGCCGTTTGTATAGCTTTATTTTTAGCTTTGGAAATTAAGGGGGAGCACCGGGCGAAAACTGCTGGCAATTTATGGCAGCAACATCATGAGAATGGCATAATGATTGAATGCGAGTGTGCGAAGCGAGCGAGCTTGAAAAATTTTGACATCTTATAGTCCCCCAAACTGCCATTTGTAGCTATACTTTTTGCTTTGGAGATTAGGGGGGGGGGGGCGCACCGGGCGCAACTGCTGTCAATCACTGGTAGCAACATCAGGGGAATGGCTTAGCGCTTAAATGCGAGCGAGCGGAGCGAGCGAGCTTTAAAATTTTGACATTTTACACCCCAAAGACTGCCGTTTTTAGCTATATTTTTGCGATTTGGTTTGTCCCACTTTTATGGGGGAACCATCCCCCCCCCCCCCCCCATCGACGCCTCTGCATATGAGGGAGTAATTTGTTAAGTGAAAGATATGCTGCACACTCTTTGACAAATTAGGGAAATATACGTCAATCTCAACAGTGTACTTATCGAAAGGGATCCAGTATAGCGGAGGTTTTGCATGTTTATGATTGCAATTCAATGATTTGGTGCATAGTTCTGGCGGTATTTGGACAATAATTCCATTAAGAAAGTTCGAAATTTGTCCTCATCTTGGAAATTGCTTGGGGGATAAATGATTTGCCTGCCTAAACACTTTCGTAGGGGCGGGGCGAATGCCCTTTGCCCCCCCCCCCCCCGAGATATTTTCGACGCCCCTGATCTTCCCTGGGTATACCCATAGATGTATCTTGACTGAATTATCAGTCACTGTCGTTCCTCATGAATGATTCAGGAAATGGAGGGGGTTCAATTATGGCAATATAGTTTTGTTATTGTTTGTTTGTTTGTTTTCGTACATATTTTGCAGATGGTCCCAAGTTACTCTCGTCTTAGCATGTTTACATGTAGGCCTACACTATTTGACGTTGTCAACGTCTGAGCCATACCTTACAGTGTATGTCCATGTCCGCGAGCGAGCGAAGCGAGCGAGCGCTTGAGAAAATTATGCATTCGATTTCCTACAAGATAGAATACTGTTCAGCTCTGTTACAGCTGTCTGAAGGCCGGCATACAAACGTCATGCAATATGCCAAAATTGATACAATCACATTTCTGCTTCCTCCATTTTTTTTCTTCAAAATTCAGGGGGGGATGATTGTACAGGCCATCCCCCCCTCCTCCATTTCAGGGGGGGATATATCCCCCCCATCCCCCCCGGGATTTACGCCCATGTTCTGATGGTTTTCCCAACTGTTCTTGGACAATGAAATAAGAAATTGATATTGATTCAAAGCAAACCATCATTCACATAGGATAAAGGAAGACAGAGAGCTGGTGTTAGGGCTGCAGCTTCAGTAGGGCACCGCAGAAGTAAATTCTTATCAGGACAGCAGGCCAAGACTGTTGTAGTGAAAGACCTGAAGCAAGTTTCACGGAGGAACAAACAGACTACCAAAGGCAGAAAGGAAACAGCCCCAACCAAGAAGGTGTGTATATGTGCAGTGGCGGATGAAATATGTAAAAAGAAAAAATGGGGGAGTGCACCCCTCCCCTTTGATTTTGTAAAGGCGCCTCTCCTTTACGAAATTCCTGGATTCGCCACGGTATCTGTGTGGGATAGACAAGGCCCCTGCAGGGAAAATGTCACTGGACTTGTAGCCAGTTCTCTGCATTTGAAAATGATTATGCTGTACAAGTGTATGTGACAAAATTTGTAGTTTCCAATGTACATTGTGCGCTATCGCCATGCATCAAGCATCTGCACTAGGGCCGTATATCAAATTCAAGCTCTAAAGAGTATTTGTGTTAATATGAGACCATTTGATATTCAATTGAGATTTCCTAAATTTGTATCTGCTACATAGGACTTGACTGGGCCGTATATGTGCTACAAAAGTCAAAAGTGCAGGATGAAATGAGGATATTTTAATTTCAAGATCGCACCAGTGCCATGCAAGTAAAGGATATTGCATACAGTCAATGTACGATCCCATTTGCAGATGGTTCATAAAGTTGTTAAATATCCCATAACATGGCCTCTTTTGTACCCACAGCCAAGAAGTGTAAAAGTGGAGCTGGCCAAGCAGAAGAAGGCAGGAGAAAGGAAGACACTGGTAAAGCAAAGGCAGAAAAAATCAGCGACAAAAGGCAGCACAAAGACAGAAACGGAGAAGAAAGCACAAAAAGCCACGGTGAGTTGAGTAATTGATCAGCTATGAACTCAGGAGGAGGAAAGGAGGGGTAGTATGCCATCTTCACCAAGTGTGAGCTGGGCAGATTACTTCACATTCATTCATTTTAACCATAGCTTGAAACTTAGTAAGAATATAGTCTGAAGATTGCTTTGCTTTAGGTGGCATGTAGAAGTTGGTTCTGTTTTGTTGTTTTATGTTTCACATTTGTTCAGATTAAATGTTGATATGTAGCCTTATGTACATCTTTTCTGGGCTTGATGGCATGACAGGCTAAAGTTAAGATTGCTAATATGAGACCCTGCATCACAAATCCAACAAAAAGTCGCCAGACATGGATTTGTAGTTATAGGCAGATTCTGAAAGAGCAGACTCTAAGCTTTAAAATGATGTATAACTCAGTTCAAATGGACTCTCCTAACCTATCTAAATATTGGAAAGAAAGTACATACTCTTGAAAAGTGTGAACTGAGAAAAGAGGCTATGAAGTAGGGTCTATTCAAGCGCTTAATCTTTACTAAGCCCTGCTACCTGTGCGATGAATGGGACAAAAAACAGGATGTAATCCACCGTAGCAACAACAATGAAGGGACTATTGGATTAAGCTGAAATTGAGCATGCTCTATGAGCACAATTTTGTCCACGATTAATGCCAACTTTCAAAGCAGTAGCATTATCTTTTCAAAAGTTGAAAGTGAAGTGTGTGCAAAGGATTTCAAGAAATGAAAAGGGGCCTCAAAGACATACCTGATCACACTACTCTACCAAAAAATTGCTCTAGAAAAACTGCTGAAAACACACTTTCCCATTCATTTTATGATCCCAAACTTAGAAATAATGAAGAAGAAGAATAGCTCTTTCAGAAAACATAAAAAACTCAATATTGACTTAGTTGACCCATTTCACCTTTTTTGAGTCCTTACATAAAATCAAGGGGTGCGACTTTTTGTTGGTTTTGTGATGCACGGTCACATATTATTACAATAGCTAGTCCGTACATTATGTCCAAATTGGTGTCATTATGCCATGCACTTGGTCTTACTTTAAGGATGCAAATACATACGGGATGCTTAGAGAAAAATTGGTTTCTGATGGGCCCAGGTCAAAGTGGAAATGTTGATGCACTATAAAAGTTGGCCTCCCTCATGCCGCTAGCGTTCATGGAGCTTGTGAGAAGGTGGCAGCTTTCTTGATTACATCTGATGCAGAACATACAAGAGATTGTCCCCAGTATCTTGTGGAGAGACTACAGAATTGTAGGAAATAATTGCCCTTTTTTTGATGGTGAAACATATCTTGTGCCACCCTGTACATTTTTAACCAATCATCTTGCAAAAATCTTTGTGTGTTAGACATATCGACATTATTTTGAAATTAAGTTTATAATACAATAGGGACAAGCAGTTGTACTCCTTGTGATTCACTGTTCTACCCTCATCGCTGCCCATTCCATGGACATTTTGATGCCTATTCTGATACCATTCATGGTTTCATGTTACAGCTTGTCTCCGGGAATGTCCCCAAAAAACTTACGGAGCCCTCTGGAACTGTGAAGATCGATGAAGGAGGTGATGGAAAGGAAATGGGAAGTCCCAACAATGAACCTTCTGCAAAACCTTGGGAAACAGTACTAGGATATTATCAACAGGTAATGGCAAGTGGCTTTGTACAATTATCCAAGAAATGTGGGAGTGCAGGTGTTAGATCAAAACCCTGAAAAATACCATGTAGGGTTGGACCTACTACTAATCGACCGCCTAATGTTTATTTGCTTGATAAGAATATTTAACACTGAAATTCACGTAAAAAACTTGACCTACGTGATTGAGAAAATCTAGCTCTATCAAATGCCGTTGTTCCCTTTTCGATTCGAAGTTTCAGTGCAAAAATATCGCCGACGAACTTGCGTGGCCTCGTTTCAGCTCCCCGCGGTAAATCGCGTTTTTAGGATCGACCGCTGATTTTGCATTGACAATGCACGTAAACCGAGTTGTATTGAACACCGTGTTGTACGAAGCTTTTTAGAAGCCTTTTAGAAACTTCCATAGACATTACATTGTGCTGTCATTACGATTCGGTGAAAATATTCATTCGAAATTTTGTCCTTGATTAAAACCATTAATGAACAGTGAATTATCGTGTTTTCCCACACCATCCTAATCTACATTCAAAGCCAATCCATTTTTATGTGCTTTGCGCGCAGAGAAGTGCGTACTGAGTGTTCAGTGCGCGAATCATACGCGGTCGGTTTCAATAAGGGTGGTCGATATGTAGTAGGGCTACCATACATGTACGATAGAACTAATCCTGTGGTGATTATTCAGTGCTTATTGTTACGACAAAATATTAATGGGTCAAGAGTGTTCAACTGGTAAAACACCCTGCAGCAAGTTCTTTCACCAAAGTGTAAAAAGATGTCATATTGCTTGTCACATTGTCCAGTGCAAGGTCATGTAGTCTTTATTATGTACATGGTTGAATATGACGTATCCCTCACAAAAAAAAGGAACAATGGAAACGCTTATTACCCTAGTTTTCCATGGTAGAGTCAAATGAGTTCATGACTTCACATTGCTCATTCTCTTGCAATAATGGATCACATTTTGTGTGGCTTACCTGACAGGCAGGCAAGCAGTGAAAATTGATAACAGCTTGTTTTTTTCTATCCACAAAGTTTACTCTTGTTGACTCCCTTGGCATTGAGTTTTGTAAAATGTTCCAAAATTGTGGCTGAAATTCACATTCTTTTTTTTTTTGGTGACAGTGCGATTACCTTGTCATAGTTGGTTGAGCATAAAGTTTGGAATGAATGTGTCTGTTCTCCCCCCACCCAACTTGACTCTTTTCACAAAAAGGTTCCTACAATGCAAACTTATGGCTCATTTGTATTTGTATGGGTCATCCTTTTCATTCACTTCAGACTGATGATCCATCGGAGCTTGTCAAATGTGGCATAATTGACCCCAACAGAGTGTGGCAACAAGGGGCTCTACGGAAGCTGAATAAGCATATTGAATCAGGTACATAGGTGGAATGAATTGTACAAATAAAAGAATACATAAACAGGGTGCTACATAACTTTATTTTACCACTTGCCCGGTTGGGCAAGCAGATTTTTAAATTTGCTGCAAACACTTGCCTGAACAATAATTTTATGTGCCTGAAAAGAAAGTCCAAAGTATAAGGAAATACTGTAAAACATGATATATTCGTGGCATGAATTTTTCGCGAATTGGAGCTGACGGCCTTTTTTGCGGCATGAAATTTTCGCGAACTGCCACTTGCATTCAATGCACATAGTGTAGACAAGAACTTTCGTGTGCATTTTAATTTCGTGAATCCTGGCGCGTGCGAAATTTGCGAAATTAAAATGCACACGAACATTCCTCGTTTTACAGTAATGTAGAAAGTTAGTCAAGGGCTTAATATTATACAGATAGTGCATGCTCTATGATGCACTATACTGGATTAGAGAACGACAAATACTAAATTATCCTGAGTGCTGTTTTGTTTCACCGAGGCCGCAGGCCGAGGTGAATAGAACTGCACGAGGGATAATTTAGTATTTGGAGTTCTATAGTCCAGTACTGGTGCATCAATAGAACATGCACTAATTGTTATAGTAAATAGGTTCCTCGATCTACATGCATTTCCGTAGGTCTAGGCCCTAATTTAGATCTAACAAGACTCACCGTACAGCCGGCACTGCACTTGTTGTACGCAGAGTTAACCGCAATCTAGTACCTACCGTAGTTTACGTACAAAGCGTGCGATACGCTAGTACAGCCGTGTATACGTATTGCACATCCCAGAGCAGACTCGCTTATAAACTCCTACATTCAGAGCTCAACGCGCGCGCATACGTTGAAATGCTCGGCCTTGTCTTACTACGTCCCTCGGCGGCCCTCCCTAGGCCTTGCGCGAATCTCTTCGTACATAAAGCGTAGGCACGCACTGTCACAAGCGTTATAGTGGCACGGTCGTGCCACTATAACAAAATTTTTACACAATCACGTGATGCTATCCAACCAATCACAACGTAAATTTCACTCTACCTATTTACTATAACACAATCATTTGAATAGGATCCTTGATAGCGCACACTGATTCACATGCCTAAACACAATGGAGTAGCGAACTTGGTCTGATCAAGTGTCGCCATCGCATTGCATTGGCGCTTCTTCACTTTGGTGGAAAGTTGCTGAAATGAAATATAAAGTGTGTTGCATCACTAAACAACTATTATCTTTGAGTTTCTGTATGGTTGGCTTTGTTGGTTTGTTGGGGGAATAAGTTTTAAAAAAAAGTTTGCTTCAAAAATTTTTGCTTGCCCAATTCAGGTAAGCATTTGCTATCATTGTTCACAAGCACTTGCCTGATTTTGATTTTCACTTGCCCTGGGCAATCGAGCAAGTGCTTACGTAGCACCCTGCTTAAATGCGATCTCTTCTTCCATGACAGTCTGCTGATGTAACTACACACTGGCTACGATAAAACCAGAAACATTCACGAATTGCAGCGCGCGGCCTTTCTCGTGGCACAAAACTTTTGCAAATCGCCACTGGCATTCAATGAATCATATAGACGGACACTTTCACCTGCATTTTACTTGCACAATCCTTGGCTCCTCGCAGAATTTGAGAAAGTTTCATGAATGCAAAAATATCTGGTTTTACAGTGCATGATGATTGTCTTTCCAAAGAGTCTGGACTTACAAGTGAAATTGGAAGGCTGTGCACATGTTCAGGTGTTTAAGTGTGTAATTAGCAACTTGACATGTTTCGTGGAAGGCTTTTCTGAATATCTTTGATAATTCACGGCAAAGGACAAAAAGGCATTTCTTTGATTAATTTGCCAGAAGCATTGATACTTTCAAATGAAATATATCTTTGTTGTCCCCGCCGAACGAGTTCGAGCAGGGGACTATGAAACGGGCTCCGTACGTGTGTGTGTCCGTGTGTCCGTGTGTGCGTCCGTCCGTGTGTCCGTCCGTCCGTCCGTGTGTGCGTCCGTGTGTGATCAAAATGTTCAAAATGCTACTCCTTCGCCATTTCTAACCCGATTTTGATTCTGTTTGCTTTATATGATAGCACTACATGGGAGCTTTGAAACTTCTATACAGAATTTCAGTTGTGACCTTTGACCTTGACCTTTGACCTATATTGTACATTTTGCTTCAAAATGCTACTCCTTCGCCATTTCTAACCCGATTTTGATTCCGTTTGCTTTATATGATGGCACTAGGTGAGGGCTTCGAAACTTCTACACAGAATTTTGACCTTTGACTTCTTTGACCTTTGACCTTGATTTTTGACCTATATTGTACATTTCCTACAAAATGCTACTCCTTCGCTATTTCTAACCCGATTTTGATTCCGTTTGCTTTATGTGATGGCACTAGGTGAGGGCTTCAAAACTTCTACACAGAATTTTGACCTTTGACTTCTTTGACCTTTGACCTTGATTTTTGACCTCTGGTGTACATTTTGCTACAAAATGCTACTCCTTCGCCATTTGTAACCCAATTTCAATTCCGTTTGCTTTATGTGATGGCACTAGGTGAGGGCTTCAAAACTTCTACATAGAATTTTGACCTTTGACTTCTTTGACCTTTGACCTTCATCTTTTTACCTATATTTTACATTTTGCTACTAAATGCTACTTCCGGCGGGGACATATATTACGCACCGCGTAATTTCTACTTTTCCTTGTTTTTGTTGATATTGTTGATTTGTTCTTATGTGTCATATTTGGTGCATTTGTGTTAATTGCAATCAGGTCAACTGTCAGAGGGGGTAATTTCAGAACTTTGCCGGAGTGGGTTTGTAGAGTGGATGGGCAAGATCAGCACTTTCAACGAACACTTGGATGATGTGAATGTGAGTATTTACCCTTCAAGTTGATTTCAAGCCATGATAGGTAATATTCCATGTAGTTCAGCTTTCTGCAATTCTCTGCAGAGATTACGGTTCAAAGCTTGCTATGTTTGCTGGCCACCAGATTCAGCATTTTGCTCTAGTGCTATCAGAATATTTGGTCAGCTCGCTTCTCCTCTGTTCCTGCTGATTTTTATTTCATTTCCAGTCTTATTTTGCCAGCATTAATTATGATGAAGACCTGCTCGGCTCAGACAGGAATCCCTTGCAGAACAAAGTTCAATATCTTATTCATTAAAGCAAAGATCTTGAGACCTAGCCCAAGACCAGGATCACAAATTTAATTCTTTTGAATGAATTTCAAATAACTGGTTTAGGAGGTCATTTTGATATGTAACTTAGTTCACATGTTACACTTAAAGGAAGTTTAGGTATCTTTAGTCTCATCATTATACAGATGCCGTCAGACATTGATTAATTGTTTCTCTGTTTAAAGAAATTTGTTTCAAACTTTATGTCTCTAGTCTTGCCAGTGGCATTATGTTTTTTGGGTTGTCCATCCATCTGTATTGATTTTGTGGGCAGCATACCTTAAGAACCATACACACACACAAACACACACATACACTCAGGGTCATAGGTCAAGGTCAAGTTCTAAAATTTAACTATTTCTCCCGTATAAATCCTTGCAATGCCTGAAGTTTTTATTATGAAACTTATTACCTCTGCCAAGGGAGGAGGTTATGTTTTTGTTACCGTTGGTTTGTTGGTTTGTTGGTTTGTTTGATTGTTTCTTTGTCCGTGTGCAAAATTACTCAAAAAGTAGTGAATGGATTTGGATAAAACGTACAAGAAAGTTTGAGAATGACACAAGTAACAAATGATTACATTTTGGTAGTGATCTGAGAATTTTGGGGGAATTATGAAGGATTTTTGATATTTTGACAGGTAGGGTCAATGAACTTGGGAGTTCTTGGGAGAACTTGGGATATCTTCATGAAACTTACTATATATTGCCTGACCATGATTCACTTGGGAAGTTTTTGGTCATAAGGTCAAAGGTCAGGTTAGAATGCTAAAATTACACAGTTTTTTTTTTCAAAGCTTGGAAATAACTCAGTGTGTACACTCACTAATAAAATGTAGTACACTGTATACGCTATAATTTTCGCGTACATAAATTTTCGCGAATTGCCGGTGTCACACATTTTCGCGAGTGGTTAAATTCGCGATTGGGGGACCAGAGAAAATATGAAGTGGCAAAGAAAGTGTGAATTTTCAACTTACTAGCAAATAAGAATGATACTAGTTATACACTGCATGAAAACTTACCAAACTCTCTGAACTAGTAAGTTAGAATTCAACCCATCGCGCTAGATTTGTGACGAGTGGTCCCCTTGCGATAATGGATTGGCTCTCTACAGTATTCGTAAGTAGACGAGGACGTGCTATATGTACGTAAACAAGCTTAGCCAGTATGGTCTGTTCGGAAAGCCGTGACATGGTTATACCAGTACTGAAATGTTCGTATCATCAAGGCAAGGGATTCATTTTGGAAGGTAATATTTTCGCGTGTTGTTAATTTCGCGAATAGCTCCCGACTCGCGAAATTCGCGAAAATAAAACCCCCGCGAAATATATAGCGTATACAGTACATGCATTGCTGCACAATTATTCTGTTGGGAAGATTGAGGCATGTGGTCAAAGGTAAAGAGAAAATGCTAAAATTTCACTATTTTTTCTGGAATTTTGAAATGATTCAAAGTATTGTCATGAAAATTGATATATGTATATGTATATATATATATATATATATATATATATATATATATATACAAAGTTGTAAATTTCCAATCATGTGAAACTGACATTTCACATTGGCAAGATGTACATGTACCTTAAACACATTGGGCAAAACAATGTGGTATTGCTGAGGCGTGACAGTTGCTATAACAGCATTTATATTTTTTTTAAAGGAGTACAGCAAGCACTCTGGTGCTTCATAAGTACATGTATAATACATACTTCATAAGTACATGTATAATACACTTCATAAGTACATGTATAATACATACTTCATAAGTACATGTATAATACACTTCATAAGTACATGTATAATACATACTTCATAAGTACATGTATAATACATACTTCATAAGTACATGTATAATACACTTCATAAGTACATGTATAATACATACTTCATAAGTACATGTATAATACATGTATACTTCATAAGTACATGTATAATACATACTTCATAAGTACATGTATAATACATGTATACTTCATATTAAACTACATGTATAATACATGTATACTTCATAAGTACATGTATAATACATACTTCATAAGTACATGTATAATACATACTTCATAAGTACATGTATAATACATGTATACTTCATAAGTGCATGTACAATACATACTTCATAAGTACATGTATAATACATGTATACTTCATAAGTACATGTACAATACATACTTCATAAGTACATGTATAATACATACTTTATAAGTACCGGTATGTCTTCTTTGTCTTTTGCCTCCTCTTTCAGCGAAGATTAGTTCCTGAGGCCAATGCTAGTCTTGAAACATTCTACCGCCATTATCATCAGAGTCTTGATCTAGAGTTGCCTTCAGACACCAACTTAACATTGGATTTACCCGCAGAAAACAGCTCTGCTCAAAATGCGGTGAGTTTTGTGTGTAAGTAATACATTATCGTGTGTAACATATTTGTTGCAGGATTCTTTTTCTTCAGAATTATAATATGCAATATGACTGAAAATCCATGAAGTGGGAAGGAAAATATCTTGTCTTAACCCATTCATAACTGGAACATGGCATACCAAGTTCCCAAAATGTGGACAAGAGTGTCAGCATTCATGGCCTTAATTCATGTTTATTTGTCTTATGCTTACCAAAAAAAGAAAGAAAAAGAAAATGACTTTGATCAAAGGATTACAGTTTCTTCCAACAACACCGTCTGTTCTTTTTCTGTATCAAAACCGTGTGTACTTTTATCTAATTTACTATTTTGCAGTGTAGTAGTACGCTTGTTTTGCTTTCAATCTTGTTTGAAGACATACATGGCAATTAAGGCTGATATCACCAGATTTTGATTTCATTGACCCCATGCGGGTGCCCTTATACACTGAAGCATATGACAAAAGAATGTTGAGTTTTTCGTAATGCCTTTCTGTGGTGTATCCTTCGCTTGTTGCTTCAGTACTTACAGGATGGACCAGTCACAGACATATTCTATGCATAAGAACCAAAGTAGTTTATTTACTGATGATGCCATAAACTGCTCTTAAGTGTCTGACAGACTTTGCCCTGTGCTTTTGCTACACACTGGCTTGTGTAGCTTGAGGATTCTGTGCATTCCTTCTCAACTTTTAATGGAGAATGAAACCCACATATATAGGCCTACATACATTGAGTGAATGTAGCAATTTCAGGAAAAGACATCAGTGAGGTTTGAGTACAATTGGATAATCTGTCCAAACGTTATGAGTTTTTAAAGTTTCTTTGCTGCTGTCGCTGGATGAGAAGACCACAACAGTTTGTGTCATCACTGCAGGACAACAGTATAAAGAAAATATAAAGAAAATTCAACATATTTTCATTTTTCTAGCATAGTGAAAAAGCATATGACTTTATACCTTTTTCAGAAAACAAAGGAAATTGTATAACCCTAATAACATTGTGTCAGTATCAAGAAGAGGAATGTGCACTTTTTATAGAATATGAAATTTTGTCAAATTTTCTGGTGTTTCTTTACATCATTGTCCATGCATGATGTCACAAACTATTGTAGTCTTCCAGCAGCATTTTTGGCTTGATGTCATTCCATTAATTGATCTTGAGTAGTATAAAAAATCTACCCCTTCCCATCCATTTTGGTTTATGGCACCATCAGTTTCCTGACTTTTAGACCCCAGATAATTCATGATCCTCGATGGTCTCTCTCTGTAATAATAAGCATATGTGACCGCCTGTCTCAGAACCCACAAAAAGTGGCCAAAATGAATTTTTGCTTTTTCTGCAAGGTTTGAAAAGAGGAAACCTGTTAAAATTGGACCATCCTAACCCATTCAAAAAGTGATTGAAATATTGAAGAGACGTAGGAGGTGCAGTGTCATAGAATAGGGAGAGAAGATGATTTTTAAAGATGCAGTAAGGATCACTCAGGCTTGCTGTTCAAAGGTATCAATTTCTCAGTGAGGTAGCACTTTTTCCCAAAAATATGGCCCAGAAAAACTGCTAATATCTTAATTTCAGTTTTGTTTTAAGCTGTCAAATTTTGACAGTATGTAGAGAAAAGATTACTCTCCCAGATAAGACAAACTTAAAGGACAAGTTCACCTTCATAAACATAAGGATTGAGAGAATGCAGCAATATTAGTAGAACACATCAGTGAAAGTTTGAGGTAAATTGGACAATCGATGCAAAAGTTATGAATTTTTAAAATTTTTGTGTTGGAACCGCTGGATGAGGAGACTACTAAGGCTCGTGATGTCATATGAGTACAACAGGTAAAGAAAATGTAAAGAAAATTCAACATATTTTCACTTTTTTCGCATAATAAAAGAGCACTTGACTTGTCTCTTTCTAAAGGCAATGGGAATAATATTACCCATAACATATGTCAGTAACGAGTCAAGGGAATGTGTACTTTTTTCAAAAGATGAAATTTTGTGAAATTCTCTTTATATTTTCATTATATTGTTGTACGCATGTGACTGCATACACTGCAGTAGTCTTCTCACCCAGCGGTGACTGCACAAAAACTTCAAAAATTCATAACTTTTGAACGGATTGTCTGATTTTCCTCAAACTTTCAATGATGTGTTCTACTAATATTGCTACATTCTCTCAACCCTTATGTTAATGAAGGTGAACTTGTCCTTTAAAGAAATTGAGTCAGTCAACCCAAATGACATATTTTGGTTCAGTAGAGAGAACCCTAATCTGTGACTTTTTGTGGGTTCTGAGCTGGGCGGTCACATAGTGTACATATCATACTGAGGAAAATTCATGTTGGCCAACAAAGTACAATGGCATTCCATAGCAACAACTAGTTTCTAGTTATCATTATCACAAGTATTGCAAATCATTATTATGATTATCATTCATTCCATTCACAGTCACATTCTGAGTGATGCTCAACCTGAGCTTTTCAGAGTAACAGACCCAGATCCAGATCCAGATCATATGAAAGTGATGTTATTTTGTTGTGACAGAGTCTTCCGTGTTTGCCGATTATCTCTCGACTTCTGTACAGCAGGAAGGAGGAAGTGTTGGCTGATGCCTGTCAAGCCCTCAAGAATATTTGTGACAAATCCAGTGATTTCATCCAAAAGGTGCTGGATGCTGGAATCTGCCAAAGACTGGTTGATCTGCTGGCGTAAGTCTCAACACGTGTGAACGATTTGCTCCCTTCTTAAGTTTTTGTTAGCTCACCTGACCTAGAGGCTCAAGTAAGCTGTAGCGATCTTTCATCATCCAGCATCTGTTGTGTGCTGTGTATCATCTGTCGCGCGTCATGCGCAAACTTTTTACGTTTTCAGCTTCTTCCGGGAAACCTCAAAACAAATTTTCATCACACTTGATAGGTACCATCCGTAGGGTGATGGGATCTGAATTTATTAAGTTGGGCACCATGCCCCCCCCCCCCCCCCAAATTAGGGATCTTTAAATATCTTCTTCTCTAGAACCAAAATTGCTAGAGCTAGGTTAGTGACGATAGTTTCAATTTTGTTCATGGCGGTAAGGCAAATGCCTCCCCCCCCCCCCCCAAATTGGGACCAAAATATCACATTATCATCTTTTTCTTAAAAACTCATGGTCAAATTTTCACTAATCTTGGCAGGTATTATTTCTTGGGTGCTGTAATATATATTTGTACAAATTGGAAACCATTCTCCAGTTTGGGCCCCCATTGGCACAGAATTAGGGAATTGTTGAAAATGATCTTTGCTTTCGTAACCTGTTGAGGACGAGGTTTTTATTTTCGCAAATTTCGCAAGTCGGGTGCTATCGCGAAATTAAAGACACGCGAAAATATTGACTCTGATCCCCGATGTGAATGTTACGTAGGTGTGTACATTTCTCTGTTCAGTACAAGACTCCATGATCGCGAATTTAACCACTCGCGAAATCGTCGGGAATTCCCGATTTGCGAAAATTTAGACTCGCGAAATATATGGCGTATACAGTACTTGGGCAAGTGAAATGCATGTTGTGGCAAAATCAGCCAGTCCTCAACGGATTAAATTGGGACCAAGGTCTTAATTCCAGGTTAATACACACATATGTATTGACCACCTTCTTAGTGTGAAAATAATTAAGGCTACATAAGGGATGGTATAGTTTTGGTTGAGATGGGGGTTTAGGTTTTAACTTTTTGCAAGATAATTAGAAACCCCTCATATAAAATATCAAGGAGCACACAATTCTGTGTGGACTTAAATGTTTATTCGATGAAAATTAGTTTTGAAAAGGCTTAGAAATAAAAACAAAAAACAAAGAGGTCATAATGAAAGGTGGAACCCACCTTTTATTGGGATCACTGTGTTGTACTTTGTTTTTGGTTATCTCAGCCATTTCAAAACCAATTTTCATCAAAGTAACTGTCAAGTCCTCTCAGAATTGTACGCTCTTAAATATTTCATGTGTGGTTTCTAATTATCTTGCAAAAAGTCAAAACCTGAATCCCCATCTCAACCAAAACTATACCATCCCTTTAATAGCTCTGAATTTTTCCTCCTGTAACTTTAAATGATGTTTTTGTTCAGGCACACCAGTCAGGATGTAGTACGAAGCGCATCGATGGCAGTGGGAAATATAGCGTATGGTGGCAAGCATTTTGTCAAGGTATATTTTTATATCCCATTTGATTGCACTTGAAATATGATATATGAATTTTATTCAGTGTTTTGGTTTTAATTTTTTCAAATTTTTAAGGATCATTTCAGATGGCACTGTGGGATTTTCCCCTTTAATCAAGTGTTTGTAGATGGGGTTACAGCATTAGCCCTAAAGGTGATTTGTAATTCTTTGTGTCTAGCATTCTTTGCTATATGATGTGACAGATGTCTTTACAAGCAAATTTTCAAATGAATGTGAAGTAAAGATGATTGCATTTCCTTTAATCATTAAATCGTATTATGAACAGTAAATGTTTACAGGGACGTTTCTCTCACATGTGTTTGGTTCAATCACAAAATTACAAACATGGAGTTTTACATAATAATTGTTTATGTTATGTGTGCCAAGCTGTGTGAATAAAATTTTCCCCCAACGGAGATTTTCAGTGTTTTGTGTTGTTGAAGGAAAATTTAAAACATTAAGAAAATGTGTATTCTTTAAATGTGATGCAAGACCAATACACATTCCATTTGTTAGCTGTGAAATTGGCATAAAGAATACGAAACCAACACCCTTTATTCACAAAAATATTTAGAAGCTTGGAAGCATGAAATTGATTGCAATGTCATATTTCAAATGGTTGCAATGAAGCCATTATGTGTTCCATTTCAAGTTGTCTTTTTAATGTGCTTGAAAACCTACAGGAACTTAAAAAGCTGCTAGCAGTACACTGTAACTTGGATACTTGGACATGATTACAAGTAGAATGATGTGTACCATGGAGTTATATATAGATCTCCCCTCTCTTGTTCCATGCCCAGTAAAGGATGATGGGTGCTCTAGAATAGATCTCTAACTTCTACCCCCCCCCCCCCAATAAAAGAAGAACCATTCCTACATGCTTTATTATCCATCATTTAAATAGATAGTTTAGATCAGCCAGCTTTGATGACCTACATGTATGTGACACTTTAAAGATTGCTGTCTCATTTTACAGAATTCAAACCTAACTAGAGAGTCTTATCCTACAACTTTGTAACATAACTTTGTGTGTGTGTGTGTGGGGGGGGGGGGGGGAGTTGTGCTGCCACAGAAGTGCCTTATTTGCATTCTATTACTACTTTCCACTCTCCTTTTCCTTGCCATAGGTTGTTGTAGATTGCTCAGTCATTCCTCGTCTTTACAATCTTTTGAGCAACTCGGATGAAATCATCCGCAAAAGAGCCTGTTGGATAGCATCTGTCATCGCTGCTGGCAACAGAGCAGAAGTCCTGGTAATATTTTCAGCAACTTTATCTTTTACGACAAATGAATGAAATGGGGATTTCACACTTACTTGATGCCCACTGGTCAAATACCTTAAAAGTGATCTTATTGATGTGATTTTAATCTTTATCTCTTTATATGTTCATTCACTTATCTATTAATCTATGTGGTAATGAAAGTCAAATGTAACATTCGGACATGCAAAACCGAAGTTAGTTGTGAAGAAACGTGGGCCTTTGGATCCAATAAGCTAAATTCAAAGCAGTTGCTGAGGACATGAGAAATGTTGCATATTCTATCAATAACAGATATTGCACATGATGTTACATATACATCATGCTGTACTTACAAACATAATAGTTTTTAACTATTTGATGAATTGTGGATGCAGATTGATTGAAATCTCAGGCATGATATTTTACAATTGTCTGCACCGCATGCAGCTTCATGGCATCCAAACTGCCCTTTTTAGTGGCCAAACGACCCTCATAGCATCCGAACTGAATGATATACACAACATGGATAGGCACTCATTTTTATTCAACGTTACAGATAAAAGGTCATTAAGGTAAAGTTCACTTCAAAATGTCACATTTAGCTCTTATTTCAACTTGGAATGTCCAGTGATAAAAAAGATGAGTAGGAGTGATAGAAATATGGACATTTATGAATATGAAATGACAGGGATGAAAGGTCAAAGGTAAAAGATTAAATGTCAATGAATTGGCTGATAATATTACTTTCCCACCATCACTTTAGCTTTATATCCACTGGCAATATGGTGTCATGGCAGGGAGAGAAACATATGCACAGTTACTCACATGAAATGTGGGGGCCAAAGGTCAAGGTCAAATGTCACTGCATTTTGGCTCTGAATAAAAGTGTATTGTGAATGTATAGTTTGTTTAGAAATATTTCCTTTGTGCATTTGGGGATTACAGGTTTATCCCAAGGGTCAAAGGTTAAGATTATGAGCTTCATAGATCTAAATTAAGATGAGGAGCCATATTGTAGAGAATACTGATTGTGTGAGAAGACAAAAACATCCCAGTGTTATCACGCTCTTGTTGACATGTTGAGGTTTATTAGCTCACCTGAGCCAAAGGCTCAAGTGAGCTATTGCGATCGCCCTTCGTCCGGCGTCCGTCGTGCGTCGTGCGTCGTGCATCGTGTGTCGTCCGTCGTGCGTAAACTTTTTACATTTTCATCTTCTTCTTGAAAACCCCAAGAACGATTTCCATCAAACTTGGCAGGAAGCGTCCCTAGGGGGATAGGAACTAAATTTGTTAAAATGGGCACCATGCCCCACCCAGGGGGGGGGCCCAAACCGCCCAAAATTAAGGAATCTGTAAAAATCTTCTTCTCTAGAACCAGAAGTGATAGAGCTAAGTTAATACTATGAGTTAGTACATTGATGACTGTAGTTTCAAGTTTGTTCATGGCAGAATCAGGGGTGCCCCCCTTGGGACCCAGGGGAGGGGGGTGGGGAGTGGTCCTAATGGGGCCTAAATTGTACATTTTCATCTTCTTCTTGAGAACCCCATGACCCATTTTCACCAAACTTGGCAGGTAGCATCCCTAGGGGGTTAGGATCTCAATTTGTTAAAATGGGCACCATGCCCCACCCAGGGGGCCCCCAGGGGGCCCCAAACCCCCCAAAATGAAGAAATCTTAAAAAATCTTCTCTAGAATCAGAAGTTATAGAGCTAAGATAATACTATAAGTGAGTACATTAATGACTGTAGATTCAAGTTTGTACATAGCAGGTCCAGGGGTGCCACTCTTGGGGGTGGGGGGGGGGGGGGGGTTGGGAAGGTCCAAATGGGGGCCTGAATTGTACATTTTCATCTTCTTCCTGAAAACCTCATGATGGATTTTCGTCAAACTTGGCAGGTAGCATCCCTAGGGGGTCAGGATCTCAATTTATCAAAATGGGCACCATGCCCCACCCAGAGGGCCCCAGGGGGCCCCAATCCCCCCAAATTAAGGAATCTTAAAAAATTGGGGGCCTTTTTTTTATTATACATTTTCATCTTCTACTTGAGAATGCCTGGTCAAATTTTAGTAGAGCTGTGAATAATTTAGATTAGTGACTGCGTGAAAGGTGAACTTGCGATACTCAGGTGAGCGCTAGACCCGCAGGTCTCTTGTTTGTAAAAATGATTGAATTCAACTTTTCTCTGACCCACTGTCTTCTTTGTTTCTTCCCAGGCTTTGATTAATAAAAACATCGTCCCAAAGGTGATTGACCTCCTGGACGACACATCACTCCACATTCAGAGAGGAGCAGTCTGGACAATTGTGCAACTTACTGGAGCCGTGGATGCAACCAGAGAACAGACTCGGTAAGACTTGTAGAGAGACAAGAAGCTGAGCAGTTCAAAACATAAACACACACAGTAGGGTGTACTGTGATCAAGTTGAAAGCAGGAGTTAAGTTTAAAAATTAGGGTTAAGCTTTTGCTGTTGGTCTGAGACAAAAGACAAGACAATTCCCTCTATCACATATACCTATTAAAACTCAAATAGTGGACAGTGCTGAATAATTTTTGTAACAATAATTATGTCAACACTGTGCACAGCATTGCAAGGTGCATGGTCTATTTTATTATACACAGAAAGCATGAAGCACTATCTCTATGTCCAAACTACCATAGTTTTGTAGATTTTCTCAGGCAATTGTTACAAGTTTAGAAAAGAAATATGAATTTGTGAGCTCTGAAAATGCATTTCTATTGTGAAGTGGCAATGTTTTAGTCATGATAAAAAGGGAAAACTTAGATGCAGTTACCGTATATTGTGAAACCAGCAATTTTTGTGTGCATTTCAATTTCGCCAATTTTACGAGAGCCAAGATTAGTGAAATTAATACTTAGATGCAGTTACCGTATATTGTGAAACCAGCAATTTTTGTGTGCATTTCAATTTCGCCAATTTTACGAGAGCCAAGATTAGTGAAATTAAAATGCATGTGAATTTTTTTGTGTGCACTATATGCGTACGGAATGCCAGTGATAATTCATGAAAATTTCATGCTGTGAAAAAGTCATCAGCTCCAATTATGAAATAAGATGAATGAGATATAATAAAGAGGGGAGTATTCTTAAGTTCAGTGATGAAAAAAAAAATGGATTCAAACTTATGTCATGCAACAACCTACATCAGTTTATTCAGTGATGAAGGTTATTTCAAGGCCTGACTTTAAACAAAGGGCAAATCAAGGGATGGTTGTATGTGTTCCAGCTTTGGCATCAAGTTTCTCATACCAACATTATCTGGCATGGAAAGAAAATACTGTATACTATTGACTCTGATCCTTGAATGTGAATGTTACGTACTCGTGTACATTTATCCGTTCAGTACAGAACTCCACGATCACGAATTTAACCACTCGCGAAATCGTTGTGAATTCCTGATTCGCAAAAATTTAGACTCGCGAAAATATATGGCGTATACAGTATATGAAACAAAAACTAAGCAAATACCCCATATAAGGAGACACAAGATCAATAACTTTCTCTGCAAGTCGAAATCACATTTGTAAAGGTTCAAAGTATCAGAAGGCTCTGAAGTAGCTAACCCGCTACTTTGGCACAGGTACCAGACAAAATGTATGTGATTATACCTGACAAAACAGAGGAGTGAAGCATCTATTTCACAACCTGGCCTGTAACATTTTAGCTCACACTCATCATCACCTAGATGGTTCTGTGTGTGGGAGCTGGGGACTTTCATGAGCAGTAAGGGGTGACCTTTGCATCCTTGACTTGGTCATTCCCACTGATTTTTTTTTTGACTCAGGTTTGTAGCAGATCAAGGCTGGGTCGAGCCATTATGCTGCTCCGTCCTCGGCTCGGAAGATGTCGAGCTCTTGCAGATGGCCCTGCGAGCTCTCTGTGATCTCCTCGACAGGCTTGGCAAAAAGAAGGGGCAGGGCAAGCCTGACCGGTATTCAGCAGCAATCAAGGCCTGTGGAGGTAAGTACCATGGGTGTGCCGTGACAAACATGCAGGTAAAACATTACAGTGGAGCCTCGTTATAACGAGGTTGGATCTATAGCAAGATTCCTGATAGAATGAGGTAATGTTAAAGGTTACATTCCCTTTATATTCTTTTCTGCCTATCTCTGGTATGAAGAGATACACAATATAGTGAGAAAATTTAATTGATCTCAAGAACCTTATTTTAATGAGGTCAGGTCAACCCTTTACACCCCCCGGCGTGTAGGGCAGAGACGAAGGCTCTCCACCTGTCTCTGTTGCTGACCATCCTCTGGAGAGAAGCCCAGGACTGTCTGTGATCGGATATTTCACCCTCTACTGTTCTTCTCCGTGTCTGCTTGGGTCTGCCACGTCTTCTTTTCCCTTCAGGTGTCCAACGAAGGGGCACTCTAGGAATGGAGTTTGCATCCATTCGTAAGACATGTCCAATCCATCTCCATCTCTTTCTGGTGATTAGAGTCTCGAGGTCCTCGGTGCAGCACTGCAAGAAGAGGTTGCAGTTGGATATCTTGTTTGGCCTATAGACCGATTCTGTGACGCGCAATGTGTATTTTTGGCATGGGCAGCGCCATTACTGCGGTGTATCATCCGACCCCCCCTTCTCTCTCCCCACCCCTCTCACGCGCGCGGAGTGAAAAACTGATGCATGGTTGTTTTAGCCAATGGGCGTCTCGTACTGAGTGTGCGAATGCTTGCTTAGTGCGCGAACCTTTGTTACAAGTGCGCAATAAACATGTTGCCCGTGGGGTGGGGGAAAGGAGGGGGGGTCTGCTAATACACCTCAAAATGAGCTCATGGCTGCGCCCAGTGCCACAAATTGTCTGCTGCCCTCAACGAACCCGAATCGGTCTATAGATGTGCAGGATTTTACACAAACATGTGGTGTGGAATGCCATATAGTTTATTTAACAAGGTTCCCTGGAATTTGAAGCGCTGGTGTCTGAACATATTTTGTTTGAGTTTAGAAGAGCACCTCTTACCCTGACATCAATCAATGTGCTCAATGGGTAACAAAGAATATTCACACTTGATGCAGAAGTCTCATACCTTAGAATGCAGAATCCCCCCCAGTCTTTTCAAATACCACACACGTACTTGCTATGTGACAAATGTTATCCACCAAGTATGTATGTGTCTTGCTTGTCTTATTTTGTTTTTGAAAGAATACCGACTTCATTCGCCTTCTTATGAGCCTTCATCATTTTACAAGTTCAACAAACTTTTCGTAGGCCTTAAAGGGTGTGTACAGTTCTGGTTGAGGTGAGGATTTAGCATTTAACGTTTTGCGAGATATTCAGAAACCACACTATGAGATGTCAAAGAGCATGCAATTCTAAGGGGTATCAAAAGTTTATTTGATGAAAATTGGTTTTGGAATGGCTGAGATATCCAAAAACAAGGTGAAACAAAGAGATCCTAATAAAAGGCGTGGCCTGTCGCCTTTTATTATTATCACTTTTTTGGATATCTCAGCCATTTGAAAACCAATTTTCATCAAATAAATGCTGAATTCTTCTTAAAATTACATGCTCTTTCATATTTCATAAGAGGTTTCTCATTGTCTCACTTAGGAATGTTCAAAACATGAATCCCCACCTCAACCAGTACTGTACAGTCCCTTTAACATCACAGTGCATTTATTATGTGTGAATATGAGTTTTCATTATAAACTTCTCTTCTTATTATTAGCTATTCTTTCTCAATTATTTTCTATTTTACAGGACTTGACAAGATTAAATCTCTGCAGAGTCACACCGACAATTTAATCGGGAGGAGAGCACGCGACATCATGGCAAACTATTTTGAGACTGAAGAGGATGCGTGAACAACAGTTGATGCAGAAGATTTGGCTTAGATGTGTATGTCATATATTTCATAGATTTAATGAAAACTTACCTGTTTGTAGTTTGATCTCAATGATATGAGTAATATTCCAGACAGGATTAGATTGACAGAAAGACCCACTGATGCATGCGCAGATTCCCCAATATTCATAGAAAAGCCGGCCATGGATAGCGAAGTATGGATCAATGAGAATTTGCTACAACTAGTTTGAATACACAGGGAAGGAAGGGACACATCAAACTACAAATAGATAATTTTTGGTTTAATCTAGCAATTATACTTATTAATTCCTTCAGGTATTATGCTGACAGAGATTTTAAAGTTGCTTGTAATGAGCGATCTTATAATACATGAGCCCTATCTTTGCAGTTTTTTTCAAGGCAGGTTAGTTTACCTGACTTTAATGACTAGATAGTACCTGCTTGTTTGTTTGTTTTATTTCTGTCATAAACATACATACAGACATAAAGGACATCATAAGGTACAATAACAAGGAAAATGATACATGCATAAAATGAAATGTACATACATAGCAAATGAATAGTATGACACATCATCGATAGGCCTATATGAAAAAGAATAGAATGTAGGGGTAGACAAAGATAATGGTTGGATAGCCCATAATCAGCTGCACTTTTCTGGTGCCGCTGGTCTTCCATGGGGACCAGTTATAAAGAGGTAAGAAAGAAAAAAGAGGAGAAGGTTACATATGAAAATACAAAATTATGATAGTCTCTTTGGAATTTTAGGGTCAAATTCAAGGGTCAAAGGCCAGGTTAAAATGCTAAAATTTTACTATTTAAAACTGAAATTACACTTTTTCTCCACACCTTTAAAGATTACTCAGTGCATAAGATTATAAAAGGGTTAAATGTCAAGTAAAAATCCTCAAATTCCCAAATACCTGCACTCTTAGACAATCTAGTCATTCATCCAAGTAAACCTAGTTCAAGGAAAGTGAACATTCAACACATATGTGACAAACTGTCATTTTTATATTTTGCCAGTTGTATGAAACTGTCATCACACATTGTCAAGACATTGTACATATACTATAGACCTATTAGGAGAACCATGCATCATGGCGGAGATATATTTCTAGTTGTTTCTAGTGCACTACGCACTTCTGGGGTAAAGAAAGTGGGGGGGGGGGACCCAAAGTGGTGACATCCTATGTATTTCTTTGTATGGTGCAAAAAAAAAAAAGTGGGGGAGGGGGCCCATTTAAAATCATTCAGTGACGTGCAGTAACGAGTTTGGCTCCCCTGTAGAAAAATGTATGTTTGTAAAAGTTTGTTCAAGGTTTTAGAGGGCTGAGGTTCCGGTACCAAAATTGGTAGGGATTGGGGAAATAAAATATATTTCTGTGTAGGTAATTAGGTGTTAAATTATTCAAAATCTTGAAAATCATCACTCCGATATGAAATATTTGATGGGATTTTGATGTTTCCCACTGTAATATGCCATACATTGACATAACAGAAAAGTGTTATTTAGGATTAATCTTCAGAATGATTCTTCCTGCTCTGTTTCGCAGTTTTTGCAGTTGATTTATATGCTTTTCACATGAGGACTCCCAAATTACATCTGCATAATCTAAATGAGGAAGAATAGCATTGCGGTATATAAATTTCGAAGAATTCCTGTATATGAAATGTGTCAAACGACGAAGGAAGGAAATCATACAGCCTACTTTTTCACACAGATGATTTACATGCACGTCCCATCTGAGTTCGTCATCGATGTACAGTCCGAGGTATTTCAAATGTTCCACCTGATTGATTTCAGGACCTTTTATGCTTTAATCCAATCTGTTGTATCTTTTCAACATACGATGTGTATTACCAATAAAGTTACTCACAGTTTTGTCATAATTAACTCTCAGTCTGTTCTGACACATCTAACCATCTAAGATAAATAATTCCGTATTCAAAGTTGTTTGTAGATAGTAACTGTTCAATTCAATTCAATTCAATTCAATTTAATTCAATCTGGTATATTCACAATACTGCCATGGCAGCCAAGTGGCTGAATTGTGGAGGGACATACAGCTGTGTATACAATAAGATATACATGTAAAATATCATTATTGCATTAAAACCATACATAATAATCATATTCATACATACATATATTCATAATTATTTGATAAAACTGAAAGAATAGTAAGTTTACTTCAAGGTACAAAGAATACATGCTGAGACGGCAACAATCAACATGAATGAAAATATCAATTACTAATTTATCATTAACCATATCAAAGGTGTAAGAATAATAGCATCTCTTGTGAGTATCGGGCGCATGGTTTGGTATGACATTGCGTACAAGTATAACCTGGACCAAGTGGCATATAGGGCCCCTCGTTAATATACTGTATACAGTGTGCTTTTGATTATGACATAAACCAATTAAAAAAAAAGTTGAGACAAGCATCGTCCCCTGAGGCACGCCTCCATGTGGTGAAGCTACTGTAGATGCCATTACTGTTTGGGTTCAGCTCTGGATGTTCCTGCTCCAAATCACAGCCTCAGTGAAACTCATCCTTGTTTCCAGTGGTTTGTTGTAAAAAATGAAAGTCTTTTACCAAGACTAGCCTGCTTGATCCAGGATTTGACTGATGAGTGAGTCTGCACTCTGCTCTTTGCAGACCTTGTCAATCGATGCCTCCAGTGTGCGTGGTCGTTTGGGAGAAAACTTGAAAAACAAGCCCACTGACTTCATCAGACAAACCATAATATTGTATACCTTGGCTACCTTTGAAGCTTTGGGCAAGGCCAAGTTCAGCTTGTGTGATGCATAATGAAAGTATGTTGCCTTTTACTGTAGTTAACTGTTTTTACTCTCACCTAATCAGCAGCAGCCTTCTCTTTGCCAGCCATGTTTCCTGACCCATCGTATGTTTGACACCGACATTCATCAAGATCCAGGTCTAAGTGTGTAAGAGACTATAATGTGGTCTTCTATCTCTTCCCCTGTGAGGCTTTCACACTTTACATACTCAATCAGGCGCTCAACAGGCTTTCATCTTTCAGATGCCGCACAATGACACCAAGCTGTTCCCAGTTACTAGAATCTATAACCTCATCTGCAATGACAGCGAAAAATGGACCCAAAGGCTGTGCCTTTACTTCTTCCACTATTTTTTCTTGAATATACTCCTGTATGCAGTCGATCAAGGGATCATTTTGTGTAGTCTTTGGTGTATACGAAGCTGTTTTCATGCAGCTTTCAAGATATTCCATCAGTTCCTCGTTTGTCCTGCTCACCAGCTTGACCAATGCCCCGAAGTTTCCCATGTTCTTGGTTTCATCTGCCTCGGGTGGGTTCTCGTCGTCTCGATGCCCTTTTAAAGCAATGCCTTGCCTCCCGCAATGTTCAATACATTGAATAATGGATTTGAGGAAGCAAGGGTTCTTGGCAGCAATCTCTGAGGCACCTGCAGGAAGAATGTGGTCCATGCGGGATTGAGGTCCCTCTCGGCTAGCTGTTCATGAATGCTTTCAACTTGGCATATGAGTCCTGGAGTGTTTCCGAAGGTTGGCTCTTGCATTTTTCCAGTTTTGGTAATGCACCGTGATCAGTGACTCCACACAGTGACCTTGATGCGCTGGCATTGGGAAGAGGACACAAGGCAAACAATACAAACCATCCATGGCTTCAAAAATTAATATAAAATAAACTTGTATGCATCAAACCACTCGTGTTGACAATGGCAAGTCCTTGTTATGCTTGGCTTTAAAAAAAAAAAAATCTTTGTATTGTTTCCTAGGAAATTTAAAGTTGGTAGCAGGTACCCGGTTCTCAACGAAGTGTGCCATTTTGTCTTCACTGATACCCCCTTTCTCCTTTATTATTTCCACAGCTTGGCTGATGTTGTGCATTGTCTTGTTGGAGTTGTTGGGCTGATCTGAGTCAAGAAAGAAAACCCAGATTACGTCCCAAGTCTCTCGAAAATTGAAAAGAAATATAAACTTATGTCGGGTAAAAAATCAGTTAACTAACTTTTATGTGGTTCATTGGTCTTTGATATGCAGTCATGGACAAGTCGATTGTTCACTATTCAATTTTGCAAAACATATCAAACTTGTTTTTGTCCAAGTTTGAGCTGAATAATGAGCTTTCAAACAATCCCATATCTCATATCCGATAATGATGTGACTGGACGTCCTCAATGAGGCAAACACTGGCTTCAGTATTTTAGCAGACAAATGGGGGGGGGGGGGGCTGCAAGCTGAGCCCATCTGGCATTGCTTTGAATTGCCAAAATGACCATTGCGTCATCATCTACTTAAAATTCTTCAGCTGTTGGGAGTGCGCACCTCACTGGGGCTCTTGTTGAGTTGCCTGGCTGGACAAGCTCAATGTCTGTGTGTGAGGTGGCTGCCTGCCCCTCGTGGTGTAAAGCTGGCCTAAAAAAGAAGAAGAAGACTTTAAAAAAAAGAACCCGCAATAGATCCAGCAACTGGTATGCCACTGTATGCATTATGCTGAAAACCCTGATGTGGTCAGTTTGAGTGAATGCAGATACGCTGCGAGTGGTCTTGCCCTCCCTTGTGATTTCTTAACTCCTGCTGCTGCTAGCTGCTGATCTTTAAAGTCCTTGAATTGCTTCCCAAGATCGTCTCCGAACAGTAGGCACAATGCCAGAAGGGAAGGCTTACACAAATGTGCAAATCTAGAGTTTATGTCTGGTTTGATCAACTCCTCACAGAGACAGTTGAGCTCGAAATTCGCATTGCAAATCAGAGCGAGGGCATCTTGCTGTGTATCAGACATGTGACCAGCTGATAGTGATCTTGTTTAGGCATTTAGTCCCTTTGTGAGTGATTTCTGAACTTGCTGTAGTTTTATATCCCGACTCTTGGTCGCTTTAGGCACATCTATAAACTGGCAATTGTTTGGAGAGGGGTGTTTTCGTACCACATCATCAAGGATTCTAAGTTCAAGATGGTGTGTCATGAGGTAAGCAGCCGACTTCACAACTTTATCATTGATTGGGTCCTATATCGTCGCTGGGGCGACAAGACCTCATATCTACAAAATGTCAAATGTTCAGGAGAGCAAAAAAACATGGCGGCCAAAGCACTGTGGTGAATGGGATAACATTTCCTTTGACATGCTGTGGTGGCTTCATTTTTGGTGTAAGACATCTAGGATTTGGACAGAACATCACTTAACTGATTATCTGACCATTAACCCAAAAAAGTTATTTTCACCAAAACTGCAGATACAAGGTCTTGTCACCCCAGCGACGATATGTCAGTAGACATAGCGAATTTTGCAGCTATGGTTGGGATCTCAAATTTTTCAGCTTTGGACTGAGAGAGCTGCTCTGTTTGGTCAAAACAGACGCAGTTTCTTCTTTTGCATGATTCATGTACATACTGAGTTGCCCTGTAGGGGAGTGGTCAGGCAAACTCATGTCTGCCTGTAGTGTAGGTGGTGTATGCACACCGTGTACTCGTATCCTGTTTACAACCTCCTGTAGGGGTCATTATGTTGGGCAGCATTTGTGATGATTAGGAAGTCACTTGTAGGAGATCGTCAATTACTTTAGAAAGCAAGCTTTCAATTTTATCAAGCCTTTAAGCCCCTGTCACACTAGAGCGGATTGAGCCAACGAATGCCCAACGAATTCAATAATTTAGAGATATGCTCACATCCGTTGCTCATCGTTCGTGACCCATTTGACATTGGCTAGCTGTATCCACTAGCTGTTCGTAGAGATTCGCAGAGATCTGCCGGAGCCAAATTTTGATTTTGGACATGTCCAAAATCTTGAGCGGATGACAAAGTGAATGACAATCCGCTTTGTGTTCGTTTAGCATCCGCTGTTTGAACGTTTTGCTCGCTCTGCTTCCCTTTCTTATTCGTCCAGCAAATCTGGACAGCGCAGGTAGTGTTTGACTGATGGAGACTATATGAGTGACGTTTCCTACAAAAATAGATGGATAAATGAATAAATAAAATATATATAATGCAACATGCAATTGATCATGCTGAAAGAAGGTAGAAATATTTCGTGCACCCACCACTGTATCCTAGTTCATCAGATTTTTCTTGCCACAGGCGATCCTTCTTTGTCTTCATCCGGTAATCAGACTGCTTGGAGTCCCAAAGGCAAGTGTGCAAGATTGCAGTATTAGGGGAATCTTGAGTACTGAGGATAGTGACATCAGGAGTACTTGGTAATTTCTGTGCCTGCTTGGCAGGTTGCTTTCTTCTCTTTGGGGCCATTTTCACAGCCAGAACATCGCTTGAGACTGTCGCTGCTCAAAAGGATTTGGTGAAGTGTGCGTCAGCCGAGATCTGTCACGTGATTGCTGCAGTATCGGTGGTCATTAGTTTTGTCCACTCGGCATCCGTTGGATGGCCTGTACGCATTCTTCTTCATTCATTACTTTATCCGCTCATAACACGGTTAGCATATGCTCATCATTCGTTAGGCGAACGTTCAAAAACCACATTTTGCTCAAGAATTCGAGCGGATTTGAGCATATCTGGACGTTGCCAAGTTTTGCCCGTAAAAATGGTATGTGCTAGGCATTTGCTGATTTATACGCTATAGTGTGACAGGGCCTTAAGGCAAATTCAGTCATATGTGCTGAAATTTTTGGTTGTGAAGATCCTGATGAGGGTTTAGCATTTCCATTCTTCACCTTTGTAGTGACCAACTATGCAATTTTCTTCTTCTTAGTGTTAGCCACTGCAGCCTTGCCACTTATGTGTATATCTATTGGGATCCCAACTGTGCCTGTGCCGAAGGCTGGCAGGCCAGCTGTAGCTGGCATTGCTGGAGCTATGGGAGAGGCAGCCGTGCTTGCCTTCATACCAAACGCTAAAATTTAATGCAAATAAGTGAGAGAAAAAGACTGAAAGACTTAATGTTTGAAAAATCAGTAGAGTGCTGCACCAATATTTTCAGGGGAAACATGGAGCATCCAAAGCTGTGCTTCGGAGTAAATGCACCATCAGCAAATTTGGGAATCTGTGAATGCGTCAGGGGGTCTCTCTGTCAATGTAATCTCTGAAGAAATTACAGAGTATAATTTGTGAGTATGATATTTGCTAAATTGGCACTTGTAAGACAATTTTAGAGAGTGGTTAAATTCAAAATCAAGAATTTCAGTGGCAGACTGAGAAAGAAGTATCATCTATTTTTGGGAGAAAAATTTTGTGATTTCATACCTTGGAGATGATATACAGTGTATTTGTGTTTTTGGATGTAATATTGTTTTCGAGTTGTTAATCTAGTGAACATCTGCCAAAAAAGCACTGCAACATGGCCTGACATGTGCTGCTGTGACAATTGCTCCAATCCAAGGACTTCTGGTTAGGATTTTGGTTTGGTTTTAGGTTTAGTTTGATGTGAGGATTAGGATTATGGTTAGTGTTATGTTTGTGGGTAGAATTTATGTTTGGCTTAGCTTGCCAATATTTCATGGGAGCATTTGTCACAGGAGCAAATGTCATGGAACCTTGTGATAAATACTGCATGTACAGTACTTGCACAACATCTCAAGTGTGCAGCCAGGAATGTTTGAATCTCTATGAAATAATTGCCAATGATTGTGATTACCATTAGAGCAACTCTCTTTTTATAGACTAACGTCATTCTGTGCAGCTGATTATAATATTATCATCTGGGCCCTGCTTCATAAAACTTGTTATCAGTGACAATTTGTCATAGTTGTTACAAGCTACTGAAATCCTTGCATCTGATTGGTTGAGAGCAAATTTGTTATAGAAATGTGGCAGTTGACACTGATAACAAGTTTTATGAAACGGGGCCATGATTTTCTGATATTACATGGTGTTTGTAGGCTTTCTTCAAACTTTTCCAAATATTTCATTTATATATTACAATATTGTATGTTCATTAATGTTAGCATCGCATGCATTGATACATGTACTTTGATGTACATCAGTATTTGCCATTAATGCAAGTTTTCATCTTAATTCCTTGGGTTTTATGCCTTTTTAATGGTCTCCGTATGATGTTTTTAATTTTGGGGATGAAAATAGATTTTGCCTTTTTTATGTCGGCATAGCACTTATGTTGAGTCTTTGAATTGATCATGATGTTCGTGAGATAAGTCAATTTGTCGTACTGTGTTGATGTGATTTAATTGTGTGAGGATCTCACTGCATTCTGAGAGTGTGAACTTACTTTTAAGAATATGATAAAACACCTATAGGAGGATCATAAGAAATTGCAACATCTTTCGCTCAGCTACACTTAGAGTCATTTCATTGCACATTACTCAAATAAACACACAGGAGATACTGTGTGGTATTTGTCACAACATGGTAGATTTTTCTTTTTCTTTCAAAACATTGCATATTTCAGTTTGTGTTGTTCTGTGTTTGTCAAAAGGTTCAGAGAGACTAGTGGTTGTCTTTTGTGTTATTTCAATGCCAATCATATTTCATGTACAATTATAATTTGTTGAGCTATCTTTGAAATGTGGATATATTTATGTGTATCCAATGTATCTAATGGCTATAGATAGGTTTGTGAAAAAGGGAATGCTGCTGAGAATAACTGTCTGTAATTTCGTAAGATCATGGATGAATCTTGGTGCATATGTTATGTGACAAGAATTGTGTGTAATCAAGAAAAGGGGTTTCACCCCCTTGCCATTCATCTTTTCCCCATCTATTTCAGGGGAACCCTGAAATACATGTATCTCTTTTAAAGAGGTGAAATCAGCAGTACGAATTGTCCATTACTGTAAAAGTGGAAATTGCTGGTAGAGTATTTTTTGCAATCAACCGAGTAAAATGAATTTTGCGTGCTTTTTAATTCTGCAGAATGACAGAGATAAAATATCATCATATGTGAGACACAAAAATATTTGCATGCTTATATTTTTGCACTAGATCCACATGATGTGTGAAAATTTCTGTAAATTACTTTAAAAGTACTGTATTTGCCTGGTCTCTGGTGTTTATGAGGTACCAGTTTATTTTCAGGAGGGAAACTGACAGTCTGAACAACCTTGTTATAATATGATATTTCCCTGTAGTAAGTTAATGCATATCTAATGAGACACAATATACACACAGCTTTGATGTTTTCATGGTATCTTTTTCCTAAATGGGAATACACTGTAGGTTGGCATTGTCATAGGGTTTAAATGACATTCCCGAACATAACATATTTTCTCTTGAATTCATGAGTACTTCTCTCAGTAATAATGTTCTAATTTTTCTAATTGTTGTTGTAAGAATGAGAAGTGTCTAAAGATGGAGACTTGACTATTCAAGTGACTTTGTCATAAAAAAAAATTGGTTTAATTACTCTGAATCTAATTCATGCAATAAGTTATTTTATAATATACATGTAGAGGTGATGTGGTGAGGCACTTAATATTCTTGTAAATGAGATTATGTAATTTTGCATCCAAAGTCTAGTTATACAAACATTTATATTTTGTACAATTTTAGTATTCATATAGAACAATTTTGTAAAATGTTTCTATTCATGTAAGTGTGTGTAGATGGCTAATTTGAATGCTATAAAGGATTTCACACACCATTTTCACAGAACAGTGAGTAGTTATACAGTCTGTGCACCCTGCCACTCAAATCGTACTATAATAATTATTCCATGTCCTTTGCCTTCCGGCAATTCTGTTTGTTTAGATATCTAACCGTACACGACGCATCTTGTGCTCTCGCACCATATTTAAAGTATTAGCACAGCCTTTCTACAGATTTGTGCAATTTGGCAGAGAATGTAAGTCTCATACACAGGTTAATGAAATACAGTAGATGTCTTTTTCTGAAATCATGTTTTCACAAAAAATTCCTGAAATATTAAAGTGAGTCATAGAAAGAAACAAGATATTTTTGTGTTTGTTGATGTGTTCATATTTGTGTTGAAAAATGTTGAAAAATGTGTCTTAAGTGATTTGTGACTTAAGTTAACACCAAAAACAGTGATACTATAAAGCAAGAAATATTCGCGAATTGAAGCTGACGGCCTTTTTCCAATGCATTAGTGTAGACGAGAACTTTTGTGTGCATTTTAACTTCATGAATCTTGGCTCTCCTGAAATTCGCGAAATTGAAATGCATGCAAAAATATCTGGTTTTACAATACATTGGTATCAACACACAGCACATTACACATAATGATTTTTGCCATCTCACAGCAACACAAAATACATACAATAAAATAAAATAAAGAGAATCACAGGTAGGGAAGTAAAATGTTGATACAAATATACTTTAATGACATGACATAAAACCATTTAGACAATGAAAGAACCAGAAAAGAACCCTACCTACAAAGTGTTCTCTTACTATACATAAAAAATATTATACAGTATATGCATAAAGTCAATCTCACCTATATAAGTTGACCTCACACATGTCAGAAAATTGGATAAGTCGAATAAAAATTCTACCGGGAAGGACATGAATATATCTTAATTGTATTGAGCAAGTCAAACTTCAAATAAGTTTTAGAATTTTCTCCAGACCATTTTGGATTCAACTAGGCAAGGTTGACTGTGTATACATGTACATTCATTTCAACATACTTTAATGCACTTTTATACACATTCATGTAGCAGATTATACATGTACAGATATTATTCATATACACAGTATCCCTCAGTTTTCATTTTTCTTACAGAGGAAAGCATGTAAAAGATGAAATAGATATAAATCTTGCTTGATGAAGAGACACATTATATTGCACAATCAGAAACACAAATCTGACATTGTGATGAATGTCTCCAAAGCAAAGGGAGCTAAAAATTCTTCAATGAACGAAACACTTCACCTTCTTTTTGGTGGGAACTACGCTGACAAGATCCCTGGTCTTTTGTAGTTTCCATGTTTCATTTAAATATAGTTATCATAATACGCTATGTATTGCATTTTTGTACACTCGTTCCCTGTCTTCAGTTTGTTATTTACAAAAATATGTTATTGGTTTTAAAAACAAAGTTCAGGTGAAGTTCATGTTCAAGACACAGCTAATGCAAAATTGAGTTTTTGGTCATGATCAATGCTACATTTTTATGCTCTTCTGGCAAAAAAAAAAAAAAAAACAAAAGAAAAGAATAACTACTGTATATGCTGTTATTTTCATGTACAGATATTTTCTCGAATTAGAAGGTCACAGACATTTTCGCGAGATGTTGTTTTCGTGAATTGACGCTAATGCTGTCTTGCATGCATTGTTACTCTAGTGTACAGTGACATTTTTGCGTGTTGTTAAATTTGCGATCCAACTGTGATTCGCGAAAATGTCACTTATACAGTAAATAGTAACTGAATATTCAGCAGGAATAAAGAGGAAACGTGTGGTACTCACACTGCTCATGATTGAAAGATGCAGTGAAATCACGATACCATCAGTAGGTGAAATTTATTCAGAAATGGACAGGGAAAAAAAGATATGAAGATTACCTTCAAATCATCCTCACCAAAGCACAAAACTTCTTATGAATTATTGTTACATATTTGTGCAAGAAATATCATCACTATCATCCAAAGTTTACAGATTTACAAATGCCTGAAGACATTCCTTCCCTTACTCCCATCAAAACCATCTAGGCTGGCAACATAGTATGAAAGAACAAGCACTTGAAAGATCGCCATATAAAGCTAGGTACAAAAAATACATTGTGTATGTAAGTTTCTTCTCCGATTGCAATATTTGCTGAGTGGTTAAGGCACAGTAAAAGCACATTGCAACATAAAACAATAATTCATACTCTTTCTGAAAGGATGAACAAGAGTGTTTCGTTTTCTAATTAAACACTAACAATGACACAAGTCTTGTTACATGTCATGCATAATCATGAATTCATAATATAGTTGCACTCAAAGCAATCAGATTGTTTTCTTACTGTACTAGCACTCCCCTCCATGACTGGTGGCACAGTTACAAAACTCACCATACATTATTATATTTTTACTATTCCTCTCTACAGAAATGAATATCCAGCCTCATGAGTTCACTACTACAGACATTAATGGTAAAAAGGTGATATTCGTACATAATACAATGTGCATATCATGTTACGTACAGGTGCACTGGAAATATATGACCTTTATAAACTACATTAGATTTAATATAACTGCAGAAGGACATACATTGTACCAAGAACTTTGATTTAATGTTAATGATGACAAACACAAAGGAAGATCATGCAAACTGACATTAACCACAATATAGCTTTATATTTTTACATATCCATGGTGAATCCACAAATAATGTCATACTGGCACTTCAAGGAGATGAGTCTGCATGATCCTAAATATTCCTATAAATGACTTCATAAAGTCACATAGGAAAGGAACCTTTCTGCTGTTTTAAATTAAAAAGTTTCAACATTCAACAAATTTAATGATTGCATCTCACACTTTCAATGCCAAGACAGAAAAGAGAGGTAAATAAAATGCTATTGCTGAGTTTGCATGCAAAAATCGGCATAGAACACACTCACATAACAGTTTGATCTGCCCTTGAAAACAAAAACACACTAACACCTAGAACAGTCATGCCACCATAAAGCAACCTACTGAGTATTAAAGATTGTACTGTGGTCAAAAGATGAATAAATGATAACATCATCACTTTCCCTTTTAACTTGTTACCTTGACCACGCTCGGGAGGCCATCTACCAAGATTAAACGTACTGTTTACCATTGCGAGCAGTGATTTAAAAAATAGAGTTTGAGTTATCACATGTGATGCATATGTGTTGGTCAGTTGTATCACAAAACATCCTACCATATAGAATTATTACAATAAAGCCCAAAATATATGGAGATATCTCTATTTTTCTCACTAAACCATAACTGTAGATGGTTTTTATAGTCTAGAGACAATTTTATTATAACTATTGTTCACATTTTGTATACCTAATACTTAACATTGATTATACTGATTAACTTTTTTACACTGTTTTTTTCTTTCCCTAACTCAGAATTTATAACAATTTTGAAGCACTAAAGCTGGGTTTTTGTTTCATCTGCAAATGGTAATGCCATTAAGCCAAATCTACCAAACTGTGCATATGGAATGGTAGCAGCAGACGGGGGAGTACTTGAAGGTAGATTGTAAGTCAAACTCATCTCTAGAAACACAAATCTAGACAAGAAATCATCAATATAATCAAAAGGCACCTCATGGAAGAGGACTTTTCAGACATTCTCTCCCTTCCTCCCCCCCCCCCAAAAAAAATGTTCATCTTCAATTAAAAAAAACCAAGAACAGTACTCTCAATGATTTTTAAAAGATCAGTTGAAATCGGTACCAGTAGGTTATCTTCAACAAGTTGCTGTGTGAAATGTGAAACTGCTGTTTCTATATCACTGTAAAAGTGCCAACACTGACAAAACGTCAAAACATGACAAAATCTAATCAATTGCATTTATGAAACGATACTTCTTAAAGTTACAGTCGGTAGAAATACATGTATCTTTTACAGTACAATAAACAAACAGAAGAATTAACAAAGCAAGTTACAACAAAGAGTTGTTCATTTTCAAGAGTCCGACTTTGAAATAAATCTGTACTTGATACCCTGAAAGAAAACGTAGCACAACCATGAGATGTTAGTAGTAGCAGCATCTGAATCTTTTTGACTCCAATGATGTGTGCTGACACAGCACCACACTTCCCTGAAAACCTAGTGTATTTGAATCAAGGCTCTGTAAAAATTGATATTCAGGCAGTAATTCAGTTACTGCTATGAGCACAACTGGTTGAATTCATGTAACATGTTCACACAAACATATCGTTTATCAAATATAACAAGTAAACTGTAACCATGGAAACCATGAGAAAACCAGAAACCTTACACATGATATCAGTTTTTCATCAATACTTGAATACAGAACTTCCGATACAAATTGACGAAAATTATCAACTGAGCTGATACTTTGTGATTTAAACCTGTTTTTAAAGTCCCATCTATAAGACCTTCATAATTGCAAACTGATGATAGACTGATGTAAATTCTTCTCATTCATCCAGTTGATGTACAAGATGAATGATTATTTGAATTAAAAAAAGGAAATAGACTCACATGATGCAACTTTTCGCCAATTATCATAATAATTGGTGAAGCGTCACATCGAGTGAGTTTATTTCCAGTTTTTTTTATTTGAATAGTTATCAGTTGCAAACTGATGATATGTCTAAAGAACCCCACTAGTCAAGATGCCTTTCTTAAAGGGGAAATCCAGTCCAAATATAAGTTGGTCTGATTAAAAAAATAGTAAAATCCTACGAGTTCAAACGGTAAAAATTTGACTGAAATCGGATGAAAAATAAGGAAGTTATGATATTTTGAAGTTTTGCTAATTTCTGCAAAACAGTTCTTGTACAGTGAAATGAATATGCAGATGAGTAAGCTAACCATGTCATAACCTCAAAATTTTCCATTTATCATGTTGAAAAAAAATTATGATAATTCAATGTTTCTGTCATTGAATTCTAAAACATGATGTTATTCCTGGTTGAATAACTTCGGAATAGTGATCAGTTAGATATACCAGAATTTGAGCCTCAGGCATAATTGTGTTTGAATGAAAAAAATTGGAAATTTTACAATTTCATGTCCAAACTATATGGCAAGTTGTGAGGGAATGACATGCTCACTTTGCCATTTGCATAGTCATATTGACTGTTCAAGAACTGTTTCCTGAAAAATTAGTGAAACTTCAAAATGTCATAACTTCCTTATTTTTTACCCAATTTCAATCAAAACTTTACTGTTGAATTTGTAAAATTTTAATCTTTTTATCACACTAACTTATAACTTATGGATTTCCCCTCTAAGAAGTGAGCCCATACAAAAGTAATTAACACTTTAAAAAGGCCGATGGAATCAACATCTTCAGCCTTTAACTTCAAATTAAAGCTGACAGTATTATTCCTTTCTGTTGCTTCTGCTGAAAAACTAATCTGATAATCAGACTACTACTTAATCTTTATCTCTGGTTAAAAAACAAACAAAAAATTACAAGCATACACATAATCTCATGTTCAGGACACTGAAGTGTACCATTTTACCACATCCAGTGAGCATAAGAACAATTTTCAAGAGTCTATGGATTTAATCCTCATATAATCATGTCCTAAAATCAAGAAATATAGAGGGTGTTTAAAAAGAAAGTATTTTTTATGTTATCTAGTAATTAAAAAAAAAAAAATCATTGATTACAGACTCGGTTTTTACAAGTAACTGAAGTGGGTATAAAGAGCATTGCATTATATACAGTATGAAGTTATGAAATATTTACATGGTAATACTTGTACCATGCAAAGTACCAATATATAATTTGCAGACAGAGGAAACAGTAACAGAAAAAAGAAAAAAAAAAACTGAAGATTCAGACATAAAGATGATGACTTGGCAAGAAGTGCTTATACATTAAAAAGAAATGAGGATAGTGCAAATCAATGTAATAAAGTCTTTCTCATGCACCTCTCATATATCCATAGAAAGAGATGATTCGATGTTATTCTCACAAAGACATGGCTTGAAATGCTTGAAAGTTCCAGATATCACAGTATTGCACCACATTGTTTAAAAATAGCCATCCCATCCCACTTCTCAAAAAAAGGAAGAAAACAACAACAACAACAAAGAAAGAACTCCTTGAACATGAAGCAGCAAGCATTAAGAGTTCTTGGTAACACAACATAAATCCAATGCAGCTAAATAAAGTCACCCTAGTACCCACAACTTAGCATATTTCATCATAGGAACAGTACTGATTTTGGAATGTAAAGCACACATCACAGAAACATCAAATATCATCTGGTGAGGATGATAAGGGCATTAAGGTTCCTCGAACACTGGCTTTAATGGCAACTTAATGCCCTATCAGTCTCAACTGATGATATATGCTGTCTTTACACCTAAAATGGAGGTATTGTACCATGGATATACCACCCATTAACTATACAGAACACACACTTGAACAGGTATGCTTTTATCTTCATGCATTTAGAGTGTTCACAAAATATCTTATCTATGTGACAAATATGCATACACAATTACAGTCTGCATCACTGCATGGCTTTCTCAGACTAACACTTTCTGTTCTAGACTTTAACTAATTTTTCAGCCTCAATCATGGCAGAAAGGTACATTGTACTTTTACAATGTAATATTTAAACTTATACTAAAAGTTTGCTGCTGTTGCGCCAAAATTCATACAAACTAAGATTAGAGGAATATTTACATGGAAAGACAAATTTTACTTTATTTACCATAAACTTGACAATGACGTTTAATCGGGAGTCACTGTTTTCACAAAACAATTTTCAAAAACATGTTGCCCCAGGAGTCTGTGACTTGGAACTGGGGCCATTACTGGATGTTGTACACATGTGTGTTTACATGGCAACTGCATGAAAGAGCAAATATCTGATTGATGTATAAAGGGACAGGAAATGGAAGAACATAAATGAAAGAAAAATGGGTTTCCCTTCACATTAAACATCATACCAACTGACAGTATGTTATTGACAATGCATCAAAGTATGTTGTGGCTGCTATCATCATTGCACCACACTCGGCCCCCTCAGACTCTGGGTGCGAAGAGGAGGACGACTTGGGAGCATGGGTGGTTTCCTTGGAGTAGAAGGCTTTTTTGGGACCGATAGTTTATTGGCAATAAAGGGCTTCTCCTCCACCTCCTCATCCATACCATCATCTTTAGTGATGCGATCTCCACCTTTCCTCCAGTCATTGTCTTTAGAGTTGTTGGCATTAAAGTTTGGTCTAGAGCGTGAAACTGGCTTCAGGGCAGCTCTGGCACCAGCTATGCCATTTTCAGGAGTCTTGGTCTCGTGGACTGAAGGTGGACGTTTCAAAGGCGGGGCAGGTCTCAGCGTAGTCTAGCGGGCGACGTATTTTTAGCCTAAATCAGTGTTTGGCAGTCAATAGAGGGCGCGACGATGTGGAAGTCAAGTTGACTAAAAATACGTCTAGTAAGAAACCTCCGAATAGAGGCGTGGAACCGGGTGTGGCATGACAGTTGTCAGTCGTCAACTCTCGAAGTTTTATTGGCTGAGCATCGGATGTCAATCAAAACACGTCGCAGAGCCCGAAGAAATGCTAGTCTACTCTCCTAGGTATACTACAGATAATCTTTCAATAAAAATACAGTTTGCCTGTCTCTTTCAGCTTACTACAGTATTTTTTCACTCTTCTCCATTCTTTTTAAGGTTTATTACATTTTACCTTACTTCAAATACAAAAGAATGATGGTAATCAGTGCAACTGACTTCAGTTGTAAATCTGTGAGGGTTTTGCACGTGGAAACTACGCCCAAATTACTGCCGAATGCAAACCTTCAATTATTGGAGTAAAGTCTACTTGATATATACTTTAATTGTACGTTTCGGAAATATATCTGATATCATTACTCCCCTCTATCATTTTTACCCTTGAGTTACCATATATTTTTGCATCAAACTTTGTAAGATATTTGCTTAACATCAATAAAGCTGCCGTCAAGACATCAATCTCTATATCGGAGCACCGTAGACTTTAAACAGGCATTTTCTGTCGTGTTCACGCGTGATCATACTGTCACGGAAGAACACGTCCGCGGTACATGGGCGTCCAAGGGGAAAACAAAGAGGAGGTGTGACACAAAAAGATTCCTGCAAAGCCAAAGGCACAGGTGAACTATGGTGCATCCTTTGCAATCATAAAATTACGAGATGCCATCTACGTGGTGCTGGCAACAAGTAATGATAAACCGATTCAATCTGAATCACATTTTATTACAATGCATATGAGGACATCTTTGTGGCCATTCTGTATGCATATTATGTATTGCTAAATTGAGTATCATCAACAAGCTAACAACTGTGGTAAAATTCACATACAAACACGCACGCACACACACACACACACACACGCACGCACAAGACGTATTACGCAACTGAGGCACAACACGCAAGATTTGTGTCCATGTCCAAATCGCTAAAAGTGACACGTATGGCTCTGCTAAAGAGTCTTGTACGATTTTCGCCTGGAAGATCTCGTTTAGAGGTAAGGCGTGGTTGTTAAAATAACATTCACATGATTCGACCTGTCAGAAATAAATTATACTCGTATTTTCTGACAAGATTTCAGAAATGATTATGTTTCTTCGTGTCATTCCTGGGATGCATCAATTCAAGGATCGTTAATCTGATAATAAGATCAGGTTCGTTATTCAGAAAATGAAATATTCTTTTAGTTACAAAATACGTTGATGTGACACCAATAATAAAAGGTTGAATATTATGCATTAAAAATTGAACGAAAACACGCACACGTATTCATGCCTACACACGTGCACACACACGCATTGACACACACAAAGACAAGTATAATGACAAACATACACAAACTAAAAAGGTCAAAAATAAAGCACACGTGTATGTGCTGATAATCCCCTTTGAAATACGGCCCAAATCTTAGATCAGCCCCTTCCCACTCTCATAACTCAAATGCATCAGACATGCAGATGTAAACCAAGGATGACAGAAAAAGGCAGCAACGGTGACGAAATTAAATCAGCCCACAATGTGCTTATCTAATGCCTCAACTTATTTTCCACTTTGCTTAGAGTAGCAAGATTCTGAATGTGCTTTATCAAGACGTTTTGTCCAAGACACACTTGCTTTGGATTGCAGGGGTCAAATACCTCAAATAAGGGGTGACGAAAGAAGGCGGCAACGGTATCGAAATCGATTCAGCCAAAATATTCTTAAATAATCCATCAACTCGTAATTCAACATTGCTGAGAGTTGCATGCTTCTCAACGAGCCAAATCAAGACATCTTATCCAAGAGACGTGCCCTTTGGATTAGAGGCTCAAATACTTGATGACGTTGTAAATACAGGATGACGAAATAAGACAGCAGGGTGACAAAATCGATTCAGCCAAAAATATGCTTAGCGAAGGCATGAAATCATTCTGCCGCTTTGATTGGAATTGCATGCTTCTTAATGTGCTATATCAATAATTTCTCTCCAAGTGGCATGAGCTTTGAATTAGAGGGCTGAAATGCATCAGACCAATGTACAGAAAGGGTGACGAAAAAAGGCAGCAACGGTGACAAAATCGAATCAACTTACAATGTGCTATGGTAAAACAATATCATACCACTTTGCTAAGGGTTACATGCCTCTCAATGTACTATATCAACAAGTTTCTTTTTTTTTTTCCAGGACACATGTGATTTGGATTAGAGGGCTAATATACATGATGAGATGTAAATAAAGGGCGAATAAAAGAAGAAAGGAGAACGCTGACGAAATCGATTCAGGCAACAAAACGCTTGAATAATACATCAAATCGTTTGACTACTATGATCGGAGTTGCATGCTTCTCAGTGTGCTTTATAGTGCATCAAGAAGTTCCCCCCTGTGACGTGTGCTTTGCATTCTAGGGCTCAAATACATGAAACTAATTGTACATGAAGGGTGGTGAAATAAGGCAGCAACGGTGTCTAAATCGATTCAGTCCACGATATGATTAGCTAATACGTCGAATTGTTCATTTTGTTCAGAGTTGCATGTATCCCAATGGGCTTTTGCTATGGGGACTCAAATACATAAGAAAGTTGTACATAAAGGATGAAGATAAATGCAGCAACTGTGAGGAAATTTTACTAATCCTAAATGTGGTTAGGCAATATATCAACTCGTCATACCACTTTGCTGAGAGTTGCATGGTTCTCATTGTGCTACAGCAAGACGTTTTCTCCATGGGGCATATTGTGCTTTAGATTAAAGGGCTCACTTGTATCAGGGAGATGTAAATAAAGAGTGACGAAAACAGACAGCAACGGTGACGAAATCGATTTGGACTGAAATTTATTCAAGTACTACTCCACTCTTTATACCTTTCTACAGAGAGCCGAATGGTTCGCATTGCGCTTTATCAAGGCGTTTTTATCAAAGAAGCGTGTACTTTGGATTTGAGGGCTGCATGCTTCTCAATGTGCTTTATCAAGAAATTTATAAAAGAGACATGTGTTTATATTAGAGGGGTCGAAAATACATGATGAGGTTGTAAATAAAGGGTGACGAAAAAGGCAATCAGGGTGACGGAAGCAAACAGTGTGTCTAAATGATGCTTCAAATTATTATATCAAATTAGTTAGTGTTCCATGCTTCTCAATGTGTTACATCAAGACATTTTCTCCCAGAGACATGCTCTTTGCATTCGAGGTCTTAAATACATGATGCCGTCTTACACGAAGGGTGACGAAAAAGGCGACAACGGTGACGAAATCGATTTAGTCCAGGATATGATTAGCTAATACATCAAATTGTTATACAAGTTTTACAGTCGTATATCACAATGTACCTTATCAGTATTTTTTTCAAGTGGCATGAGCTTTGGATTAGACAACTACAATGCATCAGAAAGTTGTACGTAAAGGTTGACGAAAAATTCACCAGCTATGACGAAATCAAATCAGATCAAAATGTGGTTACGTGATATATCAACTCGTCACGCCACTCTTTTGGGAGTTGCATGGTTCTGAGTTTGCTAAATCAATACGTTTTATCCAAGAGACGTATGCTTTAGATTAGAGGGCTTAAATGCATCAGACAGTTGTAAATAAATAGTGACAAACACAGGCAGCAACAGTGACGAAATCGAATCAGCCAACATGTTGCTTAAGCAATAAATCAATTCGTCATATCACTTTACTGAGATATGCATGCTTTTCAATGTGCTTTGTCAAGGTGTTATATCCAAGAGATGTGTCCTTTAGATTAGAGGGCTCAAATGCATCAGTCATTTGAAGATAAAGGGTGACGAAAACAGGCAACAGTGGTGACGGAATCGAATCAGCCCACAATTTGCTCAAGTAATAAATCAACTCGTCATATCACTTTATTAAGAGCTGTGTGCTTCTTATTGTGCTTTATGAAGACATTTTATGCAAGACATGTGGGCTTGGATTAGAGGGCTCAAACGCATCAGATAGTTGTAAATGACGGGTGACGAAAACAGGCAGCAGCGGTGACGGAATCGAATCAGCCAACAATATTCTTTATTACTAGTACATCAACTCGTTATATCGCTTAACTGAGACTTGTTTACTTCTCAACGTGCTACGTATATCATGACGTTATATCAAAGAGAAAAGTGTTTTGGAATAGTATATGGCTCAAATACATCAAGAGTTGACAAACAGGGGAAAACCCCACAACGAAGAGCTGTACGGTTCATATGCAGTTACTACATTATCCGCGATCCAGACTGTACCACGTGCATGAGGGAGAAACTAAACTTGCCAACTCTTACCTTGGGATGCCAGGTCCGGAGATTAAAATCATTCTTCAAAGCGGTAGAGGGGTTGGTCCCAGCCCTACATTCTAGAATTGTTTTCACTAAAGTAAGACCCAAGCGAAATATAACAGCAAAGAAATATAAAGAATGTAACGTAACAAAAAAAATGTCGAAAATTACGTTACAAATCAAACTAATTACACACTAAGGCACTGTAACACATCAGTATACCGACCGAGTTTCCCTCTTTTTTGTGAAACCGATCCTGCTTTGAAATTAACTTCCAGCTGAAGTCGTTAACAGTATATTAAGGAGGTTTTCAAAGCAAAGATTGAGCAAAGTCTTCTTCACTTTGACTACCAACGCTCCCAATGTGCCCTCTCTCACCCGGCGCCTTATACCGCAAGGTCCTGCACCGTACTACATCCAGAACCAGGAAGGATGACCAAAAAAACGGCAGTAACGGTGACGAAATTTAATCAAGCCCCGATGTGTTTAGGTAATGCGTCAACTCGTAATACCACTTTGCTGAGAGTTGCAGGCTTCCAAATGCTCTACATCAATATGTTTTCTCCCAGAGACAAGTGTTCTAGATTAAAGGCTCAAATAAATGATGGCAAAGTGAATAAAGGGTGACGAAAAAGGGCAACAGCGGTGACGAAATGGATTAAACCAACAATATGCTAAAATATTACATCAAATCGTTACACCAATTTGTTTAGACGTACAGGCTTCTCAATGAACTATTTCAAAATGTTTTTGTCGCAGAGATATATGCTTTGCATTCGAGTTCTTCAAGGACAAGTTCACCTGACTAGACACGTGGATTGAGTGAATGCATTTTGTTGGCTGAATCGTTTTTGTCATGTTGACTCTCTCATTTTCGTCACCCTATATGTACAACATGTACAACTGTCTCATGTACTTAAAGGACAAGTTCACCTTCATAGACATGAGGGTTAAGTGAATGCAACAATATTTAGTAGAACACATCAGTGAAAGTTTGAGGAAAACTTGACAATCCGTTTAAAAGTTATGAATTTGTAAATTATCTGCACAATCACTGCTTCATGAGAAGACTATGATGTCATATGCATAGAACCATATGAGGAAAATGATAAGAGGAAAACTTCGCTTTTTGAATAAAGTGCTTATTTCCTGGACTTGTTATTGTTATATTTAAAGAAACATTACCCCCCTCGCCTTCTGAAGTAGAGAAGTCGATTGTTCTTTTTTATGCGAGAAAAGTGGAAACATGTTTGATTTTCTTTATAAAATGTACTTTTTTATATTGTTGTACACATGTGACATCACAAGCCAAAGTAGTCTTGTCATCTAGCCATGACTAAGCAGAAACTTCAAAAATGTATAACCTTTGAACGGATTGTCCGATTTCCATTAAATTATCACTAATGTGTTCTGCTGATATTGCTGCATTCACTTAACCCACATGTCTATGAAGGTGAACTTGTCCTTTAAATACATGAGACAGTTGTATATATAGGGTGACGAAAATGAGAGGCAACAGTGACAAGATCGATTCAACCAACAATATGCTTAAATAATGCATTAAATCGCTATGTATATTAAAAAGTTTTCTCAAAATTACAAATGCTTTGGATTTGGAGGACACGCATGATACGCATCAACCAAGCAATTATAGACCTGTCTCCCTGACATCCGTGATGTGTTAAAAACATGAGCAGATGATATGTAAGCCTTCTTGCAACATTTGGAGAATCACAACATCCCGTCGCCCTTTAATCACCGTTTTAGACTACTGATTGAACAATTGCCCAGCTCCTCAGAACAATGTATGATCTTTTTCTTGCCCATGACAAGAAGGTCCAGACTGACACCATCCTTTTGTATGTCTCCAAAGCTTTCGATACGTTACCGAACGGTTCTCAAGCGGTTACTATTTTTGTTCTGAATAAACGACCTACCAAATACTCTCAAGTCCCGACTCATTACGCCTTTTGGTAGATGACTGCCAATTAAAAAAATAATAATAAGTCAAGTCTTAGCGTGATTATATCAAGTTGCAAGATTTATTTCAACTGAAAAAAAAAATGGGCATCCGACAGGGGAATGAGGCTCAATGGTGACAAATGCCAAGTATGAGTACTGACGACAAATCCTCATACTTGCCCCAGGCCACCATAAACAAAATTATCACTGAATGCAACGTACATAATTATGACCAAGAATGGATTTCTCAGGAGGTATCACTTTTCATGTGCTGATATATTGAAGTATACAAGAACACTTTATTACACTTGTCTGGGAAGAAGTGAAACTGAGCTTTCATAAAGAGAGAACATTGAACTTGATGATCTCACGTCTGAAGATGGCTCAGATGTTTGGCCTATGAACGAGTATGCTGATGCACAAGAAGGGAATAGTGACAGTGATAATGATTAGATACGGGAGTAGATCAAGTTCAAAATACTCTACTGAATTAAAGGCATTATCTACCATGTCCAGATGAAACAAAAGTCCATCTTAAGTGCTTCAAAATATTTCTAAAATTTGGATTAGGGATAGAAACGACAAATGTAAAAATTAAGTACTATGTATTGTTGATTTACAAATTGGGTACAATAGTTATAATAAAACATGTAGCTAGACTAAACCATATTAAGTTTTAGTTTATTGAGTAAGGCTTTATTGGTCGGGGCTTTTTTATACAACTGACCTATACAAATGCATCAAAATTGACATGATAATTCAAACATTTTTAAATCACTACTCCCAATGGTAAACAATGCCTTTAATGATCTGCATTGCCTCGTTACATGTTTTTTACTGCTACTAATAAATAGTACCCATCTCTTTGTGTTGGATAGGCCTACACAGCATTTCGATAACATTTTTTTTATAGTTTCTAGGATTCCTTTTAAATGATCTGCTCTTATCGTCAGGGTTCGCTCGCATCTTAATAAAAACCGTGTTTAATTGGTCTTCTTGTTTTTGAAGGGAATATAAGCAACATTATTATGAATTATGATCAGTGCACTTCAATACACAAGCCCTGCACTGGAGCAAACTGCAACCCACTGGTAGAATTGAAGAGTTTATTCGCAAAAACCGATAAGTTCATTTTTGAAGATTTTGAAGTACGGTCTCTGTCATATAATAACATTGCATAAAGTACAAAATAATGCCTTTTAAATGATTATATTGGTCACTACATTATAAAGGTACATTTTTGAAGTTATGGCCAAAAGAAGCAAATATTTTCCTATCATTCTCTTTATTTTTCTTGACCTTTAATTGCAACTATCTCCATTTGGCAAATATGGACTTATCGGTTTTTGCAAACAAACTCTTCAATTGTAACTAACTAATCACATTGTTATGTGTACTATGACTGAACTACAAACCGAATTTGGTTCAGGTGAGTGAACATCATATGACACATAGTGTATAACACAATATAGGCCTATTTGCAAATGTAGGCCTATTGGAATAAATTTCCAGTTTATAAAATAATGGGCAAAAATAGCAAGATTGAACAACATTATTGCTTTTCTCAAAGCCAACATAACTTTAATCCCCTTTGCTTTCTAATATAAATGCTATCTCGACTATATCATGGCCATTTGAGATAAAATATGTGTTATATGGATGATTAAACTGTATTCATATTATTATTATACTGACCCATTCGTCTTGCACATTATGGTGGAAAAGCACAGGCAACCTTATTTTCTCAAAAGAAGGGCAATACAGAAAGCGTTTCAGCGCCTCTGTCACAAATTTCCATCATTTATCCATAAACTACAAATATATGAAGAGTTTGTTTGCAAAAACCGATAAGTCCATTTTTGAAGATTTTGAAGTACGGCCTCTGTCATTAAGTACAAAATAATACCTTTTAAATGATATATTGGTCACTACATATAAAGGTATATTAATTTTTTGAAGTTATGATCAAAAGAAGCAAAAATTTTCTTATTGTTCTCTTTATTTTTCTTGACCTTTAATCGCAAATATCTCCATTTGGCAAATATGGACTTATCGGTTTTTGCGAACAAACTCTTCATATTTAGCTCCCAAATTGATATGTTATAATAATCATCATAGATTTAAGTCATTTTCACCATGATCATAATTATAAATCGTCCATGCTATATCTCCATAGTTATTAAACGACACTTGGCGTTTTATGATAGCATGTTTTACAGTAGTCGTTGAGATAAGTAATTTGTCGGCCTATTTGCACACATATAGAATGCAAGGTTTCACTTCATATCTATTACTCGATAAATTATTACTCTATTTAGGCACTTCCATCATGACTGGTGATGTATGTGCCGCTGGACAGAATCTACAGCTTTATAGAAGATCGCATTTCCATGTTTCGCTATTCGAACAGAGTCACTTTATTTGTCAGCTGAATTGGACATTGTGAAAATAAGTGTCTTTTTTTCAGGCAAACGTATATCAAAGCAATGAAAATTCTGGCTTTGGTGCGCTGACCACTAACGCAAGTTATTTATACAGATATTTGGTTAAATAGATGCAGAAAATCATGGTGGATAAAGCTTGATAAGAAAACTATAATAGTGTGCTGATAAAAGAGAAAACAGGGTCTTTCACGAAGCGTAAAAGCGGTATCGTGTTTAACATCTTCTACGGAGTGAGAAAGGTGAATCTCCACATGCAAGCGAAGCTTCTATCTGAAATCGTTCGTCACTGCATTCAGAGCAACAATTTTGTAAATTCCAGATGTCCTTATGGCTCACTCGAGGTGCATCCATATTCAAAGAGTATGCTTTACCCATTCACGCCTATACTTCCTAGTCATATTTCACACTTTCGAGAAAAACATAAAAAATACTGCTGGTGCTCGCGCATTTCCAAACATTTGCCTAATGTCTATATTTTGTGATGCCACGTTGACCTACTGTACACCTGGAAATATAACTTTAACTTTTCAACCAATGTATAACGTCCCTCGAAGCACTTTCTAAGATATGAAAACCAGGAAAATGAGGTATAGGAATTACCATGAGCTACCAACTATATAAGCATGTATACATTCGTGGATGTTTGATTTGACAACCGGGAAATTGGATAAAAAAGGTCGTGGTTTTTTTTCTCCTTTGCGTGTGTGTGTATGCATCAGCCACATTGGTTAGCTTAATTTTCTGCATTGGCATGCATTCGGAATGGTCAGAAAGATGTCCTAATTTGCATTTGTAAAGAAATGTGAATAAGATTGAATCGGTTCCTCCTTACTTGTTGCCAGCACCACGTAGAAGGCATCTCGTAATTTTATGATTGCAAAGGATGCACCATGGTTCACCTGTGCCTTTGGCTTTGCAGGAATCTTTTTGTGTCACACCTCCTCTTTGTTTTCCCCTTGGACGCCCATGTACCGCGGACGAGTTCTTCCGTGACAGTGTGATCACGCGTGAACACGACAGAAAATGCCTGTTTAAAGTCTACGGTGCTCCGATATAGAGATTGATGTCTTGACGGCAGCTTTATTGATGTTAAGCAAATATCTTACAAAGTTTGATACAAAAATATATGGTAACTCAAGGTTAAAAATGATAGAGGGGAGTAATGATATCAGATATTATTTCCGAAACGTACAATTAAAGTATATATCAAGTAGACTTTACTCCAATAATTGAAGGTTTGCATTCGGCAGTAATTTGGGCGTAGTTTCCACGTGCAAAACCCTCATAGATTTACAACTGAAGTCAGTTGCACTGATTACCATCATTCCGTTCTATTTGAAGTAAGGTAAAATGTAATACACCTTAAAAAGAATGGAGAAGAGGTGAAAAAATACTGTAGTAAGCTGAAAGAGACAGGCAAACTGTATTTTTATTGAAAGATTATCTGTAGTATACCTAGGAGAGTAGACTAGCATTTCTTCGGGCTCTGCGACGTGTTTTGATTGACATCCGATGCTCAGCCAATAAAACTTCGAGAGTTGACGACTGACAACTGTCATGCCACACCCGGTTCCACGCCTCTATTCGGAGGTTTCTTACTAGACGTATTTTTAGTCAACTTGACTTCCACATCGTCGCGCCCTCTATTGACTGCCAATCACTGATTTAGGCTAAAAATACGTCGCCCGCTAGACTAGTCTCAGCGGCGCTTTGCCAGATTGGTTCTCTATAGTACCGGGCAGATTGAAGCTGTGTGAGCGTGTTGTGGGTTTAGACTTGGGTAGCAGTGCCTTGACTGCGGGATCAGTCGGTGGTGCAGAGGGGCGTGAGACCGCACCCTTGGGGCGGCTGGGTGGTCCTGTGGGGCGGCTTGGGGGTGGAGCACTTGGCTTTAATGGCTGCTGGGTAGGGACTGGTTTGTACTTCACATCTGGATTGGTAGGTACCAGGGGATGAATGTCATGCACTACAGATCCAGTACCGGTGTTTGGTATATGCTCAATAGTAGGCGGTGAGGCACGGATGGAGGGAGTACGAACAATATTCTTACTGGAAGTTCCGTTGCTGCTGACATATCTCTTGTTCACATATGAGCCATGCCTGCTCCTGGAAAATAAAAGTTGTATATAAAAAGACAAACTTAGCAGCTAAAAGAGACATCACAGTTCTTACAGTGTCTGACAGAACTGTTTCTACTTACATAGTGATCCACTTCACAAAGATTGGGCGGAAATCAACTGCATAATAACTTGCTCCCAGATATGCTCTTCATACTGTCTGAAATAAACAAGTAACCTGTATCATCCAAAATTTTTGTGAACAAAGAATGAAGAGTTGTAAAAACATTTTTTTTTTTAAATCTCACAGATGAGTGATATGACACTTCCATGACAAAAACATAGGCGAAAAGCAAGAAAACCTCTAAAGGGAAAGAGATGCCAAAAAATGCCAATGACATATGGATGCACAGGAAAAATTCATAAATCTACCAAATTGCTCAAAATCTAATAAAGACAAATTTCATTTTTGTATTCCCTATTCAAATTTTGTTTGATAACAACATCATATTCACAATGACACAAATACTAATAAAAAATTACAGCTAGTTTTCCACTCACGCTGCCTGATCTCATAAATTCATACATGCAAAGAAAAAGTTTATATAAATCCACATACACATAAGAAGAGACTTGTACAAAGACCTGTAACCATACAAAATAAGTCATACGATAAAGGATTGACCTCGATCAACTTAATTAGACACATCAATGCTGCTTAATCACACAAAATACATACAATATAGGAAAATACAAAAATCTCGTACATCATAATTCCATTGATTGAACAAGACTCTTATTCGCAGTTTTTCTTAACACCGCCCTCTCCCCCATATCTCATATTTTATATTGCCAAAAAAAGGGGGAGATATTACTGGTAATCAAGAAAGATATAACATGAAGAAAACAATCCTTACCCAGAATTTGGCTCCTTGCTTTTCTGAAACATCTGCAGGAGCTTCTTGCGTTTGCAGTATAGAATGACACCAATAGCAATGAGGGGGAGGACCAAGAGGAAGAAGATGAGGATACCTGCCAAGACACCATTGGACACGCCTACAGAGTGGGAGACAGAAACAGTATCAATGTCATTAAAAAACTGTCCTCAAAATATGAACAGGAAAAACACTCATAAGTATGTCAAAATATTCTTTATAATAGCTTACAGAATTTTCCAAGTGGACAGAGTTGATTTGTAGGAACATAAATTTTCATATTGAAAATTTTCATATTGAAAACTTAAATGAAAGCAATTCGATGTATTTTATGGTACCAAATTCTGTACTGCATGTTGTTTTGCAAATAGGAATTACAGCTCTAATTTAAGAAATATTTATAATAATAGCTTTACAACAAGTTCAATTTGTTTAATCTGACATCAATTATTGTCATTTTTTAGATGGTCAGTTAACCCTCTGCCTGCCGTATTAATTCCCTGTCCAAAGGTATGCATGTGGAATTTGTTCACATTTGACTCACTGGCACAGAAAGGGTTAATAAAACAAATTAAATAGGTGTTATAGAAAAATCCAGTGACACAAGAAATTAAATTTCAGTTATCAAATCAGACAATGATAAAATGCATTTAGATTTTATATGTGACAGTTAAAAACTGAATCTGGAACAAAAGGAATATGTCATGAAGTTATTCCATACCCTTAATGAGTCAAAACAAAACAAAAAAGGTAAAGAAATAAGTCTACATATTCTAATTTTGATATGAACATTTTACTAGTGTGGGGACATTTCTTATATTAACACGACATTATTTGAGATGTTGGAAAACAATCCAATGACAGATATGGGATATTGAAAAACATCCAATTTGATTTAACAAATGAAGTATTAAAGTTATTACCATAAAACAGAAAAAAATAATAATCAGGTTTGATGAAACTGCCACTTAAAAAATTCAAAGACAATGAGTATTCAACAATTTTTACACTTTGCTGACAAATAAGGTAAAAACCACACACATACATATTTGTGCAGTCTTTAAACTAGCATAATTCTTAGAGTTAGTGGTCTTTGGATTTTGGATTTACAAGGATTCACTAGAATATATTAACATTAAATATTTATTTGTTGTTTGCTTTACTGGCTGAGGAATCACCAAAACATATCAGGCCATGTAAGACACTATGCAAATATTGCTCTTAATAACATTAGTCAAAGAATAGCTTCTGAAAGCTGAAGTCAGGCTTGCTTCAGTACTAAATGCTTGTCCTTTCTTGAAAACCAGTAACTCACCATCATGAACTGAACATACATGTATCAATAAAAACTTTAGAAGTGCATACTTGTGCATAAGCTAGCCTATTCAGATGGTAACTTGTCTTTTTCCATACAAATTAAGGCTTCTGAGAAAAAAGACGAGATTGCCCGTAATATAAAAATTATGGCAATTTATTCAAACATCATTGTTTAGCATAATTATTATAAGGTACGCATATCAAAATATTTTGCATCTTGGCAAGAAGCAGAGCAGAAATTTGCAGAGCTCAAAGACAAACCAAATACAGTTATATATAGTACACAGCAGTATGCTCCTAAGCTGGAATACACAGCAATGAAGGTCTCACACCTATAAACCACACGGATTTACCCTTGCCTCTTCACAACACCATATCAAACATACTAAAACAAATTAGAAAGAAGATTCATTACAGATAAGCCCTATGAGTTTTACGCAAACTTTTTAGCTGCGCTTGATGAGGGAAAATTTCTTCACCAAGAGCTTACATTATGAGTGTCTCGTCCAAACATTCTGAGGGATTATTTTTTTGATTAGCATAGAAACACCAAAATGCTGACAATTTCTGAGTGAGACGGCATGTAGTCTAACTAGACTCGGAATTTGTCAACACTGACAAATTAGGTGATCCGATCTATTGGGAAATCAATGATTTGAGTCCTGATCCCAATAGGCATGACCATACAGGTTTCATCTGTGTTGAGGGGACATTGGCCATGTGATGTTTGGAGTCTCATTAAGAAAAGGGAGTCAGACCTGCCATCTTTGGTACCGAATTCCGTATGCACTAACGAAGATACAGAATGAAGTATATTTGACCTTTGACCCCATTTTGCACACCAAAGATGGCATCTGAGCAAAAAGTAGTTATTGTGTGAAATGATTCTTGTAACATGGTCTTTGTGTGTGCAAAATATGGGAAAGATAGGACAAGTATTCACCAAGATACAGGATGAAACATTTATGACCTTTGACCCTAATTTACATACCCAAGATGGTGTCCGATCAAGTAGTTGTTTTTTATGAAATAATGTACGTGACATGAACTAAACATGTGCAAAATATGGGGGTGATAGAGGCTGTTTTTCTTGAGTTATTACAAAGAAAGTTGCAGAAAGAAAAATATCTCAATACATCGAAGATAAGCTTTAATTTCAACCAAGTTTTTTAGCATGATCCAGACATCGTATGAAAAAACAAAAGACACATTTTTGATAGCGCAAAGTCTCAGCTACAACATATTAAAATGTGGGAGAAATTCACCGAAGGGTAAGTGAGCTAGTGCTCGATAAAAACAATCATGTCAACTTTCCTATCTAGAAAAATTCCCTCCCATAGAGATAACACGTCATAACGAAGATACAGAAAAAAAGTACATATGACCTTTGACCCCACTTTGCACAGACAAGATGGCATCTGAGCAAAAAGTGGTTATTTTGTGAAATGATCCTTGTAACATGGTCTTTACGTGTGCAAAATATGGGAAAGATAGGACATGTATTTACTAAGATACAGGATGAAATATTTATGACCTTTGACCCTAATTTACATACCCAAGATGGTGTCTGATCAAGTAGTTGTTATTTTGTGAAATATGTACGCGACATGAACTAAACATGTGCGAAATATGGTGGTGATAGGGTGTTTTTCTTGAGTTATTGCAAAGAAAGTTGCAGAAAGGAAGAAATATTTCAATACATCGAAGATAAGCTTTAATTTCAACCAAGTTTTTGGACGTGATGCCGACTCCGTATGAAAAAACGAAGGGCACATTACGATAGCCCAAAGTCTCAGCTACAACATACTAAAATATGGGAGAAATTCACCGAAGCATAAGTGAGCTAGTGCTCGATAAAGATAGTCATGTCAGTTTTCATTTCCAGAAAAACTGCACTCCCATAGAGATAACACGTAAACTGGTCAAATTTGACAATGTTACTTTTAATCCCTTTTTACGAGGTGATGCCGTCATCCAATAAAAATGTTGTTTTTATATGACTGAAAGACCATTTAATAAGCTACAACATATTGAAATTTGGACGAAAATCAACAAAAGAATAAGTGTGATACGCTTGAGTGAACTTGAAATTTGATGACGTCATTTTGAAAATTTACTTTCTTTACTTTATTAAGAAATTTGATATCTTTTAATCATTTTTCCAGCATAGCTGACCCATGAAATGACATGTACAACTCATCAGCTTTCAGAATATGTAAAGAAAATGGGGGGTCACCGTCCATCCTGACGAGTAAAATCGGATTCAAAATTGGCGGTTTTTTTTTCATTGTTGGACTGTATATCGCCATTGACGCGCGCGCGGAATTTCAACTTTGACGGGTCCGTATGACGTCATATTGAGTCAGATTGACTTGAAACTTGGTAGAAATATTCCTTGACATTTCAGGCATCCGATAAGTGTAAAAATTTTTTTTCAATTTTTCAAAAAATGCTCCAAATGGTCTGAAACGTGTGCAAAAAAAAAATCTGAGCTCGATTTCAGCATACAAATATTTCGACGCGCGCGTACGCGCACGTTTTAAGAGAAAATACGAATTTTGAGAATATGAGTAGAATTCGCATAACTTGAAATATATGTGACGTAAATCTCATTGAAAGATTCCATTCCATTAATGAGATATGAATGAGAATGTGTTTTCATATAATGACGTCATAGTGACGTCACGGTCAACTGATCACTATGATTTTATTAGACCCGTCGTCTTTGGGACATGATACATGTATGGTATAATTTTGACATTGATAGGAAGAATACTTTCTGAGCTAATCGATACACAAAATTTGTCCAGAAATAAAGAAAGAAGAAGAAGAAGAAGAACACCCAACAAAGAATCCGTACAGATACAGAAGGTGATCCGAGAGGATACTCGGATCACCTAATTCAAAGGACCTAGTGCAGGAGTTTGAGCAGGAAAAAAAAATCTTTGCAAATCCATTGCCTAAATTGATAAAAGTTGCTTTATTTGGCGACCAAATAGGAAATTTTGGGTATGTTTGTGTATTTACTTGAACTTGAACTTTATTGAGAATAACACCTTTTGGCCCCGTGGGGGCATATAAAGGCTTAAACGCACATAACATAAACATAATATAATACTATAACGATATAGAACATATTTACAAATATACATGTATATACAGTTGTCAGCCGTCACTCAATCTGTGAATCAAGGTCTACTTGGCAGTAAGCAAAATTAATTACTTAATTACTTAAAGGGAAGGTTCAGCAATGGGGTAGAGGGAGGTCTAAAATATATATTTAAAAAAAAGATTTTCGATTATAAATTCATCGATTAACAAATTTTTCATCACTTTTGAATGGTAAGTTCTCTAAAAACTAGGACAAAAATGCAAATAGGTTCTAAAGTAACAAAGTTACATTTTAATCGGAGTATACAATAACAAAGAGTTTTTTAAGACAGTTGAAAGCTTCAATTTTGTTCCACTATTGAACCATCCCTTTAGGTTGGAACCGGATAAATAGTAATGGTGCATAAGACATTATAGTTTCTGAGTAAAACAATAATATTAAGAGTCATGGAATTAGGAGGGGGGAAAATGTATTCTATGGGGAGGGGAAGGGGAGGAATGGGGGTGGGGAGGAGCTAAAATGGTGGCTTAGAGGACTTGAGTTCCACCATAATAGCATGGGCAAACTTGGCAAGTATGATCAAAATCTTTCTATCTGCAACATTAAACAGCTTTTCCATTTTATATGTATTTGGCTTAGTATAATAATAACTTGGTAATAATTCTGACCTGGTATTTTCTAATGAACTGCATTCAAAAAGGACATGAAATTCATCACCAATCTTTTCTCTTTTACACAGAGTAACGTAAAGATGGCGCGCTTGACAACGGACGCGTAATCTTGACCGTCGTGGCCACCGCATGGCTTTCTCTTCAACTTTAGGGACATTTCCCTTTATTTGTGTAACATTTCTGTCCAAGAACTACGCAATGCCTCGATTTTCGACATTTCAACAATCCTAAGCCGTTAATCCAACCCGGAATGTAACCGCGACAAACATGCCCCGACACAAATCTAACGCTGGCACCACCCAAGCTGCCTCTCCCGCTGCCTCCCCCGCGGACGCTGTGGCTCCACCACTGACGCGAGTGAACGACACGGAGTATGCACGAAGCGACTTCGACGAAAGTCGAGCTCAAAATCAGTCGCAGGTCAACAGCCAGCCTTCACCAACTTTAGCCGACTTACAGCGCTTAATGAACTCTAACACCAACATGGTATGTGGTAAGCTTGATTATCTGACAGCAGAGGTCTCATCCATCAAAAGCAAATTATCGCAGCTAGAATCATCAGTGAGTATGAATTCAGACAAAATCATTGCTATCGAACATAAGCATATCCCTGAACTGCAAAACCAATTCGAAAAGGAAATCGCTTCCCTCAAAGATAAGCTACTTGCCGCTGAGATCTACAATCGACGTCCTAATCTCTTGTTCTATGGCATCAATGAGTCCCCCGAGGAGGACATTTTCTCTGTTCTGAGAAATGCTTTCTGTCAACTTGGCATTCCTGTGAGGGAAGCCAACGGTATCACCATCATCAATGCACATCGCTTGCCTCATCCAAGACACAGCACCCAGGATGAAGGGGCTGCATCGCCAGCACACCAGCCCAGACCACCTAGACCCAGGCCAGTAATCGCAAAGTTTCTGTACATTAAGCAGAGGGATCAGATTCTTCAAGCCTTTGAAAACAAGTCTCGCGCCAAGCAGACCAAGTCCTCAATACCGGCCCATGACCATGCTCAGCAGGACAGCAGCAAGAACGTCACATTCACAGTGCGCACTGACCTTCCTCCAGTCCTGAAGGCAAGAAGAGGTCTGCTTGCAAAAACTGCGTACAACCTAAGAAAGTCTGGCAAATCAACCAGAATCATCATTGTAGGCAGCAAGGTTGTTCTGCAATGGAAGGAGAAAGGTACCACCAAATGGAATGCTTATGAAGATTGAGGCAATATAACATTTCTAAGCCAGGCTGCTCTGCCATGGTCATGAACTCTAGTCCCTAGTCTGAATGTAAATCTTTCTATACATTATCTGGTACCGGTACCATTTTCATTATAGCTCCAGCAGATCACACTTTTTGCTATTTAGTGTTTACAATTACACTGTAGCGTCTACCTTAGTACGTGTACTAGTTTACTGATGAATGTACACTGAGCTATATTGTTCTAAATTGACTGGATGTTTGTAATCTGAGGTATGATACTTTTTTCCTCCCCCCCCCCCACACTTTTGAGAGCTGCTTTTGTATAGCAGAGACTTTGTATAAATCAAAATCAAGATATCTTTTGGATCTTTTCTTTTAAGCAGGTAATTTCTTTTTTTTACAGCTTCCAGTACATTCCTTATGAATGTTAACATGACACTGAGCCTGAGATGTACTGACTACTGTACTTGTACAATTGTACATGTACACTGCTAGTGTATATAACCAATTGCAACTCAGAATTTCTTTTATTTATTATAGTGAAACACTACAGAATTCTTCATGTGGGACTTGTAGTCCAGTACAATTGCTATTATTCATAGCATTACATTTTAGATTTGAATGAAAGAATGACAGTTGATAAAATGTTCTCATATGGCATTGCTTTTTAAAATGGCATTCATTTACTGTTGCTTTTCACTATTTAGATGTACATTGTAAGTTCAATCGACTTACAATGCTGACCTATTTGTAGACCATGCGGTGGTCCGAGTGTACATTTTTTGCCACTTTTTTCCCCCTCTTATTTCTCATTGGTCAATACTGCGTTGATGATGTTGACCCTTTTTTCTTGTTACACATGCACTTTTTTGCTAGTTATTGTTATTATTCATGTTGATTATTGATGTACAATGTTGTTGTACACTGTCAATTATGACAAGTGTTCTGTTGATTCTATTAGAGCAGATGAGATGGCTACTTCTCCTTTCCATTGAATTGGAAGAAAATACCTGCGTAACTGTCAGTAGGAACGGGCTGAATGATATAACAGATTTATCAGTAAATGTATCTCGCACTACATGTTGTAATGTTCTCACTTTTGACTTTACGTCAACTGGTATCTTATCCAGTTGCTACATTGTACCTGACCTCACATGCAAATTTCTTATATCCATGCAGCATGTTCATCCCCTACAATTTTGAAGTATCCAAGTCATGGCCTCTGTAAACCTGTTTCCTTTCCATACATTAGATAATGATGAGCTCTTTTTAAATGTGCAAAGTGTTGGTGAAAGTAGAAGAAAAGACAACTCTATGAGTTCATCTTCAAATCCATTATACAGTATCTCTGATGAAACCATTCTGAGTGACCTAAATGCAGGTATGCCAAGTTTTGAAATCAGTTGCGATGACAACGATAGAAGTGTCTCTTGTACTGAGTCTATGTACTGTACAGCTCAACAGTTTGGTGATGCACTTTCAGATCTGAAGCAAAATGATTTTTCTGTATTACATCTCAATATTAGGAGCCTAAATAAACATTTTGATCCCTTAGAGCAATTGCTCAATACACTTTCAGGTTCCCCTTCAGTAATTGCTCTGACTGAGACTTGGACTCGCAATTCTACACCATCCTCATTATACTCTATGGAGGAATATGATTTTATAGCCAATAGTCGACCCAACAGAACTGGTGGTGGAGTGGGCTTTTATGTTCTATCTAAGCTAAAATATGTCAGGAAGGATGATTTAACACATACTGATTTTATTGAAACACTCTTCATCGAAATCAAATCTTCTGACTGCAAAAATATTTTAGTTGGAGTGGTTTACAGGCCTCCCCAAGCTAAACAAGATGAATTTATGACGGCTCTGAATGATATATTGTCTTCCAGTGAGGTAAACAACAAACATTGTATTCTGGTTGGAGATTTTAATATTGACTTACTCTGCTCTCAGGTAAATCCTTACTGTCAATTATTCATCGACACCATCTTATCCTATTCCTTCTTCCCGTTAATTACCAAGCCAACTCGTATTGCTGATCAGTCACATACTCTTATCGATAATATAATTACAAACATAAATCCAACCCCCAAAACAGGGATAATTGTGTCTGATATGACAGACCATTTTCCGGTGTTTGCTATACTGCCTCAAATGGCAAGTGTAAAAAATCCCTCTTCTGTAGAAATGCATCAGTGGAAGTTAAGTAGTACCAATTTGCATCTGGTGAAGGAGGCACTGAGTACACATGACTGGTCACACATATTAGATATAAATGATGTAAATATTGCATACGATTACTTCCTTGAAATAATAGATTGTGTTGTTACGGGTATTTGTTCTACCCCTACTAGCAGTAAGAGTAATTCGAGTTATAAAAAGAAACCCAGATCTCCTTGGTTATCGCAGTCACTCTTGAAGTCAGTAAACCGGAAGAATAGACTTTATTACAGATACAAATCCAATCCTACTCCTAAGTTAAAGAAAAAATATACTGTTTATAAAAACATTTTGGTCACTCTCTTACGCTGTGCAAAGAAAGAGTATTACTCGCAATTGATTGAATCATGTAAGAACGACATTAAAAAGACATGGAAAGTTATTAATGATGTTTTGCGTAAAAAGAAAAATACAACCCAAATAGACACATTGAATGTAAATGGGAAAAAGATTGAAGATTCTTCTCAAATTGCCAACGGTTTGAATAATTTTTTTGTGAATGTAGGCCCTAATCTTGCACGTAATACTCAATCATTTAACACACATTTTTATGATTATTTAGATCATCACAACCCAAACACACTGTTTTTCTCTCCAGTTGTCATAAACGAAATAATTGAGATTGTCAATACATTGGATAGTAAGAAAAGCCCTGGTTATGATGGAGTTACTAATTTTCTTTTAAAGCATGTCATTTCTGAAATAGCTGAGCCTCTTGTGCATATACTCAATCTGTCACTCAGCTCTGGTATTGTCCCTGACAAGATGAAAATTGCAAAAGTTATACCAATATTCAAAAAGGGCTCCCCTGAAGAATTAACAAATTACAGACCAATCTCTCTTCTCCCTACCTTCTCTAAATTACTGGAAAAGGTGGTTTATTCTCGTGTTGATGATTTCTTGGAAAAAAACAATATCATAAGTGAATCCCAGTTTGGCTTTCGTAAGAAACATACAACTTCTCATGCCATTTTAAAATCACTGAATACGATTGCTCAATCCATAGAAAAATTTTCTCATACAGTCGGTGTTTTTTTAGATTTTTCAAAAGCCTTTGATACTGTTAGCCATGATATTTTATTATATAAGTTGTCTAGATATGGAATAAGAGGCAAGTCATTAGATTGGTTCAGTAGTTATCTGCATAACAGGAAACAATTTGTTGTTGTTAATGGCCACAAATCTCACATAGAGTCTATCACGTATGGTGTACCTCAGGGGTCACTCCTTGGTCCACTGTTGTTCCTGCTGTTTGTTAATGATTTTCCGAAATCGAGTAATTTACTTTCCTTCACTCTTTTTGCTGATGACACAAGTGTATTTTATTCTCACCAGAACTGTGCTACCCTCTTGAATACTGTGAATTCCGAAATGATTAATGTTCTGAAATGGGTAAAAGCAAATAGAATGTCACTAAATGTTTCTAAGTGTAATTATATGTTCTTCAGTAAATGCAGCATCAATCTACCTTCTCCTGTATGCATCGATGGGACTGAACTAGTCATGGTTGATTCTACCAAATTTCTTGGAATAATCATTGATAGGAATTTATCCTGGAAGACACACTCAGATGCCATGGCGAAGTTATTATCAAGGAATGTTGGTATTATCCATAAACTAAAGTCTTTCATCCCATCCAATATCTTATTTATGCTGTATAATACATTGATAATGTCACATGTAAATTATGGGCTGCTTGCTTGGGGGTCAGCTCCAAGACTGTATATTGATAGGATCTTAAGAATACAAAAGAGGGCCCTACGAACTGTTTTTAATTTGAACTTCCGCTCACACACTTCAAATATATTTTTTGAGAAAAAATCACTGAAAATATATGATTTGTATCTTTTCCATCTTGGATGTTTGATGTATCAAACCTATGTGAATGAATGTCCAACTGCCCTTTCTGTTTTATATAAGAAGAACAGTCATGTTCACAATTACTCAACTCGTCAGCAAAACTTTTTCCATATACCTCGTACACGCACCACCTTTGCACAAAACACTGTTATTTTTTCTGGCCCTAAGCTTTGGAACAATTTGCCAATTGATGTTAAATCTGCCCCCAGTTTATCTGTATTCAAGCAAAGATTTAAAAAACATCTCCTTGCATCTTACGTTGATTGATGATAATATGACTTTTAATTAATGACCAATGTGTGTATTTACACCTATTTGAACTGTATGTCACTACTCTCCGTCTTTTACTTCTTTTCCTCTCTTCCTCCCTCCTCTTGTTTTTTGTTTCCCACCTCAGCCCTTCATTCATTTTGCAACACACTGTATATCACTTCCACTCATCTGCATGTAATATTTCTTTTTTGAGGGGACCTTATTTAACAAGCTGTGCTTTCTCAAGGTCCCCCACGCAACATTCCATGTAAATATCAACCCTGTTCAATTTTTTTGTAATTATACTAAGCAATGTACTTGTCCCCACAAGGGGTTTGTGACACATGAGAATGGTGTGTGAAATAAATTGAATTGAATTGAATTGAAATTGAGTACAGTACCTTTCATCATAACTAGTATCTCCAAATCTTCCTAGTACTACGGGGAGATGGGTAAAACCCAATCTGAATTTAGTCAAGTTAATGGCATATTTTCGTGGAAGTATTAATAAGTATTTCTCAAGGCCAATTTTTTTCTTGAAAATTCTATAATTTATACAGGCACTTGATGATTCAATAGAAGAATACCAACTTTGGATGTATTGGTCATCCAATCTTCGTTTAATGTTGGCTTTCAACCATGAAAGGTTACATGTTTGTGATGACCAAACCCCACCAAAACCACAATCTGAAAGAATTCTTCTAACACATTCTAACCATTCTGACTGATAACCTTGGGTGTTATGCATCTGAAAAATAAGACTATAGATGGTAAAAGCAATATTACTCTCTCTTTTGTGTATGAGTTTTGCCCAGAAATTAACCATTCTGTACCTTATGTGGTTTGCTATTGGATAGCGTCCAAGTTCACCTGACACCATGCAGGTAGGAGTTGACAATTTACAGCTAAGAACTATTTTACAGAATTTCAGGTGGAGCTTTTCGGCGAGGTGACAATGAGAGTAGCCCCAAATCTCACAACCATAGGTAAGAATTGGTAGTACTAGACTATCAAATGAGTGAAGTTGGATATCAATAGGGAGAGCAAGTCTCCTACATCTAGCTATCAAAGAGTACATAGCTTTGCTGGCTTGATCATACAGTTTTTTCTGGGCTTTAGCAAAGCTTCCATTATAATTGAAAGTAATACCTAGATAAACATACTCATCTACAACATCTATGCATGAGTTTCCTATGTGAAATGAGGGGATGTTTCTCACCTTGCCTTTTGAAAATATAACAACTTAAGTTTTAGAAACATTTATATTCAGGTCTTTTTCATTACAATAAGAATAAAGAGTATCTAATGATTTTTGCATATCTTCTTTTGACTCTGCTAGAATTATGGTATCATCAGCATACAAAAGTGTAATTAAATTTAGGTAAACAACTGTATCATCGGTCTGGAGTATGTCATATGTGAGGTTTGAAATAAGGGAAAGTCCCTTGCAAGAATTCAAGAGGCACCTTTCAAGATCATTCAAATAGATTGCAAAAAGGAGGGGTGACAAATTGTCACCCTGTCTTACTCCAACTAATGATGGAAAAAGTTGTGATAGCTGGCCAGCGTTGGACTTAACACATGATCTGGCTTTCTTGTATAAGTTAATAATAACATTTAGGACTTTACCATTTATGCCATAAGCGATAAGTCGATTCCACAGTTTGACCCTATTTATAGAGTCGAAGGCCTTCCGAAAATCAATAAAAGTGCAATACAATCTCTTCTTTTTATTGAGGTAAAGGTCAATAATTGATTTGAGGCTAAATATGTGATCCAATGTGGAATAATTATGACGAAAACCAGCTTGTTCACTTCCAAGTGAGGCAGACGCTTCCAGAAACTGAGAAATTCTATTATTAAGTAACAAAGTAAACAGTTTACCAACGGCGTAAATCCGTACTGAGGAGTGGGGGGGGGGGGGGGATGGTCACCATCACCACGCTTACAAGCCCATAACCGGACCGGCGCAGCCTTGGGGGGGGGGGGGGATAAGCTTCTTTCCCCCCTCCCCCCTCCCACACGCACACTTTACAGGGATCGGATGTCCCACTCTTTTGCATGAAATATAAAGTGGGAGGAAAAGGCAGCAAAAATATGAAGACTTTTTGTTCTTGTTGTTGCTTTTTTTTGCTTGTCAGATGACTTGCGGCGGAAAATCAGACCTTAAAAGTATGAAGACATTTTTTGTTTTTGAAATATCTGTGAGCGAGAGCGGAGCGACCGGGTTAACGGGGGGAGGGTGTGTATGGGGGGGGGGTGTCCCTCTCCCACACGAGGAAGACTTTGCATTTTCAGACCTGAAATTCAGCGATCTGGTGCACACTTTTGGTGAAATTTTTGTTTGTTTTTTCTAAAAAAAAAAAAACAATAGAAAATGAAATATTCACAATAATGACTAAATCGTGGTATTTCAGCTCTTGCTCCGCCTGTGCGACATCACTGCGAAGGCCTACTAAATAATGGGGCCTATCACCGGCGTAGACAGGATTTGATCTTGGGGGAGCGGTTATGAGATCGTGAGGGAGCGAAGCAAGCGAGGGGGGGGGGGGAGGGTATGGTAGGGGGGTTTCTCCCTCCCACGGTGAAATCTTTTTACATTGAGAATTTTGACATTTTACAGTCCAAAACCTGCCGTTTGTAGCTATATTCTTCGCTTTGGAAATTAAGGGGGGGGGGCACACCGTGCGCAACTGCTGTCAATCACTGGCAGCATCATCAGGAGAATGGCATAGCGATTAAATGCGAGCGAGCGAAGCGAGCGAGCTTGAAAATTTGACATTTTACAGTCCAAAAACTGCCGTTTGTGGCTGTATTTTTTTGCTTTGGAAATTAAGGGGGGCGCACCGGGTGCAACTGCTGGCAATTACTGGCAGCAACATCAGGAGAATGGCATAACAATTAAATGCGAGCGAGTGAAGCGAGCGAGCTTGAAAATTTTGACATTTTACAGTCCCAAAACTGCCGCTTTTGGCTGTATTTTTTCGCTTTGGAAATTAAGGGGGGTGCACCGGGTGCAACTACTGGCAGTTACTGGCAGCAACATCAGGGGAATGGCATAACGATTGAATACGAGCGGGCGAAGCGAGTGAACTTGAAAATTTTGACATAATGCTTTTACATGCTAAAAACTGCCGTTTGTAGCTATACTTCTTTGCTTTAGAAATCAAGGGGGGCCGCACCGGGCGCAACTGTTGTCAATCACTGGCAGCAACTTCAGGAGAATGGTATAGCGATTAAATGCGAGCGAGCGAAGCGAGCGAGCTTGAAAATTTTGACATTTTACAGTCCAAAAACTGCCGTTTGTGGCTGTATTTTTTTGCTTTGGAAATTAAGGGGGGCGCACCGGGTGCAACTGCTGGCAATTACTGGCAGCAACATCAGGAGAATGGCATAACAATTAAATGCGAGCGAGTGAAGCGAGCGAGCTTGAAAATTTTGACATTTTACAGTCCCAAAACTGCCGCTTTTGGCTGTATTTTTTTGCTTTGGAAATTAAGGGGGGTGCACCGGGTGCAACTACTGGCAGTTACTGGCAGCAACATCAGGAGAATGGCATAACGATTGAATACGAGCGGGCGAAGCGAGTGAGCTTGAAAATTTTGACTTTTTACAATCCCAAAACTGTCGTTTGTAGCTATGTTTTTCGCTTTGGAAATTAAAGGGGGGGGGGGCGCACCGGGCACAACTGCTGGCAATTACTGGCAGCATGCAACATCAGGAGGATGGCATAACGATTAAATGAAAGCGAGCGAGTTTGAAAATTTTGACATTTTACAGTCCCCAAACTGTCGTTTGTGGCTGTATTTTTTCGCTTTGGAAATCAAGGGGGGGGGGGGACACATCGGGCGCAACTGCCGGCAATTACTGGCAGTAACATTAGGAGAATGGCATAACGATTAAATGCGAGCGAGCGAAGCGAGTGAGCTTGAAAATTTTGATATTTTACAGTCCGAAAAACTGTCCTTTGTGGCTGTATTTTTTCGCTTTGGAAATTAAGGGGGGCGCACCGGGCGAAAACTACTGGCAATTAATAGCAGCAACATCAGGAGAATGGCATAATGATTAAATGCGAGCGAGCGAAGCGAGCGAGCTTGAAAATTTTGACATTTTACAGTCCCCCAAACTGTCGTTTGTGGCTGGTATTTTTTCACTTTGGAAATTAAGGAGGCGCACCGGGCGAAAACTCCTGGCAATTACTAGTAGTCCATGGGCCAAGAGGCGAAAAATTGGTTATTGGTACCATCTCGGGTGGCAATACCTTTTTGGTGTCATTTTGTTTGTTGGGCATAGATATGCTTATCAAGCTATGATAGCATTTCCAAATGAGTAGCTTAGTCCTAATAAATGAATTTTTAACCAATTTGGTCTCGTTTTTATATCCCTGTACTTCTGAATCGAGGCTAACCGCTATAGAAACAAGAGCACGGTCTTCTGTATGTCCATGGAGCTCATGGTATGTCCACAGGTGTTCTGTTGTAAACGCGGTGCGTTTAGTCTTTATTCAAGACGGCGAAGGGAATATCCAAAGCCTATGATACAGTGTATATCCCTTTATCTAAAAAACAAACAAAAAAGCAATTCCTCGTGGATTTTGCCGTATTTTTTATTATTCATCATTTTCCGGTGAAAACGCTGAGGTGAAAATACTAATGCCACGCCAATGTAGCTTTATTTCCATCAAACAATGAACCGGTACACTACAATACGTAATGATAAATACTGTTGTAAATGAGCAGAGTGATTTTTGTTTAAAACTGATGTATTTGTTGAGAGGGTAGTATAAAAACAGTATAGATAATTCCTTTTATTAGTAACTTTAGATATGATAACGGTACATTGTTTTGTTTTGTTTTGTTTTGTTTTTGCAGTGTTTACCAGAACTGATATTGTTGTTAATCAGACAAACACAAACACACACACACACACACACACACACACACACACACACACAGACACGGAAACAATTGTCACACATTTAATCCATGGGCCAAGATCCGAAAAATGGGTTACTGGTACCACCTGAAGTGGCAAGTTCTAGCTGTGCATTTTGAAATGGCATTATAAGGAATATTATTTTGCTATAATAGCATTTCCAGAGTAGTAGTTTAGTAATAGATTTCAGCCATCAACCCGACCAATGCCAAATATCTTTCATTGTTGGATGGAAATAAAGCGACAGTGGCGTGGCATTAGCGTTTTCACCGTAGCGTTTTCACCGGAAAATGATGAATAATTGAAAAATACGGCAAAATCCACTAGGATTTTTTTTTCTTTTTTGCTTTTTAGATAAGGAGATATACACTGTATCATTAGGTTTGGATATTCCCTTCGCTTTCTTGAATAAAGACTAAGCGCTGTGGACATCATAACCCTTGGATATTTCCTTCGCTGCCTTGAATAAAGACTAAGCGCACCGCGTTTACAACAGAACACCTGTGGACATACAGAAGACAGTGCTCTTCTTTCTATAGCGGTTAGTTTCGATTCAGAAGTAAAGGGATATAACAGAGAAACCAAACGGGTTAAAAATTCATTTATTAGGACTAAGCTACTCGTTTGGAAATGCTATCATAGCTTGATAAGCATATACCCGACAAACAAAATGACACCAAAAATGTTTTGCCACCTCAGATGGTACCAATATCTGGCCTGGCCCATGGACTATAGCAGCAACATCAGGAGAATGGCATAATGATTAAAAGCGAGCGAGCGAAGGGAGCGAGCTTGAAAATTTTGACATTTTACAGTCCCCAAACTGCCGTTTGTAGCTATATTTTTCGCTTTGGAAATTAAGGGGGGCGCATCGGGCAAAAACTGCTGGCAATTACTAGCTGCAACATCAGGAGAATGGCATAATGATTAAAAGCGAGCGAGCTTCAAAATTTTGACATTTTACAGTCCAAAAACTGCCGTTTGTAGTTTGTAGTTATATTTTTCGCTTTGGAAATTAAGGGGCCGGGGCGCACCGGGCGCAACTGCTGCCATTCACAGGCAGCAGCATCAGGAGAATGGCATAGCGATTAAATGCGAGCGAGCGGAGCGAGCGAGCTTTAAAATTTTGACATTTTACACTCCAAACACTGCCGTTTGTAGCTATATTAATTTTTTCGCTTTTGTTTGTCCCACTTTTACGGGGGAACCATCCCCCCCCCCATCGACGCCTCTGCATATGAGGGTGCTTTTGTTAAGTGAAAGATCTGCTGCACACTCTTTGATAAATTAGGGAAATATACGTCAATCTCAAAAGTGTACAAAGTCTATCGAAAGGGATCCTGTATAGCGGAGCTTTTGCATGTTTATGATTGCAATACAACGATCTGGTGCATAGTTCTGGCGATATTTGGACAATTTTCCATTAAGAAAGTTCGAGATTTGTCCTCATCTCGGGAATTGCTTGGGGGATAAATGATTTGTCTGCCTAAACACTTCCGTACCCTTATGGAAAGAACACAGTTTTACCACAGTATGCAACACAGTGTGCAACACAGTGTGGCACACAGTGTCGAACACCGTGTGGAACACAATGTGTAACACAGTGTCGAACACATGTGTTTAATATGTGTTTAATATGTGATTTTGGGACGTGTGGTAACACTGTGTATTTACCACAGGGTGAAACACAGCGTCACCACACTGTGCAACATAGCGTTACCACGTGGTCCAAAACACATAGTATTACACTGTGAATAAAACCACAGTCTCACACACTGTGATCACAGGGTTATAACCACATAGTCCATTACACTGTGGTAATCACCACATAGTCCACCACACTATGGTATTCACCACATAGTCTACCACACTGTGGTAGTCACCACATAGTCCACCACACTATGGTATTCACCACATAGTCTACCACACTGTGGAGTCACCACATAGTCCACCACAGTACAATGTGGTAGTCACCACATAGTCATCAAGTGTATCAAATACCTGTTGTTGTTGTTGTTCTTTTAGATTGTGGAGCTCTCTGCCGGGTGGGCAATTTGCTCCAAAAAATATAATTATTCAGATATGCCTTAAATTAATTATAAAAACCTAAAATACTTTAAATTATTTATAAAAAAACCTAATTACATTTATTTCATATTTACAATGATATATATACATCGGAAGGAAAGGGGACAGGGTTCCGGAAATGATGTCATCTGCCTACTCCTGCATCGAGAGAGATGCAGGGTTACGCCGTTCCCGTCGGCAAAGCAGGTATAGGACCCGCCCGCCGACGCCGGTGATGTATCAAATACCACATAGTCATCAGGTGTATCAATATTTTTGTAATGCATGAAGGCACGGTTACTAACTAGATAACACTGTTATTGAATATGAAATTACCTTTTCATAACAAAATTTATGACATTGGGTATAACATAACATTATTAGACAATAGTTCGAAGGAATTCCCTTCACAAATACTTCGAATTTAGAAGTATTCTATGAATTATCTAAAATTTAGGTTCCTTTTTATGAATATTCATGAGCTATGCAAAATCTGTACCACAGGAATACCACAGTGTTACCACAGGGAATACCTCAGGAAGTATCACATGGCGTACCTCAACACTCCCATTTGATAGGTCATACTGTAGGAGTATAGGACAGGTTAAGTACTGCTTAAATCAATTGTTATAATTCGCAGCATAACTCACCTATTAATGAGATTCTGGAATATGCGTTTTGTTTTGTTTTTGCCTTTTTTTATATTCCAGTTGGTACTACTGTGTTGTACTGCTGTGTGGTATTTTCCTGTGATAGTCATGTGGTAAAGCATGTCACGAAAAAAAAAAACAACCCGCAAGAATATCCTGTGACATATTTCTGTAATGAAAGTGTACAAGAAAGCAGTTGTAAACACAGTTTGTATCCACACTATGAATATTCTCGGCACACTACAAGAAGAAATTATTGTGTGCAAGTAACAGGCAATGAAGTGGCATTTGTACATGGTTTTGTGGTTTTGGAAGATGATAGTGATGCCTTTGTTCTCATTAAGTATGTAGAGCATGATGGCCCATTTGTAAAGAATATAGACAGGGAGAGCCACGCTGATGCTGGACACATCAGAGTAGTGAAACGCGTGACCAATAGATTGAATGCAATACCTCCTGGTGAAATCGTAGGGAAACATGTGATTTATGAGAGAAACAGGGAAGTTATAACATGTCACTTTCCACAACTACAGATACTCCTAGTATCATATCCTTCCTAGTGTTTGATGTTATGCATCCGTAAACAGTATTAACACAACACTAAATGCATGATTTATTCATCTGAAGGTTGGATAAATGACATGTATAGGTCATATTCTCACATTAAATGAATATGTTGTTCCATGCCAGTATTTGAAATTTGAAAGGTATCAACTGAAATTAGAAAAATAAATAAGTATGTAACATTTGCAACTACCGTGCACTTAAATTGTGTTGTATATTGTCCAGCTACACATATGTATAAGTTATTGGTTTATTACTTTATTGGATAATCAGACCAGTTGAGTGGCTTGACAAACTTGATAAAAATCTCTGGGGAGAACATGCAGTGATGAATAAACTACAATACTTGAATCCTTTGACCACACTGGTAAAATGCTCTCCCCCGAACAAAACCAGAAATAGCCTGGTTTTATAAGGATTAACATGCCATGTGGTAGTACAAGATCTGAAATCCCATACTGACAATACTATAGCAAAGTTCAATATACACCACAATGTGATAAACTTGAGTCATTGTGTGTCAAAGTACTAGATGTTTAAAGAAATAGTTTGCGCTTTTGATTGTGAATAACTGAAAGCCCATGAAGATATAACTTTCCACAAATTTACACAATAGGTAGCTAATATAGCCATACAGTTTTGTTGTATGCTGTTTCCTGCAATATTTTGAAACAGTACTCAACAAAATTGTAAGTTATTCAGCGGCTACCTACTGTGTAAATTTGAGGAAAGTTAATTTCATTATCTTTTTAGTTATTCAAAATAAAAAATGTAGTGCTTTTTCCTAAACATCTAGTATGTGGATATTATTGTGTTAAATCAATAATCTGAAATCCCACTGTGTAACAACATTATGGCCACAGGAGTACACATATTTCAATATATACCACACTGTGTGTTCAGTATGCCATGTATGTGGAGATGATGCAGGTGAATGATCTGAAACCCACAAAGTGAAAACACCGACCACAGGGTTTACACATAGTTCAATATATACCACACTGTGGTAAGCACAAGTCACAGTGTCCGGTAGGCCAAGTCTGTGTGGATTATGTGGTAAATGAATGATCTGAAATCCCACAGTGTGACAACACAATCAACACAGGGTTTACACATAGTTCAAAATATACCACACTGTGTCAAACATGATTCACAGTGTTCAGTATGTCATCTATGTGGGGATTATGTGGTAAACCACTTAAACTGAAATACCAGACTATGGTGGCATTATGAACACAGGGTTTACACATAGTTCGATACATACTACACTGTGGTGTATGTGTGCCACTCTGTGTTCAGTATGCCAATAATGTGGTACACTATGTGATCTCAAATCCCACACCGTGACAACGCTGTGACCACATGGTTAGCATATTGTTTACACATAGTCAACTATGTGAACACATTGTCGTAACACTATACCACACTGTGATATATGTGTGCCACTCTGTGTTCGGTATGCCAATTATGTGGTACACTATGTGATCTCAAATACCACACTGTGACAACACTGTGACCACATCATTAACACATTGTTTACACATAGTCAACTATGTGAACACACTGTGGTAACACTGTGTTTGTTCCATAAGGGTAGGGGCGGGGCAAATGCCCCTTTGCCCCCCCCCCCCCCCCGAGATAGATTCGACGCCCCTGATCTTCCCTGGGTATGCTCATAGATGTATCCTGACTGAGTCACCAGTCACTGTCGTTTCTCAGGAATGATTCAGGAAATGGAGGGGGTTCAATTATGGCGATATAGTTTTTGTTATTGTTTGTTTGTTTGCAGATGGTCCCCAGTTACTCGCGTCATAGCATGTTTACATTATAGGCCTATACTATTTGACGTTGTCAACGTCTGAGCCATACCTTACAGTGTATGTCGACGTTACTTTCTTCGCGAGCGAGCGAAGCGAGCGAGCGCTTGAGAAAATTATGTATACATTTTCCTACAAGATAGTATACTGTTCAGCTCTGTTACCTGTCTGAAGGCCGGCGTACAAACGTCATGCAATATGCCAAAATTGATACAATCACATTTCCGCTTCCTCCATTTTTCCCCCAAAATTCAGGGGGGGGGGGATGATTGTACAGGCCATCCCCCCCTCCTCCATTTCAGGGGGGGATATATCCCCCCCATCCCCCCCCCCCCCCGGGATTTACGCCCATGCAGTTTACCGACACAACTGAGAACAGAAATGCCTTGGTAATTATCAGGATTCAGGGGTGAGCCCTTTTTAAGTATTGGACAAATAATTGACCATGCATCAGGAGCACAACCAGATAATAAGATAGCGTTAAACATTTTTGTCAACATGCTTAACATCTTTTCTTTGGAGTATATGATAAATTCATTAAGAATATTATCTATGCCAGCAGCTTTATTATGTTTTAGTTGGCAAATACCATTACTTACTTCTAATTCAGTAAAGTCCTTATCAATAATTGTATTAATTGAATCTAGACTGACCTGAGGTATGTGGTCATTACAAACATCATTTACACAAAAAGGGTTATTCAGTTCCACAAAATGTTTAACAAGCAAATCAAAATTAGCCTGGTTACCTTGCTTAGAGGTTGGGTCTTTCAGAAGTTTCCAAAACTCCCCAGGATTCTTAGATTTCAGTGTCTTTATTTTCTTCACAAATTTCTTTTCGTAGCTACATTTAGCTTTTCTAAGTACTTGTTTATATAGCTTACCCATGTCATTCATCTTCACATAATTTGTCTGTGATTTATTATTTCTGTATCTGACTCTAGCTCGATTTAACCTTTTTCTAGCTTCTTGACATTTATAATTAAACCACTTATTATGTTGATAACTGAAGCTACCATTTTTATTTTTATTACATGTACTAATTTTATGTTTACTATTTTTAATACAACCCGTCAGTTTGGCAGATGTTATAAACATATCATTGATTTTTCCAATTAGAGAATCTATTGCATGAGAATCAATTGACACAGGCTTCAGCATAAGCTTGTCCAGCTCAGCTTCTATTTTCATTATCTGATCCACACCAATGTTATCACGAAAGGGTATTTCCATAGAGGTATTCCAGTAAGGTCTAACAAACGATGGAACATTATCCTGATTATCTTTATCTTTTATATCAGGTTCAGTAGTTTTGCAAGGATCAGAGTTACTGTTGTAGAAACTGAGCAGGACAGGGTTATGTACATCAGATAAAGTGATATCAAAATCTGCAATCTCAAATCGCAAAACAAAGGGCATCATTTCAGGAGACATAATAAAGTAATCCACAACGGAAGAGTTTTTACAGGTTGGCCTTCCATAATAGCGATCATATCCTAGCCTTCCATTTGCGATGTAGAGATCAAGATTTTTACACATCTGAATTAGTCTCAAACCATAATTATTGGTAGCACTGTGTGAAGAATTACGATGCAGCTCAAAACCGAGTGTATCAATAGTCTCCATGTTAACAATTTGATGAAATATATTTTCATCATGACCAACATTGAGAGTGAGATGTGAGACCTTTCCCCATCACAGTGGTCACTAGAGGGCGCTAACACCAACAGAGGGTCAAGCCCAGTGCTAATCAAGTTTGGCTTAGGACATATACATGTACCTGTGTGGAACAAACAATTGTCCCTGATAACAGCTACATTTGATGCATTTAATTTTCCAATCTTACAAGACATAGAGAATGAAGTAAAAAGCTCCAAATGATTTCATTATGTCGAAGTGTCCTTCATTCATTCCCAAAGCCAGTAAAATGTAGTGTGACAAGGAAAACAAAGCAGCACATATTAATTGCTTAATTGGCTGAACACCAAGTATTGAGGGCGCTGCATAAGATTATATCAGCAGATGCCGATTAGACAGTCTGATTCAAAATGCCTTGAAAAATCAGTGGTGAAAGCTGAGCCCTCTACCATGTAGAAGATGTCATTTTATTATCTGTCAACAAGCTCGCAAAGAGACGCATGAGACATCAGAAGGCATACATATTACATGGATGCAATATACAAAAGATCATAATGATAATGTTTACATAGAGACATTAAACACTTGATCACTTTTCACTCTTACAATATCTTTATGCAGGTAAGACAAATATAACTCTTGATACAAACAGTAAAGTTTTCACACTGACTGATACATAAGTACAAATTTATATTATACAAAAGAAACAAATTCATGGGAACAAATGAGGTGTTTGTTCGCAAAAACCGATAAGTCCATATTTGCCAAATAGACATATTTGCGATTAAAGGTCAAGAAAAATAAAGAAAATAATAAGAATTTTTTGCTTCTTTTGACCATAACTCTTTTGACCATAACTCTTTTGGTCTGGTACTCAACTATAGTTGTCGAGATTTATACAGTATAAAACAGCTTGCAAAAGCTATCTCGCTTCAGAAACGAGCCTATTAAAGACGTGCGCAGTATTAAATTGGTATGAGATACTGAATCGAACCCTGACGGACATCAGAAAAAATCCATTCTAGCTTCGGGGAAAATGTGCCAAGGGCCTATACGGCAAGCATATCAAATTATTAACACAATTCAAGGGAATCATCATCTTGTTTTGCCGAGAGGTAAATATTCATTCTGAATCATGACCTTATATACTCGACCAAAAGTTGAAAACTAAATTGTCTACGGCAGAGCAGCCGTGGACAATTTGAGAGCTCAGACAACTACTGTCCTAGGCAGAGCAAGCGAACAAGTTTAGATGTTAAACGCATCCTCTTACTAAGCTAGTTCCGTCTCGCCAATCTTCTTCGAGAAGACGACTTGGATAGAATTCGGTTCCAAGTGACAACAATACTGTTCCAGCTATACATCACTAATCAAAATCGGAAAAAAAGATGGACTCTGGCTTCGGAAAACAAGAATGCTATGGAAGCATACTTAATCATATCCACAATTCCAGTCAACCAACGTTTGATAAACTGTCAATTTCCTACGCTACCGAAAAACGATCATCCATACTAAATACTGAACTTAACTCAACTCGACCAAAAGTTGAAAGAATTGTTTACGGCACAGCAGTCGCACAAATGGCAGGAAACGCAAACTGTAAGAGATTCCATACTCTTGTCAAAGACAATCTGTTTCACACAGACGACCGAGGTGTTTTACGGTTTAATACAAAAGACAGCACTAAGAACGGAAGAATGAACGCTGGCTTCGGAGAAAAAAAAATCCTACAAAAGCATAATTATCACCAAACATTCATACTGAATTGTATCAAAAGTCGTCTAGGTCAGAGCGGCCGTACAAACCCACGCACAAATGACAATGAACAAACACCACTGTAGAAGTCGAAATCCCCACACAGACGGTGAAAAGAAAACTCCATGTATACAGGACTGGATGTCGCCCTGGCAGTTGTTGCTGTTCTGGACTCTTGTGTCTACTCGCAATGGTGATTCGGTGTACTTGACAAGCCGTACGAGGGCGTGACACTGGAGGATTGCGGTGTGCCCAGAACTGCAATACACGAAACTTTTCGCGTTGGCCCCGCAGTCTCACAATTAGCGTCATCAGAAAATTTCCGCCCTGTCTTCGTTTGTCGCAATTGGCCAAATATCGCACCAAGAAAACAAAAAAGGACGGAGCCCAGATTACTGTTGCTGATGTTAAGTTTGGGATTGCCCCACTTTACTATTCACGGAAGCAGATCTCGATTTGAAGTGGGACATGGACTCGGCAGCCTTCAGCCGCTCTAAATGTAATACAAACAGATATTTATAGCTCACTCATGGCTAGATATCGCAGCAGTGCCTTTCGACTGCTTTTCGGCTCTTCTTTAACATGTACACTATTTGTCTCATTTGAAATAGGTCATATACGCTTGAGTCAAGAAAACAAGCTATACCTAGGGCCTACATGATCGAACCTGACTACGATTTGGGAAAACTTTGACCCAGTATGCAATAATGTTAAACTATTTCAACGTGAATTATATTTCAAATGAGTATATTGTCATTAACCATTAAAAAGAATTATCTCAGTAACTTCCTTACTTCATGAATAGAAGTCAACTCCAAATTTGATTGAAATTGTTGTATTAATTGAATTAACAGTTTCTGAATGAAACCGCGGGCATGCTGCCGTTGGTTTTGAAACGCCTTTGTACATTGAGCTCTTGAGTTGTGTAATGTCGGTATATTTGCAAATGTTTCATCGTGTAACAATGCTGCATTTGGCGATTAAATTCATGTAAATGTTACAAAAACCTTGAGCATTACTGATTGCGTTTTTGTTCTGTTTGTTCCTCACAATTACTTATTGCTGCATATCGCAGGGTTAGGTATATCCTGTTTGTCAATTACGTGTATACTATTCCTACTCAAGATGTACATGAATCCTACCTCATAGTCAACATTCTGGCATACTAACACTTAAATATGCAAACGCCTTCTGTGTTCATCAGGAGAGCACGAATTGTTATTCAAGAAAACTCAGTGAAAAAAAAAATCACGTTCAAGAGGTTTTCTTATTGGCCCGATTTTCTTGTGAGTCACAAAATGCAATCACTGACATGACTGACGTTAAACTGCCTAAAAGCGTTTCAGTCACTCTCTGATTTATTAGAATGGGGAAGGAAGAAACACACACTGCATTTCAGACACTTTCTACAAGGCATTCATTCAGTAGGGGCACTTTGAGATTATGTTGTCTGTACCTACTACTTTTTCATGTTAATGTTTGTTTAAAGGCATTATTTAATGGTAGATGATGAAACACAACCCTAGCTTTAGTGCTTCAAAATAGCCCTGGAATATTAGTTAAGGATAGAAACAACTAATGTAAATATTTGAATCAGTATAATCAATGTCCAGTATTGTTAAATATACAAAATGTCAATAATATTTATGATGAAAATGTTTCTGGACCAAAGGCATCTGCAGTTATATGGTTTAGTGAGAAAATAATGATATTCCTTATATCTTAGGCTTTATTGCTAAAGTTGTACAGGGTAGGTTGTTTTGTGATACGATTGAAGTACACATAATATGCATCAAATGTGATATTTAGAACATTTATAAATCACTGCACTCATTGAAAATATACCTTTAAAATTTGTACATGGTGTGGTCGAAAATATTTTATTTTTCCTTGTAGGAGAAATGAGGATATCTCGATATAAGCTCTGAGCTACTTGTGACACTCTCGGAAAAGACAGCTGAGGAGGGAGGATAGGGGGTGATAAGGCTACCATGAAAACTACTCTGATCTGGTACTCAGTACTCGACTCGAGTTGTCGAATTTTATTCAGTTCAGAAGCACAGTTCTAAAAGGCATGATATATCAGATACTGAATCGAACACTTGATGAAGTACATCACCATCGGGCCTGGCTCTCACACTAAGCTTGTCACACACCACCGGGTCTGGGATACATACGCGCTTGTCAAACACCACCGGGTCTGCCACTGATGAGAGAGGGTGGCGGATGAGGAGGCTACCACGACAACTACTCTGGTCTGGTACTCAACTATAGTTGTCGAGATTTATACAGTATAAAACAGCTTGCAAAAGCTATCTCGCTTCAGAAACGAGCCTATTAAAGACGTGCGCAGTATTAAATTGGTATGAGATACTGAATCGAACCCTGACGGACATCAGAAAAAATCCTTTCTAGCTTCTGGGAAAATGTGCCAAAGGCCTATACGGCAAGCATATCAAATTATTAACACAATTCAAGGGAATCATCATCTTGTTTTGCCGAGAGGTAAATATTCATTCTGAATCATGACCTTATATACTCGACCAAAAGTTGAAAACTAAATTGTCTACGGCAGAGCAGCCGTGGACAATTTGAGAGCTCAGACAACTACTGTCCTAGGCAGAGCAAGCGAACAAGTTTAGATGTTAAACACATCCTCTTACTAAGGTAGTTCCGTCTCGCCAATCTTCTTCGAGAAGACGACTTGGATAGAATTCGGTTCCAAGTGACAACAATACTGTTCCAGCTATATATCACTAATCAAGATCGGAAAAAAAAGATGGACTCTGGCTTCGGAAAACAAGAATGCTATGGAAGCATACTTAATCATATCCACAATTCCAGTCAACCAACGTTTGATAAACTGTCAATTTCATACGCTACCGAAAAACGATCATCCATACTAAATACTGAACTTAACTCAACTCGACCAAAAGTTGAAAGAATTGTTTACGGCACAGCAGTCGCACAAATGGCAGGAAACGCAAACTGTAAGAGATTCCATACTCTTGTCAAAGACAATCTGTTTCACACAGACGACCGAGGTGTTTTACGGTTTAATACAAAAGACAGCACTAAGAACGGAAGAATGGACGCTCTCTTCGGAGAAAAAAAAATCCTACAAAAAAATAATTATCACCAAACATTCATACTGAATTGTATCAAAAGTCTTCTAGGTCAGAGCGGCCGTACAAACCCACGCACAAATGACAATGAACAAACACCACTGTAGAAGAAGTCGAAATCGCCACACAGACGGTGAAAAGAAAACTCCATGTATACAGGACTGGATGTCGCCCTGGCAGTTGTTGCTGTTCTGGACTCTTGTGTCTACTCGCAATGGTGATTCGGTGTACTTGACAAGCCGTACGAGGGCGTGACACTGGAGGATTGCGGTGTGCCCAGAACTGCAATACACGAAACTTTTCGCGTTGGCCCCGCAGTCTCACAATTAGCGTCATCAGAAAATTTCCGCCCTGTCTTCGTTTGTCGCAATTGGCCAAATATCGCACCAAGAAAACAAAAAAGGACGGAGCCCAGATTACTGTTGCTGATGTTAAGTTTGGGATTGCCCCACTTTACTATTCACGGAAGCAGATCTCGATTTGAAGTGGGACATGGACTCGGCAGCCTTCAGCCGCTCTAAATGTAATACAAACAGAAATTTATAGCTCACTCTCGGCTAGATATCGCAGCAGTACCTTTTGACTGCTTTTCGGCTCTTCTTTAACATGTACACTATTTGTCTCATTTGAAATAGGTCATATACGCTTGAGTCAAGAAAACAAGCTATACATAGGGCCTACATGATCGAACCTGACTACGATTTGGGAAAACTTTGACCCAGTATGCAATAATGTTAAACTATTTCAACGTGAATTATATTTCAAATGAGTATATTGTCATTAACCATTAAAAAGAATTATCTCAGTAACTTCCTGACTTCATGAATAGAAATCAACTCCAAATTTGATTGAAATTGTTGTATTAATTGAAATAACAGTTTCTGAATGAAACCGCGGGCATGCTGCCGTTGGTTTTGAAACGCCTTTGTACATTGAGCTCTTGAGTTGTGTAATGTCGGTATATTTGCAAATGTTTCATCGTGTAACAATGCTGCATTTGGCGATTAAATTCATGTAAATGTTACAAAAACCTTGAGCATTACTGATTGCGTTTTTGTTCTGTTTGTTCCTCACAATTACTTTCTGCTGCATATCGCAGGGTTAGGTAAATCCTGTTTGTCAATTACGTGTATACTATTCCTACTCAAGATGTACATGAATCATACCTCATAGTCAACATTCTGGCATACTAACACTTAAATATGCAAACGCCTTCTGTGTTCATCAGGAGAGCACGAATTCGAGAAAACTCAGTGAAAAAAAAAATCACGTTCAAGAGGTTTTCTTATTGGCCCGATTTTCTTGTGAGTCACAAAATGCAATCACTGACATGACTGACGTTAAACTGCCTAAGAGCGTTTCAGTCACTCTCTGATTTATTAGAATGGGGAAGGAAGAAACACACACTGCATTTCAGACACTTTCTACAAGGTATTCATTCAGTAGGGGCACTTTTGAGATTATGTTGTCTGTACCTACTACTTTTTCATGTTAATGTTTCTGTTTAAAGGCATTATTTAATGGTAGATGATGAAACACAACCCTAGCTTTAGTGCTTCAAAATAGCTCTGGAATATTAGTTAAGGATAGAAACAACTAATTTAAATATTTGAATCAGTATAATCAATGTCCAGTATTGTTAAATATACAAAATGTCAACAACATTTGTGATGAAAATGTTTCTGGACCAAAGCCATCTGCAGTTATATGGTTTAGTGAGAAAATAGTGATATTCCTTATATCTTAGGCTTTATTGCTAAAGTTGTACAGGGTAGGTTGTTTTGTGATACGATTGAAGTACACATAATATGCATCAAATGTGATATTTAGAACATTTATAAATCACTGCACTCATTGAAAATATACCTTTAAAATTTGTACATGGTGTGGTCAAAAATATTTTATTTTTCCTTGTAGGAGAAATGAGGATATCTCGATATAAGCTCTGAGCTACTTGTGACACTCTCTGAAAAGACAGCTGAGGAGGGAGGATAGGGGGTGATAAGGCTACCATGAAAACTACTCTGATCTGGTACTCAGTACTCGACTCGAGTTGTCGAATTTTATTCAGTTCAGAAGCACAGTTCTAAAAGGCATAATATATCAGATACTGAATCGAACACTTGATGAAGTACATCACCATCGGGCCTGGCTCTCACACTAAGCTTGTCACACACCACCGGGTCTGGGATACATACGCGCTTGTCAAACACCACCGGGTCTGCCACTGATGAGAGAGGGTGGCGGATGAGGAGGCTACCACGACAACTACTCTGGTCTGGTACTCAACTATAGTTGTCGAGATTTATACAGTATAAAACAGCTTGCAAAAGCTATCTCGCTTTAGAAACGAGCCTATTAAAGACGTGCGCAGTATTAAATTGGTATGAGATACTGAATCGAACCCTGACGGACATCAGAAAAAATCCGTTCTAGCTTCGGGGAAAATGTGCCAAAGGCCTATACGGCAAGCATATCAAATTATTAACACAATTCAAGGGAATCATCATCTTGTTTTGCCGAGAGGTAAATATTCATTCTGAATCATGACCTTATATACTCGACCAAAAGTTGAAAACTAAATTGTCTACGGCAGAGCAGCCGTGGACAATTTGAGAGCTCAGACAACTACTGTCGTAGGCAGAGCAAGCGAACAAGTTTAGATGTTAAACACATCCTCTTACTAAGGTAGTTCCGTCTCGTCAAACTTCTTCGAGCAGACGACTTGGATAGAATTCGGTTCCAAGTGACAACAATACTGTTCCAGCTATATATCACTAATCAAAATCGGAAAAAAAAAAGATGGACTCTGGCTTCGGAAAACAAGAATGCTATGCAAGCATACTTAATCATATCCACAATTCCAGTCAACCAACGTTTGATAAACTGTCAATTTCCTACGCTACCGAAAAACGATCATCCATACTAAATACTGAACTTAACTCAACTCGACCAAAAGTTGAAAGAATTGTTTACGGCACAGCAGTCGCACAAATGGCAGGAAATGCAAACTGTAAGAGATTCCATACTCTTGTCAAAGACAATCCGTTTCACACAGACGACAGAGGTGTTTTACGGTTTAATACAAAAGACAGCACTAAGAACTGAAGAATGAACGCTGGCTTTGGAGAAAAAAATCCTACAAAAGCATAATAATTATCACCAAACATTCATACTGAATTGTATCAAAAGTCTTCTAGGTCAGAGCGGCCGTACAAACCCACGCACAAATGACAATGAACAAACACCACTGTAGAAGAAGTCGAAATCGCCACACAGACGGTGAAAAGAAAACTCCATGTATACAGGACTGGATGTCGCCCTGGCAGTTGTTGCTGTTCTGGACTCTTGTGTCTACTCGCAATGGTGATTCGGTGTACCTGACAAGCCGTACGAGGGGGTGACAATGGAGGATTGCGGTGTGCCCAGAACTGCAATACACGAAACTTTTCGCGTTGGCCGCGCAGTCTAACAATTAGCGTCATCAGAAAATTTCCGCCCTGTCTTCGTTTGTCGCAATTGGCCAAATATCGCACCAAGAAAACAAAAAAGGACGGAGCCCAGATTACTGTTGCTGATGTTAAGTTTGGGATTGCCCCACTTTACTATTCACGGAAGCAGATCTCGATTTGAAGTGGGACATGGACTCGGCAGCCTTCAGCCGCTCTAAATGTAATACAAACAGAAATTTATAGCTCACTCTCGGCTAGATATCGCAGCAGTACCTTTTGACTGCTTTTCGGCTCTTCTTTAACATGTACACTATTTGTCTCATTTGAAATAGGTCATATACGCTTGAGTCAAGAAAACAAGCTATACCTAGGGCCTACATGATCGAACCTGACTACGATTTGGGAAAACTTTGACCCAGTATGCAATAATGTTAAACTATTTCAACGTGAATTATATTTCAAATGAGTATATTGTCATTAACCATTAAAAAGAATTATCTCAGTAACTTCCTTACTTCATGAATAGAAATCAACTCCAAATTTGATTGAAATTGTTGTATTAATTGAATTAACAGTTTCTGAATGAAACCGCGGGCATGCTGCCGTTGGTTTTGAAACGCCTTTGTACATTGAGCTCTTGAGTTGTGTAATGTCGGTATATTTGCAAATGTTTCATCGTGTAACAATGCTGCATTTGGCGATTAAATTCATGTAAATGTTACAAAAACCTTGAGCATTACTGATTGCGTTTTTGCTCTGTTTGTTCCTCACAATTACTTTCTGCTGCATATCGCAGGGTTAGGTAAATCCTGTTTGTCAATTACGTGTATACTATTCCTACTCAAGATGTACATGAATCATACCTTATAGTCAACATTCTGGCATACTAACACTTAAATATGCATACGCCTTCTGTGTTCATCAGGAGAGCACGAATTCGAGAAAACTCAGTGAAAAAAAAAATCACGTTCAAGAGGTTTTCTTATTGGCCCGATTTTCTTGTGAGTCACAAAATGCAATCACTGACATGACTGACGTTAAACTGCCTAAGAGCGTTTCAGTCACTCTCTGATTTATTAGAATGGGGAAGGAAGAAACACACACTGCATTTCAGACACTTTCTACAAGGTATTCATTCAGTAGGGGCACTTTTGAGATTATGTTGTCTGTACCTACTACTTTTTCATGTTAATGTTTCTGTTTAAAGGCATTATTTAATGGTAGATGATGAAACACAACCCTAGCTTTAGTGCTTCAAAATAGCTCTGGAATATTAGTTAAAGGTCCAGTTTACCTTTGGGAGCAGTGATTTCAAAAATGTTCAAGATATCACATTTGATGCATATGTGTAGGTCTATTGTATCACAAAACGACCTACCATATAAAATTTGTGCAATAAAGCCTAACGTATAAGGAGATATCAGTATTTTTCTCAGTAAACCGTAACTGTAGACGGTTTAATTTGGAAGTATTCTTATTATAACTATTGTTCACATTTTGTGTATTTAACAATACTTAACATCGATTATACGGATTCAGTTTTTTACAGTGGTTGTTTCTATCCCTAACTCGCATTTTAGAACTAGTTTAAACCACTTATGCTGGGTTTCTATTTCATCTGTAAATGGTAAACTATGCCTTTAAGGATAGAAACAACTAATGTAAATATTTGAATCAGTATAATCAATGTCCAGTATTGTTAAATATACAAAATGTCAATAATATTTATGATGAAAATGTTTCCGGACCAAAGCCATCTGCAGTTATATGGTTTAGTGAGAAAATAGTGATATTCCTTATATCTTAGGCTTTATTGCTAAAGTTGTACAGGGTAGGTTGTTTTGTGATACGATTGAAGTACACATAATATGCATCAAATGTGATATTTAGAACATTTATAAATCACTGCACTCAGTGAAAATATACCTTTAAAATTTGTACATGGCGTGGTCGAAAATATTTTATTTTTCCTTGTAGGAGAAATGAGGATATCTCGATGTTATCTCTGAGGTACTTGTGACACTCTCGGAAAAGACAGCTGAGGAGGGAGGATAGGGGGTGATAAGGCTACCATGAAAACTACTCTGATCTGGTACCCGACTCGAGTTGTCGAATTTTATTCAGTTCAGAAGCACAGTTCTAAAAGGCATGATATATCAGATACTGAATCGAACACTTGATGAAGTACATCACCATCGGGCCTGGCTCTCACACTAAGCTTGTCACACACCACCGGGTCTGGGATACATACGCGCTTGTCAAACACCACCGGGTCTGCCACTGATGAGAGAGGGTGGCGGATGAGGAGGCTACCACGACAACTACTCTGGTCTGGTACTCAACTATAGTTGTCGAGATTTATACAGTATAAAACAGCTTGCAAAAGCTATCTCGCTTCAGAAACGAGCCTATTAAAGACGTGCGCAGTATTAAATTGGTATGAGATACTGAATCGAACCCTGACGGACATCAGAAAAAATCCTTTCTAGCTTCTGGGAAAATGTGCCAAAGGCCTATACGGCAAGCATATCAAATTATTAACACAATTCAAGGGAATCATCATCCTGTTTTTGCCGAGAGGTAAATATTCATTCTGAATCATGACCTTATATACTCGACCAAAAGTTGAAAACTAAATTGTCTACGGCAGAGCAGCCGTGGACAATTTGAGAGCTCAGACAACTACTGTCGTAGGCAGAGCAAGCGAACAAGTTTAGATGTTAAACACATCCTCTTACTAAGCTAGTTCCGTCTCGTCAAACTTCTTCGAGAAGACGACTTGGATAGAATTCGGTTCCAAGTGACAACAATACTGTTCCAGCTATATATCACTAATCAAGATCGGAAAAAAAAGATGGACTCTGGCTTCGGAAAACAAGAATGCTATGGAAGCATACTTAATCATATCCACAATTCCAGTCAACCAACGTTTGATAAACTGTCAATTTCCTACGCTACCGAAAAACGATCATCCATACTAAATACTGAACTTAACTCAACTCGACCAAAAGTTGAAAGAATTGTTTACAGCACAGCAGCCGCACAAATGGCAGGAAACGCAAACTGTAAGAGATTCCATACTCTTGTCAAAGACAATCTGTTTCACACAGACGACCGAGGTGTTTTACGGTTTAATACAAAAGACAGCACTAAGAACGGAAGAATGGACGCTGGCTTCGGAGAAAAAAAAAATCCTACAAAAGAATAATTATCACCAAACATTCATACTGAATTGTATCAAAAGTCGTCTAGGTCAGAGCGGCCGTACAAACCCACGCACAAATGACAATGAACAAACACCACTGTAGAAGCAGTCGAAATCGCCACACAGACGGTGAAAAGAAAACTCCATGTATACAGGACTGGATGTCGCCCTGGCAGTTGTTGCTGTTCTGGACTCTTGTGTCTACTCGCAATGGTGATTCGGTGTACTTGACAAGCCGTACGAGGGCGTGACACTGGAGGATTGCGGTGTGCCCAGAACTGCAATACACGAAACTTTTCGCGTTGGCCGCGCAGTCTCACAATTAGCGTCATCAGAAAATTTCCGCCCTGTCTTCGTTTGTCGCAATTGGCCAAATATCGCACCAAGAAAACAAAAAAGGACGGAGCCCAGATTACTGTTGCTGATGTTAAGTTTGGGATTGCCCCACTTTACTATTCACGGAAGCAGATCTCGATTTGAAGTGGGACATGGACTCGGCAGCCTTCAGCCGCTCTAAATGTAATACAAACAGAAATTTATAGCTCACTCTCGGCCAGATATCGCAGCAGTACCTTTTGACTGCTTTTCGGCTCTTCTTTAACATGTACACTATTTGTCTCATTTGAAATAGGTCATATACGCTTGAGTCAAGAAAACAAGCTATACATAGGGCCTACATGATCGAACCTGACTACGATTTGAAAAAACTTTGACCCAGTATGCAATAATGTTAAACTATTTCAACGTGAATTATATTTCAAATGAGTATATTGTCATTAACCATTAAAAAGAATTTTCTCAGTAACTTCCTGACTTCATGAATAGAAATCAACTCCAAATTTGATTGAAATTGTTGTATTAATTGAAATAACAGTTTCTGAATGAAACCGCGGGCATGCTGCCGTTGGTTTTGAAACGCCTTTGTACATTGAGCTCTTGAGTTGTGTAATGTCGGTATATTTGCAAATGTTTCATCGTGTAACAATGCTGCATTTGGCGATTAAATTCATGTAAATGTTACAAAAACCTTGAGCATTACTGATTGCGTTTTTGTTCTGTTTGTTCCTCACAATTACTTTCTGCTGCATATCGCAGGGTTAGGTAAATCCTGTTTGTCAATTACGTGTATACTATTCCTACTCAAGATGTACATGAATCATACCTCATAGTCAACATTCTGGCATACTAACACTTAAATATGCAAACGCCTTCTGTGTTCATCAGGAGAGCACGAATTCGAGAAAACTCAGTGAAAAAAAAAATCACGTTCAAGAGGTTTTCTTATTGGCCCGATTTTCTTGTGAGTCACAAAATGCAATCACTGACATGACTGACGTTAAACTGCCTAAGAGCGTTTCAGTCACTCTCTGATTTATTAGAATGGGGAAGGAAGAAACACACACTGCATTTCAGACACTTTCTACAAGGTATTCATTCAGTAGGGGCACTTTTGAGATTATGTTGTCTGTACCTACTACTTTTTCATGTTAATGTTTCTGTTTAAAGGCATTATTTAATGGTAGATGATGAAACACAACCCTAGCTTTAGTGCTTCAAAATAGCTCTGGAATATTAGTTAAGGATAGAAACAACTAATGTAAATATTTGAATGAGTATAATCAATGTCCAGTATTGTTAAATATACAAAATGTCAATAATATTTATGATGAAAATGTTTCCGGACCAAAGCCATCTGCAGTTATATGGTTTAGTGAGAAAATAGTGATATTCCTTATATCTTAGGCTTTATTGCTAAAGTTGTACAGGGTAGGTTGTTTTGTGATACGATTGAAGTACACATAATATGCATCAAATGTGATATTTAGAACATTTATAAATCACTGCACTCATTGAAAATATACCTTTAAAATTTGTACATGGTGTGGTCGAAAATATTTTATTTTTCCTTGTAGGAGAAATGAGGATATCTCGATATAAGCTCTGAGCTACTTGTGACACTCTCGGAAAAGACAGCTGAGGAGGGAGGATAGGGGGTGATAAGGCTACCATGAAAACTACTCTGATCTGGTACTCAGTACTCGACTCGAGTTGTCGAATTTTATTCAGTTCAGAAGCACAGTTCTAAAAGGCATAATATATCAGATACTGAATCGAACACTTGATGAAGTACATCACCATCGGGCCTGGCTCTCACACTAAGCTTGTCACACACCACCGGGTCTGGGATACATACGCGCTTGTCAAACACCACCGGGTCTGCCACTGATGAGAGAGGGTGGCGGATGAGGAGGCTACCACGACAACTACTCTGGTCTGGTACTCAACTATAGTTGTCGAGATTTATACAGTATAAAACAGCTTGCAAAAGCTATCTCGCTTCAGAAACGAGCCTATTAAAGACGTGCGCAGTATTAAATTGGTATGAGATACTGAATCGAACCCTGACGGACATCAGAAAAAATCCTTTCTAGCTTCTGGGAAAATGTGCCAAAGGCCTATACGGCAAGCATATCAAATTATTAACACAATTCAAGGGAATCATCATCCTGTTTTTGCCGAGAGGTAAATATTCATTCTGAATCATGACCTTATATACTCGACCAAAAGTTGAAAACTAAATTGTCTACGGCAGAGCAGCCGTGGACAATTTGAGAGCTCAGACAACTACTGTCGTAGGCAGAGCAAGCGAACAAGTTTAGATGTTAAACACATCCTCTTACTAAGGTAGTTCCGTCTCGTCAAACTTCTTCGAGCAGACGACTTGGATAGAATTCGGTTCCAAGTGACAACAATACTGTTCCAGCTATATATCACTAATCAAGATCGGAAAAAAAAGATGGACTCTGGCTTCGGAAAACAAGAATGCTATGGAAGCATACTTAATCATATCCACAATTCCAGTCAACCAACGTTTGATAAACTGTCAATTTCCTACGCTACCGAAAAACGATCATCCATACTAAATACTGAACTTAACTCAACTCGACCAAAAGTTGAAAGAATTGTTTACAGCACAGCAGCCGCACAAATGGCAGGAAACGCAAACTGTAAGAGATTCCATACTCTTGTCAAAGACAATCTGTTTCACACAGACGACCGAGGTGTTTTACGGTTTAATACAAAAGACAGCACTAAGAACGGAAGAATGGACGCTGGCTTCGGAGAAAAAAAAAATCCTACAAAAGAATAATTATCACCAAACATTCATACTGAATTGTATCAAAAGTCGTCTAGGTCAGAGCGGCCGTACAAACCCACGCACAAATGACAATGAACAAACACCACTGTAGAAGAAGTCGAAATCGCCACACAGACGGTGAAAAGAAAACTCCATGTATACAGGACTGGATGTCGCCCTGGCAGTTGTTGCTGTTCTGGACTCTTGTGTCTACTCGCAATGGTGATTCGGTGTACTTGACAAGCCGTACGAGGGCGTGACACTGGAGGATTGCGGTGTGCCCAGAACTGCAATACACGAAACTTTTCGCGTTGGCCGCGCAGTCTCACAATTAGCGTCATCAGAAAATTTCCGCCCTGTCTTCGTTTGTCGCAATTGGCCAAATATCGCACCAAGAAAACAAAAAAGGACGGAGCCCAGATTACTGTTGCTGATGTTAAGTTTGGGATTGCCCCACTTTACTATTCACGGAAGCAGATCTCGATTTGAAGTGGGACATGGACTCGGCAGCCTTCAGCCGCTCTAAATGTAATACAAACAGAAATTTATAGCTCACTCTCGGCCAGATATCGCAGCAGTACCTTTTGACTGCTTTTCGGCTCTTCTTTAACATGTACACTATTTGTCTCATTTGAAATAGGTCATATACGCTTGAGTCAAGAAAACAAGCTATACATAGGGCCTACATGATCGAACCTGACTACGATTTGAAAAAACTTTGACCCAGTATGCAATAATGTTAAACTATTTCAACGTGAATTATATTTCAAATGAGTATATTGTCATTAACCATTAAAAAGAATTTTCTCAGTAACTTCCTGACTTCATGAATAGAAATCAACTCCAAATTTGATTGAAATTGTTGTATTAATTGAAATAACAGTTTCTGAATGAAACCGCGGGCATGCTGCCGTTGGTTTTGAAACGCCTTTGTACATTGAGCTCTTGAGTTGTGTAATGTCGGTATATTTGCAAATGTTTCATCGTGTAACAATGCTGCATTTGGCGATTAAATTCATGTAAATGTTACAAAAACCTTGAGCATTACTGATTGCGTTTTTGTTCTGTTTGTTCCTCACAATTACTTTCTGCTGCATATCGCAGGGTTAGGTAAATCCTGTTTGTCAATTACGTGTATACTATTCCTACTCAAGATGTACATGAATCATACCTCATAGTCAACATTCTGGCATACTAACACTTAAATATGCAAACGCCTTCTGTGTTCATCAGGAGAGCACGAATTCGAGAAAACTCAGTGAAAAAAAAAATCACGTTCAAGAGGTTTTCTTATTGGCCCGATTTTCTTGTGAGTCACAAAATGCAATCACTGACATGACTGACGTTAAACTGCCTAAGAGCGTTTCAGTCACTCTCTGATTTATTAGAATGGGGAAGGAAGAAACACACACTGCATTTCAGACACTTTCTACAAGGTATTCATTCAGTAGGGGCACTTTTGAGATTATGTTGTCTGTACCTACTACTTTTTCATGTTAATGTTTCTGTTTAAAGGCATTATTTAATGGTAGATGATGAAACACAACCCTAGCTTTAGTGCTTCAAAATAGCTCTGGAATATTAGTTAAGGATAGAAACAACTAATGTAAATATTTGAATGAGTATAATCAATGTCCAGTATTGTTAAATATACAAAATGTCAATAATATTTATGATGAAAATGTTTCCGGACCAAAGCCATCTGCAGTTATATGGTTTAGTGAGAAAATAGTGATATTCCTTATATCTTAGGCTTTATTGCTAAAGTTGTACAGGGTAGGTTGTTTTGTGATACGATTGAAGTACACATAATATGCATCAAATGTGATATTTAGAACATTTATAAATCACTGCACTCATTGAAAATATACCTTTAAAATTTGTACATGGTGTGGTCGAAAATATTTTATTTTTCCTTGTAGGAGAAATGAGGATATCTCGATATAAGCTCTGAGCTACTTGTGACACTCTCGGAAAAGACAGCTGAGGAGGGAGGATAGGGGGTGATAAGGCTACCATGAAAACTACTCTGATCTGGTACTCAGTACTCGACTCGAGTTGTCGAATTTTATTCAGTTCAGAAGCACAGTTCTAAAAGGCATAATATATCAGATACTGAATCGAACACTTGATGAAGTACATCACCATCGGGCCTGGCTCTCACACTAAGCTTGTCACACACCACCGGGTCTGGGATACATACGCGCTTGTCAAACACCACCGGGTCTGCCACTGATGAGAGAGGGTGGCGGATGAGGAGGCTACCACGACAACTACTCTGGTCTGGTACTCAACTATAGTTGTCGAGATTTATACAGTATAAAACAGCTTGCAAAAGCTATCTCGCTTCAGAAACGAGCCTATTAAAGACGTGCGCAGTATTAAATTGGTATGAGATACTGAATCGAACCCTGACGGACATCAGAAAAAATCCTTTCTAGCTTCTGGGAAAATGTGCCAAAGGCCTATACGGCAAGCATATCAAATTATTAACACAATTCAAGGGAATCATCATCCTGTTTTTGCCGAGAGGTAAATATTCATTCTGAATCATGACCTTATATACTCGACCAAAAGTTGAAAACTAAATTGTCTACGGCAGAGCAGCCGTGGACAATTTGAGAGCTCAGACAACTACTGTCGTAGGCAGAGCAAGCGAACAAGTTTAGATGTTAAACACATCCTCTTACTAAGCTAGTTCCGTCTCGTCAAACTTCTTCGAGCAGACGACTTGGATAGAATTCGGTTCCAAGTGACAACAATACTGTTCCAGCTATATATCACTAATCAAGATCGGAAAAAAAAGATGGACTCTGGCTTCGGAAAACAAGAATGCTATGGAAGCATACTTAATCATATCCACAATTCCAGTCAACCAACGTTTGATAAACTGTCAATTTCCTACGCTACCGAAAAACGATCATCCATACTAAATACTGAACTTAACTCAACTCGACCAAAAGTTGAAAGAATTGTTTACAGCACAGCAGCCGCACAAATGGCAGGAAACACAAACTGTAAGAGATTCCACACTCTTGTCAATGACCTGTTTCACACAGACGACCGAGGTGTTTTACGGTTTAATACAAAAGACAGCACTAAGAACGGAAGAATGGACGCTGGCTTCGGAGAAAAAAAAAATCCTACAAAAGAATAATTATCACCAAACATTCATACTGAATTGTATCAAAAGTCGTCTAGGTCAGAGCGGCCGTACAAACCCACGCACAAATGACAATGAACAAACACCACTGTAGAAGAAGTCGAAATCGCCACACAGACGGTGAAAAGAAAACTCCATGTATACAGGACTGGATGTCGCCCTGGCAGTTGTTGCTGTTCTGGACTCTTGTGTCTACTCGCAATGGTGATTCGGTGTACTTGACAAGCCGTACGAGGGCGTGACACTGGAGGATTGCGGTGTGCCCAGAACTGCAATACACGAAACTTTTCGCGTTGGCCGCGCAGTCTCACAATTAGCGTCATCAGAAAATTTCCGCCCTGTCTTCGTTTGTCGCAATTGGCCAAATATCGCACCAAGAAAACAAAAAAGGACGGAGCCCAGATTACTGTTGCTGATGTTAAGTTTGGGATTGCCCCACTTTACTATTCACGGAAGCAGATCTCGATTTGAAGTGGGACATGGACTCGGCAGCCTTCAGCCGCTCTAAATGTAATACAAACAGAAATTTATAGCTCACTCTCGGCCAGATATCGCAGCAGTACCTTTTGACTGCTTTTCGGCTCTTCTTTAACATGTACAGTATTTGTCTCATTTGAAATAGGTCATATACGCTTGAGTCAAGAAAACAAGCTATACATAGGGCCTACATGATCGAACCTGACTACGATTTGAAAAAACTTTGACCCAGTATGCAATAATGTTAAACTATTTCAACGTGAATTATATTTCAAATGAGTATATTGTCATTAACCATTAAAAAGAATTTTCTCAGTAACTTCCTTACTTCATGAATAGAAATCAACTCCAAATTTGATTGAAATTGTTGTATTATTTGAATTAACAGTTTCTGAATGAAACCGCGGGCATGCTGCCGTTGGTTTTGAAACGCCTTTGTACATTGAGCTCTTGAATTGTGTAATGTCGGTATATTTGCAAATGTTTCATTGTGTAACAATGCTGTATTTGGCGATTAAATTCATGTAAATGTTACAAAAACCTTCAGCATTCCTGATTGCGTTTTTGTTCTGTTTGTTCTTCACAATTACTTTCTGCTGCATATCGCAGGGTTAGGTAAATCCTGTTTGTCAATTACGTGTATACTATTCCTACTCAAGATGTACATGAATCCTACCTTATAGTCAACATTCTGGCATACTAACACTTAAATATGCAAACGCCTTCTGTGTTCATCAGGAGAGCACGAATTGTTATTCAAGAAAACTCAGTGAAAAAAAAAATCACGTTCAAGAGGTTTTCTTATTGGCCCGATTTTCTTGTGAGTCACAAGTTGCAATCACTGACATGACTGACGTTAAACTGCCTAAAAGCGTTTCAGTCACTCTCTGATTTATTAGAATGGGGAAGGAAGAAACACACACTGCATTTCAGACACTTTCTACAAGGCATTCATTCAGTAGGGGCACTTTGAGATTATGTTGTCTGTACCTACTACTTTTTCATGTTAATGTTTCTGTTTAAAGGCATTATTTAATGGTAGATGATGAAACACAACCCTAGCTTTAGTGCTTCAAAATAGCTCTGGAATATTAGTTAAGGATAGAAACAACTAATGTAAATATTTGAATCAGTATAATCAATGTCCAGTATTGTTAAATATACAAAATGTCAACAATATTTATGATGAAAATGTTTCTGGACCAAAGCCATCTGCAGTTATATGGTTTAGTGAGAAAATAGTGATATTCCTTATATCTTAGGCTTTATTGCTAAAGTTGTACAGGGTAGGTTGTTTTGTGATACGATTGAAGTACACATAACATGCATCAAATGTGATATTTAGAACATTTATAAATCACTGCACTCAGTGAAAATATACCTTTAAAATTTGTACATGGTGTGGTCGAAAATATTTTATTTTTCCTTGTAGGAGAAATGAGGATGTCTCGATGTTAGCTCTGAGCTACTTGTGACACTCTCGGAAAAGACAGCTGAGGAGGGAGGATAGGGGGTGATAAGGCTGCCATGAAAACTACTCTGATCTGGTACTCGACTCGAGTTGTCGAATTTTATTCAGTTCAGAAGCACAGTTCTAAAAGGCATAATATATCAGATACTGAATCGAACACTTGATGAAGTACATCACCATCGGGCCTGGCTCTCACACTAAGCTTGTCACACACCACCGGGTCTGGGATACATACGCGCTTGTCAAACACCACCGGGTCTGCCACTGATGAGAGAGGGTGGCGGATGAGGAGGCTACCACGACAACTACTCTGGTCTGGTACTCAACTATAGTTGTCGAGATTTATACAGTATAAAACAGCTTGCAAAAGCTATCTCGCTTCAGAAACGAGCCTATTAAAGACGTGCGCAGTATTAAATTGGTATGAGATACTGAATCGAACCCTGACGGACATCAGGAAAAAATCCTTTCTAGCTTAAGGGAAAATGTGCCAAAGGCCTATACGGCAAGCATATCAAATTATTAACACAATTCAAGGGAATCATCATCGTGTTTTGCCGAGAGGTAAATATTCATTCTGAATCATGACCTTATATACTCGACCAAAAGTTGAAAACTAAATTGTCTACGGCAGAGCAGCCGTGGACAATTTGAGAGCTCAGACAACTACTGTCCTAGGCAGAGCAAGCGAACAAGTTTAGATGTTAAACACATCCTCTTACTAAGCTAGTTCCGTCTTGTCAATCTTCTTCGAGCAGACGACTTGGATAGAATTCGGTTCCAAGTGACAACAATACTGTTCCAGCTATATATCACTAATCAAAATCGGAAAAAAAGATGGACTCTGGCTTCGGAAAACAAGAATGCTATGGAAGCATACTTAATCATATCCACAATTCCAGTCAACCAACGTTTGATAAACTGTCAATTTCCTACGCTATCGAAAAACAATCATCCATACTAAATACTGACCTTAACTCAACTCGACCAAAAGTTGAAAGAATTGTTTACGGCACAGCAGTCGCACAAATGGCAGGAAACGCAAACTGTAAGAGATTCCATACTCTTGTCAAAGACAATCTGTTTCACACAGACAACCGAGGTGTTTTACGGTTTAATACAAAAGACAGCACTAAGAACGGAAGAATGGACGCTGGCTTCGGAGAAAAAACAATCCTACAAAAGAATAATTATCACCAAACATTCATACTGAATTGTATCAAAAGTCGTCTAGGTCAGAGCGGCCGTACAAACCCACGCACAAATGACAATGAACAAACACCACTGTAGAAGAAGTCGAAATCCCCACACAGACGGTGAAAAGAAAACTCCATGTATACAGGACTGGATGTCGCCCTGGCAGTCGTTGCTGTTCTGGACTCTTTTTCAACTCGCAATGGTGATTCGGTGTACTTGACAAGCCGTACGAGGGCGTGACACTGGAGGATTGCGGTGTGCCCAGAACTGCCATACTGACACGAAACTTTTCGCGTTGGCCGCGCAGTCTCACAATTAGCGTCATCAGAAAATTTCCGCCCTGTCTTCGTTTGTCGCAATTGGCCAAATATCGCACCAAGAAAACAAAAAAGGACGGAGACCAGATTACTGTTGCTGATGTTAAGTTTGGGATTGCCCCACTTTACTATTCACGGAAGCAGATCTCGATTTGAAGTGGGACATGGACTCGGCAGCCTTCAGCCGCTCTAAATGTAATACAAACAGAAATTTATAGCTCACTCTCGGCTAGATATCGCAGCAGTACCTTTTGACTGCTTTTCGGCTCTTCTTTAACATGTACACTATTTGTCTCATTTGAAATAGGTCATATACGCTTGAGTCAAGAAAACAAGCTATACATAGGGCCTACATGATCGAACCTGACTACGATTTGGGAAAACTTTGGCCCAGTATGCAATAATGTTAAACTATTTCAACGTGAATTATATTTCAAATGAGTATGTTGTCATTAACCATTAAAAAGAATTATCTCAGTAACTTCCTTACTTCATGAATAGAAATCAACTCCAAATTTGATTGAAATTGTTGTATTAATTGAATTAACAGTTTCTGAATGAAACCGGGAGCATGCTGCCGTTGGTTTTGAAACGCCTTTGTACAATGAGCTCTTGAATTGTGTAATGTCGGTATATTTGCAAATGTTTCATCGTGTAACAATGCTGCATTTGGCGATTAAATTCATGTAAATGTTACAAAAACCTTGAGCATTACTGATTGCGTTTTTGTTCTGTTTGTTCCTCACAATTACTTTCTGCTGCATATCGCAGGGTTAGGTAAATCCTGTTTTGTCAATTACGTGTATACTATTCCTACTCAAGATGTACATGAATCATACCTCATAGTCAACATTCTGGCATACTAACACTTAAATATGCAAACGCCTTCTGTGTTCATCAGGAGAGCACGAATTGTTATTCAAGAAAACTCAGTGAAAAAAAAAATCACGTTCAAGAGGTTTTCTTATTGGCCCGATTTTCTTGTGAGTCACAAGTTGCAATCACTGACATGACTGACGTTAAACTGCCTAAAAGCGTTTCAGTCACTCTCTGATTTATTAGAATGGGGAAGGAAGAAACACACACTGCATTTCAGACACTTTCTACAAGGCATTCATTCAGTAGGGGCACTTTGAGATTATGTTGTCTGTACCTACTACTTTTTCATGTTAATGTTTCTGTTTAAAGGCATTATTTAATGGTAGATGATGAAACACAACCCTAGCTTTAGTGCTTCAAAATAGCTCTGGAATATTAGTTAAGGATAGAAACAACTAATGTAAATATTTGAATCAGTATAATCAATGTCCAGTATTGTTAAATATACAAAATGTCAACAATATTTATGATGAAAATGTTTCTGGCCCAAAGCCATCTGCAGTTATATGGTTTAGTGAGAAAATAGTGATATTCCTTATATCTTAGGCTTTATTGCTAAAGTTGTACAGGGTAGGTTGTTTTGTGATACGATTGAAGTACACATAATATGCATCAAATGTGATATTTAGAACATTTATAAATCACTGCACTCAGTGAAAATATACCTTTAAAATTTGTACATGGTGTGGTCGAAAATATTTTATTTTTCCTTGTAGGAGAAATGAGGATATCTCGATGTTAGTTCTGAGCTACTTGTGACACTCTCGGAAAAGACAGCTGAGGAGGGAGGATAGGGGGTGATAAGGCTACCATGAAAACTACTCTGATCTGGTACTCGACTCGAGTTGTCGAATTTTATTCAGTTCAGAAGCACAGTTCTAAAAGGCATAATATATCAGATACTGAATCGAACACTTGATGAAGTACATCACCATCGGGCCTGGCTCTCACACTAAGCTTGTCACACACCACCGGGTCTGGGATACATACGCGCTTGTCAAACACCACCGGGTCTGCCACTGATGAGAGAGGGTGGCGGATGAGGAGGCTACCACGACAACTACTCTGGTCTGGTACTCAACTATAGTTGTCGAGATTTATACAGTATAAAACAGCTTGCAAAAGCTATCTCGCTTCAGAAACGAGCCTATTAAAGACGTGCGCAGTATTAAATTGGTATGAGATACTGAATCGAACCCTGACGGACATCAGGAAAAAATCCTTTCTAGCTTAAGGGAAAATGTGCCAAAGGCCTATACGGCAAGCATATCAAATTATTAACACAATTCAAGGGAATCATCATCTTGTTTTGCCGAGAGGTAAATATTCATTCTGAATCATGACCTTATATACTCGACCAAAAGTTGAAAACTAAATTGTCTACGGCAGAGCAGCCGTGGACAATTTGAGAGCTAGCAGACAACTACTGTCCTAGGCAGAGCAAGCGAACAAGTTTAGATGTTAAACACATCCTCTTACTAAGCTAGTTCCGTCTCGTCAATCTTCTTCGAGCAGACGACTTGGATAGAATTCGGTTCCAAGTGACAACAATACTGTTCCAGCTATATATCACTAATCAAAATCGGAAAAAAAAGATGGACTCTGGCTTCGGAAAACAAGAATGCTATGGAAGCATACTTAATCATATCCACAATTCCAGTCAACCAACGTTTGATAAACTGTCAATTTCCTACGCTACCGAAAAACAATCATCCATACTAAATACTGAACTTAACTCAACTCGACCAAAAGTTGAAAGAATTGTTTACGGCACAGCAGTCGCACAAATGGCAGGAAACACAAACTGTAAGAGATTCCATACTCTTGTCAAAGACAATCTGTTTCACACAGACATCCGAGGTGTTTTACGGTTTAATACAAAAGACAGCACTACGAACGGAAGAATGGACGCTGGCTTCGGAGAAAAAAAAATCCTACAAAAGAATAATTATCACCAAACATTCATACTGAATTGTATCAAAAGTCGTCTAGGTCAGAGCGGCCGTACAAACCCACGCACAAATGACAATGAACAAACACCACTGTAGAAGAAGTCGAAATCCCCACACAGACGGTGAAAAGAAAACTCCATGTATACAGGACTGGATGTCGCCCTGGCAGTCGTTGCTGTTCTGGACTCTTGTGTCTACTCGCAATGGTGATTCGGTGTACTTGACAAGCCGTACGAGGGCGTGACTCTGGAGGATTGCGGTGTGCCCAGAACTGCGATACACGAAACTTTTCGCGTTGGCCGCGCAGTCTCACAATTAGAGTCATCAGAAAATTTCCGCCCTCTCTTCGTTTGTCGCAATTGGCCAAATATCGCACCAAGAAAACAAAAAAGGACGGAGCCCAGATTACTGTTGCTGATGTTAAGTTTGGGATTGCCCCACTTTACTATTCGCGGAAGCAGATCTCGATTTGAAGTGGGACATGGACTCGGCAGCCTTCAGCCGCTCTAAATGTAATACAAACAGAAATTTATAGCTCACTCTCGGCTAGATATCGCAGCAGTACCTTTTGACTGATTTTAGCTCTTCTTTAACATGTACACTATTTGTCTCATTTGAAATAGGTCATATACGCTTGAGTCAAGAAAACAAGCTATACATAGGGCCTACATGATCGAACCTGACTACGATTTGGGAAAACTTTGACCCAGTATGCAATAATGTTAAACTATTTCAACGTGAATTATATTTCAAATGAGTATGTTGTCATTAATCATTAAAAAGAATTATCTCAGTAACTTCCTTACTTCATGAATAGAAATCAACTCCAAATTTGATTGAAATTGTTGTATTAATTGAATTAACAGTTTCTGAATGAAACCGGGGGCATGCTGCCGTTGGTTTTGAAACGCCTTTGTACAATGAGCTCTTGAATTGTGTAATGTCGGTATATTTGCAAATGTTTCATCGTGTAACAATGCTGCATTTGGCGATTAAATTCATGTAAATGTTACAAAAACCTTGAGCATTACTGATAAGTTTTTGTTCTCTTTGTTCCTCACAATTACTTTCTGCTGCATATCGCAGGGTTAGGTAAATCCTGTTTTGTCAATTACGTGTATACTATTCCTACTCAAGATGTACATGAATCATACCTCATAGTCAACATTCTGGCATACTAACACTTAAATATGCAAACGCCTTCTGTGTTCATCAGGAGAGCACGAATTGTTATTCAAGAAAACTCAGTGAAAAAAAAAAAAATCACGTTCAAGAGGATTTCTTATTGGCCCGATTTTCTTGTGAGTCACAAAATGCAATCACTGACATGACTGACGTTAAACTGCCTAAAAGCGTTTCAGTCACTCTCTGATTTATTAGAATGGGGAAGGAAGAAACACACACTGCATTTCAGACACTTTCTACAAGGCATTCATTCAGTAGGGGCACTTTGAGATTATGTTGTCTGTACCTACTACTTGTTCATGTTAATGTTTCTGTTTAAAGGCATTATTTAATGGTAGATGATGAAACACAACCCTAGCTTTAGTGCTTCAAAATAGCTCTGGAATATTAGTTAAGGATAGAAACAACTAGTGTAAATATTTGAATCAGTATAATCAATGTCCAGTATTGTTAAATATACAAAATGTCAACAATATTTATGATGAAAATGTTTCTGGACCAAAGCCATCTGCAGTTATATGGTTTAGTGAGAAAATGTGATATTCCTTATATCTTAGGCTTTATTGCTAAAGTTGTACAGGGTAGGTTGTTTTGTGATACGATTGAAGTACACATAATATGCATCAAATGTGATATTTAGAACATTTATAAATCACTGCACTCAGTGAAAATATTCCTTTAAAATTTGTACATGGTGTGGTCGAAAATATTTTATTTTTCCTTGTAGGAGAAATGAGGATATCTCGATGTTAGCTCTGAGCTACTTGTGACACTCTCGGAAAAGACAGCTGAGGAGGGAGGATAGGGGGTGATAAGGCTACCATGAAAACTACTCTGATCTGGTACTCGACTCGAGTTGTCGAATTTTATTCAGTTCAGAAGCACAGTTCTAAAAGGCATAATATATCAGATACTGAATCGAACACTTGATGAAGTACATCACCATCGGGCCTGGCTCTCACACTAAGCTTGTCACACACCACCGGGTCTGGGATACATACGCGCTTGTCAAACACCACCGGGTCTGCCACTGATGAGAGAGGGTGGCGGATGAGGAGGCTACCACGACAACTACTCTGGTCTGGTACTCAACTATAGTTGTCGAGATTTATACAATATAAAACAGCTTAGAAAAGCTATCTCGCTTCAGAAACGAGCCTATTAAAGACGTGCGCAGTATCAAATTGGTATGAGATACTAAATCGAACCCTGACGGACATCAGAAAAAATCCTTTCTAGCTTCTGGGAAAATGTGCCAAAGGCCTATACGGCAAGCATATCAAATTATTAACATAATTCAAGGGAATCATCATCTTGTTTTGCCGAGAGGTAAATATTCATTCTGAATCATGACCTTATATACTCGACCAAAAGTTGAAAACTAAATTGTCTACGGCAGAGCAGCCGTGGACAATTTGAGACCTCAGACAACTACTGTCCTAGGCAGAGCAAGCGAACAAGTTTAGATGTTAAACACATCCTCTTACTAAGCTAGTTCCGTCTCGTCAATCTTCTTCGAGCAGACGACTTGGATAGAATTCGGTTCCAAGTGACAACAATACTGTTCCAGCTATATATCACTAATCAAAATCGGAAAAAAGATGGACTCTGGCTTCGGAAAACAAGAATGCTATGGAAGCATACTTAATCATATCCACAATTCCAGTCAACCAACGTTTGATAAACTGTCAATTTCCTACGCTACCGAAAAACAATCATCCATACTAAATACTGAACTTAACTCAACTCGACCAAAAGTTGAAAGAATTGTTTACGGCACAGCAGTCGCACAAATGGCAGGAAACGCAAACTGTAAGAGATTCCATACTCTTGTCAAAGGCAATCTGTTTCACACAGACGACCGAGGTGTTTTACGGTTTAATACAAAAGACAGCACTAAGAACGGAAGAATGGACGCTGGCTTCGGAGAAAAAAAAATCCTACAAAAGAATAATTATCACCAAACATTCATACTGAATTGTATCAAAAGTCGTCTAGGTCAGAGCGGCCGTACAAACCCACGCACAAATGACAATGAACAAACACCACTGTAGAAGAAGTCGAAATCCCCACACAGACGGTGAAAAGAAAACTCCATGTATACAGGACTGGATGTCGCCCTGGCAGTCGTTGCTGTTCTGGACTCTTTTTCAACTCGCAATGGTGATTCGGTGTACTTGACAAGCCGTACGAGGGCGTGACACTGGAGGATTGCGGTGTGCCCAGAACTGCCATACACGAAACTTTTCGCGTTGGCCGCGCAGTCTCACAATTAGCGTCATCAGAAACTTTCCGCCCTGTCTTCGTTTGTCGCAATTGGCCAAATATCGCACCAAGAAAACAAAAAAGAACGGAGACCAGATTACTGTTGCTGATGTTAAGTTTGGGATTGCCCCACTTTACTATTCACGGAAGCAGATCTCGATTTGAAGTGGGACATGGACTCGGCACCCTTCAGCCGCTCTAAATGTAATACAAACAGAAATGTATAGCTCACTCTCGGCTAGATATCGCAGCAGTACCTTTTGACTGCTTTTCGGCTCTTCTTTAATATGTACACTATTTGTCTCATTTGAAATAGGTCATATACGCTTGAGTCAAGAAAACAAGCTATACATAGGGCCTACATGATCGAACCTGACTACGATTTGGGAAAACTTTGACCCAGTATGCAATAATGTTAAACTATTTCAACGTGAATTATATTTCAAATGAGTATGTTGTCATTAACCATTAAAAAGAATTATCTCAGTAACTTCCTTACTTCATGAATAGAAATCAACTCCAAATTTGATTGAAATTGTTGTATTAATTGAATTAACAGTTTCTCAATGAAACCGGGGGCATGAGTAGTATGATCATGTACCGGTAGACACCTTAAATCCTGCCGTTAACACGGGAGTCTATGGCAGGATTCAGGATCGTGACGTCATCAGTCCTGCAGTTAACACGCGAGTCTATGGCAGGATCCATGACGTCATCAAGATGTCGATTGCGCAATACCATCATCGATGGTGCAATAAACGTTTTTGTTCGATATTGTTTATAGAGGTTCTAATCGCGGAGCATGACGGATAAGCCTCATAGACAACAATAGGAGGAGGAAATTTTGAGGATCAGTCGTGGAAATTAATCAATACAAGATTCCATAGAGAACAAAATGAAGAGAAAAAGCAAAAAATATGTAACAGACTCGTAGAACTCTACATAATCAGTAAGCCCCCCCCCCCTTCTGAATTGTCTATGCAGTGGATGGTTGCCGATATTTTCATCGACAAGAGCAGTGTGATTAGGTGCATTGTTGCCATTTTGTGCTACCTTCGTGTTAGTTGGTTGCAGATGTACATAATTATTATTATGTCTATTTTGCCCGTGCTAGGTTCGCTAACTGAATGAGTTAAAAGGGGAATATCTCTCTTTTCCAATATAAACATGTGGGTAGTTTTAGTCTTGGAAATATGGGTTATGAATATTGCTTTATCTTAGGGCTCTACATAGAATTACATGTTGCTTCTTAGGAGTCTTGGCCGGTAATGTGATCTCCGTTGCTTCGTTGTTATTATGACGTTATATCGTTTTAGTTTTTGCCAAATGAATGAGGGAATTATTCTGCTTTCTTCCGTTTATTGCACGTTATTTTTTTTTTTTTGTTTATTGGCCGTATGATAATTTGACGCGATAGTAAAAAACACTTCCATATCGACAGCAAAACTCCCACAGGTACCAAACGATGCGTCATTCAACGAAAATATTGGTCCTAGTGTGGGCTCTTTATTTCTCTGATAAGATTCCTATTGTCGCATGATGCGTTTTTTTTCGCTTAGAGCAATTATGCGCTCTTAATTTGCAAATAGTAAAATGCGCTTTAATCCCCATCCCCCATTGTTGTTTTTCACGTGCTAAGATTTAGCTCTCAAATTACATGCTCTTTCCTATTTCATGAGAGGTTTGTCATTATGTCACTTAGGAATGTTACAAACCTGAACCCCCACCTCGACCAGTACTGTACAGTCCCTTTAAACTCTGTTGAGGCACGCAGGTCTACACAAGCAGCCACCAATTCTCTGTGATTGTCTACAACTTGAGCGTTACGTACGACTGTACTCTGTTGGTATTATATCTCCAGTGACTGTATATCTCGCATATTATAGTTACCTAAATCAAGATTGCTATTGATAGTAACCGCTATACTCATATTCCCAGTTGTACCTGCTGTTGCGTCTTTAGATTGATCATGATTACACAATTTGAATTCATGTTCAAGTGCACAGGTCGTGCTGCGTTTGATGTCCATGGTTTCATGGCAGAAAGATCATTCCATCAGGGATTCACAACTTCTGTGAAAACGGATTTTGCGGATGGCGTTGGTGAACATTAACACCTACACATCAGCTAACTATACTTGTCACGTATTAAAGCCTACTTCTTCAACATTTCCTCTGAAGATAATCTTCTATAGCGGTAGATCAAGTTCTGCGTTAAATAGGGTGGTTCTATGGTGTGTTTTCTTTTTGTCATACGCGAGCGTGCGCCCCTATTGTACACTGTAAACATGGTATTGTTTTCGATGTATATTGCCCAGTGACAAGAATTTTCCCCACAAAGACAGAAACAACGATGAAAGGGGATGTCATTAGCTTCATCAGTCCTAACAAGGCGATCAGAAAACGTCACATTACAGTTGAGTAGTTTTTATACCTCTCAAACTTTGATATTACTTCGTAACTGTGTGAAAAACCATGCTCGCATGACGTAACAACCGACCCCCGTCATTAATGTTGAGTCGTGTTTTTGAGGTGCAGAAGGCAACATGCGTGATTTCGAATAGACATTTCCTTGTGAAAAACAAATTAAATCTCAGGTTTTGTCTTCTTAGACAACAGTTACATAATTGCTTTGTTCTTTTCTATCATAATAAATTCATGTTATGTCCATTAAGAAATATATATATATATATATATATATATATATATATATATAATATATATATATCCTCCATCCACAGAAACCTGCGATTCCAGTAATGTACTGTATGAATATATACTAGTAGTATATTGAATATATAGTATATTTATATAACTGTATGACGCAAGATAAAAAAAAATGATAATGTATTGGAATATCGCATGACATCATTAAAAAGTGTCACGATATTGATGTTCAGAAAAAAGAAACCAACGACAGAAGAAGCGTTGAGTTACCCAGATTAATCAAGTTCATGTTGGAAGTGATATTATCGTTGTAACGCCAGTGTGTCGTTAGTACAAGATGGCGACCTGATTTGTTCAATAATATACATTGACTCAACGCATGGAGCAAGAAAATCTTGTCAGTCACACTCAGGTTATCACGCTAGTTTCATGGTTTGCGTATGATTGTAAATGTTACCAATCCGTGAAGGGGATTGTTATACAGGTATGTTTAATACACCAACTATACTGCTGATGAAGAAAAAAGTCTCCAACTGCACAGTCACCAAGAAGACAATAGACACTCGATCGTAATTTGAGTTAAATTATGTAGTGGGACTGGATTTTGTTTGTTTGTTGTTTTTTAATCATCAATCGCACTTCATTTTTTATTTGTTCGTTTTATCACGTGACCGTCTGACACTTGTCTGTCGTTGAATATTCAAGCTATGTGCGCGAAAATCACACAACCTATAGCTGTCAGATATCATTCTTCGTAAGTTCATTCGATTTTTTGCTTTATCACGTGACCGTTGACACCCACCGTCCTTCGTTGAATATGCTGTATAGGTATTGACCTACAACTGTACACAGGAGATTGGCGAGTACACGTACAAAAAATCAATCTCGATTGTTTTTCTTACAGTACGGTGTCAGTTCTATACATGGTGGAATATCATTAATTAACTCATTCTACTATCTGAAATACAAACAGGTACTTTGTATAAGTTCCTCTTAGACTTTCGGCATATTCGTAACCCTTTGGTTTTCTACTCTTCGAGACGCGGGTCATGTCGGGTCAGGTTGAGACGATGTGAGTCATCTTCCTTGGCCCTCAGTGGACTGCGCAATCGCTCATAGATCTCTCTGCCCCGCCATCAATCGATAAATCCGCACAAGACTTACAATCATTGCTCAAAAGACAGAAGATTTGGCATAACCACGCTCGACTGACTACATCTCCCGTGCAACACACACTTTGCGTGTTTAACCGACATTCTACCACGTTTACTCTGGAGGTCTCCCTCATCTCTTTGTCTCTCTTGCTTTCCTCTTCCACTCAGCCCACACAAAAAAGGAAGTCAATACATTATTACTATGTAATAACTGTTAAAACAGAGTACGGGTACTGACAACATATCACCAAGCATTGCTAGCAAGGAGACATGACAGAAAGAGACTATATACAATGTACTTGATTCATAGGCCTATCGATATGTCATTCAATGTTGCCCGATAGGACCTATTTGGCACGTGAAAATGTGGAGTGTAACCAACTTTCAGGTTTCATAACGGATCATTTTACATTTTCTTTATACACAGTAAATATATTCCCTCACCCTGATTATTCGCGAGCTACACGTCTTTCGTCTACGAATTCTTCTATATTGGTGGATCTCTATAAGCAACCAGCCTGATAAAATGGTGATCCCGAACTATTTGTGATTTTTAGATGCTTGAAGGCCTAGTTCAAAGACAATGAATAGAAACCATCAGGTATAATTATATCCGTCCGTTAGATCATCCCGCAAAGTAAAACTAACCACCCTCTGAAAAGTAATCGCCACTTTTTTGCTTCACGACAGAATCTTCGAAGTAGGTCATGCTATGTATTATGTTGAAATAATTGCTGGTAGATGTCAACCCTTGGTATAGTACACGGGTGGATGCGAGAGTCATCACTAAAGGCTGATCTGTATACAGTGCTGTCTGTGTAGCATTCCTCCAACAAATCAATACCATCTACACTAATCCCTGCATTCGAATTCCCCGCTTGTGTGTTCGCTCTTCGCGACGTTCTATTGTATCAATTTGCTTTGCATCGATCTCTTTAGGAGCCCTTGTGCTTACAGTTTGGTAGCTCCATGGTTACGGGTCTTCACTCTCTCACCCAACCCCTTCACCGGAACGGGGGACAGTTTACTCTCTCTTCTTGTCCGGACAAGTTTTGACAGGTAGTCCGTGATAGAACTCTCTTGGTAGCACTGAGTGAAGGAGATGCATAAATAGGAGTGGGGCTTCTTCGTCATTTTACTTTCAACCACTACACGCTGATACTATATATGTCGAACACCAAGACGTTTATACTGGTAAGTCACATACGTTCGGGAATTTTTACATGCATTCTAACTTGCCTATCATGTACTGTGCTATAATTTTCAACGCTATTACGGCTGCACTCAATCACAGGTCTGGTGGTTGTATGGGCGTAGCTAGATCCTGGTTGTCACGTGCCTAACATAACAGGTGACATGTATACTGATGTGCGCATACTTTCTCACCTTCGGGAGAAACATTTTATGGAATGCTAGAATTTAGTTATCGTTGTGTATGTACGTTTGTTAAGTGGATTAGGAGGCAACACCTCTGCATAATCATATCATTCAACAGAACAAAGTATACTGGAAACCCGGAAATCTCTTTGTCTCATCAAAGTACATGTAGGCCTACATGAAGTAGCATAGAACACAAAATGGAACGTACGTAGAGTATGGTTCATTATGAAAGAGATGTAAATAAGACTGTTAAAAATACGAACGAGCACTAATAGATGGACGAAAATTTTATAAACAATTTGAGTACAGTTCGATGTTGTAGGGTGGGTTACCTTAATGGGTAGCTATATCTCCCCTGTTGTGTTACTGTTTTAACTTTATGTCAGTTTAAAAGTGCATCGTATGGTACGAGTACAACATTCGAACCTGATAGATATGAGCAGTCATTTCGACGATTGTTTTTGGATTTTTTTTTTGTTTTGTCATCCGAAATACAAGGTTTGATAAAAATGTGTACGTCATTTTTCTTAACATGACCAAAGTGACACCTTGCAAAACACTGCAGAGATTTGATGATTTTGATGACGAAAACAAAGTAAATGCTTTGTTTCTAGTTATTGCTTGTTACATGTTGTTCTGACTGTGATGTTTTAGTAACTGTGAGAGGTGCGTGGTCGCCACAATTACTTGATTACACGCTGATATTTGGAGAAGGTATTGTTAGTGATTCTATGAATATTATATCATGGTGTACCACGCATGAGTACATATCACATACCCCGAAATATCGATTACCAACGAGTCTTGTGACGACACGACTTATCCACCATTTCGTTATGTATCGCTTATGATATCACATTTTTTTTTCTCGTTAATAACAGCGGTGGATTTAAGTACGTGGTAGATCCTGATCGGAGCTCATTTGCTGATCAACCGTCGTCCCGTGAACATCGACACAACGAACTCCCCTTCAGTGGCACTTGACGAAGGGTCTATGGTACATCTCTCTTCTCGTAGAAAGCGTACTATTGCGTGGTGACAGCTTGTCTTGGATGTTTGTTGTTGCCATGGAGACTATGAAAACAATGAAATTTCGTTCATAGTTAACGGCGGTGGATTTAAATACGAGGTAGAACTTGATCGGAGCTCATTTGCTGATCAACCGTCATGCCGTGAACATCGACACAACGAACTCTCCTTCAGTGGCACTTGGCGAATCGTCTACAGCACATCCCCCTTCTCGTAGAAAGCGTATTGCTTGGCGACGGTTTGTCTTGGATGTTTGTTGTTGCCATGGAGACTATGAAAACAATGAAATTTCGTTCATAGTTAACGGCGGTGGATTTAAATACGAGGTAGAACTTGATCGGAGCTCATTTGCTGATCAACCGTCATGCCGTGAACATCGACACAACGAACTCTCCTTCAGTGGCACTTGGCGAATCGTCTACAGCACATCCCCCTTCTCGTAGAAAGCGTATTGCTTGGCGACGGTTTGTCTTGGATGTTTGTTGTTGCCATGGAGACTATGAAAACAATGAAATTTCGTTCATAGTTAACGGCGGTGGATTTAAATACGAGGTAGAACTTGATCGGAGCTCATTTGCTGATCAACCGTCGTCCCGTGAACATCAACACAACGAAGTCTTCTTCAGTGGTTCTTCATTTGACCGACGCTCTATACTGTACATTCCCCTAGCTCCCTGTAGAAAGTTTATCAGCGGTAACAGTACATCTTGGATTTCTTCTGTTACCATGGAAAGTATGGAGCCAATGGAGCTGGACACAACGTTTGATTGTGATGTGTGTGAAGCTGTATTCACCACAAAATCAAATATGTTACGTCATAAACGTATGTTCCACGGTCAACGGATATTGTACGTGTGCAACACTTGTGGGACCACTTTCACTCGGATGGATAACCTGAGACATCACGAGAAGAAGATGCATGCCATAACTACTCGAGGAGAGGATGAACAAAGATTCGACTGCTCCCATTGTAAAGCGAGATTCGTGACGAAAAAGCATTTAAACGAACACATCAAGAGGATGCATCGTTCTTCGGATACATACTGTTGCCACATTTGCGGACAAGTGTTCGACCGGAAGAAGCCCTTTATGAGACACATCAAACATCATCGAGTAAACATATCAACATCGACAAAATGTGTCAAGAGAGACGATCCCCTCGAAGAGGGTAAGTACTGGAAATGTGTTATCATTCATGTTAGTTATGAAGGAAAGGAAAAATAATAGGGTAAAGCAATGAAATCATCCGATATATGTACTTTCAGAAACCGAATCGATTGCGTGATTGTGCTATATGTAAGGTGACAGTGAATGAATATAAGAATATCAGTGGTAATACTGAAAATGATAATGACAGATGATATGGTACTCTTGATAATGTCATGAGACGAACAATTTCGTAATTTTTCACCCTGATGATGTCCTCATGCTGCACTAACTATGATACCCTTTCCGTAAAATTAAAAAGAAGAAATATATATCAGCGCCATTTAGGGACTGTAAGAGTGGTCTGTATGTACGTATACATCGTGCGAATTGTACATTGGTTTTATGTGCATTGCCATGCGCATATTATTCTCTTGTTATATCGATATAACAAGAGAATAACATAACAAGAGGACAATATGTAATAATTGTAATAGTATAATTATGATAATATAATGATAAATTCAATTCAATTCAATTTGATATAGGTTTATTGACAAAAGGAACATGCAGCTCAATAGCTGAACTTGTTCATTTTACAATTAAAATACATATACGACATTGTAATATATATATATATATATATATATATATACAAATGTAGTTGAAATAGGGTATCAAAATGGATACTGAGTGAATATAACGGAAACACTGTTCAGGACCTGTACAAACAGACGAAACCTTCATATTTCAACCCGGTCTCAAATCCTTGACCTTGGGCCCCAGACCCAGAGATTACCAAGAAAGTCATCGACAAAAAAGTACATGCATTAAAAAAATGTATAAAAAATATATACATATAAATATATTAAAAATATATAAAAATATGATATATAACAAGAGGACAATATTATGTTATTGTTCTTTCCATATGTATTTTTCAAGTAGTAGTATAATAAGTATGTTTAAGTTAAATTTGTTACTTTACTGCTTTTTGTTTTGCATATAGTATACACAGAGTATGCAATGATTTTGTTTAGCCTATCTAATATTATTGAATGTCAATTATTACGCCACTTTTTATCTCTGGAAACATGTTTTGAGGGAACATTTTAATTATTTATTTTCGATTGTTTTGAAATTGTATACATGTACAGATATTTGAAAGGTCTAATATAATTGTATGATGATAATATTCGTATTATTAATTTCATTATTATTTGTTTTTTGGTATATCTTATTGATTAGGGAATTGCTTAGGGAGTGTTGGACCCTGCGAACTTCCCCAACATATCGATCCAGACGGATGTCTTGGAAGAATCTACAAGGAGCACTGGTGCCACATCAAAGACAGACAGTCTGTTGGAAGAGTCTACCGCTGGTACAATTTTCATCTGCCTGCTCTGAACAATGACGTGCTGAGAGAGAAAGCCGTGGCAGTGTTCAACCTTCAATCTACGGCATTCAAAATCAACGCATCCTATGGATTTGTTTTATTCAATAATGAAACGAACGAATGTAGGCATTATTATGCCAGTAGAAACACAAAATTGTTTGACGCACCTTTCCTCGTTAGAGATACAACCTCGTTTCGGAAATTCACGGATGTTTTCTTGGGTGAAGATGCATTGGAATATGCGCGTTCCCTTCGCCCAGATTCTAAATGGGTGGTTCAGCATATCACCAATGTAACGTTTTACATCTCGCGCCTTACAGATCATCCTATTGGAAAGAGCGTAGATCTCCCCTCGTATATAAGTCAGAACAAAGCCATCGTTTCACTGTCAAAAAATCAAAACAGTGGGCATTCCTACGACGATAACTTGTGTCTTTTTAGATGTATCGCACTGGCAAAAGGTTGTGATAGTAAGTCACTAGAAAAGATGAGCAAGGCATTGTTCGTCCGGTATTGTCAAGATACTCCAGTGCAGGAATTTAAGGGGGTCAAATTGAGCGAGCTCCATAAGATCGAGGAATTATTTCAGGTCAATGTCGTTGTTTATGAATTACACCCTGTACATCCCACTGAAGAATGTGATGAGGATGATGGAGAAATAGATCAGGTCACGGCGACGCTTGTTCGACGTAGTATGGACAAATATGACAATACCATGTTTGTTAATCTCTATGGCAACCATTTCAGCTATATCACAGATATTGAGCGCTACTGTCAGAGTTACCAGTGTCGAAAATGTAGCAAACTGTGGAAAACAAGGAGAAGTTTGCTCCGCCACGAAACAACTTGCAATGCTTCGGGAACTTCGTTCATCTTTCCCAAAGGTATGTCTACGTTTCACAATCCTCCAACCATCTGGGAGGAATTGGCGGATGAGAGAATCGACGCCGATGAAAGTCGGAGATTCTTCCCTTTCTTCGCGACATTCGATATGGAATGTTATCTTGAAAGAGTGGAGAGCAAACCAGACATACCGACGGGTAAACTCCAATACACCAGCAGGCATATCCCCATGAGCGTAAGTGTAAATTCAAACGTGCCCGGGTATGAGGAGCCTTTTTGTCTTGTGTCTGACGGAGATCCACAAAAATTGATCGATGATATGGTCACGTATCTATTAGAAGTAAGTCAAAGCTCACTGTCTCAACTGAAGTCTGATTACGCAGATATCATCGAGATGTTGGAAGAAAAGACGACGAAACTAACAAAACAACTTGAGAGTGAGATGGATGACCAAAAAGCTAAAAAACCTACACATCTCATCAAACTGAAAGATAAATTTGAAAACTATTTGTCCGAACTACCCGTGGTTGGCTTCAATTCCGGTAGATACGATATCAACGCGATTAAACAGTATCTCTACCCCGCTCTCTTGCAAAAAGACCCGGTCAATTATGTCATCAAAAGGAATCATAACCACATGGCTCTTAAGACTGGCAATCTCCAATTTCTTGATATTACAAATTTTCTCGCTCCGGGCTTCTCGTACGCCGCATTTCTCAAAGCCTATGACTGTGAGGAGAGTAAGGGTTACTTTCCTCACGGTTGGGTTGATTCACTCGACAAACTAGAAGAACGTCAGCTACCACCAATAGAGGCCTTCCAAGATAATCTTAACGGTAAACAGTTTTCCTATGAACAGTACTTGCACTGCCAGAGTGTTTGGAAGAACAATAACATGACGTGTCTCAAGGACTACCTTATATGGTATAATAATTTAGATGTTACACCTTTCATCGAAGCGATCGAGAAAATGCGTGCCTTCTATCGAGGTCTGACAGTCGACCTATTTAAAGATGGCATTTCGGTTCCTGGTCTTACCATGAAATATCTTATGAAGTGTAGCCCAGACGCCCACTTCAGTCTCATTTCTGACAAAGACAAAGACCTCTACTATACCTTTCGAGATAATCTAGTTGGAGGACCCTCCATCATCTTCCACCGTTACCACGAACGTGGTGTAACCCAAATTCGTGGAGGTAAGTTTTGTCAAAAAGTGATTGGTTTCGATGCCAATGCCCTCTATCTTTGGGCGATAATGCAACATATGCCGACGGGACAATATTCTAGACGAAAACTGGAGAACAATTTTAAGTCAGAATCCAAACATCCCATTGCCCAAGAGTGGTTGCAGTACGAAGCGCATCGCCGAGGCATTCACATACGCCATGCCGGGAACAACACAGAGAAAAGACTAGGCCCCCTTCAATTGCCAGTAGATGGATTCTGCTCCAAAACTAAACAAGTCTTCGAATTTAACGGATGTTACTTTCACGGTCATCCCTGTCATCTGACAAAGGGTCAAACACAAAACCAGAAACTGGGGAAATCAATGAATGATTTGTTAAAGAAAACCGAAGAAAAGCGGAGATATATCGAAAGTCTAGGTTATGAATGCGTCTCCATCTGGGAGTGTGAGTATCGAGATAGGCGCAAAATTGATCCTGAACTCAGTGCGTTCCTCTCCGAAAACTTCCCCTCTCCCAAGTTCCGTCGTGGAATGACTCAAGATCAAATTTTAACCGCCATTACAAACGGAACACTCTTTGGCTTTGTACAGTGCGATATCCATGTCCCTGAAAAGCTTAAGCAGTCCTTTTCAGAGATGTGTCCTATCTTCAAGAATGTCAATATTTGCAGAGAGGACATTGGAGACCTCATGCAATCGTACGCTAACGAGCACGGAATCATGAATACTCCTCGTCGCAGTCTGATCGGGAGTATGTTTGGTGAAAACATACTGTTGTACACCCCTCTGCTGCGATGGTATCTCAGTCATGGTTTGGTGGTTACGAAAATCTATCAGTTTGTCGAGTTTGAATCCAAGGCGTGTTTTAGAGATTTTGGTGAGAAAGTGTCTGACGCACGGCGAGCTGGAGACCTAGATCCTTCAAAGAAAATCATCGCGGATACGATGAAATTGATCGGAAACTCATCGTATGGCAAGACAATTACAAACAAACTGAAGCATCGAAACGTCAAAATCTGCGATGAAAACAAAGCTGAGAGGTACATTAACAACATTCTTTATCGAGACTTGAATCCGATAGGGGAAGACTGTTACGAAGTCGACTTAGCAAAACAGAAAATAAAACTAGATCTTCCCGTGCAAATTGGCCACGCTGTGTACCAGTTGGCAAAACTACGCATGCTCCAATTCTATTATGACTTTCTTCTAAAATATATTGACCCATCGGACTTCCAGCTGTGTGAGATGGATACCGATTCAGCTTATATGGCTATTTCTGGCGACTCCATAGACAACATTGTCAAACCACACATGCGACAGGAATATGAAGCTGACAAATGCAATTGGTTCCCGAGAAACGACACACCAGAAGTAGCCAGGCATGATAAGCGTACTCCTGGGTTATTCAAAGTTGAGTGGGAGGGTGATGGAATCGTGGCACTTTGTAGTAAGACCTACTACTGCTTCGGTGCAACTGATAAATTCAGCTGCAAGGGAGTCAGTAAGAAACAGAATGTTATTACCAAAGATGTGTACCTGGAGGTTCTGAGATCTAGAACAGCATCTGGTGGTGTGAATACCGGTTTTCGTGTCGTTGACAATGGTATCTCCACCTACTCCCAGGCCAGAAATTCCTTCTCCTATTTCTACCCGAAACGAAAGGTGCTCGAAGATAATGTTTCTACGACCTACCTGGATATCTAAGTGTGTCGGAAAGATAGTTATAACTTTCACGAATCAAACTGCGTGGAGTTAAGTGTGTCATGCCTAATACATATTATACATGGGATTAATAAATGATCAACGTGACCAAGTTATCCTCAACCACTGTCCATCTTCTTAGTACTACTTTCTGTGAACAAAGGAAATAATTTGACAGTGGGAGTTATTTAAGATGATAAGCGCGCGATATCCATTCATTTTCCTCATGATTTCATCCGTGAATTACTTGTCATATAATTATTATGATTTTCATTTTTTTTAATGTACATACATGTAAATAAATATGTGAAGAATGACACCTTACGGTATGTCATTCATTATACAAACTTTGCTTATTGCAGGTATCAAAATCCTGCAAGAAAATTGAACGAAGCAAAGTAAATCAATACAGTCTATAACGACTTCTGTCAAGACTGAGAATTTATGTTGCATATGTGATTATAAAATCGTTATTGATGTGATCATATCTGATTCACTGAGGATATGTGAAGGTTACTAACGATATAACCAAACATATCCAATGAGTTATTTCTATCAAAGTCCGACCAAGGAGGTACAAGCAACCACCTCCCTGACTGATTGAAAATCAAATCTAGTATACATATACGTGCACCACATTTCCGAACGAGTTGTAAGCTCTAACCTGTTTTCTTCCAATATTTATGGTTATTTATACAAGTATATTTGTCGCATTTTATGTCAATGCCTGAAAGTTGAATTAAGTACAAACAGAGAAACAAACAAATAAACTTTGTGTGAATTTCGTCATTTCGAGGGTGTCGTCCACATGATCATGCTGCTGTCGTGGTGGGGGTGTTTGTGTGTGTGCTTGAACTGTAACGGTAAAGCGTTGAAGAAAGTCGAAGTAGAAAGTGAACGCGACAAATAGATGTGGGAGAGTTCCAGAGTACACTAAACGTGACAGAATGTCGGTAAAACAGCGGCTATCACAAAGTGTGTGTAGTTGGGAGAAACGAGGATTGGTATCGTGAATACCATGCATACATTTATATGTACAGATAGTTCATACAATCATTTCTCGTATACACAAACCATGAAATTAGCGTGATAACCCGAGTGTGACTGACAAGATTTTCTTGCTCCATGCGTTGAGTCAATGTATATTATTGAACAAATCAGGTCGCCATCTTGTACTAACGACACACTGGCGTTACAACGATAATGTCACTTCCAACATGAACTTGATTAATCTGGGTAACTCAACGCTTCTTCTGTCGTTGGTTTCTTTTTTCTGAACATCAATATCGTGACACTTTTTAATGATGTCATGCGATATTCCAATACATTATCAGTTTTTTTTTTATCTTGCGTCATACAGTTATATAAATATACTATATATTCAATATACTACTAGTATATATTCATACAGTACATTACTGGAATCGCAGGTTTCTGTGGATGGAGGATATATATATATATATATATATATATATATATATATTATATATATATAGATATATATATATATATATATATATATATATATATATATTCTTAATGGACATAACATGAACTTAATTATGATAGAAAAGAACAAAGCAATTATGTAACTGTTGTCTAAGAAGACAAAACCTGACATTTAATTTGTTTTTCACAAGGAAATGTCTATTCGAAATCACGCATGTTGCCTTCTGCACCTCAAATACACGACTCAACATTAATGACGGGGGTCGGTTGTTACGTCATGCGAGCATGGTTTTTCACACAGTTACGAAGTAATATCAAAGTTTGAGAGGTATAAAAACTACTCAACTGTAATGTGACGTTTTCTGATCGCCTTGTTAGGACTGATGAAGCTAATGACATCCCCTTTCATCGTTGTTTCTGTCTTTGTGGGGAAAATTCTTGTCACTGGGCAATATACATCGAAAACAATACCATGTTTACAGTGTACAATAGGGGCGCACGCTCGCGTATGACAAAAAGAAAACACACCATAGAACCACCCTATTTAACGCAGAACTTGATCTACCGCTATAGAAGATTATCTTCAGAGGAAATGTTGAAGAAGTAGGCTTTAATACGTGACAAGTATAGTTAGCTGATGTGTAGGTGTTAATGTTCACCAACGCCATCCGCAAAATCCGTTTTCACAGAAGTTGTGAATCCCTTATGGAATGATCTTTCTGCCATGAAACCATGGACATCAAACGCAGCACGACCTGTGCACTTGAACATGAATTCAAATTGTGTAATCATGATCAATCTAAAGACGCAACAGCAGGTACAACTGGGAATATGAGTATAGCGGTTACTATCAATAGCAATCTTGATTTAGGTAACTATAATATGCGAGATATACAGTCACTGGAGATATAATACCAACAGAGTACAGTCGTACGTAACGCTCAAGTTGTAGACAATCACAGAGAATTGGTGGCTGCTTGTGTAGACCTGCGTGCCTCAACAGAGTTTAAAGGGACTGTACAGTACTGGTCGAGGTGGGGGTTCAGGTTTGTAACATTCCTAAGTGACATAATGACAAACCTCTCATGAAATAGGAAAGAGCATGTAATTTGAGAGCTAAATCTTAGCACGTGAAAAACAACAATGGGGGATGGGGATTAAAGCGCATTTTACTATTTGCAAATTAAGAGCGCATAATTGCTCTAAGCGAAAAAAAACGCATCATGCGACAATAGCAATCTCATCACAGAAATAAAGAGCCCACACTAGGACCAATATTTTCGTTGAATGACACATCGTTTGGTACCTGTGGGAGTTTTGCTGTCGATATGGAAGTGTTTTTTACTATCGCGTCAAATTATCATACGGCCAATAAACAACAACAACAAAAAAAAATAACGTGCAATAAACGGAAGAAAGCAGAATAATTCCCTCATTCATTTGGCAAAAACTAAAACGATATAACGTCATAATAACAACGAAGCAACAGAGATCACATTACCGGCCAAGACTCCTAAGAAGCAACATGTAATTCTATGTAGAGCCCTGAGATAAAGCAATATTCATAACCCATATTTCCAAGACTAAAACTACCCACATGTTTATATTGGAAAAGAGAGATATTCCCCTTTTAACTCATTCAGTTAGCGAACCTAGCACGGGCAAAATAGACATAATAATAATTATGTACATCTGCAACCAACTAACACGAAGGTAGCACAAAATGGCAACAATGCACCTAATCACACTGCTCTTGTCGATGAAAATATCGGCAACCATCCACTGCATAGACAATGCAGAAGGGGGCTTACTGATTATGTAGAGTTCTACGAGTCTGCTACATATTTTTGGCTTTTTCTCTTCATTTTGTTCTCTATGGAATCTTGTATTGATTAATTTCCACGACTGATCCTCAAAATTTCCTCCTCCTATTGTTGTCTATGAGGCTTATCCGTCATGCTCCGCGATTAGAACCTCTATAAACAATATCGAACAACTACAACAATTGATTATTGCACCATCGATGATGGTATTGCGCAATCGACATCTTGATGACGTCATGGATCCTGCCATAGACTCGCGTGTTAACTGCAGGACTGATGACGTCACGATCCTGAATCCTGCCATAGACTCCCGTGTTAACGGCAGGATTTAAGGTGTCTACCGGTACATGATCATACTACTGGCATGCTGCCGTTCGTTTTGAAACGCCTTTGTACAATGAGCTCTTGAATTGTGTAATGTCGGTATATTTGCAAATGTTTCATCGTGTAACAATGCTGCATTTGGCGATTAAATTCATGTAAATGTTACAAAATCCTTGAGCATGACTGATTGCGTTTTTGTTCTGTTTGTTCCTCACAATTACTTTCTGCTGCATATCGCAGGGTTAGGTAAATCCTGTTTGTCAATTACGTGTATACTATTCCTTCTCAAGATGTACATGAATCATACCTCATAGTCAACATTCTGGCATACTAACACTTAAATATGCAAACGCCTTCTGTGTTCATCAGGAGAGCACGAATTGTTATTCAAGAAAACTCAGTGAAAAAAAAAATGACTTTCAAGAGGTTTTCTTATTTGCCCGATTTTCTTGTGAGTCACAAAATGCAATCACTGACATGACTGACGTTAAACTGCCTAAAAGCGTTTCAGTCACTCTCTGATTTATTAGAATGGGGAAGGAAGAAACACACACTGCATTTCAGACACTTTCTACAAGGCATTCATTCAGTAGGGGCACTTTGAGATTATGTTGTCTGTACCTACTACTTTTTCATGTTAATGTTTCTGTTTAAAGGCATTATTTAATGGTAGATGATGAAACACAACCCTAGCTTTAGTGCTTCAAAATAGCTCTGGAATATTAGTTAAGGATAGAAACAACTAATGTAAATATTTGAATCAGTATAATCAATGTCCAGTATTGTTAAATATACAAAATGTCAACAATATTTATGATGAAAATGTTTCTGGACCAAAGCCATTTGCAGTTATATGGTTTAGTAAGAAAATAGTGATATTCCTTATATCTTAGGCTTTATTGCTAAAGTTGTACAGGGTAGGTTGTTTTGTGATACGATTGAAGTACACATAATATGCATCAAATGTGATATTTAGAACATTTATAAATCACTGCACTCAGTGAAAATATACCTTTAAAATTTGTACATGGTGTGGTCGAAAATATTTTATTTTTCCTTGTAGGAGAAATGAGGATATCTCGATGTTAGCTCTGAGCTACTTGTGACACTCTCGGAAAAGACAGCTGAGGAGGGAGGATAGGGGGTGATAAGGCTACCATGAAAACTACTCTGATCTGGTACTCGACTCGAGTTGTCGAATTTTATTCAGTTCAGAAGCACAGTTCTAAAAGGCATAATATATCAGATACTGAATCGAACACTTGATGAAGTACATCACCATCGGGCCTGGCTCTCACACTAAGCTTGTCACACACCACCGGGTCTGGGATACATACGCGCTTGTCAAACACCACCGGGTCTGCCACTGATGAGAGAGGGTGGCGGATGAGGAGGCTACCACGACAACTACTCTGGTCTGGTACTCAACTATAGTTGTCGAGATTTACACAGTATAAAACAGCTTGCAAAAGCTATCTCGCTTCAGAAACGAGCCTATTAAAGACGTGCGCAGTATTAAATTGGTATGAGATACTGAATCGAACCCTGACGGACATCAGGAAAAAATCCTTTCTAGCTTAAGGGAAAATGTGCCAAAGGCCTATACGGCAAGCATATCAAATTATTAACACAATTCAAGGGAATCATCATCTTGTTTTGCCGAGAGGTAAATATTCATTCTGAATCATGACCTTATATACTCGACCAAAAGTTGAAAACTAAATTGTCTACGGCAGAGCAGCCGTGGACAATTTGAGAGCTCAGACAACTACTGTCCTAGGCAGAGCAAGCGAACAAGTTTAGATGTTAAACACATCCTCTTACTAAGCTAGTTCCGTCTCGTCAATCTTCTTCGAGCAGACGACTTGGATAGAATTCGGTTCCAAGTGACAACAATACTGTTCCAGCTATATATCACTAATCAAAATCGGAAAAAAAGATGGACTCTGGCTTCGGAAAACAAGAATGCTATGGAAGCATACTTAATCATATCCACAATTCCAGTCAACCAACGTTTGATAAACTGTCAATTTCCTACGCTACCGAAAAACAATCATCCATACTAAATACTGAACTTAACTCAACTCGACCAAAAGTTGAAAGAATTGTTTACGGCACAGCAGTCGCACAAATGGCAGGAAACACAAACTGTAAGAGATTCCATACTCTTGTCAAAGACAATCTGTTTCACACAGACATCCGAGGTGTTTTACGGTTTAATACAAAAGACAGCACTACGAACGGAAGAATGGACGCTGGCTTCGGAGAAAAAAAAATCCTACAAAAGAATAATTATCACCAAACATTCATACTGAATTGTATCAAAAGTCGTCTAGGTCAGAGCGGCCGTACAAACCCACGCACAAATGACAATGAACAAACACCACTGTAGAAGAAGTCGAAATCCCCACACAGACGGTGAAAAGAAAACTCCATGTATACAGGACTGGATGTCGCCCTGGCAGTTGTTGCTGTTCTGGACTCCTTTGTCTACTCGCAATGGTGATTCGGTGTACTTGACAAGCCGTACGAGGGCGTGACACTGGAGGATTGCGGTGTGCCCAGAACTGCCATACACGAAACTTTTCGCGTTGGCCGCGCAGTCTCACAATTAGAGTCATCAGAAAATTTCCGCCCTGTCTTCGTTTGTCGCAATTGGCCAAATATCGCACCAAGAAAACAAAAAAGGACGGAGACCAGATTACTGTTGCTGATGTTAAGTTTGGGATTGCCCCACTTTACTATTCGCGGAAGCAGATCTCGATTTGAAGTGGGACATGGACTCGGCAGCCTTCAGCCGCTCTAAATGTAATACAAACAGAAATTTATAGCTCACTCTCGGCTAGATATCGCAGCAGTACCTTTTGACTGATTTTAGCTCTTCTTTAACATGTACACTATTTGTCTCATTTGAAATAGGTCATATACGCTTGAGTCAAAAAAACAAGCTATACATAGGGCCTACATGATCGAACCTGACTACGATTTGGGAAAACTTTGACCCAGTATACAATAATGTTAAACTATTTCAACGTGAATTATGTTTCAAATCAGTATATTGTCATTAACCATTAAAAAGAATTATCTCAGTAACTTAACTACTTCATAAATAAAAATCAACTCCAAATTTGATTGAAATTGTTGTATTAATTGAAATAGCAGTTTCTGAATGAAACCGGGGAATGCTGCCGTTGGTTTTGAAACGCCTTTGTACATTGAGCTCTTGAATTGTGTAATGTCGGTATATTTGCAAATGTTTTATCGTGTAACAATGCTGCATTTGACGATTAAATTCATGTAAATGTTACAAAAACCTTGAGCATTACTGATTGCGTTTTTGTTCTGTTTGTTCCTCACAATTACTTTCTGCTGCATATCGCAGGGTTAGGTAAATCCTGTTTGTCAATTACGTGTATACTATTCCTACTCAAGATGTACATGAATCATACCTCATAGTCAACATTCTGGCATACTAACACTTAAATATGTAAACGCCTTCTGTGTTCATCAGGAGAGCACGAATTGTTATTCAAGAAAACTCAGTGAAAAAAAATCACGTTCAAGAGGTTTTCTTATTGGCCCGATTTTCTTGTGAGTCACAAGTTGCAATCACTGACATGACTGACGTTAAACTGCCTAAAAGCGTTTCAGTCACTCTCTGATTTATTAAAATGAGGAAGGAAGAATCACACAATGCATTTCAGACACTTTCTACAAGGCATTCATTCAGTAGGGGCACTTTGAGATTATGTTGTCTGTACCTACTACTTTTTCATGTTAATGTTTCTGTTTAAAGGCATTATTTAATGGTAGATGATGAAACACAACCCTAGCTTTAGTGCTTCAAAATAGCTCTTGAATATTAGTTAGGGATGGAAACAACTAATGTAAGTATTTGAATCAGTATAATCAATGTCCAGTTTTGTTAAATGTACAACATGTAAACAATATTTGTGATAAAAGTGTTTCTGGACCAAAACCATCTGCGGTTATGGTATAGTGAGAAAATTATGATATTTCCTTATATCTTAGGCCTTATTTCAAGAATTTTACAGTTTAGGTTGTTTTGTGATACGATTGAAGTACACATATGCATCAAATGTGATATTTCGAACATCTTTTAAATCACTGCATTCAGTGAAAATGTACCTTTAAAATTTGTACACGGTGTCTTCGAAATATTTCATTTTCCCTTGTGGAAGAAATTAGGATATCTCGATGTTAGCTCTGAGCTACTTGTGACACTCTCGGAAAAGACAGCTGAGGAGGGAGGATAGGGGGTGATAAGGCTACCATGAAAACTACTCTGATCTGGTACTCGACTCGAGTTGTCGAAATTTATTCAGTTCAGAAGCACAGTTCTAAAAGGCATAATATATCAGATACTGAATCGAACACTTGATGAAGTACATCACCATCGGGCCTGGTTCACACACTAAGCTTGTCAAACACCACCGGGTCTGGGATACATACGCGCTTGTCAAACACCACCGGGTCTGCCACTGATGAGAGAGGGTGGCGGATGAGAAGGCTACCACGACAACTACTCTGGTCTGGTAGTCAACTATAGTTGTCGAGATTTATACAGTATAAAACAGCTTGCAAAAGCTATCTCGCTTCAGAAACGAGCCTATTAAAGACGTGCGCAGTATTAAATTGGTATGAGATACTGAATCGAACCCTGACGGACATCAGAAAAAATCAATTCTAGCTTCGTGGAAAATGTGCCAAAGGCCTATACGGCAAGCATATCTAATTATTAACACAATTCAAGGGAATCATCATCCTGTTTTGCCGAGAGGTAAATATTCATTCTGAATCATGACCTTATATACTCGACCAAAAGTTGAAAACTAAATTGTCTACGGCAGAGCAGCCGTGGACAATTTGAGAGCTCAGACAACTACTGTCCTAGGCAGAGCAAGCGAACAAGTTTAGATGTTAAACACATTCTCTTACTAAGCTAGTTCCGTCTCGTCAATCTTCTTCGAGAAGACGACTTGAATAGAATTCGGTTCCAAGTGACAACAATACTGTTCCAGCTATATATCACTAATCAAAATCGGAAAAAAAGATGGACTCTGGCTTCGGAAAACAAGAATGCTATGGAAGCATACCTAATCATATCCACAATTCCAGTCAACCAACGTTTGATAAACTGTCAATTTCCTACGCTACCGAAAAACAATCATCCATACTAAATACTGAACTTAACTCAACTCGACCAAAAGTTGAAAGAATTGTTTACGGCACAGCAGTCGCACAAATGGCAGGAAACGCAAACTGTAAGAGATTCCATACTCTTGTCAAAGACAATCTGTTTCACACAGACGACCGAGGTGTTTTACGGTTTAATACAAAAGACAGCACTAAGAACGGAAGAATGGACGCTGGCTTCGGAGAAAAAAAAAATCCTACAAAAGAATAATTATCACCAAACATTCATACTGAATTGTATCAAAAGTCGTCTAGGTCAGAGCGGCCGTACAAACCCACGCACAAATGACAATGAACAAACACCACTGTAGAAGAAGTCGAAATCCCCACACAGACGGTGAAAAGAAAACTCCATGTATACAGGACTGGATGTCGCCCTGGCAGTTGTTGCTGTTCTGGACTCTTTTTCAACTCGCAATGGTGATTCGGTGTACTTGACAAGCCGTACGAGGGCGTGACACTGGAGGATTGCGGTGTGCCCAGAACTGCCATACACGAAACTTTTCGCGTTGGCCGCGCAGTCTCACAATTAGCGTCATCAGAAAATTTTCCGCCCTGTCTTCGTTTGTCGCAATTGGCCAAATATCGCACCAAGAAAATAAAAAAGGACGGAGACCAGATTACTGTTGGTGATGTTAAGTTTGGGATTGCCCCACTTTACTATTCACGGAAGCAGATCTCGATTTGAAGTGGGACGTGGACTCGGCAGCCTTCAGCCGCTCTAAATGTAATACAAACAGAAATTTATAGCTCACTCTCGGCTAGATATCGCAGCAGTACCTTTTGACTGCTTTTCGGCTCTTCTTTAACATGTACACTATTTGTCTCATTTGAAATAGGTCATATACGCTTGAGTCAAGAAAACAAGCTATACATAGGGCCTACATGATCGAACCTGACTACGATTTGGGAAAACTTTGACCCAGGATATGCAATAATGTTAAACTATTTCAACGTGAATTATATTTCAAATGAGTATGTTGTCATTAACCATTAAAAAGAATTATCTCAGTAACTTCCTTACTTCATGAATAGAAATCAACTCCAAATTTGATTGAAATTGTTGTATTAATTGAATTAACAGTTTCTGAATGAAACCGGGGGCATGTTGCCGTTGGTTTTGAAACGCCTTTGTACAATGAGCTCTTGAATTGTGTAATGTCGGTATATTTGCAAATGTTTCATCGTGTAACAATGCTGCATTTGGCGATTAAATTCATGTAAATGTTACAAAAACCTTGAGCATTACTGATTGCGTTTTTGTTCTGTTTGTTCCTCACAATTACTTTCTGCTGCATATCGCAGGGTTAGGTAAATCCTGTTTTGTCAATTACGTGTATACTATTCCTACTCAAGATGTACATGAATCATACCTCATAGTCAACATTCTGGCATACTAACACTTAAATATGCAAACGCCTTCTGTGTTCATCAGGAGAGCACGAATTGTTATTCAAGAAAACTCAGTGAAAAAAAAAATCACGTTCAAGAGGTTTTCTTATTGGCCCGATTTTCTTGTGAGTCACGAAATGCAATCACTGACATGACTGACGTTAAACTGCCTAAAAGCGTTTTAGTCACTCTCTGATTTATTAGAATGGGGAAGGAAGAAACACACACTGCATTTCAGACACTTTCTACAAGGCATTCATTCAGTAGGGGCACTTTGAGATTATGTTGTCTGTACCTACTACTTTTTCATGTTAATGTTTCTGTTTAAAGGCATTATTTAATGGTAGATGATGAAACACAACCCTAGCTTTAGTGCTTCAAAATAGCTCTGGAATATTAGTTAAGGATAGAAACAACTAATGTAAATATTTGAATCAGTATAATCAATGTCCAGTATTGTTAAATATACAAAATGTCAACAATATTTATGATGAAAATGTTTCTGGACCAAAGCCATCTGCAGTTATATGGTTTAGTGAGAAAATAGTGATATTCCTTATATCTTAGGCTTTATTGCTAAAGTTGTACAGGGTAGGTTGTTTTGTGATACGATTGAAGTACACATAATATGCATCAAATGTGATATTTAGAACATTTATAAATCACTGCACTCAGTGAAAATATACCTTTAAAATTTGTACATGGTGTGGTCGAAAATATTTCATTTTTCCTTGTAGGAGAAATGAGGATATCTCGATGTTAGCTCTGAGCTACTTGTGACACTCTCGGAAAAGACAGCCGAGGAGGGAGGATAGGGGGCGATAAGGCTACCATGAAAACTACTCTGATCTGGTACTCGACTCGAGTTGTCGAATTTTATTCAGTTCAGAAGCACAGTTCTAAAAGGCATAATATATCAGATACTGAATCGAACACTTGATGAAGTACATCACCATCGGGCCTGGCTCTCACACTAAGCTTGTCACACACCACCGGGTCTGGGATACATACGCGCTTGTCAAACACCACCGGGTCTGCCACTGATGAGAGAGGGTGGCGGATGAGGAGGCTACCACGACAACTACTCTGGTCTGGTACTCAACTATAGTTGTCGAGATTTACACAGTATAAAACAGCTTGCAAAAGCTATCTCGCTTCAGAAACGAGCCTATTAAAGACGTGCGCAGTATTAAATTGATATGAGATACTGAATCGAACCCTGACGGACATCAGGAAAAAATCCTTTCTAGCTTAAGGGAAAATGTGCCAAAGGCCTATACGGCAAGCATATCAAATTATTAACACAATTCAAGGGAATCATCATCTTGTTTTGCCGAGAGGTAAATATTCATTCTGAATCATGACCTTATATACTCGACCAAAAGTTGAAAACTAAATTGTCTACGGCAGAGCAGCCGTGGACAATTTGAGAGCTCAGACAACTACTGTCCTAGGCAGAGCAAGCGAACAAGTTTAGATGTTAAACACATCCTCTTACTAAGCTAGTTCCGTCTTGTCAATCTTCTTCGAGCAGACGACTTGGATAGAATTCGGTTCCAAGTGACAACAATACTGTTCCAGCTATATATCACTAATCAAGATCGGAAAAAAAAGATGGACTCTGGCTTCGGAAAACAAGAATGCTATGGAAGCATACTTAATCATATCCACAATTCCAGTCAACCAACGTTTGATAAACTGTAAATTTCCTACGCTACCGAAAAACAATCATCCATACTAAATACTGAACTTAACTCAACTCGACCAAAAGTTGAAAGAATTGTTTACGGCACAGCAGTCGCACAAATGGCAGGAAACGCAAACTGTAGGAGATTCCATACTCTTGTCAAAGACAATCTGTTTCACACAGACAACCGAGGTGTTTTACGGTTTAATACAAAAGACAGCACTAAGAACGGAAGAATGGACGCTGGCTTCGGAGAAAAAAAAATCCTACAAAAGAATAATTATCACCAAACATTCATACTGAATTGTATCAAAAGTCGTCTAGGTCAGAGCGGCCGTACAAACCCACGCACAAATGACAATGAACAAACACCACTGTAGAAGAAGTCGAAATCCCCACACAGACGGTGAAAAGAAAACTCCATGTATACAGGACTGGATGTCGCCCTGGCAGTCGTTGCTGTTCTGGACTCTTTTTCAACTCGCAATGGTGATTCGGTGTACTTGACAAGCCGTACGAGGGCGTGACACTGGAGGATTGCGGTGTGCCCAGAACTGCCATACACGAAACTTTTCGCGTTGGCCGCGCAGTCTCACAATTAGCGTCATCAGAAAATTTCCGCCCTGTCTTCGTTTGTCGCAATTGGCCAAATATCGCACCAAGAAAACAAAAAAGGACGGAGACCAGATTACTGTTGGTGATGTTAAGTTTGGGATTGCCCCACTTTACTATTCACGGAAGCAGATCTCGATTTGAAGTGGGACATGGACTCGGCAGCCTTCAGCCGCTCTAAATGTAATACAAACAGAAATTTATAGCTCACTCTCGGCTAGATATCGCAGCAGTACCTTTTGACTGCTTTTCGGCTCTTCTTTAATATGTACACTATTTGTCTCATTTGAAATAGGTCATATACGCTTGAGTCAAGAAAACAAGCTATACATAGGGCCTACATGATCGAACCTGACTACGATTTGGGAAAACTTTGACCCAGTATGCAATAATGTTAAACTATTTCAACGTGAATTATATTTCAAATGAGTATGTTGTCATTAACCATTAAAAAGAATTATCTCAGTAACTTCCTTACTTCATGAATAGAAATCAACTCCAAATTTGATTGAAATTGTTGTATTAATTGAATTAACAGTTTCTGAATGAAACCGGGGGCATGAGTAGTATGATCATGTACCGGTAGACACCTTAAATCCTGTCGTTAACACGGGAGTCTATGGCAGGATTCAGGATCGTGACGTCATCAGTCCTGCAGTTAACACGCGAGTCTATGGCAGGATCCATGACGTCATCAAGATGTCGATTGCGCAATACCATCATCGATGGTGCAATAAACGTTTTTGTTCGATATTGTTTATAGAGGTTCTAATCGCGGAGCATGACGGATAAGCCTCATAGACAACAATAGGAGGAGGAAATTTTGAGGATCAGTCGTGGAAATTAATCAATACAAGATTCCATAGAGAACAAAATGAAGAGAAAAAGCAAAAAATATGTAGCAGACTCGTAGAACTCTACATAATCAGTAAGCCCCCCCCCCCCCTTCTGAATTGTCTATGCAGTGGGTGGTTAATTATTATTATGTCTATTTTGCCCGTGCTAGGTTCGCTAACTGAATGAGTTAAAAGGGGAATATCTCTCTTTTCCAATATAAACATGTGGGTAGTTTTAGTCTTGGAAATATGGGTTATGAATATTGCTTTATCTTAGGGCTCTACATAGAATTACATGTTGCTTCTTAGGAGTCTTGGCCGGTAATGTGATCTCTGTTGCTGCGTTGTTATTATGACGTTATATCGTTTTAGTTTTTGCCAAATGAATGAGGGAATTATTCTGCTTTCTTCCGTTTATTGCACGTTATTTTTTTTTTTTGTTTATTGGCCGTTTGATAATTTGACGCGATAGTAAAAAACACTTCCATATCGACAGCAAAACTCCCACAGGTACCAAACGATGCGTCATTCAACGAAAATATTGGTCCTAGTGTGGGCTCTTTATTTCTCTGATAAGATTCCTATTGTCGCATGATGCGTTTTTTTCGCTTAGAGCAATTATGCGCTCTTAATTTGAAATAGTAAAATGCGCTTTAATCCCCATCCCCCATTGTTGTTTTTCACGTGCTAAGATTTAGCTCTCAAATTACATGCTCTTTCCTATTTAATGAGAGGTTTGTCATTATGTCACTTAGGAATGTTACAAACATGAACCCCCACCTCGACCAGTACTGTACAGTCCCTTTAAACTCTGTTGAGGCACGCAGGTCTACACAAGCAGCCACCAATTCTCTGTGATTGTCTACAACTTGAGCGTTACGTACGACTGTACTCTGTTGGTATTATATCTCCAGTGACTGTATATCTCGCATATTATAGTTAACTAAATCAAGATTGCTATTGATAGTAACCGCTATACTCATATTCCCAGTTGTACCTGCTGTTGCGTCTTTAGATTGATCATGATTACACAATTTGAATTCATGTTCAAGTGCACAGGTCGTGCTGCGTTTGATGTCCATGGTTTCATGGCAGAAAGATCATTCCATAAGGGATTCACAACTTCTGTGAAAACGGATTTTGCGGATGGCGTTGGTGAACATTAACACCTACACATCAGCTAACTATACTTGTCACGTATTAAAGCCTACTTCTTCAACATTTCCTCTGAAGATAATCTTCTATAGCGGTAGATCAAGTTCTGCGTTAAATAGGGTGGTTCTATGGTGTGTTTTCTTTTTGTCATACGCGAGCGTGCGCCCCTATTGTACACTGTAAACATGGTATTGTTTTCGATGTATATTGCCCAGTGACAAGAATTTTCCCCACAAAGACAGAAACAACGATGAAAGGGGATGTCATTAGCTTCATCAGTCCTAACAAGGCGATCAGAAAACGTCACATTACAGTTGAGTAGTTTTTATACCTCTCAAACTTTGATATTACTTCGTAACTGTGTGAAAAACCTTGCTCGCATGACGTAACAACCGACCCCCGTCATTAATGTTGAGTCGTGTTTTTGAGGTGCAGAAGGCAACATGCGTGATTTCGAATAGACATTTCCTTGTGAAAAACAAATTAAATCTCAGGTTTTGTTTTCTTAGACAACAGTTACATAATTGCTTTGTTCTTTTCTATCATAATAAATTCATGTTATGTCCATTAAGAAATATATATACATATATATATATATATATATATATATATATATATATATATGATATATATATATATCCTCCATCCACAGAAACCTGCGATTCCAGTAATGTACTGTATGAATATATACTAGTAGTATATTGAATATATAGTATATTTATATAACTGTATGACGCAAGATAAAAAAAAATGATAATGTATTGGAATATCGCATGACATCATTAAAAAGTGTCACGATATTGATGTTCAGAAAAAAGAAACCAACGACAGAAGAAGCGTTGAGTTACCCAGATTAATCAAGTTCATGTTGGAAGTGATATTATCGTTGTAACGCCAGTGTGTCGTTAGTACAAGATGGCGACCTGATTTGTTCAATAATATACATTGACTCAACGCATGGAGCAAGAAAATCTTGTCAGTCACACTCAGGTTATCACGCTAGTTTCATGGTTTGCGTATGATTGTAAATGTTACCAATCCGTGAAGGGGATTGTTATACAGGTATGTTTAATACACCAACTATACTGCTGATGAAGAAAAAAGTCTCCAACTGCACAGTCACCAAGAAGACAATAGACACTCGATCGTAATTTGAGTTAAATTATGTAGTGGGACTGGATTTTGTTTGTTTGTTGTTTTTTAATCATCAATCGCACTTCATTTTTTATTTGTTCGTTTTATCACGTGACCGTCTGACACTTGTCTGTCGTTGAATATTCAAGCTATGTGCGCGAAAATCACACAACCTATAGCTGTCAGATATCATTCTTCGTAAGGTCATTCGATTTTTTGCTTTATCACGTGACCGTTGACACCCACCGTCCTTCGTTGAATATGCTGTATAGGTATTGACCTACAACTGTACACAGGAGATTGGCGAGTACACGTACAAAAAATCAATCTCGATTGTTTTTCTTACAGTACGGTGTCAGTTCTATACATGGTGGAATATCATTAATTAACTCATTCTACTATCTGAAATACAAACAGGTACTTTGTATAAGTTCCTCTTAGACTTTCGGCATATTCGTAACCCTTTGGTTTTCTACTCTTCGAGACGCGGGTCATGTCGGGTCAGGTTGAGACGATGTGAGTCATCTTCCTTGGCCCTCAGTGGACTGCGCAATCGCTCATAGATCTCTCTGCCCCGCCATCAATCGATAAATCCGCACAAGACTTACAATCATTGCTCAAAAGACAGAAGATTTGGCATAACCACGCTCGACTGACTACATCTCCCGTGCAACACACACTTTGCGTGTTTAACCGACATTCTACCACGTTTACTCTGGAGGTCTCCCTCATCTCTTTGTCTCTCTTGCTTTCCTCTTCCACTCAGCCCACACAAAAAAGGAAGTCAATACATTATTACTATGTAATAACTGTTAAAACAGAGTACGGGTACTGACAACATATCACCAAGCATTGCTAGCAAGGAGACATGACAGAAAGAGACTATATACAATGTACTTGATTCATAGGCCTATCGATATGTCATTCAATGTTGCCCGATAGGACCTATTTGGCACGTGAAAATGTGGGGTGTAACCAACTTTCAGGTTTCATAACGGATCATTTTACATTTTCTTTATACACAGTAAATATATTCCCTCACCCTGATTATTCGCGAGCTACACGTCTTTCGTCTACGAATTCTTCTATATTGGTGGATCTCTATAAGCAACCAGCCTGATAAAATGGTGATCCCGAACTATTTGTGATTTTTAGATGCTTGAAGGCTTAGTTCAAAGACAATGAATAGAAACCATCAGGTATAATTATATCCGTCCGTTAGATCATCCCGCAAAGTAAAACTAACCACCCTCTGAAAAGTAATCGCCACTTTTTTGCTTCACGACAGAATCTTCGAAGTAGGTCATGCTATGTATTATGTTGAAATAATTGCTGGTAGATGTCAACCCTTGGTATAGTACACGGGTGGATGCGAGAGTCATCACTAAAGGCTGATCTGTATACAGTGCTGTCTGTGTAGCATTCCTCCAACAAATCAATACCATCTACACTAATCCCTGCATTCGAATTCCCCGCTTGTGTGTTCGCTCTTCGCGACGTTCTATTGTATCAATTTGCTTTGCATCGATCTCTTTAGGAGCCCTTGTGCTTACAGTTTGGTAGCTCCATGGTTACGGGTCTTCACTCTCTCACCCAACCCCTTCACCGGAACGGGGGACAGTTTACTCTCTCTTCTTGTCCGGACAAGTTTTGACAGGTAGTCCGTGATAGAACTCTCTTGGTAGCACTGAGTGAAGGAGATGCATAAATAGGAGTGGGGCTTCTTCGTCATTTTACTTTCAACCACTACACGCTGATACTATATATGTCGAACACCAAGACGTTTATACTGGTAAGTCACATACGTTCGGGAATTTTTACATGCATTCTAACTTGCCTATCATGTACTGTGCTATAATTTTCAACGCTATTACGGCTGCACTCAATCACAGGTCTGGTGGTTGTATGGGCGTAGCTAGATCCTGGTTGTCACGTGCCTAACATAACAGGTGACATGTATACTGATGTGCGCATACTTTCTCACCTTCGGGAGAAACATTTTATGGAATGCTAGAATTTAGTTATCGTTGTGTATGTACGTTTGTTAAGTGGATTAGGAGGCAACACCTCTGCATAATCATATCATTCAACAGAACAAAGTATACTGGAAACCCGGAAATCTCTTTGTCTCATCAAAGTACATGTAGGCCTACATGAAGTAGCATAGAACACAAAATGGAACGTACGTAGAGTATGGTTCATTATGAAAGAGATGTAAATAAGACTGTTAAAAATACGAACGAGCACTAATAGATGGACGAAAATTTTATAAACAATTTGAGTACAGTTCGATGTTGTAGGGTGGGTTACCTTAATGGGTAGCTATATCTCCCCTGTTGTGTTACTGTTTTAACTTTATGTCAGTTTAAAAGTGCATCGTATGGTACGAGTACAACATTCGGACCTGATAGATATGAGCAGTCATTTCGACGATTGTTTTTGGATTTTTTTTTTGTTTTGTCATCCGAAATACAAGGTTTGATAAAAATGTGTACGTCATTTTTCTTAACATGACCAAAGTGACACCTTGCAAAACACTGCAGAGATTTGATGATTTTGATGACGAAAACAAAGTAAATGCTTTGTTTCTAGTTATTGCTTGTTACATGTTGTTCTGACTGTGATGTTTTAGTAACTGTGAGAGGTGCGTGGTCGCCACAATTACTTGATTACACGCTGATATTTGGAGAAGGTATTGTCAGTGATTCTATGAATATTATATCATGGTGTACCACGCATGAGTACATATCACATACCCCGAAATATCGATTACCAACGAGTCTTGTGACGACACGACTTATCCACCATTTCGTTATGTATCGCTTATGATATCACATTTTTTTTTCTCGTTAATAACAGCGGTGGATTTAAGTACGTGGTAGATCCTGATCGGAGCTCATTTGCTGATCAACCGTCGTCCCGTGAACATCGACACAACGAACTCCCCTTCAGTGGCACTTGACGAAGGGTCTATGGTACATCTCTCTTCTCGTAGAAAGCGTACTATTGCGTGGTGACAGCTTGTCTTGGATGTTTGTTGTTGCCATGGAGACTATGAAAACAATGAAATTTCGTTCATAGTTAACGGCGGTGGATTTAAATACGAGGTAGAACTTGATCGGAGCTCATTTGCTGATCAACCGTCATGCCGTGAACATCGACACAACGAACTCTCCTTCAGTGGCACTTGGCGAATCGTCTACAGCACATCCCCCTTCTCGTAGAAAGCGTATTGCTTGGCGACGGTTTGTCTTGGATGTTTGTTGTTGCCATGGAGACTATGAAAACAATGAAATTTCGTTCATAGTTAACGGCGGTGGATTTAAATACGAGGTAGAACTTGATCGGAGCTCATTTGCTGATCAACCGTCGTCCCGTGAACATCAACACAACGAAGTCTTCTTCAGTGGTTCTTCATTTGACCGACGCTCTATACTGTACATTCCCCTAGCTCCCTGTAGAAAGTTTATCAGCGGTAACAGTACATCTTGGATTTCTTCTGTTACCATGGAAAGTATGGAGCCAATGGAGCTGGACACAACGTTTGATTGTGATGTGTGTGAAGCTGTATTCACCACAAAATCAAATATGTTACGTCATAAACGTATGTTCCACGGTCAACGGATATTGTACGTGTGCAACACTTGTGGGACCACTTTCACTCGGATGGATAACCTGAGACATCACGAGAAGAAGATGCATGCCATAACTACTCGAGGAGAGGATGAACAAAGATTCGACTGCTCCCATTGTAAAGCGAGATTCGTGACGAAAAAGCATTTAAACGAACACATCAAGAGGATGCATCGTTCTTCGGATACATACTGTTGCCACATTTGCGGACAAGTGTTCGACCGGAAGAAGCCCTTTATGAGACACATCAAACATCATCGAGTAAACATATCAACATCGACAAAATGTGTCAAGAGAGACGATCCCCTCGAAGAGGGTAAGTACTGGAAATGTGTTATCATTCATGTTAGTTATGAAGGAAAGGAAAAATAATAGGGTAAAGCAATGAAATCATCCGATATATGTACTTTCAGAAACCGAATCGATTGCGTGATTGTGCTATATGTAAGGTGACAGTGAATGAATATAAGAATATCAGTGGTAATACTGAAAATGATAATGACAGATGATATGGTACTCTTGATAATGTCATGAGACGAACAATTTCGTAATTTTTCACCCTGATGATGTCCTCATGCTGCACTAACTATGATACCCTTTCCGTAAAATTAAAAAGAAGAAATATATATCAGCGCCATTTAGGGACTGTAAGAGTGGTCTGTATGTACGTATACATCGTGCGAATTGTACATTGGTTTTATGTGCATTGCCATGCGCATATTATTCTCTTGTTATATCGATATAACAAGAGAATAACATAACAAGAGGACAATATGTAATAATTGTAATAGTATAATTATGATAATATAATGATAAATTCAATTCAATTCAATTTGATATAGGTTTATTGACAAAAAGAACATGCAGCTCAATAGCTGAACTTGTTCATTTTACAATTAAAATACATATACGACATTGTAATATATATATATATATATATATATATATATATATACAAATGTAGTTGAAATAGGGTATCAAAATGGATACTGAGTGAATATAACGGAAACACTGTTCAGGACCTGTACAAACAGACGAAACCTTCATATTTCAACCCGGTCTCAAATCCTTGACCTTGGGCCCCAGACCCAGAGATTACCAAGAAAGTCATCGACAAAAAAGTACATGCATTAAAAAAATGTATAAAAAATATATACATATAAATATATTAAAAATATATAAAAATATGATATATAACAAGAGGACAATATTATGTTATTGTTCTTTCCATATGTATTTTTCAAGTAGTAGTATAATAAGTATGTTTAAGTTAAATTTGTTACTTTACTGCTTTTTGTTTTGCATATAGTATACACAGAGTATGCAATGATTTTGTTTAGCCTATCTAATATTATTGAATGTCAATTATTACGCCACTTTTTATCTCTGGAAACATGTTTTGAGGGAACATTTTAATTATTTATTTTCGATTGTTTTGAAATTGTATACATGTACAGATATTTGAAAGGTCTAATATAATTGTATGATGATAATATTCGTATTATTAATTTCATTATTATTTGTTTTTTGGTATATCTTATTGATTAGGGAATTGCTTAGGGAGTGTTGGACCCTGCGAACTTCCCCAACATATCGATCCAGACGGATGTCTTGGAAGAATCTACAAGGAGCACTGGTGCCACATCAAAGACAGACAGTCTGTTGGAAGAGTCTACCGCTGGTACAATTTTCATCTGCCTGCTCTGAACAATGACGTGCTGAGAGAGAAAGCCGTGGCAGTGTTCAACCTTCAATCTACAGCATTCAAAATCAACGCATCCTATGGATTTGTTTTATTCAATAATGAAACGAACGAATGTAGGCATTATTATGCCAGTAGAAACACAAAATTGTTTGACGCACCTTTCCTCGTTAGAGATACAACCTCGTTTCGGAAATTCACGGATGTTTTCTTGGGTGAAGATGCATTGGAATATGCGCGTTCCCTTCGCCCAGATTCTAAATGGGTGGTTCAGCATATCACCAATGTAACGTTTTACATCTCGCGCCTTACAGATCATCCTATTGGAAAGAGCGTAGATCTCCCCTCGTATATAAGTCAGAACAAAGCCATCGTTTCACTGTCAAAAAATCAAAACAGTGGGCATTCCTACGACGATAACTTGTGTCTTTTTAGATGTATCGCACTGGCAAAAGGTTGTGATAGTAAGTCACTAGAAAAGATGAGCAAGGCATTGTTCGTCCGGTATTGTCAAGATACTCCAGTGCAGGAATTTAAGGGGGTCAAATTGAGCGAGCTCCATAAGATCGAGGAATTATTTCAGGTCAATGTCGTTGTTTATGAATTACACCCTGTACATCCCACTGAAGAATGTGATGAGGATGATGGAGAAATAGATCAGGTCACGGCGACGCTTGTTCGACGTAGTATGGACAAATATGACAATACCATGTTTGTTAATCTCTATGGCAACCATTTCAGCTATATCACAGATATTGAGCGCTACTGTCAGAGTTACCAGTGTCGAAAATGTAGCAAACTGTGGAAAACAAGGAGAAGTTTGCTCCGCCACGAAACAACTTGCAATGCTTCGGGAACTTCGTTCAGCTTTCCCAAAGGTATGTCTACGTTTCACAATCCTCCAACCATCTGGGAGGAATTGGCGGATGAGAGAATCGACGCCGATGAAAGTCGGAGATTCTTCCCTTTCTTCGCGACATTCGATATGGAATGTTATCTTGAAAGAGTGGAGAGCAAACCAGACATACCGACGGGTAAACTCCAATACACCAGCAGGCATATCCCCATGAGCGTAAGTGTAAATTCAAACGTGCCCGGGTATGAGGAGCCTTTTTGTCTTGTGTCTGACGGAGATCCACAAAAATTGATCGATGATATGGTCACGTATCTATTAGAAGTAAGTCAAAGCTCACTGTCTCAACTGAAGTCTGATTACGCAGATATCATCGAGATGTTGGAAGAAAAGACGACGAAACTAACAAAACAACTTGAGAGTGAGATGGATGACCAAAAAGCTAAAAAACCTACACATCTCATCAAACTGAAAGATAAATTTGAAAACTATTTGTCCGAACTACCCGTGGTTGGCTTCAATTCCGGTAGATACGATATCAACGCGATTAAACAGTATCTCTACCCCGCTCTCTTGCAAAAAGACCCGGTCAATTATGTCATCAAAAGGAATCATAACCACATGGCTCTTAAGACTGGCAATCTCCAATTTCTTGATATTACAAATTTTCTCGCTCCGGGCTTCTCGTACGCCGCATTTCTCAAAGCCTATGACTGTGAGGAGAGTAAGGGTTACTTTCCTCACGGTTGGGTTGATTCACTCGACAAACTAGAAGAACGTCAGCTACCACCAATAGAGGCCTTCCAAGATAATCTTAACGGTAAACAGTTTTCCTATGAACAGTACTTGCACTGCCAGAGTGTTTGGAAGAACAATAACATGACGTGTCTCAAGGACTACCTTATATGGTATAATAATTTAGATGTTACACCTTTCATCGAAGCGATCGAGAAAATGCGTGCCTTCTATCGAGGTCTGACAATCGACCTATTTAAAGATGGCATTTCGGTTCCTGGTCTTACCATGAAATATCTTATGAAGTGTAGCCCAGACGCCCACTTCAGTCTCATTTCTGACAAAGACAAAGACCTCTACTATACCTTTCGAGATAATCTAGTTGGAGGACCCTCCATCATCTTCCACCGTTACCACGAACGTGGTGTAACCCAAATTCGTGGAGGTAAGTTTTGTCAAAAAGTGATTGGTTTCGATGCCAATGCCCTCTATCTTTGGGCGATAATGCAACATATGCCGACGGGACAATATTCTAGACGAAAACTGGAGAACAATTTTAAGTCAGAATCCAAACATCCCATTGCCCAAGAGTGGTTGCAGTACGAAGCGCATCGCCGAGGCATTCACATACGCCATGCCGGGAACAACACAGAGAAAAGACTAGGCCCCCTTCAATTGCCAGTAGATGGATTCTGCTCCAAAACTAAACAAATCTTCGAATTTAACGGATGTTACTTTCACGGTCATCCCTGTCATCTGACAAAGGGTCAAACACAAAACCAGAAACTGGGGAAATCAATGAATGATTTGTTAAAGAAAACCGAAGAAAAGCGGAGATATATCGAAAGTCTAGGTTATGAATGCGTCTCCATCTGGGAGTGTGAGTATCGAGATAGGCGCAAAATTGATCCTGAACTCAGTGCGTTCCTCTCCGAAAACTTCCCCTCTCCCAAGTTCCGTCGTGGAATGACTCAAGATCAAATTTTAACCGCCATTACAAACGGAACACTCTTTGGCTTTGTACAGTGCGATATCCATGTCCCTGAAAAGCTTAAGCAGTCCTTTTCAGAGATGTGTCCTATCTTCAAGAATGTCAATATTTGCAGAGAGGACATTGGAGACCTCATGCAATCGTACGCTAACGAGCACGGAATCATGAATACTCCTCGTCGCAGTCTGATCGGGAGTATGTTTGGTGAAAACATACTGTTGTATACCCCTCTGCTGCGATGGTATCTCAGTCATGGTTTGGTGGTTACGAAAATCTATCAGTTTGTCGAGTTTGAATCCAAGGCGTGTTTTAGAGATTTTGGTGAGAAAGTGTCTGACGCACGGCGAGCTGGAGACCTAGATCCTTCAAAGAAAATCATCGCGGATACGATGAAATTGATCGGAAACTCATCGTATGGCAAGACAATTACAAACAAACTGAAGCATCGAAACGTCAAAATCTGCGATGAAAACAAAGCTGAGAGGTACATTAACAACATTCTTTATCGAGACTTGAATCCGATAGGGGAAGACTGTTACGAAGTCGACTTAGCAAAACAGAAAATAAAACTAGATCTTCCCGTGCAAATTGGCCACGCTGTGTACCAGTTGGCAAAACTACGCATGCTCCAATTCTATTATGACTTTCTTCTAAAATATATTGACCCATCGGACTTCCAGCTGTGTGAGATGGATACCGATTCAGCTTATATGGCTATTTCTGGCGACTCCATAGACAACATTGTCAAACCACACATGCGACAGGAATATGAAGCTGACAAATGCAATTGGTTCCCGAGAAACGACACACCAGAAGTAGCCAGGCATGATAAGCGTACTCCTGGGTTATTCAAAGTTGAGTGGGAGGGTGATGGAATCGTGGCACTTTGTAGTAAGACCTACTACTGCTTCGGTGCAACTGATAAATTCAGCTGCAAGGGAGTCAGTAAGAAACAGAATGTTATTACCAAAGATGTGTACCTGGAGGTTCTGAGATCTAGAAGAGCATCTGGTGGTGTGAATACCGGTTTTCGTGTCGTTGACAATGGTATCTCCACCTACTCCCAGGCCAGAAATTCCTTCTCCTATTTCTACCCGAAACGAAAGGTGCTCGAAGATAATGTTTCTACGACCTACCTGGATATCTAAGTGTGTCGGAAAGATAGTTATAACTTTCACGAATCAAACTGCGTGGAGTTAAGTGTGTCAAGCCTAATACATATTATACATGGGATTAATAAATGATCAACGTGACCAAGTTATCCTCAACCACTGTCCATCTTCTTAGTACTACTTTCTGTGAACAAAGGAAATAATTTGACAGTGGGAGTTATTTAAGATGATAAGCGCGCGATATCCATTCATTTTCCTCATGATTTCATCCGTGAATTACTTGTCATATAATTATTATGATTTTCATTTTTTTTTAATGTACATACATGTAAATAAATATGTGAAGAATGACACCTTACGGTATGTCATTCATTATACAAACTTTGCTTATTGCAGGTATCAAAATCCTGCAAGAAAATTGAACGAAGCAAAGTAAATCAATACAGTCTATAACGACTTCTGTCAAGACTGAGAATTTATGTTGCATATGTGATTATAAAATCGTTATTGATGTGATCATATCTGATTCACTGAGGATATGTGAAGGTTACTAACGATATAACCAAACATATCCAATGAGTTATTTCTATCAAAGTCCGACCAAGGAGGTACAAGCAACCACCTCCCTGACTGATTGAAAATCAAATCTAGTATACATATACGTGCACCACATTTCCGAACGAGTTGTAAGCTCTAACCTGTTTTCTTCCAATATTTATGGTTATTTATACAAGTATATTTGTCGCATTTTATGTCAATGCCTGAAAGTTGAATAAAGTACAAACAGAGAAACAAACAAATAAACTTTGTGTGAATTTCGTCATTTCGAGGGTGTCGTCCACATGATCATGCTGCTGTCGTGGTGGGGGTGTTTGTGTGTGTGCTTGAACTGTAACGGTAAAGCGTTGAAGAAAGTCGAAGTAGAAAGTGAACGCGACAAATAGATGTGGGAGAGTTCCAGAGTACACTAAACGTGACAGAATGTCGGTAAAACAGCGGCTATCACAAAGTGTGTGTAGTTGGGAGAAACGAGGATTGGTATCGTGAATACCATGCATACATTTATATGTACAGATAGTTCATACAATCATTTCTCGTATACACAAACCATGAAATTAGCGTGATAACCCGAGTGTGACTGACAAGATTTTCTTGCTCCATGCGTTGAGTCAATGTATATTATTGAACAAATCAGGTCGCCATCTTGTACTAACGACACACTGGCGTTACAACGATAATGTCACTTCCAACATGAACTTGATTAATATGGGTAACTCAACGCTTCTTCTGTCGTTGGTTTCTTTTTTCTGAACATCAATATCGTGACACTTTTTAATGATGTCATGCGAAATTCCAATACATTATCAGTTTTTTTTTTATCTTGCGTCATACAGTTATATAAATATACTATATATTCAATATACTACTAGTATATATTCATACAGTACATTACTGGAATCGCAGGTTTCTGTGGATGGAGGATATATATATATATATATATATATATTATATATATATATATATATATATATATATATATATATATTTCTTAATGGACATAACATGAACTTAATTATGATAGAAAAGAACAAAGCAATTATGTAACTGTTGTCTAAGAAGACAAAACCTGAGATTTAATTTGTTTTTCACAAGGAAATGTCTATTCGAAATCACGCATGTTGCCTTCTGCACCTCAAATACACGACTCAACATTAATGACGGGGGTCGGTTGTTACGTCATGCGAGCATGGTTTTTCACACAGTTACGAAGTAATATCAAAGTTTGAGAGGTATAAAAACTACTCAACTGTAATGTGACGTTTTCTGATCGCCTTGTTAGGACTGATGAAGCTAATGACATCCCCTTTCATCGTTGTTTCTGTCTTTGTGGGGAAAATTCTTGTCACTGGGCAATATACATCGAAAACAATACCATGTTTACAGTGTACAATAGGGGCGCACGCTCGCGTATGACAAAAAGAAAACACACCATAGAACCACACTATTTAACGCAGAACCGCTATAGAAGATTATCTTCAGAGGAAATGTTTAAGAAGTAGGCTTTAATACGTGACGAGTTGTTAGCTGATATGTGTCAATGTTCACCAACGCCATCCGCAAAATCCTTTTTTTTCACAGAAGTTATGAATCCCTGATGGAATGATCTTTCTGCCATGAAACCATGGACATCAAACGCAGCACGACCTGTGCACTTGAACATGAATTCAAATTGTGTAATCATGATCAATCTAAAGACGCAACAGCAGGTACAACTGGGAATATGAGTATAGCGGTTACTATCAATAGCAATCTTGATTTAGGTAACTATAATATGCGAGATATACAGTCACTGGAGATATAATACCAACAGAGTACAGTCGTACGTAACGCTCAAGTTGTAGACAATCACAGAGAATTGGTGGCTGCTTGTGTAGACCTGCGTGCCTCAACAGAGTTTAAAGGGACTGTACAGTACTGGTCGAGGTGGGGGTTCAGGTTTGTAACATTCCTAAGTGACATAATGACAAACCTCTCATGAAATAGGAAAGAGCATGTAATTTGAGAGCTAAATCTTAGCACGTGAAAAACAACAATGGGGGATGGGGATTAAAGCGCATTTTACTATTTGCAAATTAAGAGCGCATAATTGCTCTAAGCGAAAAAAAAAACGCATCATGCGACAATAGGAATCTTATCACAGAAATAAAGAGCCCACACTAGGACCAATATTTTCGTTGAATGACACATCGTTTGGTACCTGTGGGAGTTTTGCTGTCGATATGGAAGTGTTTTTTACTATCGCGTCAAATTATCATACGGCCAATAAACAACAACAACAACAAAAAATAACGTGCAATAAACGGAAGAAAGCAGAATAATTCCCTCATTCATTTGGCAAAAACTAAAACGATATAACGTCATAATAACAACGAAGCAACAGAGATCACATTACCGGCCAAGACTCCTAAGAAGCAACATGTAATTCTATGTAGAGCCCTGAGATAAAGCAATATTCATAACCCATATTTCCAAGACTAAAACTACCCACATGTTTATATTGGAAAAGAGAGATATTCCCCTTTTAACTCATTCAGTTAGCGAACCTAGCACGGGCAAAATAGACATAATAATAATTATGTACATCTGCAACCAACTAACACGAAGGTAGCACAAAATGGCAACAATGCACCTAATCACACTGCTCTTGTCGATGAAAATATCGGCAACCATCCACTGCATAGACAATGCAGAAGGGGGCTTACTGATTATGTAGAGTTCTACGAGTCTGCTACATATTTTTGGCTTTTTCTCTTCATTTTGTTCTCTATGGAATCTTGTATTGATTAATTTCCACGACTGATCCTCAAAATTTCCTCCTCCTATTGTTGTCTATGAGGCTTATCCGTCGTGCTCCGCGATTAGAACCTCTATAAACAATATCGAACAACTACAACAATTGATTATTGCACCATCGATGATGGTATTGCGCAATCGACATCTTGATGACGTCATGGATCCTGCCATAGACTCGCGTGTTAACTGCAGGACTGATGACGTCACGATCCTGAATCCTGCCATAGACTCCCGTGTTAACGGCAGGATTTAAGGTGTCTACCGGTACATGATCATACTACTGGCATGCTGCCGTTCGTTTTGAAACGCCTTTGTACAATGAGCTCTTGAATTGTGTAATGTCGGTATATTTGCAAATGTTTCATCGTGTAACAATGCTGCATTTGGCGATTAAATTCATGTAAATGTTACAAAATCCTTGAGCATTACTGATTGCGTTTTTGTTCTGTTTGTTCCTCACAATTACTTTCTGCTGCATATCGCAGGGTTAGGTAAATCCTGTTTGTCAATTACGTGTATACTATTCCTTCTCAAGATGTACATGAATCATACCTCATAGTCAACATTCTGGCATACTAACACTTAAATATGCAAACGCCTTCTGTGTTCATCAGGAGAGCACGAATTGTTATTCAAGAAAACTCAGTGAAAAAAAAAATCACTTTCAAGAGGTTTTCTTATTGGCCCGATTTTCTTGTGAGTCACAAAATGCAATCACTGACATGACTGACGTTAAACTGCCTAAAAGCGTTTCAGTCACTCTCTGATTTATTAGAATGGGGAAGGAAGAAACACACACTGCATTTCAGACACTTTCTACAAGGCATTCATTCAGTAGGGGCACTTTGAGATTATGTTGTCTGTACCTACTACTTTTTCATGTTAATGTTTCTGTTTAAAGGCATTATTTAATGGTAGATGATGAAACACAACCCTAGCTTTAGTGCTTCAAAATAGCTCTGGAATATTAGTTAAGGATAGAAACAACTAATGTAAATATTTGAATCAGTATAATCAATGTCCAGTATTGTTAAATATACAAAATGTCAACAATATTTATGATGAAAATGTTTCTGGACCAAAGCCATTTGCAGTTATATGGTTTAGTAAGAAAATAGTGATATTCCTTATATCTTAGGCTTTATTGCTAAAGTTGTACAGGGTAGGTTGTTTTGTGATACGATTGAAGTACACATAATATGCATCAAATGTGATATTTAGAACATTTATAAATCACTGCACTCAGTGAAAATATACCTTTAAAATTTGTACATGGTGTGGTCGAAAATATTTTATTTTTCCTTGTAGGAGAAATGAGGATATCTCGATGTTAGCTCTGAGCTACTTGTGACACTCTCGGAAAAGACAGCTGAGGAGGGAGGATAGGGGGTGATAAGGCTACCATGAAAACTACTCTGATCTGGTACTCGACTCGAGTTGTCGAATTTTATTCAGTTCAGAAGCACAGTTCTAAAAGGCATAATATATCAGATACTGAATCGAACACTTGATGAAGTACATCACCATCGGGCCTGGCTCTCACACTAAGCTTGTCACACACCACCGGGTCTGGGATACATACGCGCTTGTCAAACACCACCGGGTCTGCCACTGATGAGAGAGGGTGGCGGATGAGGAGGCTACCACGACAACTACTCTGGTCTGGTACTCAACTATAGTTGTCGAGATTTACACAGTATAAAACAGCTTGCAAAAGCTATCTCGCTTCAGAAACGAGCCTATTAAAGACGTGCGCAGTATTAAATTGGTATGAGATACTGAATCGAACCCTGACGGACATCAGGAAAAAATCCTTTCTAGCTTAAGGGAAAATGTGCCAAAGGCCTATACGGCAAGCATATCAAATTATTAACACAATTCAAGGGAATCATCATCTTGTTTTGCCGAGAGGTAAATATTCATTCTGAATCATGACCTTATATACTCGACCAAAAGTTGAAAACTAAATTGTCTACGGCAGAGCAGCCGTGGACAATTTGAGAGCTCAGACAACTACTGTCCTAGGCAGAGCAAGCGAACAAGTTTAGATGTTAAACACATCCTCTTACTAAGCTAGTTCCGTCTCGTCAATCTTCTTCGAGCAGACGACTTGGATAGAATTCGGTTCCAAGTGACAACAATACTGTTCCAGCTATATATCACTAATCAAAATCGGAAAAAAAGATGGACTCTGGCTTCGGAAAACAAGAATGCTATGGAAGCATAGGTAGTATATCTATGTACCCGTTCGACCCACGGTGGAGCCGGTGGAGCCGGTGGAGCCGGTGGAGCTCCACCTTGACGTCATAATTGAATATGCATAAGATGGCATCATACATGAATATGTATGATGTCATTATTTGCTGGTAGGATTAGATAGCGTTAATAAGGGGGAAATGAGCCCATCCTTTAGATAAGATTATGAATGGTTGATGGTGTTGTGGAGCTGACAGGGCCTGTCTTTGTGAATATGTACGAGGTTAGTGATGTTGTGATAATTATGAAAGCTTGACGGCGTTGTGGAGCTGTCAGAATCTTTTCTTTTTTGTGTGTGAATATGTACGAGTTCGATGATGTCGTATGTTGATTAATTCTCGACTATGTAAATCAGCTTGCCAATAATGTGAATCTAAGCGTGGAGCCTTGCATATGGCGAACGATGTGACATTTGTTTGTTTTTTTTTTCTTTTTTTTCTTTTTTTTTGAGGAAAGGCGTTGTGTGGAGCCTAAAGAATATGCATGAGGTTAAAAGTCTCGTTCATGATTTATTCGCAAATATGTAAATCAGCGTACCATGAACGCGAATGTTGGTTGCGTGGAGCCTGGCCAAGCGATGCGACCACGAGATGTGGAGCGCTACTTTTGTTGTTGTTGTTGACTTTTTTAAAGGAAAATGACTGTGGAGCTTTCAGGGCTGTGACTATAATGTGGAGCGCTACATTTGCTTTTTTTTGTTTTGTTTGTTCGCTTCTTTTAGGAAGGTAAGTGTGGAGCCTTCAGGGCTGTGACGTGGAACGCTACATTTGCTTTTGTTTTGTTTAAAGTTTGTTTTAGGAAGGTAAGTGTGGAGCCTTGAGTGCTGTGACCATGACGTGTGGAGCGTTGGGGCATTTATTTCGTTTCTTAGAGGAAGGATGGGAGTTCAAGCTGTGGAGCCTGATGCATATGCATGAGGCCATAAGATTGCCGATGATTTACCAGTGAATATGTAAATTAACTTATCATGAATGCAAACCCATCGTTCGTGGAGCCTTTACAAGCAGTGTGACTAGTGTGATGTGGAGCGCTACATTTGCTTTTTGTTTGTTTGCTTGCTTGCTTGTTTAGGAAGGTGAGCGTGGAGCCTTGAGTGCTGTGACCATGACGTGTGGAGCGTTGGGGCATTTATTTCGTTTCTTAGAGGAAGGATGGGAGTTCAAGCTGTGGAGCCTGATTCACATGCATGAGGCCATAATATTGCCGATGATTTGCCAGTGAATATGTAAATTAACTTATCATGAATGCAAACCCATCGTTCGTGGAGCCTTTACAAGCAGTGTGACTAGTGTGATGTGGAGCGCTACATTTGCTTTTTGTTTGCTTGCTTGCTTGCTTGTTTAGGAAGGTGAGCGTGGAGCCGTAAGAGTTGTGACTGTGACATGTGGAGCGTTACATTTATTTTGTTTCTAAGAGGGAGGGTGGGAGTTCTAGTTGCGGAGCCTGATAAATTGTATTTAATGTATCGTAGCAATAGTTTTGTCGATGATTTATCGTTGAATATGCAAATTAACCTGCGATGAATGCAAATCCATCGTTCGTGGAGCCCTTACAAGAGCTCTATCACATGTGGAGCGCTACCTTTGTGGTTGTTGTCTTTGTTTTGTAAAGGTGAGCACTATGTGGAGCCTTACGAGAATGCATGAAGCCGTATTATAAAATGGGTTCAAGAATGTAGCCAATTGGAAGCGCTGAAATGAGTCACGTGTGCGTGCATTATTTTCTTCAGGTATGCACTAAGAAGAGTCTCTCTTCCACCTCCCTGGCCTGACGTACGTCACAATGTTCACACTAGCAGTGCGCACTCAATCAGTTGTTACAAGTGCTTCACGCGCTACTATACGCGCTGTCAATCCTGTAAACAACTTCTAGTTCGGGCCGCGGGCTGCCACAACAGCCGGCGGCCTTTCTTGTGCATAACAGTACGTGGCGTACGTATACTCTTATACGTACGTACAGTACTTATGTGCGGGATTTCCGAGTGCGACGTGCGTAAATGTTTGGGACGAACATCTTCGGATATCTTGACTTTTGAGCGAGTGCTACATGTAGCTGACTGGTATTGACCCACAAAGGTACGTGAATAATGCTGTTAGTTTTCGACCCATTTTATAAAACAAATGATGCAGAGGATTATTTCGTGGCGTTAGTGAAGGTGCGGCGCACTCTCGAGTATTGACAACGGTTGCAAACATGCACTCGGCTGCGCCTCGTGCATGTCGCACCATTGCCAATACTCTCGAGCGCGCCCGCCGCACCTTCACTAACACACTCTATCCTGCAACTGATTGACAAATTGCCCTACATCGACGTAAATAAGCACTGAATTGATCAGTGTCTTAGTAGTAGCCATACCCGCTGCATGCCATAAGGATTAGAACCAACACTTGCTTTCGGGCGAAAGCTCGGTGGTCTAGTGGAGATGACACCTGTCCGGTGATCAGGAGGTCGTAGGTTCAAATCCTGCTCGAGTGTGTACGCCCATGATTTTTTATCATGGCTACTACTAAGACACTGATCAATTCAGTGCTTATTTACGTCGATGTAGGGCAATTTGTCAATCAGTTGCATGAAAACATCTCGACGGAAGAAAATCATGAATTTCAATAACAAAGCAGTACCCGCTGCATGCCATAAGGATTAGAACCAACACTTGCTTTCGGGCGAAAGCTCGGTGGTCTAGTGGAGATGACACCTGTCCGGTGATCAGGAGGTCGTAGGTTCAAATCCTGCTCGAGTGTGTACGCCCATGATTTTTTATCATGGCTACTACTAAGACACTGATCAATTCAGTGCTTATTTACGTCGATGTAGGGCAATTTGTCAATCAGTTGCATGAAAACATCTCGACGGAAGAAAATCATGAATTTCAACACTCTATCCTGTGCATCATTAGTATATTATCACCGATGACGTATTCGTAAATAATATGCAAATCAGCGTGCCACGAACCTGAATATTTGTTGCGTGGAGCCTTTGCAAGCGCCGTGACCATGAGATGTGGAGCGCTCCGTTTGTAGTTGTGTTTATCTTGGAAGGTGAGTGTGTATGAACTTTGACAAGGTGTCGGAGATGTGGATTTTTTGTTGTTGTTATGTTTTTTAGAAAGGGTAAGCGCTCTGCGGAGCTAAACGAATGAGCTGTAGTGACGATTTTATTTGTGAACGTGTCACTCAGCTTTTAACGAAATTGTAGCGTGGAGCCTTGTATATTATCGTGCAGCAAAAAGATCTTCATTATTGCCCGTTCATATTGTAGAATGGATAGGATACGTCGCATACATAAATTTTTGAAGTTTATGAGGGGATAACGGGTCATGATGTAGCCTAAATGAATAACAATATACTAAGAAGTTTTAAATGCCTCGAATCTTTTGCGTTAGAAATAGGCAGGCTACATACACGAAGAAAGAAAGAAAAAAAATGATAATCGTGTCAACCGATTCATAGACGTACGCGATATACATGTATAGCTATTCAAATAACAAACCAAGTGTTTACAAACGAACCCAGTTGTTGTTGTTTTTATAATGATATAAACTGCTTTGGTAAGCAAAAATTATGTACAGTTTACTCTATGAGCAACAGGAATGCAACTCCTCAACGCATGCGATATACATAATCAAATTACAAACCAATTATCTATACAAACGGATCCATTTGTTGTTGTTGTTATTAAAATAATATGACTTGCTTTGGTAAGCAAAAATTATATACAGTTCACTCTATTCGCTACACAAACAAAATCTTAGCTCATCAGCGCATCACTTGAATCGAAGACTATAATATTCAGTATTTTCACATAGTTCGCATGTTGTTGGATGTGAATCCATGACTTTATCCAGTATTTCACTCGATTATGCGTGACAATGACATAACTAAATTGAACGCGAACACCACACGTGAAGTAGACTACCAGTAATTTTTGATAATGACGCGTGTTTTGATCAACCTTTGATTGTGCAAGCTTGTGCAACCAATAAAGGCGAAGGTTTGAAAGTGCCCTGTGCGCATTAAACGCAGTGGCATCTTTGGTACAGTGGCCAGTTAAGTCGATGGTATTACGTAACCCGTAGGAAATGACTGGTCTCTATGGAGTGGGGCGGGAAATTTAAAACTTCCTTTACTCGACCTCAGGTTCATTCGGCCTTTACAAGGGTGTTGAGCGTATCGCTCGCATTTCCCATAGATATTCACAGTAAGCAAGCAAGCTGGTGCCAGAAATCATCTCCATGAAGTGGGGCGGGGGATTTGAATTTCCTTTACTCGAGTTCACGTTCACTCGGCTTTTGGTGGCTGTGGAGCATATCGCTTACAATATCGACAGATATTCAGAGCGAGCAATTTTTACTGCGACGTTGTAATTGAATTTTCCTCTGAACTTCAATACAATAAAAGCAAAAAACAAAACAAAAAATAGAGCAAAACAGAACAAAACACTAGAGCTTGAGGGAATTCATCATTGTATCGTACCAAGCTGAATAAGCAGTAGAGATGATTATACATGTCTGTTATTATCGAGTTATGATATCAGATAGATAACTGTCGTTATATTTCCCGACAAAAGCATGGGATTGACGCATTATTCGTAGTCGAGATTTTTGTTAAGAGGTGGTTATTTTCGTTTCGTGTTTTTTGTAGTTTGGTCGGTTTATACTGTGCCGAAAACGTAGAATTTTTTTTTTATTGAATATTAGCCCGTTTTCTTCATTTAATTTTGCGGACGTTTACATCGTGCACGATAGCATGAAGAATGATTTTGTTCACGAATGAGAATGTATTTGCATTTCTCGCATTCATTTGTGTTTTATGCGTAAGCAATTTTAGTTGCTATACCTGTGCGTTGCGATACATGTTCTGAGAGGTTTTCTTTTTCACTTTTTTTTCTTTCTGCTAAGTTGCGTTTTCCTTCGATAAATCTTTAACAAGTTTGAGCTTATGATAGGTTTGTTTACCGACCAACATAAAACTTTTCCTAACTTGTGCTTGTGAAAGTAGATGTTATGCGTCGCCACATGTCCCGTGAAGTTCCCCCATTTCATTGTACATTCTTGATGAATGTACATTTTCTTTGTATCTGTTGCATGCGTTTTTATTGCTTAGAAGAATATTATGTATAGATATTGATTGTTTTGTTTGTTTTTTCGTAATAAAATTCCCGTACTCATGTCATTGAACAATGTCATTCACCAACACTCACACACATGCATGCCGAATGTATCAAACAGATCGTCGGTTCCAGGAAGGATTGGGGAAAAGACTGCAACATTTGGCATTCAGATAGATACAATTCTTTTTATTAGGTTACACCCCTTTGCAAAATACATGCGCTTCTTGTGATGTGGAAACATCGATTCAAAATTCATACACAGATTAAACTTGGTTTTGTTTTTGTACAGATCACATATATTCACAAGTAATGTGCTTTCAGACTTTATACACGAAATTATTTTTATGTACAGCTAATATGAACAAAGTTACTGTAAACCTGTATGAACAATCGATACAACAAACGATATAAAATCATGCTTCTGTTATATTATCGTATAGAATACTTTACGGTTGTGTTTTGGTTGACATTTTCATGCATTTGTACACTAGGAGATTACTCGTTTTTTAAAAATTTTTGTCTGACAACTGCAAAATTAAAAATTTAAAATAGAAACGAATACGCTATCATTTTTTAGCATAGAAAAAAATATTGAGCCAAAAACAATGCAGTACGTTGTCACAATGACAATTAACAACTGAATTAAAAGTCAGCCGTCTTGAAAATGAATACGACTGAAAACACTTTTGCACGAAATACAAATGATAGGTTTCCTCGTGAAATATTGAATGTCTTTGATACATCTATTTGTCTGATGAGATACTTTGCCATTTGCATTTCCAGTGCTTTGCCTGAAGGAACGCCTCCAAGCTTGATGCGTCTCACGTATATAAGAATATAAACATTTTTGCAAATATATAGACGATGAATGTTGTAAAACCCTTCTCTGCTAATTCATGGCACTGAAGATAAGTGACTGTAAATTCGTATTAAGAGTCGACGCAACCACCTATATATGCAAAACCAAACTTAAGCCGTTGTTATGCAAACATTACTTTGGCGTTGTGTTTATTTACGTCACTATGCATGATCGTTGATTATTGAGTTATGGTTACAAAAGTTATGAAAATACAAACGCAACAATGATAGGTTTGTTTCTGACAAGAACAAAAAGACGGTTTATATTCCTGCAGTGATAACAATACAGTTCATAAAATCGAAACACTAATGACAAATTGACAATTGTTGGATGAATTAGAGTTAACACTCTACACTTTTTGAGAATGGAGTATGATTGAAAAAGTGTTGGCATGAAATACGAGCTAAAGTTATAAGATATCATACAAATAACAAAAAAGAAATGTGGCTGAAACATAGAAAAAGACTACAAACAAGTTTTTTCTTGACGTAGATTAATTGTGTTAGCTTGCATACTTGTATATTACGATGATTAGACTAAAGAATACATGCGTGTCCATTGACTCTTGCGTGCACGAGATATACATCTATTAATCATTATGTACAACAATTCTGTCAGTATCTCGTATAGCCTGCATTTCGAAGAAAAACTAATACATGTAATACACCTCACTCTATCAAAGAAATAAATGAGACTTATACAACAGTACATCAGCACCTGTGCTCATAATCACACGAATAAGTACAAAACATATCTTTACACTGCAGAATTAATAGACGGGGCCATGTTTTAATCAGTTTTATGTCGTAGAACAGTTCTATGTAATGTACCACTTAAGAAGTCAGTTTTGACATGCGGGTCTGAATTGACTGACGGTATAACCATTGGTTTTAATGGTTTGCCATACTGCGTGGACGTGAGTCAAAAATACGCAATATACAGGACAAATACACTTGTAAAAATGAAACAGAATAGTATCACTTAGAGAGAGAGAGAGAGAGAGAGAGAGAGAGAGAGAAAGAGAGGTCAAAAGCATTTCACATATAAAGCTTAGGTTATCAACGACTAACCGATGACACTGCGATGTGACAACTGTATGATACAGTTCCTTTCATTATTGAGAGCGTGCAGTGACACAAGCCAATGTCAAAACAAGCAAACAAAGATAACAAAATGTATATAGAGAGAATGATCTAATGACAACAGCTTCACTTTATCGTTAAATGTCTAAATAGGTAGTTGAAACGTTGTCTTCCAATACCTTTCTCTTTGGATAGAAGTAGGTAAAGGCATTCTTAATTTGTGAATAAGTGGAAATTCCGTTTTGGACCACGCGAAATCCCTTGTTGACGCCACTACCAGCAACCTTTGAACGGAGTACCTGCAGGTACGTGTCTTTCGTAATGTCATTTTGCTTCTTGTTGACCCCTTTGCAACTGAATTTGTCAGTAGGACCAAAACAGTAATATGTTTTACTGCAAAGTGCTATTATCCCATCCCCCTCCCACTCTACTTTGAATAACCCAGGTGTCCTCTTATCATATCGAGCGTTCTCGGGGGTATCGTTTCGAGGGAACCAGTTTGCCTTGTTGTTTTCATACTTGTGTCTCATATTGGGTTTGATTATGTTATCGAACGACTCAGACGAAATGGCGATATAAGCGGAGTCAGTATCCATTTCGCACATTTGAAAGTCTGACAGATCCACGTATTCCAAGAGAAAATCGTAATAAAACTGAAGCATACGTAGTTTTGCTAATTGGTAAACGGCATGACCGATTTGAACAGGGAGGTCCATGTTAATCTTTCTCTTCGCCATATCAACCTCGTAACAATTGTCTGAGATGGGGTTCAAGTCCCGGAAAAATGTGTCGTTAACGTGTTTCTCGGCTTTCTTCCCATCGCAAACATTGACGTTTCGATGTCTTTCCTTATTTGTTATTGTTTTTCCATAAGACGAGTTGCCGATGAGTTTCATGGTGTCAGCTATAATGCTCTTAGAGGGATCAATATCACCCCTACGTCTAGCATTTGACACGCTTTCACCAAAGTGTTTGAAACAGGCAACGGGCTTGTACTCCACAAACTGGTGTATCTTGGATACGACCAACCCATGGCGAAGATACCATTGGAGTAGAGGTGTGTAAAGTAGTATGTTCTGACCAAACATACTCCCAATTAAGCTACGCCTAGGAGTGTTCATGATGTCATGTTCCTTGGCGTAGGATCCCATCACGTCCCCGATGTCCTCTCTAGATATGTCTACATTCTTAAAAATTGGGCACATTTCTGAAAAGTGTTCTTTGAGATGATCAGGCACATGGATATCACACTGAACGAACCCAAAGAGAGCACCATGTTGAATAGCAGAGAGAAGATTCTCTTGGGTCAACCCATGACGGTATTTAGGAGGAGGAAACCTCTCCGTGAGAAAAGCGCTTAGTTTGGGATCAGTTTTGCGCATTTGTTTATACTCACATTCCCAAATGGAAATGTACTCGTAACCCAGACTTTGTATGTATCGCCGTTTTTCCTTGGTTTTTTCCAACAGTTCCTCCATAGTTTTTCCCAGTTTGGTATTCGTTATCTGACCTTTATTGAGATGACAAGGATGCCCATGGAAGTAGCATCCATGAAATTCAAACACTTGTTTGGTTTCGGCACAAAAGCCATCCACGGGAAGTTGCAAATGTCCGATTTTCTTTTCAGAATGGTTACCGGCATGTCGAATGGGAATTTGTCGACAAAAACTTTCGTATTCTAACCACTCTTGGGCGATCGGATGCCTATTTTCTGGCTTAAAGTTATTCTCGATCCGTCGTCTTACATAGTGGCCTGTTGGCATTCTTTGCATAATTGCGTGTAGATACAACGCATTTGCATCAAAACCAACTATCTTTTTACATGGCTTACCCCGACGAATTTTTGTTACGTTACGCTCATGATATCTATGAAAAATGATAGACGGACCTCCCACCAAATTATCACGAAATGTGTAATAGAGATCCTTGTCTTTCTCCGAGATCAAGCTAAAGTGCGCCTCTGGGCTACATTTTATCAGATACTTCATGGTAAGTCCAGGAACTGAAATACCGTCTTTGAACAGATCGATTTTGAGATTTATATAGAACTCACGCATCTTCTCCACAGCTTCAATGAAAGGTGTAACATCGAGATTATTGTACCATATCAAATAATCTCTCAGGCAAGACATTTTATTTTCTTTCCACATGCGCTGACAGTATTCATACTGCTCTCTTGAAAAGGAGGTATGGTTAAGATTATCCCTGAAAGCTTCAATAGGGGGAAGTTCAGATTCATTCAGTTTATCGAGGCAATCCACCCAGCTATGAGGGAAGTAACCTTTCCCCTGTTCGCAGTCATACGCCTTTAGAAATGCTGCGTACGAAAATCCAGGGGCAAGAAAATTTGAAATATCTAAGAACTGGAGATGCTGCGACTTCAGAGCCATGTGATTATGGTTTCGCTTTATGACAAAGTCGATCGAATCATACTTTAAAAGCGAAGGATAGAGAAATTGTTTAATTGCATTAATGTCATACCTCCCCGAATTAAACCCAACCACAGGCAGTTCTTCGATGTGATTGACAAACCGTTGTTTTAGTCTCATGAGATGGGTTGCTTTCTTAGGCTTGTCTTTGTTTTTCGTTTGCGAGGTTCCAAATTCTTGTATTTTTCGATCTAATTTTTCTGTGACGTCCTTGTAAAAAGACTGAAGCAAAGAATAAGAACGACGACTGATTTCTAACATATATATCGCAGTGTCATCGATTAGTTTTTGTGAGTCTCCATCGGACACTTGACAAAATGGTTCTGTGTACCCGGGAACATTTGAGTTAACGCTTACACTCATCGGAATATGTCTAGAGCTATATTGTAATTTGTCAGTGGGGGTATACTTCAGGTTGTTGCCGTTTTCTATCTTTTCTAGGTAGGACTCCATGTCGAAGGTAGCAAAATAAGGAAAGTATCTGCGCTCTTCTTCAACCAAAATCCCTTCATCAGCCAACTCGTCCCATATTGTCAAGGGGTTGTGAAATGTAGCTCTTCCCTTAGGGAAAATATGCTTAGTGGCTTTAGAAGTACACATTTTTTCGTGTCGATGAAGTGACTTTCGAGTTTTCCAAAGTTTGCCACATGTGCGGCATTGGAAATTTTGGCAATATTGTTCAATATCTGTGATGAAGCTGAAATGATTTTCGTATAGATTTACGTACATAGTATCTGGAAATTTGTCCAATCCCCGTCGGACGAGTTTAGTGGCTACTGTTACATTATCATTGTCTGCCAGTTTCTTTTCACATTCTGTCACATCTTCATCATCACTAAATTGTACTGGTTGTAACTCATATACCATAATATTGATCTTAAAGAACTCCTCCACTTTACTCAAATGACCGAGTCTAACGCCTGAAAACTCTGAGGTGGAAACATGAGGTAGGCCTGTATACTGTTTCAGCAATTTTTTGGCCTTGGTTTCAAGACATCGGGGATCTACCCCTCGGAAAAGAGCTAGACATCTAAAAAGACATAAGTTATCGTCATATACCCGACCATCTCTATGGCTGTTGGCTAAAGAAACAATGGACTTGTTATTTAGTATGTAAAGTGGTAGATCAATTCCAGTACCTATCGGATGATCTTTGATACAAAACACGTAGAACGTCACATTCGTGATATGCTGAACCACCCATTTGGAATTTGGGCGAAGTGTTCGAGCATATTCCAGCAAATCTTCTTTGAGAAATTCATCCAAAAACTTGTGGAATGATGTTTCGTCTGAAATGAGAGCGGGTTCATTGAAAAGTCTGTTATTTCTATTGGCATAATAATAGCGACACTCGTTTGTTTCATTGTTACACAATACAAAACCATAAGACGCATTGATCTTAAATACGGTAGACTGTTGTTCGAACACGTTTTGCGCTTTTTCTCGAAGAGCATCGTTGTTTAAGTTTGGAAGATGAAAGTTGTAAAAGCGATGAAGTCTGCCAAACGACTGTCTGTCTTGAATGTCAAGCCAATGTTCCCTGTACACTTGGGCTGCGCAGCTTTCAGGATCGATGTGCGGAGGAACGTTGATAACTGGTATCAAGTCAGCCTGGTCGCGACGTCCTGAAAATTAAGTACATTAATTGGTACACAGTATTTGTTTGTTAAATTGAAGCCTCATATACTGTACGTGTACACTGTAGCACATATATCGCGGCATTACGCTTTAAATAGGAATATATATATATATATATATATATATATATATATATATATATATATATAATATTCTGGAAAGGAAATACATGTACGTATATTTTTCGGTTTAAATTGAGTTAAGAAGTTAATATTGTGCGCCTACAATTCACTCTTCATTGATTCAACTATAAACTTGAATGGATCTGTGTTAAACAACTATGAACGAAACAGCAAGTAAAAACATTACAATGATGCATGTAACCATGCTTTAAAAAAAACCAACAATGCAAGGTCTACTGTTATTTCAATTATTTTATTCATTACTTTTGTATTGTTGTTACGATCTGAAGTCACACTCAAGCATGTGTGTTGTCTCTTACTGATCACCACGCTACAAAGAAGTCTCTGCTTTCTCTTTGTTTTTACTTTAAACCAAGTGAGAACTGACGAGGTTTTGTAAGAAACAAACTCATTAAACTAATTTTATCGTGAAAGTGTATACTAGATGACATTTATAGACATGTAACATTCATGGAGCATTCTATGTTTCAACGTTGAAAGACATTTTGATAGTATTACATGAATCTTAGCGAAATTCTGGCTATAAGAGACATGAATATCGCGTCAGTACATTTTGAAGGAACTGAAAGATTCTAGAAAAAAAATAACACACACAATCACACACACACACAATACCATACACACATCAATGAACGCTAAAATAAAATATTGACATGCGATGTTAATTACACTTATTCAATGTACAAAAGAAAAAATATATACTGTATATCTAGATATATTTTACGCCGATCTCTGATGTTGGTAGCTTCGGCTCTATTCACATAATATAGAGATATTCATTTTTTTTTTAAATCCGTGCTGACTGATACTCATATCGATATCACACGGTGGGAATATAAAACAAACTTAATAAGTATTTGAAATTCATTTGTTATCGATGTGACGGCAAAATTCAAAATCTATTTGAACAGATTTGTATAGCTTCTTTATTACCCCTTCATCACAGTCATTGTTTTAAGTTTAATGATTATACTTACTTTTTGCTTGGTTTCCTTGTTGTTCAAGTGCTCGCTTTTTGGGTGTTTTTTGAAGAGTCCGGGGTCGGTGGGACTCCAGATGTTTCATAAATTTCTCACGTTGATAATATGTCCGTCCACACGTATGACACAAAAAGGTTTCTTTCAGGCGATGCGTTTTCACGTGTTCATCAAGATGCTTCTGTTCTATGAATTGTGCATCACACTGTGAGCAAGTTAGACGCTGGTCTTCACCATTTGTTTTCACGTTATTCGGATCTTGGTGGGTTTTCATGTGTCGTTTGAGACTATCTGGCCGACTGAAACCTTTTCCACACAAATCACACACGTGCAATACTCTCTGTCCTTGATGATATACACGATGGTGGCGCAACAAATTCTTTTTCTCCGTGAAATCTGCGCTGCAAAACTCACAACTAAATCTGCGACAGTCGTCTTCCATGGTGGCTTTAGTATTCTATCACCGTAAGAATATCAGGCCGGTGTAATCAACAAAGATTACACAACATGGGTAGAAACACGCTTCTTTCTTGAACTTCCAGAGGTCCACGCTCCACAGCTGCCAAAGCTCGAATGAACCTCGTCTCGAGTAAAGAAAGATTATAACTCCCGCCCCCACATTACGCAGAGTGGTAATTTCCTACGGTTACGTAATACTGCCACGCTTGAATGATTTCTGGCCTCTGTACACAGATCCCCCACTGCGTTATGTAAACAGGCACTTCCAAACCTTCAATGGCCAACCAAAACACTGTATATAGGACCCCATACCTTTATGAAAATGACTGGTAGTCTTGCTCACGTATTGTAGTCACGCTGTTAGTTAAATGATAGTCTCATGCACGCTCAAGTAAAATACTTGAAGTTGTGAATACACAAAAACTTTTTCACAACAATTTTGCGAGCTTCACTTAACTGTCTTACATTTAAACACTGTCGAATTAATGCAAAGCTTAATATACAAGGATTATTGAAGCGGAAACTGTAATACAACCTGAATTAAACGCACGTTAGAAAAAACAAATGGTCGGTAAGCAAAGCTATCATAAGCCAGAGATCTATCGCAGGAAAAAACACAACTTAGCAGAAAAAAAAAAGTGAAAAAAACCCCTCTCAGAACATGTATCCCAACGCACAAGTATAGCAACTAAAATTGCTTACGCATAAAACACAAATGAATGCGAGAAATGCAAATACATTCTCATTCGCGAACAAAATCATTCTTCATGCTGTCGTGCACGATGTAAACGTCAGCAAAATTAAATGGAGAAAACGGGCTAATGTTCAAGAAAAAAAAATTCTTCGTTTTCGGCACAGTATAAACCGACCAAACTACAAAAAACACGAAATGAAAATAGCCACCTCTTAACAAAAATCTCGACTACAAATAAATGCCTCAATCCCATGCTTTTGTCGGAAAATATAACGACAGTTATCTATCTGATATCATAACTCGATAATAACAGACATGTATAATCATCTCTACTGCTTATTCAGCTTGGTACGATACAATGATGAATTCCCTCAAGCTCTAGTGTTTTGTTCTGTTTTGCTCTATTTTTTGTTTTGTTTTTTGCTTTTATTGTATTGAAGATCAGAGGAAAATTCAATTACAACGTCGCAGTAAAAATTGCTCGCTCTGAATATCTGTCGACATTGCAAGCGATATGCTCCACAGCCACCAAAAGCCGAGTGAACGTGAACTCGAGTAAAGGAAATTCAAATCCCCCGCCCCACTTCATGGAGATGATTTCTGGCACCAGCTTGCTTGCTTACTGTGAATATCTATGGGAAATGCGAGCGATACGCTCAACACCCTTGTAAAGGCCGAATGAACCTGAGGTCGAGTAAAGGAAGTTTTAAATTTCCCGCCCCACTCCATAGAGACCAGTCATTTCCTACGGGTTACGTAATACCATCGACTTAACTGGCCACTGTACCAAAGATGCCACTGCGTTTAATGCGCACAGGGCACTTTCAAACCTTCGCCTTTATTGGTTGCACAAGCTTGCACAATCAAAGGTTGATCAAAACACGCGTCATTATCAAAAATTACTGGTAGTCTACTTCACGTGTGGTGTTCGCGTTCAATTTAGTTCTATTACGTAATACTCGTATAAGTCTTCAGAGGTTAGCATTTCCCAGGTGTTTAAGGCAGTGAAGTCAAGTAATGAAATTCAAAGTAGGTAAAAATTCCAAGCAGTCCCAGTTGGCTATAAATACCCGTGTCAGTGAGCAGCAAGCATCTTTTTCAAGTGTGACGGCAGTGAATTATACCAGGGAGGTGAGACACCTCCCTGATTATACATCTCAAACTCCAATGTCTAGTGATCGGGAAGACGACGCTACCTCTCAGCCCCCATCCCCGCGGGGAGATCAGGGCATGGAAGGCCGCCTTGAAGCTCAACTAGAGAAACCTTTCATCTATCCGAGATACTCTCCCGCTTCATGGATAGGGCGGCGGCACACCGTTGTAATGACAAACGGCATGCGAGCCATGCCCGCTGGTGCAGGAGAGCTCCTCCTCCCGGCGACTAGTCCGGACATGCGAGCCATGTCCGCGGGGACAGGGGCGCTGCCCCGCCCATCGAAGACTTCAGCGAGCTAGCCAACCCCATCGGCAGCTCATCAGACGACGATATACTCATGTCAGCCTCCTTCCCGGCAAAACTGATTACGTTGCCCTGTATGGGTGGCCTTGACTCTGCCCTTGTGGTTATGGTCATTTTGACAACCGAATTGATCCGGATGCCATGCCCTACAGCCAAACTCTTTCAAAGCCTGGTACCCAATTTAATATTAACTTAAATTCTGATCTCATTTGGGCCAAATTTAAAAACTGGCTGATTTGGTAATGAAGGCAGTCACACTGCCACATCAGAAGGTAAGTCTCTAAAAAATCGCGAAGCAAATGCTCAATTGCCATCGACTGCCCAAGCAGTTCTCACACCAAAAATCGAGAGCAAATTGGGCGATCCTCCTTCACGAGGACTTGGGTCTTGTGAGCTCCCAACTTCTACAACAAAATGTAGTGAAGGGACTTCTACCGCATGTAAATCCTTTCTGAAATTCACAGATCATGCACGGATAATCATCCATGCAACTGACACAACGAGAATTAAACAACTCATGTCACCATCGATGGCCTGACAGTCCCGGGCTTTGCTTATCGTATGATCTGAGCATGCACCATCGAGGTATCTTGAAACCCCTTCTCAACCCTTCTCAACAACACTTGCGCAGCAAGTCGATTCCACTTGATAGAAAGTTGTTCAGAAAGACATCTGAGAAAAATTGACAAGTGTCACATAAGTATACATCGTGGGTCATGAATGTCTCTACGCAAGCCAGCAAAATGAAAAAAAAAAAAAAAGGATGAGTACTGTCCAAAACCGTTCATTGCTGGAAATCTCAAGCTTTCAAAAGATGACTGGTCAAAATAATTCCTGATTCTTGGATATTGGCCACAATATTTGGCTATGAAACCAATACACGTAGTTTCATTTCAACCCCATACCAATAAATTTTTCCTGTACAAAGTGTACATTCTACCGAGGAGGAAAAGGTAACCCATGAAGAATTATCTCTGAAGATTCTCGCAAAGCAAGCTATTAGAGAGATTCCTCACATGGAGTATCAACTCTAACCTAGCGCTACCAAAGACTGGCGGTCTAAGTCCAATCATAAATTTGAAAAACAAATTTGTAAGATTCGAACACTTCAGAGTGGAACAGTTTCGCGTGATTAAGGCTTTAATTTTGCCCCTCCAAAGGGTGCATATTTATCGGTATCCGTTCACCTTGTTCACCAAGCAAAGTCTTTCGAATGGAAATAGTATTTTACCGCATTCTTTCAGTGCCTTCTATCTGGCCTTAATTCGACCCCACAGATTTTCCTTAAAGTTATGAAACCTGTCTTTGCCTCGGTGAGGAGTAGTGGCATTAGAACAATCACCTATTTCGGGGATATCCATTCTCCTTCTTACACCAGAGAAGAGTGTCTTGACAAAGCCAATTTTATGATCAACTTGTTGTCACCCATAAAGAGTTTCAGTAAGGATTTCGACAAATCCAGTTTCAACCCAAAGCACGTCGAGACCTCCCTTGGTTCTCATATTAATTCCCAGCAAATGATTTTCAATTTTCCTCAGAACAAGATTGACAAGGTTACTGCCCTTGGAAATTCAATCTTGTATGGCAACGTAACCAAATATCGGGATTTTAATACCTTCCTCAAAGAAATTTACATTCTCATCACTTGTGACTAGAAAAAATAAATCAACTAATGCTCTGCGTAAAGCAGAAGAAGACTTTGACACAAAGTTTGGTTTCATTACCTAGTCATGCAATACAAAACATTCTTTGGTGGTGGCTGTCTCGCAAGACAAAGAATTATTTTCCACCTTCATGAGCATGATAATTTCAAGGGATGCTAGCATCTCAGTATGGAGAGTAGTTAATTCTGAACAATGACAATTCCTTTGCTCATAGAGTCTGGAGTGCCAAACAGAATTCCCCGCATAGCAATGTGTGCGAACCTCTTGCAATTCAGAACGGTCTTGAAGCCCTGTGTGGCTCGTGTACAAAAAAAAAAAAAAAAAATGTGCTTATTCATAATCCGGTCAGACATTTCTACAGCTGGTAGCATACCTGACCCGAACGAATTCACAGCCAACATTGGAATTGGTGTCTAGCAATCGGATATCAGCTTCACATTCAACAGATGTAGATGATTCTGAAGCTTTCTGCTTGTTTCGCAGAGACATGAACAGCTAATTACTATGCATGTTTTTTTCACCACATAATCCACAAACTCTACGGTAGATTAGCAGTGACGCTGACGTTGCATCTCGGTTCCCCTGACCACCAGTTCGCTCCTCATGTCAAATGGAAGCCAAGTTTTATTGCCCTGAATTTTGAGGCCTTTTTTCCTTACCCTAGAACATTCAACTGAACAAGGTGACCTGAGCAATCCTCACTGCCCCAATGGTGGCGGCAGCCATGGGTCTCAGTATTGCTCGAAATGCGAATAGCCCCACCCCTATTACTCCGCGAGAAATTCTTGCCCCACACCCTCACCCACCGACTAGCCTCCAGCTAGCCGCCTGCATGGGTGCTCTCTGCTAGCGATGACAAGTGACAGACACATCGCAGCACGCTGCAAAGTTCCTTTCATCATCATGGCGAGACAATACCAATAAACAAAACAGATGAGGGTGCTTGAAGACAATAGCAATGATTGTATTCTGAACAATCTACCTAGCGCTACCAAAGACTGGCGGTCTAAGTCCAATCATAAATTTGAAAAACAAATTTGTAAGATTCGAACACTTCAGAGTGGAACAGTTTCGCGTGATTAAGGCTTTAATTTTGCCCCTCCAAAGGGTGCATATTTATCGGTATCCGTTCACCTTGTTCACCAAGCAAAGTCTTTCGAATGGAAATAGTATTTTACCGCATTCTTTCAGTGCCTTCTATCTGGCCTTAATTCGACCCCACAGATTTTCCTTAAAGTTATGAAACCTGTCTTTGCCTCGGTGAGGAGTAGTGGCATTAGAACAATCACCTATTTCGGGGATATCCATTCTCCTTCTTACACCAGAGAAGAGTGTCTTGACAAAGCCAATTTTATGATCAACTTGTTGTCACCCATAAAGAGTTTCAGTAAGGATTTCGACAAATCCAGTTTCAACCCAAAGCACGTCGAGACCTCCCTTGGTTCTCATATTAATTCCCAGCAAATGATTTTCAATTTTCCTCAGAACAAGATTGACAAGGTTACTGCCCTTGGAAATTCAATCTTGTATGGCAACGTAACCAAATATCGGGATTTTAATACCTTCCTCAAAGAAATTTACATTCTCATCACTTGTGACTAGAAAAAATAAATCAACTAATGCTCTGCGTAAAGCAGAAGAAGACTTTGACACAAAGTTTGGTTTCATTACCTAGTCATGCAATACAAAACATTCTTTGGTGGTGGCTGTCTCGCAAGACAAAGAATTATTTTCCACCTTCATGAGCATGATAATTTCAAGGGATGCTAGCATCTCAGTATGGAGAGTAGTTAATTCTGAACAATGACAATTCCTTTGCTCATAGAGTCTGGAGTGCCAAACAGAATTCCCCGCATAGCAATGTGTGCGAACCTCTTGCAATTCAGAACGGTCTTGAAGCCCTGTGTGGCTCGTGTACAAAAAAAAAAAAAAAAAATGTGCTTATTCATAATCCGGTCAGACATTTCTACAGCTGGTAGCATACCTGACCCGAACGAATTCACAGCCAACATTGGAATTGGTGTCTAGCAATCGGATATCAGCTTCACATTCAACAGATGTAGATGATTCTGAAGCTTTCTGCTTGTTTCGCAGAGACATGAACAGCTAATTACTATGCATGTTTTTTTCACCACATAATCCACAAACTCTACGGTAGATTAGCAGTGACGCTGACGTTGCATCTCGGTTCCCCTGACCACCAGTTCGCTCCTCATGTCAAATGGAAGCCAAGTTTTATTGCCCTGAATTTTGAGGCCTTTTTTCCTTACCCTAGAACATTCAACTGAACAAGGTGACCTGAGCAATCCTCACTGCCCCAATGGTGGCGGCAGCCATGGGTCTCAGTATTGCTCGAAATGCGAATAGCCCCACCCCTATTACTCCGCGAGAAATTCTTGCCCCACACCCTCACCCACCGACTAGCCTCCAGCTAGCCGCCTGCATGGGTGCTCTCTGCTAGCGATGACAAGTGACAGACACATCGCAGCACGCTGCAAAGTTCCTTTCATCATCATGGCGAGACAATACCAATAAACAAAACAGATGAGGGTGCTTGAAGACAATAGCAATGATTGTATTCTGAACAATCTCGTGATCCTTTTTATCCCATCTACAGAACACTTCAACTTTAAGCCTACAGCATAGCTTTTCAATAAAGCCCACTCCACGATTAACTCATAGACCTGCTCGGTCTTCCATTCTACCTGAAGCCGAGAGTTATGACATAGGCAAACAGCCCCTATAGTCAGACTTATGAAGGGCGTATCTAACTCCGACCCTCGCAAGCCTAAATACAACAAGACTTGGGATGTTTCAATTGTTTTGAATCACTTTTTATCGTTTCAAGATACCTATGAACTATAGATTCCTTCAGTGCCTTGAGCCAAAAACAATTTTCCTTACTCGCACTCGTTTCGGCAAAACGTACACAAATGCTGAGACATCTAGTTCTTATGACATTACCGGAAGACGAGGCCACGTTTGCACATAGAGATATGAAAGGTATATCTCTAACCAGGTAATTAAAGCGCCTTCTCTTTAATACCTCCAATCCTAAACTTTGTGTTCCGATCAACTCTTCACGAGTATATTAAATGCACAGAACACCTCCAACGAGCAAGTTCAGAAAGCAAAGCCATAACTTCTTCAAAACACCCCAACAAATCGGTGACGACAAGCATCTTGGAGCGGAGACTGAAAGCCAGTCCTTCGCAGCTGCTTGTATAAACACTTAAAATATAAATAATAATACTGTCAGTGGCTACGTATACATCCTTGTACACTGTACTGACTGCTGCACACAAATTATGTATGTATTGTCGCTATGGGAACATGTACCTAGTTTGTACTGTCTTCGAGATCAGTATGAAAGGGTACCACAGGCCGTACCTCGTGTTCACATACATAAGGATTTGGGAGCACAGTCATCCCGCGTTCATCCCAGACTCTCAAGGATGCCAATATGAAAGGGGTACCACATTCTCTGCTCATAGCTACAGAGGCACCGCAACTTCTAAACTTTTGCACATTGAGTATAAAGGTCTTAACGAAATCTTGTCCACAACTGACTAGACGAACGCTGATACATTTTGAACCTTCTACAATGTATCTTCTAACAATTGATTCCACATTAGTTCAACAATTCTCAGCTCTGCTGAGTTAGAAAGAGACATGTAAATTGTGATAATATGTGTATACCTGTAGGTATATCAGTATCTCAATATTAAGAACAATGTCCTAATACGAGTCAGATAAGACACAAGACCATTTATAAATCACGTTACGTTGTGCCTTGGAAAATGGCAACACATTACTCGGCCACTCGTTTAGGAGATTCGGTCCACCAAACTGATGAATTTAAACTCTGATATCGACCCAAAATGGCAATGGAGTTGCCTCTAATCATTGCTGCAATATTACTTTGCCGAGCATGAACTGGTTAATGTCCAATTCTTCCTTCAAATGTACACGAATTATGAACATGATTATGATTATGTCTTGATTGGAAAATCGGTACAAGAGGTCCATTGTATTTGATTTGTCTGTGCGCTATCATGCTTAATCCTGCTCCAGTTAAAGCACGCAAGGTATCAAAATGATATCATACTCAATTCTATGCCTTGCACCTTATACTAATAGGTTCTCAAGCAAACTTTGCTTGAGTTCTTCTCCTGTTTGCGACAATGTGTGTCACCATCGATAGACACCCTCTACGCATGAGGTGTCATGACTAAAGTTTCAACCTTGTTGTGAAAACTGTCCATCATCCTTCTTGTCCTCTTGCCCTCACTCATGACTGTCACTAGACTGACTTCTGTACGGAACTTTGAACATGCTAACCTCTGAAGACTTATACGAGTATTACGTAATAGAATTCCTAAATTATACAAGTAATAAGAAGTATAATTAGAATTCTATTAGTAATAATGAAGTATAAGTCGAAGAGGTTCCCACCCAGCATCTCATTTAATCGATACTCTTCAGTTCTGAACCCTCCCTTTCCAACACTGTACAGAAGTCAAAACTGCTGGGCCCTACTGTATGCTGATGTTCTGCTTATCAATTGCTTGACATGAGATGTCCATACGTATAGTATGCTCCATACCTTTGGAACAGCAATGGTTGTGCTTTATTTATTGCTTGTCTGTATGAGAAGAACCAGTTAGCTAATTGTCTGCATTGCACCCAATACTGGTGTTGCTGGTCTGTCTAAAGCCGTATTCTCTTTGAAAAGATGCTTGCTGCTCACTGACACGGGTATTTATAGCCAACTGGGACTGCTTGGAATTTTTACCTACTTTGAATTTCATTATGTGACTTCACTGCCTTAAACACCTGGGAAATGCTAACCTCTTCGACTTATACTTCATTATTACTAATAGAATTCTAATTATACTTCTTATTACTTGTATAATTTAGGAATTATGTCATTGTCACGCATAATCGAGTGAAATACTGGATAAAGTCATGGATTCACATCCAACAACATGCGAACTATGTGAAAATACTGAATATTATAGTCTTCGATTCAAGTGATGCGCTGATGAGCTAAGATTTTGTTTGTGTAGCGAATAGAGTGAACTGTATATAATTTTTGCTTACCAAAGCAAGTCATATTATTTTAATAACAACAACAACAAATGGATCCGTTTGTATAGATAATTGGTTTGTAATTTGAATATTATGTATATCGCATGCGTTGAGGAGTTGCATTCCTGTTGCTCATAGAGTAAACTGTACATAATTTTTGCTTACCAAAGCAGTTTATATCATTATAAAAACAACAACAACTGGGTTCGTTTGTAAACACTTGGTTTGTTATTTGAATAGCTATACATGTATATCGCGTACGTCTATGAATCGGTTGACACGATTATCATTTTTTTTTCTTTCTTTATTCGTGTATGTAGCCTGCCTATTTCTAACGCAAAAGATTCGAGGCATTTAAAACTTCTTAGTATATTGTTATTCATTTAGGCTACATCATGACCCGTTATCCCCTCATAAACTTCAAAAATTTATGTATGCGACGTATCCTATCCATTCTACAATATGAACGGGCAATAATGAAGATCTTTTTGCTGCACGATAATATACGAGGCTCCACGCTACAATTTCGTTGAAAGCTGAGTGACACGTTCACAAATAAAATCGTCACTACAGCTCATTCGTTTAGCTCCGCAGAGCGCTTACCCTTTCTAAAAAACAAAACAACAAAAAAAAATCCACATCTCCGACACCTTGTCAAAGTTCATACACACTCACCTTCCAAGATAAAAAAGTCAACAACAACAACAAAAGTAGCGCTCCACATCTCGTGGTCGCATCGCTTGGCCAGGCTCCACGCAACCAACATTCGCGTTCATGGTACGCTGATTTACATATTTGCGAATAAATAATGAACGAGACTTTTAACCTCATGCATATTCTTTAGGCTCCACACAACGCCTTTCCTCAAAAAAAAAGAAAAAAAAATAAAACAAACAAACAAATGTCACATCGTTCGCCATATGCAAGGCTCCACGCTTAGATTCACATTCGTGGCAAGCTGATTTACATAGTCGAGAATTAATCAACATACGACATCATCGAACTCGTACATATTCACACACAAAAAAGAAAAGATTCTGACAGGTCCACAACACCGTCAAGCTTTCATAATTATCACAACATCACTAACCTCGTACATATTCACAAAGACAGGCCCTGACAGCTCCACAACACCATCAACCATTCATAATCTTATCTAAAGGATGGGCTCATTTCCCCCTTATTAACGCTATCTAATCCTACCAGCAAATAATGACATCATACATATCATGTGTGATGCCATCTTATGCATATTCAATTATGACGTCAAGGTGGAGCTCCACCGGCTCCACCGTGGGTCGAACGGGTACATAGATATACTACTAGCATACTTAATCATATCCACAATTCCAGTCAACCAACGTTTGATAAACTGTCAATTTCCCTCGCTACCGAAAAACAATCATCCATACTAAATACTGAACTTAACTCAACTCGACCAAAAGTTGAAAGAATTGTTTACGGCACAGCAGTCGCACAAATGGCAGGAAATACAAACTGTAAGAGATTCCATACTCTTGTCAATGACAATCTATTTCACCGAGACGACCGAGGTGTTTTACGATTTAATACAAAAGACAGCACTAAGAACGGAAGAATGAACGCTGGCTTCGGAGAAAAAAAATCCTACAAAAGCATAATTATCACCAAACATTCGTACTGAATTGTATCAAAAGTCGTCTACGTCAGAGCGGCCGTACAAACCCACGCACAAATGACAATGAACAAACACCACTGTAGAAGAAGTCGAAATCCCCACACAGACGGTGGAAAGAAAACTCCATGTATACAGGACTGGATATCGCCCTGGCAGTTGTTGCTGTTCTGGACTCTTGTGTCTACTCGCAATGGTGATTCGGTGTACTTGACAAGCCGTACGAGGGCGTGACACTAGAGGATTGCGGTGTGCCCAGAACTGCGATACACGAAACTTTTCGCGTTGGCCGCGCATTCTCACAATATTATTAGCGTCATCAGAAAATTTCCGCCCTGTCTTCGTTTGTCGCAATTGGCCAAATATCGCACCAAGAAAACAAAAAAGGACGGAGCCCAGATTACTGTTGCTGATGTTAAGTTTGGGAATGCCCCAATTTACTATTCACGGAAGCAGATCTCGATTTGAAGTGGGACATGGACTCGGCAGCCTTCAGCCGCTCTAAATGTAATACAAACAGAAATTTATAGCTCACTCTCGGCTAGATATCGCAGCAGTACCTTTTGACTGCTTTTCGGCTCTTTTTCAACATGTACACTATTTGTCTCATTTGAAATAGGTCATATACGCTTGAGTCAAGAAAACAAGCTATACATAGGGCCTACATGATCGAACCTGACTACGATTTGGGAAAACTTTGACCCAGTATGCAATAATGTTAAACTATTTCAACGTGAATTATGTTTCAAATGAGTATATTGTCATTAACCATTAAAAAGAATTATCTCAGTAACTTCCTTACTTCATGAATAGGAATCAATTCCAAATTTGATTGAAATTGTTGTATTAATTGAATCAACAGTTTCTGAATGAAACCGCGGGCATGCTGCCGTTGGTTTCGAAATGCCTTTGTACATTGAGCTCTTGAATTGTGTAAATGTATATGCAAATGTTTCATCGTGTAACAATGCTGCATTTGGCGATTAAATTCATGTAAATGTTACAAAAACCTTGAGCATTACTGATAAGTTTTTGTTCTGTTTGTTCCTCACAATTACTTTCTGCTGCATATCGCAGGGTTAGGTAAATCCTGTTTGTCAATTACGTGTATACTATTCCTACTCAAGATGTACATGAATCATACCTCATAGTCAACATTCTGGCATACTAACACTTAAATATGCAAACGCCTTCTGTGTTCATCAGGAGAGCACGAATTGTTATTCAAGAAAACTCAGTGAAAAAAAAATTCACGTTCAAGAGGTTTTCTTATTGGCCCGATTTTCTTGTGAGTCACAAAATGCAATCACTGACATGACTGACGTTAAACTGCCTAAAAGCGTTTCAGTCACTCTCTGATTTATTAGAATGGGGAAGGAAGAAATACACACTGCATTTCAGACACTTTCTACAATTCATTCATTCAGTAGGGGCACTTTGAGATTATGTTGTCTGTACCTACTACTTTTTCATGTTAATGTTTCTGTTTAAAGGCATTATTTAATGGTAGATGATGAAACACAACCCTAGCTTTAGTGCTTCAAAATAGCTCTGGAATATTAGTTAGGGATACAAACAACTAATGTAAATATTTGAATCAGTATAATCAATGTCCAGTATTGTTAAATATACAAAATGTCAACAATATTTATGATGAAAATGTTTCTGGACCAAAGCCATCTGCAGTTATATGGTTTAGTGAGAAAATAGTGATATTCCTTATATCTTAGGCTTTATTGCTAAAGTTGTACAGGGTAGGTTGTTTTGTGATACGATTGAAGTACACATAATATGCATCAAATGTGATATTTAGAACATTTATAAATCACTGCACTCAGTGAAAATATACCTTTAAAATTTGTACATGGTGTGGTCGAAAATATTTCATTTTTCCTTGTAGGAGAAATGAGGATATCTCGATGTTAGCTCTGAGCTACTTGTGACACTCTCGGAAAAGACAGCTGAGGAGGGAGGATAAGGGGTGATAAGGCTACCATGAAAACTACTCTGATCTGGTACTCGACTCGAGTTGTCGAATTTTATTCAGTTCAGAAGCACAGTTCTAAAAGGCATAATATATCAGATACTGAATCGAACACTTGATGAAGTACATCACCATCGGGCCTGGTTCACACACTAAGCTTGTCAAACACGACCGGGTCTTATGGGATACATACGCGCTTGTCAAACACCACCGGGTCTGCCACTGATGAGAGAGGGTGGCGGATGAGGAGGCTACCACGACAACTACTCTGGTCTGGTACTAAACTATAGTTGTCGAGATTTATACAGTATAAAACAGCTTGCAAAAGCTATCTCGCTTCAGAAACGAGCCTATTAAAGACGTGCGCAGTATTAAATTGGTATGAGATACTGAATCGAACCCTGACGGACATCAGAAAAAATCCATTCTAGCTTCGGGGAAAATGTGCCAAAGGCCTATACGGCAAGCATATTTAATTATTAACACAATTCAAGGGAATCATCATCCTGTTTTGCCGAGAGGCAAATATTCATTCTGAATCATGACCATATATACTCGACCAAAAGTTGAAAACTAAATTGTCTACGGCAGAGCAGCCGTGGACAATTTGAGAGCTCAGACAACTACTGTCCTAGGCAGAGCAAGCGAACAAGTTTAGATGTTAAACACATCCTCTTACTAAGCTAGTTCCGTCTCGTCAATCTTCTTCGAGCAGACGACTTGGATAGAATTCGGTTCCAAGTGACAACAATACTGTTCCAGCTATATATCACTAATCAAGATCGGAAAAAAAAAGATGGACTCTGGCTTCGGAAAACAAGAATGCTATGGAAGCATACTTAATCATATCCACAATTCAAGTCAACCAACGTTTGATAAACTGTCAATTTCCCTCGCTACCGAAAAACAAGCATCCATACTAAATACTGAACTTAACTCAACTCGACCAAAAGTTGAAAGAATTGTTTACGGCACAGCAGTCGCACAAATCGCAGGAAACACAAACTGTAAGAGATTCCATACTCTTGTCAATGACAATCTGTTTCACACAGACGACCGAGGTGTTTTACGGTTTAATACAAAAGACAGCACTAAGAACGGAAGAATGAACGCTTTATTGCTAAAGTTGTACAGGGTAGGTTGTTTTGTGATACGATTGAAGTACACATAATATGCATCAAATGTGATATTTCGAACATTTATAAATCACTGCACTCAGTGAAAATATACCTTTAAAATTTGTACATGGTGTGGTCGAAAATATTTTATTTTTCCTTGTAGAAGAAATGAGGATATCTCGATGTTAGCTCTGAGCTACTTGTGACACTCTCGGAAAAGACAGCTGAGGAGGGAGGATAGGGGGTGATAAGGCTACCATGAAAACTACTCTGATCTGGTACTCGACTCGAGTTGTCGAATTTTATTCAGTTCAGAAGCACAGTTCTAAAAGGCATAATATATCAGATACTGAATCGAACACTTGATGAAGTACATCACCATCGGGCCTGGCTCTCACACTAAGCTTGTCACACACCACCGGGTCTGGGATACATACGCGCTTGTCAAACACCACCGGGTCTGCCACTGATGAGAGAGGGTGGCGGATGAGAAGGCTACCACGACAACTACTCTGGTCTGGTACTCAACTATAGTTGTCGAGATTTATACAGTATAAAACAGCTTGCAAAAGCTATCTCGCTTCAGAAACGAGCCTATTAAAGACGTGCGCAGTATTAAATTGGTATGAGATACTGAATCGAACCCTGACGGACATCAGAAAAATCCATTCTAGCTTCGAGGAAAATGTGCCAAAGGCCTATACGGTAAGCATATCAAATTATTAACACAATTCAAGGGAATCATCATCCTGTTTTGCCGAGAGGCAAATATTCATTCTGAATCATGACCATATATACTCGACCAAAAGTTGAAAACTAAATTGTCTACGGCAGAGCAGCCGTGGACAATTTGAGAGCTCAGAGAACTACTGTCCTAGGCAGAGCAAGCGAACAAGTTTAGATGTTAAACACATCCTCTTACTAAGCTAGTTCCGTCTCGTCAATCTTCTTCGAGAAGACGACTTGGATAGAATTCGGTTCCAAGTGACAACAATACTGTTCCAGCTATATATCACTAATCAAAATCGGAAAAAAAAGATGGACTCTGGCTTCGGAAAACAAGAATGCTATGGAAGCATACTTAATCATATCCACAATTCCAGTTAACCAACGTTTGATAAACTGTCAATTTCCTACGCTACCGAAAAACAATCATCCATACTAAATACTGAACTTAACTCAACTCGACCAAAAGTTGAAAGAATTGTTTACGGCACAGCAGTCGCACAAATGGCAGGAAACACAAACTGTAAGAGATTCCATACTCTTGTCAATGACAATCTGTTTCACACAGACGACCGAGGTGTTTTACGGTTTAATACAAAAGACAGCACTAAGAACGGAAGAATGAACGCTGGCTTCGGAGAAGAAAAAAAATCCTACAAAAGCATAATTATCACCAAACATTCATACTGAATTGTATCAAAAGTCGTCTAGGTCAGAGCGGCCGTACAAACCCACGCACAAATGACAATGAACAAACACCACTGTAGAAGAAGTCGAAATCCCCACACAGACGGTGAAAAGAAAACTCCATGTATACAAGACTGGATGTCGCCCTGGCAGTTGTTGCTGTTCTGGACTCTTGTGTCTACTCGCAATGGTGATTCGGTGTACTTGACAAGCCGTACGAGGGCGCGACACTGGAGGATTGCGGTGTTCCGAGAACTGCGATACACGAAACTTTTCGCGTTGGCCGCGCAGTGTCAGAATTAGCGTCATCAGAAAATTTCCGCCCTGTCTTGGTTTGTCGCAATTGGCCAAATATCGCACCAAGAAAACAAAAAAGGACGGAGCCCAGATTACTGTTGCTGATGTTAAGTTTGGGATTGTCCCACTTTACTATTCACGGAAGCAGATCTCGATTTGAAGTGGGACGTGGACTCGGCAGCCTTCAGCCGCTCTAAATGTAATACAAACAGAAATTTATAGCTCACTCTCGGCTAGATATCGCAGCAGTACCTTTTGACTGCCTTTAGCTCTTCTTTAACATGTACACTATTTGTTTCATTTGAAATAAGTCATATACGCTTGAGTCAAGAAAACAAGCTATACATAGGGCCTACATGATCGAACCTGACTACGCTTTGGGAAACCTTTGACCCAGTCTGCAATAATGTTATACTATTTAGACGTGAATTATGTTTCAAATGAGTATATTGTCATTAACCATTAAAGAGAATTATCTCATTAATTTCCTTACTTCATGAATAAAAATCAACTCCAAATTTGATTGAAATTGTTGTTTTAATTGAATTAACAGTTTCTGAATGAAACCGGGGGCATGCTGCCGTCGGTTTTGAAATGCCTTTGTACACTGAGCTCTTGAATTGTGTAATGTCGGTATATTTGCAAATGTTTTATCGTGTAACAATGCTTCATTTGACGATTAAATTCATGCAAATGTCACAAAAAAAGCTCAAGCATTATTGATTGCGTTTTCTTTCTGTTTGTTCCTCACAATTACTTTGTGCTGCATATCGCATGGGTTAGGTAAATCCTGTTTGTTTATTAGGTGTATTCTATTCCTACTCAAGATGTACATGTATCATACTTCATAATCAATATTCTGGCATAATAACAATTTAAATATGCAAACGCCTTCAGTGTTTATCAGCAGAACAGGAATTGTTATTCAAGAAAACTCAGTGAAAAAAAAATCACGTTCAAGAGGTGTTTTTTTTTTTTTGGCCCGATTTTCATGTGAGTCACAAAATGCAATCACTGATATGACTGACGTTAAACTGCCTAAAAGCGTTTCAGTCACTCTCTGATTTATTAGAATGAGGAAGGAAGAATCACACACTGCATTTCAGACACTTTCTACAAGGCATTCATTCAGTAGGGGCACTTTGAGATTATGTTGTCTGTACCTACTACTTTTTCATGTTAATGTTTCTGCTTAAAGGCTTTATTTATCGCTAGCAGATGAAATACAACCCAAGCTTCGGCGCTTCAAAATAGCCCTAGAATGTTAGTAAGGGATAGAAACAACTGATGTGATAATTTGAATCAGTATAATCAATGTTCAGTATTGTCATATATACATAATGTGAATAATAGTTATGATAGAAATGTTTCTGGACCAAAGCCTTCTGCAGTTATGGTTTAGTGAGAAACTAGTGATATTTCCTTATATCTTAGGCTTTATTGCGAACGTTTTACAGGGTAGGTTGTTTTGTGATACAATTTAATTACACATCAAAATAATGTGATATTTCGAACATTATTTAAATCACTGCCCCCAGTGATAAACATTACCTTTAAAATTTGTACACGGTGTGGTCGAAAATATCTTATTTTTCCTTGTGGGAGAATGAGAATATCTCCATTTTAACTCTCAGCTACTTTTGACACTCTCGGAAAAGACAGCTGAGGAGGGAGGATAGGGGGTGATAAGGCTACCATGAAAAATACTCTTTTCTTGTACTCGACTCGAGTTGTCCAAATTTATTCAGTTCAGAAGCACAGTTCTAAAAGGCATAATATATCAGATACTGAATCGAACACTTGATTTCGTATATCACCATCGGGCCTGGCACACGCGCTTGTCAAACTCCACCGGGTCTGCTAAGTCCTGCTGAGAGGGGTTGGCGGATGAGAAGGCTAACAATACAACTACTCTGGTCTGGCACTCAACTAGAGTTGTCGAGATTCATACGGTATAAAACGGATTGCAAAAGCTATTTCGCTTCAGAAGCGAGCCTATTAAAGTCGTGCGCAGTATTAAGTTGGTATGAGATACTGAATCGAACCCGGACGGACATCAGAAAAAAATCTATTCTAGCTTCGGGAAAACTGTGCCAAAGGCCTATACGGCAAGCATATCAAATTATTAACACAATTCAAGGGAATCATCATCTTATTTTGCCGAGAGGTAAATATTCATTCTGAATCATGACCTTATATACTCGACCAAAAGTTGAAAACTAAATTGTCTACGGCAGAGCCGCCGTGGACAATTTAAGAGCTCAGATAACTATACTGTCCTAGGCAGAGCAAGCGAACAAGTTTAAATGTTAAACATATCCTCTCACTAAGCTAGCTTTCGTCTCGTCAATCTTCGAGCAGACGACTTGGATAGAATTCGGTTCCAAGTGACAACAATACTGTTACAGCTATATATCACTAATCAAGATCGGAAAAATGGACTCTGGTTTCGGAAACAAGAAAGCTACGGAAGCATACATAATCATATCCACAATTGCAGTCGACCAACGTTTGATAAACTGTCAATTTCCTACGCTACCGAAAAAGAATCATCCATACTAAATACTGAACTTAACTCGACCAAAAGTTGAAAAAATTGTTAACGGCAGAGCAGTCACACAAATGGTAGGAAACACAAATTGTCAGAGATTCCATTCTCTTGTCAATGTCAATCTGTTTCACACAGACGACCGAGGTGTTGTTTTATGGTTTCAACTTCAACTCTCAACTTTGACTTTATTTTTCATTTCCAGTGAATAAAACGGGAAAATTACATACAATGCATTAACAGAATATATTTGTAACGACTGAAAAAAATACCTGTAATCATAACAACATAGATTTATTTTCTAAGTTACTCAACCTTGTAACCCTGATTCGGCTTACTTACATCACTGTTCATGCTCTCCCGCTACCTTGTAACCCTGATTGGACTACGCACCAGATAACGTGAATACTTCCCCCATCCCCAGTTGTTCGTGCTCACTCAAGTTTGTGACTCTGAATGGACTTCCTTATTCTCTCTGTTCTCCCGCTGCCTTGTAACCCTGATTGGACTATAGTTTGCAGGCACAAACCCTTGTTGGTCGTAAAGGAGTCTGCGCAAAGACTACTATATGCACCACTTCAGCACTGTTCCATAGGCCCTGTGTTGTAGCTTCTCCTTGTCGGGAGAGGCTGCAGTGTGCAGTGGTGCGTGTATTAGTCTTGGCACATGCAGACTCCTAATACGACCAACAAGGGTTTGTGCCTGCAAACTAATTGGACTACGCGCCAAATGACGTTATTACCTCCCCCATCCCCCTTCCTTCGTGCTCACTCAACCTTGTGACCCTGATTGGACTTCCTTATTCTCATGGAGTCACTGTTCATGCTCTCCCGCTACCTTGTAACCCTGATTGGACTACGCACCAGATAACGTTATTACCTCCAAATCCCCCTTCCTTCGTGCTCACTCAACCTTGTGACCCTGATTGGACTTCCTTATTCTCATGGAGTCACTGTTCATGCTCTCCCGTAGTCTAGCTTCTGGACTCTTTTTACTCGTAGGGGTGATTCAGTGTACGCGACCAGGGCGTGACACCCGAGGATTGCGATACGCCGAGAACTGCGATACCCGAGAAAAAGTTGGGCGCGCAGTCTCTCGATTATCGCTATCAGAAAATTTGCGCCCTCTCTTGGTTTATCCCACCAAGGAAAAGGGGACGGAGCCCAGACTAGCTCTCCCGCTACCTTGTAACCCTGATTGGACTACGCGCCAGATGACGTTATTTATTCATCAAGTCAGTCATCTATTTTTTCATCTCGAACAGAATTCGTAAAGACATATTTCTTTTTTGAACGTCTTCTTCTCGAGTCACTACACAAGTCCTGTCCAGTGCAGAGCGCAGGATCTGGCTTTGGTGTTGAAAGTCTCCAGGTCATTGACAGTGCATGGCTCTGGTAGGAGGGGGCAGACCAAAAGATGTTGCATTGTCTGATCCTGCCCGCAGTCGCAAGCAGTTTCTCCATCCCTATTGTAGCCCCATTTCTGCATGAGGACTTTGCATCGTCCTGTTCCTGTCCGTAGGCGATTCAGGCATGACCAGGTGGGCCATGCCTCACTTGAACCCGGAGGGAGTGATTCACTTGGTTCATAGGAGAGCTGATGCGTCACAGACTGGAGGTGGTTGGACCATAGGGTAATCCTTCGACCGTGGGCGGTGCCATCAAGGGATTCGGTTGAATGGAGAAAACTGCGTCTGGATTTGAGTCTCTTTTTAGCAGGTTCACGATTGTAGAGTGGGTGGCGAGGGTTAACTTCTTGCTTGGTTTTCTCCATCTGTGCTGAGACCTCTCGCCTGATGTGTGGTGGGGCAATACCACACAGTAAGTAAAGGTCATCTACTCTTGTTGGTCGCAGACATCCAGAGATAGCTCTGCAAGCTGCATTCAGGACTGGGTCGATCTTTGCAGCATGGGATGACCTACACCAGACAGGGGCTGCATACTCGGCAGTGGAGAAGCATAGAGCAAGAGCTGTGGTGCGGATAGTTTTGGCATCTGTTCCCCATCTTGTATTAGCAAGCTTCTTCAATATGCTGTTCCTTGCTCCAGCTTTCGCCTTTGTCTTGGCAATGTGCTCCTTGTAAGTAAGGGAACGATCCAGTGTGACACCTAGATAGATCGGCTTATTGGTGTGTTTAAGCCATTTTCCATACCATCTGACCCTCAGTTGTCGGTTAGCATCTCTGTTCTTAAGGTGGAAGACGCTAAGTTGAGTCTTCTCCGGGTTTGCACGTAGGTGATTTGCGGCATAGTAAGGAGTTAGACCTGCCAGAGCATCACTGAGTGCTTTTTCCACCTCTTCAAAGGATTGCTTCTGTGAGGCAATGCAGAGATCATCAGCATACAGGTAGCTCCTTGTACTTGGATGGATTGGTTGTTCATTCGTGTAGATGTTGAAAAGAAGCGGGGCAAGGACGCTTCCTTGCGGGAGACCGTTTTTCTGTCTCCGCCATCTGCTGCGGGTACCATTCAGATTCACATAGAACCGCCGGTTTGAAAGCAGGTTCTGGATCAATTGTGTCAGCTTGACATCCTTGGTCATCTCAAAGACTTTCCTTGTAAGAATCCTATGGTTCACTGTATCGTAGGCCGCAGAGAGGTCAACAAAAGCTGCTCCAGTTATCAGCCCTTCCTCAAACCCATCTTCGATGTACTGTGTGAGATTCAACAGTTGGCCAGTACAGGACTTTCCTGGCCTGAAGCCTGCCTGCTCGGGAATGAGGAGCTCATCTACAAAGGGGGCGATACGGTTGAGTAGGAGCCTTTCAAAGAGCTTGTACGTGTGGCAGAGCAGGGAGATAGGTCTGTAACTCTTTGGGCTGGCTGGGTCTTTGCCTGGTTTGAGTAAGGCGACTACTCTGGACTTCCTCCATAGCTTTGGCAAGGTGTTGTCACTCAGACATTTGTTCAGCATGTCAAGCAGCCACTGGAGTGCAACAGGTCCAAGATGTTTGATCTGCTCACAGAGGATATCATCTAATCCAGCTGCCTTATTACTCTTCATTGCTTTGGTAGCACCACACAGATCATTCATGGTGAAAGGTCTTGTGAAGTCAGATGGCCCTTGGGAAGCTGTCTCAGCATTTTGGGGGAGCTTTTTGAACGTGAAACATAAGTACATATTTATATGTCAACAATTACAAAATATGAAGTGTAATATTCAAGGAAAAACAAATGATAGGATCAACAAAAAAAAAAACAAAACACAGAACACGAAAACTCAGTGAAAAAAAATCACGTTCTAAAGGTTTTCTTATTGACCCGATTTTCATGTGAGTCACAAGTTGCAATCACTGATATGACTGACGTTAACCTGCCTAAAAGCGTTTCAGTCACTCTCTGATTTATTAGAATGAGGAAGGAAGAATCACACACTGCATTTCAGACACTTTCTACAAGGTATTCATTCAGTAGGGGCACTTTGAGATTATGTTGTCTGTACCTACTACTTTTCCATGTTAATGTTTCTGTTTAAAGGCATTATTTAATGGTAGATGATGAAACACAACCCAAGCTTTAGTGCTTCAAAATAGCTCTGGAATATTAGTTAGGGATACAAACAACTAATGTAAATATTTGGATCAGTATAATCAATTTCCAGTATTGTTAAATGTACAACATGTGAACAATATTTGTGATAAAAATGTTTCTGGACCAAAACCATCTGCAGTTATGGTTTAGTGAGAAAATTTTGATATTTCCTTGTATCTAAGGCTTTATTTCAAGAGTTTTACAGCTTAGGTTGTTTTGTGATACGATTGAAGTACACATATGCATCAAATGTGATATTTCGAACATTTTTTAAATCACTGCACTCAGTAAAAATGTACCTTTAAAATTTGTACACGGTGAGGTCGAAAATATCTCATTTTTCCTTGTGGAAGAAATTAGGATATCTCGATGTTAGCTCTGAGCTACTTGTGACACTCTCGGAAAAGACAGCTGAGGAGGGAGGATAGGGGGTGATAAGGCTACCATGAAAACTACTCTGATCTGGTACTCGACTCGAGTTGTCGAATTTTATTCAGTTCAGAAGCACAGTTCTAAAATGCATAATATATCAGATACTGAATCGAACACTTGATGAAGTACATCACCATCGGGCCTGGCTCTCACACTAAGCTTGTCACACACCACCGGGTCTGGGATACATACGCGCTTGTCAAACACCACCGGGTCTGCCACTGATGAGAGAGGGTGGCGGATGAGAAGGCTACCACAACTACTCTGGTCTGGTACTCAACTATAGTTGTCGAGATTTATACAATATAAAACAGCTTGCAAAAGCTATCTCGCTTCAGAAACGAGCCTATTAAAGACGTGCGCAGTATTAACTTGGTATGAAAAAACTGAATAGAACCCTCATGGACATCAGAAAAAATCCATTCTAGCTTCGGGGAAAATGTGCCAAAGGCCTATACGGCAAGCATATCAAATTATTAACACAATTCAAGGGAATCATCATCCTGTTTTTGCCGAGAGGCAAATATTCATTCTGAATCATGACCTTATATATTCGACCAAAAGTTGAAAACTAAATTGTCTACGGCAGAGCAGCCGTGGACAATTTGAGAGCTCAGACAACTACGGTCCTAGGCAGAGCAAGCGAACAAGTTTAGATGTTAAACACATCCTCTTACTAAGCTAGTTCCGTCTCGTCAATCTTCTTCGAGCAGACGACTTGGATAGAATTCGGTTCCAAGTGACAACAATACTGTTCCAGCTATATATCACTAATCAGGATCGGAAAAAAAGATGGACTCTGGCTTCATAAAACAAGAATGCTATGGAAGCATACTTAATCATATTCACAATTCAAGTCAACCAACGTTTGATAAACTGTCAATTTCCCTCGCTACCGAAAAACAATCATCCATACTAAATACTGAACTTAACTCAACTCGACCAAAAGTTGAAAGAATTGTTTACGGCACAGCAGTCGCACAAATCGCAGGAAACACAAACTGTAAGAGATTCCATACTCTTGTCAATGACAATCTGTTTCACACAGACGACCGAGGTGTTTTACGGTTTAATACAAAAGACAGCACTAAGAACGGAAGAATGAACGCTGGCTTCGGAGAAAAAAAATCCTACAAAAGCATAATTATCACCAAACATTTATACTGAATTGTATCAAAAGTCGTCTATGTCAGAGCGGCCGTACAAACCCACGCACAAATGACAGTGAACAAACACCACTGTAGAAGAAGTCGAAATCCCCACACAGACGGTGAAAAGAAAACTCCATGTATACAGGACTGGATGTCGCCCTGGCAGTTGTTGCTGTTCTGGACTCTTGTGTCTACTCGCAATGGTGATTCGGTGTACTTGACAAGCCGTACGAGGGCGTGACACTGGAGGATTGCGGTGTGCCGAGAACTGCGATACACGAAACTTTTCGCGTTGGCCACGCAGTCTCACAATTAGCGTCATCAAAAAATTTCCGCCCTGTCTTCGTTTGTCGCAATTGGCCAAATATCGCACCAAGAAAACAAAAAAGGACGGAGCCCAGATTACTGTTGCTGATGTTAAATTTGGGATTACCCCACTTTACTATTCACGGAAGCAGATCTCGATTTGAAGTGGGACATGGACTCGGCAGCCTTCAGTCGCTCTAAATGTAATACAAACAGAAATTTATAGCTCACTCTCGGCTAGATATCGCAGCAGTACCTTTTGACTGCTTTTCGGCTCTTCTTTAACATGTACACTATTTGTCTCATTTGAAATAGGTCATATACGCTTGAGTCAAGAAAACAAGCTATACATAGGGCCTACATGATCGAACCTGACTACGATTTGGGAAAACTTTGACCCAGTATGCAATAATGTTAAACTATTTCAACGTGAATTATGTTTCAAATGAGTATATTGTCATTAACCATTAAAAAGAATTATCTCAGTAACTTCCTTACTTCATGAATAGAAATCAATTCCAAATTTGATTGAAATTGTTGTATTAATTGAATTAACAGTTTCTGAATGAAACCGCGGGCATGCTGCCGTTGGTTTCGAAATGCCTTTGTACATTGAGCTCTTGAATTGTGTAAATGTATATGCAAATGTTTCATCGTGTAACAATGCTGCATTTGGCGATTAAATTCATGTAAATGTTACAAAAACCTTGAGCATTACTGATAAGTTTTTGTTCTGTTTGTTCCTCACAATTACTTTCTGCTGCATATCGCAGGGTTAGGTAAAACCTGTTTGTCAATTACGTGTATACTATTCCTACTCAAGATGTACATGAATCATACCTCATAGTCAACATTCTGGCATACTAACACTTAAATATGTAAACGCCTTCTGTGTTCATCAGGAGAGCACGAATTGTTATTCAAGAAAACTCAGTGAAAAAAAAAAATCACGTTCAAGAGGTTTTCTTATTGGCCCGATTTTCTTGTGAGTCACAAAATGCAATCACTGACATGACTGACGTTAAACTGCCTAAAAGCGTTTCAGTCACTCTCTGATTTATTAGAATGGGGAAGGAAGAAATACACACTGCATTTCAGACACTTTCTACAATTCATTCATTCAGTAGGGGCACTTTGAGATTATGTTGTCTGTACCTACTACTTTTTCATGTTAATGTTTCTGTTTAAAGGCATTATTTAATGGTAGATGATGAAACACAACCCTAGCTTTAGTGCTTCAAAATAGCTCTGGAATAATAGTTAGGGATACAAACAACTAATGTAAATATTCGAATCAGTATAATCAATGTCCAGTATTGTTAAATATACAAAATGTCAACAATATTTATGATGAAAATGTTTCTGGACCAAAGCCATCTGCAGTTATATGGTTTAGTGAGAAAATAGTGATATTCCTTATATCTTAGGCTTTATTGCTAAAGTTGTACAGGGTAGGTTGTTTTGTGATACGATTGAAGTACACATAATATGCATCAAATGTGATATTTAGAACATTTATAAATCACTGCACTCAGTGAAAATATACCTTTAAAATTTGTACATGGTGTGGTCGAAAATATTTCATTTTTCCTTGTAGGAGAAATGAGGATATCTCGATGTTAGCTCTGAGCTACTTGTGACACTCTCGGAAAAGACAGCTGAGGAGGGAGGATAAGGGGTGATAAGGCTACCATGAAAACTACTCTGATCTGGTACTCGACTCGAGTTGTCGAATTTTATTCAGTTCAGAAGCACAGTTCTAAAAGGCATAATATATCAGATACTGAATCGAACACTTGATGAAGTACATCACCATCGGGCCTGGTTCACACACTAAGCTTGTCAAACACGACCGGGTCTTATGGGATACATACGCGCTTGTCAAACACCACCGGGTCTGCCACTGATGAGAGAGGGTGGCGGATGAGGAGGCTACCACGACAACTACTCTGGTCTGGTACTCAACTATAGTTGTCGAGATTTATACAGTATAAAACAGCTTGCAAAAGCTATCTCGCTTCAGAAACGAGCCTATTATAGACGTGCGCAGTATTAAATTGGTATGAGATACTGAATCGAACCCTGACGGACATCAGAAAAAATCCATTCTAGCTTCGGGGAAAATGTGCCAAAGGCCTATACGGCAAGCATATCAAATTATTAACACAATTCAAGGGAATCATCATCCTGTTTTGCCGAGAGGCAAATATTCATTCTGAATCATGACCATATATACTCGACCAAAAGTTGAAAACTAAATTGTCTACGGCAGAGCAGCCGTGGACAATTTGAGAGCTCAGACAACTACTGTCCTAGGCAGAGCAAGCGAACAAGTTTAGATGTTAAACACATCCTCTTCCTAAGCTAGTTCCGTCTCGTCAATCTTCTTCGAGCAGACGACTTGGATAGAATTCGGTTCCAAGTGACAACAATACTGTTCCAGCTATATATCACTAATCAAGATCGGAAAAAAAAGATGGACTCTGGCTTCGGAAAACAAGAATGCTATGGAAGCATACTTAATCATATCCACAATTCCAGTTAACCAACGTTTGATAAACTGTCAATTTCCCTCGCTACCGAAAAACAAGCATCCATACTAAATACTGAACTTAACTCAACTCGACCAAAAGTTGAAAGAATTGTTTACGGCACAGCAGTCGCACAAATCGCAGGAAACACAAACTGTAAGAGATTCCATACTCTTGTCAATGACAATCTGTTTCACACAGACGACCGAGGTGTTTTACGGTTTAATACAAAAGACAGCACTAAGAACGGAAGAATGAACGCTTTATTGCTAAAGTTGTACAGGGTAGGTTGTTTTGTGATACGATTGAAGTACACATAATATGCATCAAATGTGATATTTAGAACATTTATAAGTCACTGCACTCAGTGAAAATATACCTTTAAAATTTGTACATGGTGTGGTCGAAAATATTTTATTTTTCCTTGTAGAAGAAATGAGGATATCTCGATGTTAGCTCTGAGCTACTTGTGACACTCTCGGAAAAGACAGCTGAGGAGGGAGGATAGGGGGTGATAAGGCTACCATGAAAACTACTCTGATCTGGTACTCGACTCGAGTTGTCGAATTTTATTCAGTTCAGAAGCACAGTTCTAAAAGGCATAATATATCAGATACTGAATCGAACACTTGATGACGTACATCACCATCGGGCCTGGCTCTCACACTAAGCTTGTCAAACACCACCGGATCTGGGATACATACGCGCTTGTCAAACACCACCGGGTCTGCCACTGATGAGAGAGGGTGGCGGATGAGAAGGCTACCACGACAACTACTCTGGTCTGGTACTCAACTATAGTTGTCGAGATTTATACAGTATAAAACAGCTTGCAAAAGCTATCTCGCTTCAGAAACGAGCCTATTAAAGACGTGCGCAGTATTAAATTGGTATGAGATACTGAATCGAACCCTGACGGACATCAGAAAAATCCATTCTAGCTTCGGGGAAAATGTGCCAAAGGCCTATACGGCAAGCATATCAAATTATTAACACAATTCAAGGGAATAATCATCCTGTTTTGCCGAGAGGCAAATATTCATTCTGAATCATGACCATATATACTCGACCAAAAGTTGAAAACTAAATTGTCTACGGCAGAGCAGCCGTGGACAATTTGAGAGCTCAGAGAACTACTGTCCTAGGCAGAGCAAGCGAACAAGTTTAGATGTTAAACACATCCTCTTACTAAGCTAGTTCCGTCTCGTCAATCTTCTTCGAGAAGACGACTTGGATAGAATTCGGTTCCAAGTGACAACAATACTGTTCCAGCTATATATCACTAATCAAAATCGGAAAAAAAAAGATGGACTCTGGCTTCGGAAAACAAGAATGCTATGGAAGCATACTTAATCATATCCACAATTCCAGTTAACCAACGTTTGATAAACTGTCAATTTCCTACGCTACCGAAAAACAATCATCCATACTAAATACTGAACTTAACTCAACTCGACCAAAAGTTGAAAGAATTGTTTACGGCACAGCAGTCGCACAAATGGCAGGAAACACAAACTGTAAGAGATTCCATACTCTTGTCAATGACAATCTGTTTCACACAGACGACCGAGGTGTTTTACGGTTTAATACAAAAGACAGCACTAAGAACGGAAGAATGGACGCTGGCTTCGGAGAAGAAAAAAAAATCCTACAAAAGCATAATTATCACCAAACATTCATACTGAATTGTATCAAAAGTCGTCTAGGTCAGAGCGGCCGTACAAACCCACGCACAAATGACAATGAACAAACACCACTGTAGAAGAAGTCGAAATCCCCACACAGACGGTGAAAAGAAAACTCCATGTATACAGGACTGGATGTCGCCCTGGCAGTTGTTGCTGTTCTGGACTCTTGTGTCTACTCGCAATGGTGATTCGGTGTACTTGACAAGCCGTACGAGGGCGTGACACTGGAGGATTGCGGTGTTCCGAGAACTGCGATCACGAAACTTTTCGCGTTGGCCGCGCAGTGTCAGAATTAGCGTCATCAGAAAATTTCCGCCCTGTCTTGGTTTGTCGCAATTGGCCAAATATCGCACCAAGAAAACAAAAAAGGACGGAGCCCAGATTACTGTTGCTGATGTTAAGTTTGGGATTGTCCCACTTTACTATTCACGGAAGCAGATCTCGATTTGAAGTGGGACGTGGACTCGGCAGCCTTCAGCCGCTCTAAATGTAATACAAACAGAAATTTATAGCTCACTCTCGGCTAGATATCGCAGCAGTACCTTTTGACTGCCTTTAGCTCTTCTTTAACATGTACACTATTTGTTTCATTTGAAATAAGTCATATACGCTTGAGTCAAGAAAACAAGCTATACATAGGGCCTACATGATCGAACCTGACTACGCTTTGGGAAACCTTTGACCCAGTCTGCAATAATGTTATACTATTTAGACGTGAATTATGTTTCAAATGAGTATATTGTCATTAACCATTAAAAAGAATTATCTCATTAATTTCCTTACTTCATGAATAAAAATCAACTCCAAATTTGATTGAAATTGTTGTTTTAATTGAATTAACAGTTTCTGAATGAAACCGGGGGCATGCTGCCGTTGGTTTTGAAATGCCTTTGTACACTGAGCTCTTGAATTGTGTAATGTCGGTATATTTGCAAATGTTTTATCGTGTAACAATGCTTCATTTGACGATTAAATTCATGCAAATGTCACAAAAAAAGCTCAAGCATTATTGATTGCGTTTTCTTTCTGTTTGTTCCTCACAATTACTTTGTGCTGCATATCGCATGGGTTAGGTAAATCCTGTTTGTTTATTAGGTGTATTCTATTCCTACTCAAGATGTACATGTATCATACTTCATAATCAATATTCTGGCATAATAACAATTTAAATATGCAAACGCCTTCAGTGTTTATCAGCAGAACAGGAATTGTTATTCAAGAAAACTCAGTGAAAAAAAAATCACGTTCAAGAGGTGTTTTTTTTTTTTTGGCCCGATTTTCATGTGAGTCACAAAATGCAATCACTGATATGACTGACGTTAAACTGCCTAAAAGCGTTTCAGTCACTCTCTGATTTATTAGAATGAGGAAGGAAGAATCACACACTGCATTTCAGACACTTTCTACAAGGCATTCATTCAGTAGGGGCACTTTGAGATTATGTTGTCTGTACCTACTACTTTTTCATGTTAATGTTTCTGCTTAAAGGCTTTATTTATCGCTAGCAGATGAAATACAACCCAAGCTTCGGCGCTTCAAAATAGCCCTAGAATGTTAGTAAGGGATAGAAACAACTGATGTGATAATTTGAATCAGTATAATCAATGTTCAGTATTGTCATATATACATAATGTGAATAATAGTTATGATAGAAATGTTTCTGGACCAAAGCCTTCTGCAGTTATGGTTTAGTGAGAAACTAGTGATATTTCCTTATATCTTAGGCTTTATTGCGAACGTTTTACAGGGTAGGTTGTTTTGTGATACAATTTAATTACACATCAAAATAATGTGATATTTCGAACATTATTTAAATCACTGCCCCCAGTGATAAACATTACCTTTAAAATTTGTACACGGTGTGGTCGAAAATATCTTATTTTTCCTTGTCGGAGAATGAGAATATCTCCATTTTAACTCTCAGCTACTTTTGACACTCTCGGAAAAGACAGCTGAGGAGGGAGGATAGGGGGTGATAAGGCTACCATGAAAAATACTCTTTTCTTGTACTCGACTCGAGTTGTCCAAATTTATTCAGTTCAGAAGCACAGTTCTAAAAGGCATAATATATCAGATACTGAATCGAACACTTGATTTCGTATATCACCATCGGGCCTGGCACACGCGCTTGTCAAACTCCACCGGGTCTGCTAAGTCCTGCTGAGAGGGGTTGGCGGATGAGAAGGCTAACAAGACAACTACTCTGGTCTGGCACTCAACTAGAGTTGTCGAGATTCATACGGTATAAAACGGATTGCAAAAGCTATTTCGCTTCAGAAGCGAGCCTATTAAAGTCGTGCGCAGTATTAAGTTGGTATGAGATACTGAATCCAACCCGGACGGACATCAGAAAAAAATCTATTCTAGCTTCGGGAAAACTGTGCCAAAGGCCTATACGGCAAGCATATCAAATTATTAACACAATTCAAGGGAATCATCATCTTATTTTGCCGAGAGGTAAATATTCACTCTGAATCATGACCTTATATACTCGACCAAAAGTTGAAAACTAAATTGTCTATGGCAGAGCCGCCGTGGACAATTTAAGAACTCAGATAACTATACTGTCCTAGGCAGAGCAAGCGAACAAGTTTAAATGTTAAACATATCCTCTCACTAAGCTAGCTTCCGTCTCGTCAATCTTCGAGCAGACGACTTGGATAGAATTCGGTTCCAAGTGACAACAATACTGTTACAGCTAAATATCACTAATCAAGATCGGAAAAATGGACTCTGGTTTCGGAAACAAGAAAGCTACGGAAGCATACATAATCATATCCACAATTGCAGTCGACCAACGTTTGATAAACTGTCAATTTCCTACGCTACCGAAAAAGAATCATCCATACTAAATACTGAACTTAACTCGACCAAAAGTTGAAAAAATTGTTAACGGCAGAGCAGTCACACAAATGGTAGGAAACACAAATTGTCAGAGATTCCATTCTCTTGTCAATGTCAATCTGTTTCACACAGACGACCGAGGTGTTGTTTTATGGTTTCAACTTCAACTCTCAACTTTGACTTTATTTTTCATTTCCATTGAATAAAACGGGAAAATTACATACAATGCATTAACAGAATATATTTGTAACAACTGAAAAAAATACCTGTAATCATAACAACATAGATTTATTTTCTAAGTTACTCAACCTTGTAACCCTGATTCGGCTTACTTACATCACTGTTCATGCTCTCCCGCTACCTTGTAACCCTGATTGGACTACGCACCAGATAACGTTAATACTTCCCCCATCCCCAGTTGTTCGTGCTCACTCAAGTTTGTGACTCTGAATGGACTTCCTTATTCTCTCTGTTCTCCCGCTGCCTTGTAACCCTGATTGGACTATAGTTTGCAGGCACAAACCCTTGTTGGTCGTAAAGGAGTCTGCGCAAAGACTACTATATGCACCACTTCAGCACTGTTCCATAGGCCCTGTGTTGTAGCTTCTCCTTGTCGGGAGAGGCTGCAGTGTGCAGTGGTGCGTGTATTAGTCTTGGCACATGCAGACTCCTAATACGACCAACAAGGGTTTGTGCCTGCAAACTAATTGGACTACGCGCCAGATGACGTTATTACCTCCCCCATCCCCCTTCCTTCGTGCTCACTCAACCTTGTGACCCTGATTGGACTTCCTTATTCTCATGGAGTCACTGTTCATGCTCTCCCGCTACCTTGTAACCCTGATTGGACTACGCACCAGATAACGTCATTACCTCCAAATCCCCCTTCCTTCGTGCTCACTCAACCTTGTGACCCTGATTGGACTTCCTTATTCTCATGGAGTCACTGTTCATGCTCTCCCGTAGTCTAGCTTCTGGACTCTTTTTACTCGTAGGGGTGATTCAGTGTACGCGACCAGATGTATGAGGGCGTGACACCCGAGGATTGCGATACGCCGAGAACTGCGATACCCGAGAAAAAGTTGGGCGCGCAGTCTCTCGATTTTCGCTATCAGAAAATTTGCGCCCTCTCTTGGTTTATCCCACCAAGGAAAAGGGGACGGAGCCCAGACTAGCTCTCCCGCTACCTTGTAACCCTGATTGGACTACGCGCCAGATGACGTTATTTATTCATCAAGTCAGTCATTTATTTTTTCATCTCGAACAGAATTCGTAAAGACATATTTCTTTTTTGAACGTGAAACATAAGTACATATTTATATGTCAACAATTACAAAATATGAAGTGTAATATTCAAGGAAAAACAAATGATAGGATCAACAAAAAAAACAAAACACAGAACACGAAAACTCAGTGAAAAAAAATCACGTTCTAAAGGTTTTCTTATTGACCCGATTTTCATGTGAGTCACAAGTTGCAATCACTGATATGACTGACGTTAAACTGCCTAAAAGCGTTTCAGTCACTCTCTGATTTATTAGAATGAGGAAGGAAGAATCACACACTGCATATCAGACACTTTCTACAAGGCATTCATTCAGTAGGGGCACTTTGAGATTATGTTGTCTGTACCTACTACTTTTCCATGTTAATGTTTCTGTTTAAAGGCATTATTTAATGGTAGATGATGAAACACAACCCAAGCTTTAGTGCTTCAAAATAGCTCTGGAATATTAGTTAGGGATACAAACAACTAATGTAAATATTTGGATCAGTATAATCAATTTCCAGTATTGTTAAATGTACAACATGTGAACAATATTTGTGATAAAAATGTTTCTGGACCAAAACCATCTGCAGTTATGGTTTAGTGAGAAAATTTTGATATTTCCTTGTATCTAAGGCTTTATTTCAAGAGTTTTACAGCTTAGGTTGTTTTGTGATACGATTGAAGTACACATATGCATCAAATGTGATATTTCAAACATTTTTTAAATCACTGCACTCAGTAAAAATGTACCTTTAAAATTTGTACACGGTGAGGTCGAAAATATCTCATTTTTCCTTGTGGAAGAAATTAGGATATCTCGATGTTAGCTCTGAGCTACTTGTGACACTCTCGGAAAAGACAGCTGAGGAGGGAGGATAGGGGGTGATAAGGCTACCATGAAAACTACTCTGATCTGGTACTCGACTCGAGTTGTCGAATTTTATTCAGTTCAGAAGCACAGTTCTAAAAGGCATAATATATCAGATACTGAATCGAACACTTGATGAAGTACATCACCATCGGGCGAGGCTCTCACACTAAGCTTGTCACACACCACCGGGTCTGGGATACATACGCGCTTGTCAAACACCACCGGGTCTGCCACTGATGAGAGAGGGTGGCGGATGAGAAGGCTACCACAACTACTCTGGTCTGGTACTCAACTATAGTTGTCGAGATTTATACAATATAAAACAGCTTGCAAAAGCTATCTCGCTTCAGAAACGAGCCTATTAAAGACGTGCGCAGTATTAACTTGGTATGAGAAACTGAATAGAACCCTCACGGACATCAGAAAAAATCCATTCTAGCTTCGGGGAAAATGTGCCAAAGGCCTATACGGCAAGCATATCAAATTATTAACACAATTCAAGGGAATCATCATCCTGTTTTTGCCGAGAGGCAAATATTCATTCTGAATCATGACCTCATATTCGACCAAAAGTTGAAAACTAAATTGTCTACGGCAGAGCAGCCGTGGACAATTTGAGAGCTCAGACAACTACGGTCCTAGGCAGAGCAAGCGAACAAGTTTAGATGTTAAACACATCCTCTTACTAAGCTAGTTCCGTCTCGTCAATCTTCTTCGAGCAGACGACTTGGATAGAATTCGGTTCCAAGTGACAACAATACTGTTCCAGCTATATATCACTAATCAAGATCGGAAAAAAAGATGGACTCTGGCTTCGGAAAACAAGAATGCTATGGAAGCATACTTAATCATATTCACAATTCAAGTCAACCAACGTTTGATAAACTGTCAATTTCCCTCGCTACCGAAAAACAATCATCCATACTAAATACTGAACTTAACTCAACTCGACCAAAAGTTGAAAGAATTGTTTACGGCACAGCAGTCGCACAAATCGCAGGAAACACAAACTGTAAGAGATTCCATACTCTTGTCAATGACAATCTGTTTCACACAGACGACCGAGGTGTTTTACGGTTTAATACAAGAGACAGCACTAAGAACGGAAGAATGAACGCTGGCTTCGGAGAAAAAAAATCCTACAAAAGCATAATTATCACCAAACATTCATACTGAATTGTATCAAAAGTCGTCTATGTCAGAGCGGCCGTACAAACCCACGCACAAATGACAGTGAACAAACACCACTGTAGAAGAAGTCGAAATCCCCACACAGACGGTGAAAAGAAAACTCCATGTATACAGGACTGGATGTCGCCCTGGCAGTTGTTGCTGTTCTGGACTCTTGTGTCTACTCGCAATGGTGATTCGGTGTACTTGACAAGCCGTACGAGAGCGTGACACTGGAGGATTGCGGTGTGCGGAGAACTGCGATACACGAAACTTTTCGCGTTGGCCACGCAGTCTCACAATTAGCGTCATCAAAAAATTTCCGCCCTGTCTTCGTTTGTCGCAATTGGCCAAATATCGCACCAAGAAAACAAAAAAGGACGGAGCCCAGATTACTGTTGCTGATGTTAAATTTGGGATTACCCCACTTTACTATTCACGGAAGCAGATCTCGATTTGAAGTGGGACATGGACTCGGCAGCCTTCAGTCGCTCTAAATGTAATACAAACAGAAATTTATAGCTCACTCTCGGCTAGATATCGCAGCAGTACCTTTTGACTGCTTTTCGGCTCTTCTTTAACATGTACACTATTTGTCTCATTTGAAATAGGTCATATACGCTTGAGTCAAGAAAACAAGCTATACATAGGGCCTACATGATCGAACCTGACTACGATTTGGGAAAACTTTGACCCAGTATGCAATAATGTTAAACTATTTCAACGTGAATTATGTTTCAAATGAGTATATTGTCATTAACCATTAAAAAGAATTATCTCAGTAACTTCCTTACTTCATGAATAGAAATCAATTCCAAATTTGATTGAAATTGTTGTATTAATTGAATTAACAGTTTCTGAATGAAACCGCGGGCATGCTGCCGTTGGTTTCGAAATGCCTTTGTACATTGAGCTCTTGAATTGTGTAAATGTATATGCAAATGTTTCATCGTGTAACAATGCTGCATTTGGCGATTAAATTCATGTAAATGTTACAAAAACCTTGAGCATTATTGATAAGTTTTTGTTCTGTTTGTTCCTCACAATTACTTTCTGCTGCATATCGCAGGGTTAGGTAAATCCTGTTTTGTCAATTACGTGTATACTATTCCTACTCAAGATGTACATGAATCATACCTCATAGTCAACATTCTGGCATACTAACACTTAAATATGCAAACGCCTTCTGTGTTCATCAGGAGAGCACGAATTGTTATTCAAGAAAACTCAGTGAAAAAAAAAAATCACGTTCAAGAGGTTTTCTTATTGGCCCGATTTTCTTGTGAGTCACAAAATGCAATCACTGACATGACTGACGTTAAACTGCCTAAAAGCGTTTCAGTCACTCTCTGATTTATTAGAATGGGGAAGGAAGAAATACACACTGCATTTCAGACACTTTCTACAATTCATTCATTCAGTAGGGGCACTTTGAGATTATGTTGTCTGTACCTACTACTTTTTCATGTTAATGTTTCTGTTTAAAGGCATTATTTAATGGTAGATGATGAAACACAACTCTAGCTTTAGTGCTTCAAAATAGCTCTGGAATATTAGTTAGGGATACAAACAACTAATGTAAATATTTGAATCAGTATAATCAATGTCCAGTATTGTTAAATATACAAAATGTCAACAATATTTATGATGAAAATGTTTCTGGACCAAAGCCATCTGCAGTTATCTGGTTTAGTGAGAAAATAGTGATATTCCTTACATCTTAGGCTTTATTGCTAAAGTTGTACAGGGTAGGTTGTTTTGTGATACGATTGAAGTACACATAATATGCATCAAATGTGATATTTAGAACATTTATAAATCACTGCACTCAGTGAAAATATACCTTTAAAATTTGTACATAGTGTGGTCGAAAATATTTCATTTTTCCTTGTAGGAGAAATGAGGATATCTCGATGTTAGCTCTGAGCTACTTGTGACACTCTCGGAAAAGACAGCTGAGGAGGGAGGATAAGGGGTGATAAGGCTACCATGAAAACTACTCTGATCTGGTACTCGACTCGAGTTGTCGAATTTTATTCAGTTCAGAAGCACAGTTCTAAAAGGCATAATATATCAGATACTGAATCGAACACTTGATGAAGTACATCACCATCGGGCCTGGTTCACACACTAAGCTTGTCAAACACGACCGGGTCTTATGGGATACATACGCGCTTGTCAAACACCACCGGGTCTGCCACTGATGAGAGAGGGTGGCGGATGAGGAGGCTACCACGACAACTACTCTGGTCTGGTACTCAACTATAGTTGTCGAGATTTATACAGTATAAAACAGCTTGCAAAAGCTATCTCGCTTCAGAAACGAGCCTATTAAAGACGTGCGCAGTATTAAATTGGTATGAGATACTGAATCGAACCCTGACGGACATCAAAAAAAATCCATTCTAGCTTCGGGGAAAATGTGCCAAAGGCCTATACGGCAAGCATATCAAATTATTAACACAATTCAAGGGAATCATCATCCTGTTTTGCCGAGAGGCAAATATTCATTCTGAATCATGACCATATATACTCGACCAAAAGTTGAAAACTAAATTGTCTACGGCAGAGCAGCCGTGGACAATTTGAGAGCTCAGACAACTACTGTCCTAGGCAGAGCAAGCGAACAAGTTTAGATGTTAAACACATCCTCTTACTAAGCTAGTTCCGTCTCGTCAATCTTCTTCGAGCAGACGACTTGGATAGAATTCGGTTCCAAGTGACAACAATACTGTTCCAGCTATATATCACTAATCAAGATCGGAAAAAAAGATGGACTCTGGCTTCGGAAAACAAGAATGCTATGGAAGCATACTTAATCATATCCACAATTCCAGTCAACCAACGTTTGATAAACTGTCAATTTCCCTCGCTACCGAAAAACAAGCATCCATACTAAATACTGAACTTAACTCAACTCGACCAAAAGTTGAAAGAATTGTTTACGGCACAGCAGTCGCACAAATCGCAGGAAACACAAACTGTAAGAGATTCCATACTCTTGTCAATGACAATCTGTTTCACACAGACGACCGAGGTGTTTTACGGTTTAATACAAAAGACAGCACTAAGAACGGAAGAATGAACGCTTTATTGCTAAAGTGTTACAGGGTAGGTTGTTTTGTGATACGATTGAAGTACACATAATATGCATCAAATGTGATATTTAGAACATTTATAAATCACTGCACTCAGTGAAAATATACCTTTAAAATTTGTAAATGGTGTGGTCGAAAATATTTTATTTTTCCTTGTAGAAGAAATGAGGATATCTCGATGTTAGCTCTGAGCTACTTGTGACACTCTCGGAAAAGACAGCTGAGGAGGGAGGATAGGGGGTGATAAGGCTACCATGAAAACTACTCTGATCTGGTACTCGACTCGAGTTGTCGAATTTTATTCAGTTCAGAAGCACAGTTCTAAAAGGCATAATATATCAGATACTGAATCGAACACTTGATGACGTACATCACCATCGGGCCTGGCTCTCACACTAAGCTTGTCACACACCACCGGGTCTGCCACTGATGAGAGAGGGTGGCGGATGAGGAGGCTACCACGACAACTACTCTGGTCTGGTACTCAACTATAGTTGTCGAGATTTATACAGTATAAAACAGCTTGCAAAAGCTATCTCGCTTCAGAAACGAGCCTATTAAAGACGTGCGCAGTATTAAATTGGTATGAGATACTGAATCGAACCCTGACGGACATCAGAAAAATCCATTCTAGCTTCGGGGAAAATGTGCCAAAGGCCTATACGGCAAGCATATCAAATTATTAACACAATTCAAGGGAATCATCATCCTGTTTTGCCGAGAGGCAAATATTCATTCTGAATCATGACCATATATACTCGACCAAAAGTTGAAAACTAAATTGTCTACGGCAGAGCAGCCGTGGACAATTTGAGAGCTCAGAGAACTACTGTCCTAGGCAGAGCAAGCGAACAAGTTTAGATGTTAAACACATCCTCTTACTAAGCTAGTTCCGTCTCGTCAATCTTCTTCGAGAAGACGACTTGGATAGAATTCGGTTCCAAGTGACAACAATACTGTTCCAGCTATATATCACTAATCAAAATCGGAAAAAAAAGATGGACTCTGGCTTCGGAAAACAAGAATGCTATGGAAGCATACTTAATCATATCCGCAATTCCAGTTAACCAACGTTTGATAAACTGTCAATTTCCTACGCTACCGAAAAACAATCATCCATACTAAATACTGAACTTAACTCAACTCGACCAAAAGTTGAAAGAATTGTTTACGGCACAGCAGTCGCACAAATGGCAGGAAACACAAACTGTAAGAGATTCCATACTCTTGTCAATGACAATCTGTTTCACACAGACGACCGAGGTGTTTTACGGTTTAATACAAAAGACAGCACTAAGAACGGAAGAATGAACGCTGGCTTCGGAGAAGAAAAAAAATCCTACAAAAGCATAATTATCACCAAACATTCATACTGAATTGTATCAAAATTCGTCTAGGTCAGAGCGGCCGTACAAACCCACGCACAAATGACAATGAACAAACACCACTGTAGAAGAAGTCGAAATCCCCACACAGACGGTGAAAAGAAAACTCCATGTATACAGGACTGGATGTCGCCCTGGCAGTTGTTGCTGTTCTGGACTCTTGTGTCTACTCGCAATGGTGATTCGGTGTACTTGACAAGCCGTACGAGGGCGTGACACTGGAGGATTGCGGTGTTCCGAGAACTGCCATACACGAAACTTTTCGCGTTGGCCGCGCAGTGTCAGAATTAGCGTCATCAGAAAATTTCCGCCCTGTCTTGGTTTGTCGCAATTGGCCAAATATCGCACCAAGAAAACAAAAAAGGACGGAGCCCAGATTACTGTTGCTGATGTTAAGTTTGGGATTGTCCCACTTTACTATTCACGGAAGCAGATCTCGATTTGAAGTGGGACGTGGACTCGGCAGCCTTCAGCCGCTCTAAATGTAATACAAACAGAAATTTATAGCTCACTCTCGGCTAGATATCGCAGCAGTACCTTTTGACTGCCTTTAGCTCTTCTTTAACATGTACACTATTTGTTTCATTTGAAATAAGTCATATACGCTTGAGTCAAGAAAACAAGCTATACATAGGGCCTACATGATCAAACCTGACTACGCTTTGGGAAACCTTTGACCCAGTCTGCAATAATGTTATACTATTTAGACGTGAATTATGTTTCAAATGAGTATATTGTCATTAACTATTAAAAAGAATTATCTCATTAATTTCCTTACTTCATGAATAAAAATCAACTCCAAATTTGATTGAAATTGTTGTTTTAATTGAATTAACAGTTTCTGAATGAAACCGGGGGCATGCTGCCGTCGGTTTTGAAATGCCTTTGTACATTGAGCTCTTGAATTGTGTAATGTCGGTATATTTGCAAATGTTTCATCGTGTAACAATGCTGCATTTGGCGATTAAATTCATGTAAATGTTACAAAAACCTTGAGCATTACTGATTGCGTTTTTGTTCTGTTTGTTCCTCACAATTACTTTCTGCTGCATATCGCAGGGTTAGGTAAATCCTGTTTTGTCAATTACGTGTATACTATTCCTACTCAAGATGTACATGTATCATACTTCATAATCAATATTCTGGCATAATAACAATTTAAATATGCAAACGCCTTCAGTGTTTATCAGCAGAACAGGAATTGTTATTCAAGAAAACTCAGTGAAAAAAAATCACGTTCAAGAGGTGTTTTTTTTTTTGGCCCGATTTTCATGTGAGTCACAAAATGCAATCACTGATATGACTGACGTTAAACTGCCTAAAAGCGTTTCAGTCACTCTCTGATTTATTAGAATGAGGAAGGAAGAATCACACACTGCATTTCAGACACTTTCTACAAGGCATTCATTCAGTAGGGGCACTTTGAGATTATGTTGTCTGTACCTACTACTTTTCCATGTTAATGTTTCTGTTTAAAGGCTTTATTTATCGTTAGCAGATGAAATACAACCCAAGCTTCTGCGCTTCAAAATAGCCCTAGAATGTTAGTAAGGGATAGAAACAACTGATGTGATAATTTGAATCAGTATAATCAATGTTCAGTATTGTCATATATACATAATGTGAATAATAGTTATGATAGAAATGTTTCTGGACCAAAGCCTTCTGCAGTTATGGTTTAGTGAGAAACTAGTGATATTTCCTTATATCTTAGGCTTTATTGCGAACGTTTTACAGGGTAGGTTGTTTTGTGATACAATTTAATTACACATCAAAATAATGTGATATTTCGAACATTATTTAAATCACTGCCCCCAGTGATAAACATTACCTTTAAAATTTGTACACGGTGTGGTCGAAAATATCTTATTTTTCCTTGTCGGAGAATGAGAATATCTCCATTTTAACTCTCAGCTACTTTTGACACTCTCGGAAAAGACAGCTGAGGAGGGAGGATAGGGGGTGATAAGGCTACCATGAAAAATACTCTTTTCTTGTACTCGACTCGAGTTGTCCAAATTTATTCAGTTCAGAAGCACAGTTCTAAAAGGCATAATATATCAGATACTGAATCGAACACTTGATTTCGTATATCACCATCGGGCCTGGCACACGCGCTTGTCAAACTCCACCGGGTCTGCTAAGTCCTGCTGAGAGGGGTTGGCGGATGAGAAGGCTAACAAGACAACTACTCTGGTCTGGCACTCAACTAGAGTTGTCGAGATTCATACGGTATAAAACGGATTGCAAAAGCTATTTCGCTTCAGAAGCGAGCCTATTAAAGTCGTGCGCAGTATTAAGTTGGTATGAGATACTGAATCCAACCCGGACGGACATCAGAAAAAAATCTATTCTAGCTTCGGGAAAACTGTGCCAAAGGCCTATACGGCAAGCATATCAAATCATTAGCACAATTCAATGACCTTATATACTCGACAAAAGTTGAAAACTAAATTGTCTACGGCAGAGCCGCCGTGGACAATTTAAGAGCTCAGATAACTATACTGTCCTAGGCAGAGCAAGCGAACAAGTTTAAATGTTAAACATATCCTCTCACTAAGCTAGCTTCCGTCTCGTCAATCTTCGAGCAGACGACTTGGATAGAATTCGGTTCCAAGTGACAACAATACTGTTACAGCTATATATCACTAATCAAGATCGGAAAAATGGACTCTGGTTTCGGAAACAAGAAAGCTACGGAAGCATACATAATCATATCCACAATTGCAGTCGACCAACGTTTGATAAACTGTCAATTTCCTACGCTACCGAAAAAGAATCATCCATACTAAATACTGAACTTAACTCGACCAAAAGTTGAAAAAATTGTTAACGGCAGAGCAGTCACACAAATGGTAGGAAACACAAATTGTCAGAGATTCCATTCTCTTGTCAATGTCAATCTGTTTCACACAGACGACCGAGGTGTTGTTTTATGGTTTCAACTTCAACTCTCAACTTTGACTTTATTTTTCATTTCCATTGAATAAAACGGGAAAATTACATACAATGCATTAACAGAATATATTTGTAACAACTGAAAAAAATACCTGTAATCATAACAACATAGATTTATTTTCTAAGTTACTCAACCTTGTAACCCTGATTCGGCTTACTTACATCACTGTTCATGCTCTCCCGCTACCTTGTAACCCTGATTGGACTACGCACCAGATAACGTTAATACTTCCCCCATCCCCAGTTGTTCGTGCTCACTCAAGTTTGTGACTCTGAATGGACTTCCTTATTCTCTCTGTTCTCCCGCTGCCTTGTAACCCTGATTGGACTATAGTTTGCAGGCACAAACCCTTGTTGGTCGTAAAGGAGTCTGCGCAAAGACTACTATATGCACCACTTCAGCACTGTTCCATAGGCCCTGTGTTGTAGCTTCTCCTTGTCGGGAGAGGCTGCAGTGCAGTGGTGCGTGTATTAGTCTTGGCACATGCAGACTCCTAATACGACCAACAAGGGTTTGTGCCTGCAAACTAATTGGACTACGCGCCAGATGACGTTATTACCTCCCCCATCCCCCTTCCTTCGTGCTCACTCAACCTTGTGACCCTGATTGGACTTCCTTATTCTCATGGAGTCACTGTTCATGCTCTCCCGCTACCTTGTAACCCTGATTGGACTACGCACCAGATACCGTTATTACCTCCAAATCCCCCTTCCTTCGTGCTCACTCAACCTTGTGACCCTGATTGGACTTCCTTATTCTCATGGAGTCACTGTTCATGCTCTCCCGTAGTCTAGCTTCTGGACTCTTTTTACTCGTAGGGGTGATTCAGTGTACGCGACCAGATGTATGAGGGCGTGACACCCGAGGATTGCGATACGCCGAGAACTGCGATACCCGAGAAAAAGTTGGGCGCGCAGTCTCTCGATTATCGCTATCAGAAAATTTGCGCCCTCTCTTGGTTTATCCCACCAAGGAAAAGGGGACGGAGCCCAGACTAGCTCTCCCGCTACCTTGTAACCCTGATTGGACTACACGCCAGATGACGTTATTTATTCATCAAGTCAGTCATCTATTTTTTCATCTCGAACAGAATTCGTAAAGACATATTTCTTTTTTGAACGTGAAACATAAGTACATATTTATATGTCAACAATTACAAAATATGAAGTGTAATATTCAAGGAAAAACAAATGATAGGATCAACAAAAAAAAAACACAGAACACGAAAACTCAGTGAAAAAAAAATCACGTTCTAAAGGTTTTCTTATTGACCCGATTTTCATGTGAGTCACAAGTTGCAATCACTGATATGACTGACGTTAAACTGCTTAAAAGCGTTTCAGTCACTCTCTGATTTATTAGAATGAGGAAGGAAGAATCCACACTGCATTTCAGACACTTTCTACAAGGCATTCATTCAGTAGGGGCACTTTGAGATTATGTTGTCTGTACCTACTACTTTTCCATGTTAATGTTTCTGTTTAAAGGCTTTATTTATCGCTAGCAGATGAAATACAACCCAAGCTTCGGCGCTTCAAAATAGCCCTAGAATGTTAGTAAGGGATAGAAACAACTGATGTGATAATTTGAATCAGTATAATCAATGTTCAGTATTGTCATATATACATAATGTGAATAATAGTTATGATAGAAATGTTTCTGGACCAAAGCCTTCTGCAGTTATGGTTTAGTGAGAAACTAGTGATATTTCCTTATATCTTAGGCTTTATTGCGAACGTTTTACAGGGTAGGTTGTTTTGTGATACAATTTAATTACACATCAAAATAATGTGATATTTCGAACATTATTTAAATCACTGCCCCCAGTGATAAACATTACCTTTAAAATTTGTACACGGTGTGGTCGAAAATATCTTATTTTTCCTTGTGGGAGAATGAGAATATCTCCATTTTAACTCTCAGCTACTTTTGACACTCTCGGAAAAGACAGCTGAGGAGGGAGGATAGGGGGTGATAAGGCTACCATGAAAAATACTCTTTTCTTGTACTCGACTCGAGTTGTCCAAATTTATTCAGTTCAGAAGCACAGTTCTAAAAGGCATAATATATCAGATACTGAATCGAACACTTGATTTCGTATATCACCATCGGGCCTGGCACACGCGCTTGTCAAACTCCACCGGGTCTGCTAAGTCCTGCTGAGAGGGGTTGGCGGATGAGAAGGCTAACAAGACAACTACTCTGGTCTGGCACTCAACTAGAGTTGTCGAGATTCATACGGTATAAAACGGATTGCAAAAGCTATTTCGCTTCAGAAGCGAGCCTATTAAAGTCGTGCGCAGTATTAAGTTGGTATGAGATACTGAATCGAACCCGGACGGACATCAGAAAAAAATCTATTCTAGCTTCGGGAAAACTGTGCCAAAGGCCTATACGGCAAGCATATCAAATCATTAGCACAATTCAATGACCTTATATACTCGACCAAAAGTTGAAAACTAAATTGTCTACGGCAGAGCCGCCGTGGACAATTTAAGAGCTCAGATAACTATACTGTCCTAGGCAGAGCAAGCGAACAAGTTTAAATGTTAAACATATCCTCTCACTAAGCTAGCTTCCGTCTCGTCAATCTTCGAGCAGACGACTTGGATAGAATTCGGTTCCAAGTGACAACAATACTGTTACAGCTATATATCACTAATCAAGATCGGAAAAATGGACTCTGGTTTCGGAAACAAGAAAGCTACGGAAGCATACATAATCATATCCACAATTGCAGTCGACCAACGTTTGATAAACTGTCAATTTCCTACGCTACCGAAAAAGAATCATCCATACTAAATACTGAACTTAACTCGACCAAAAGTTGAAAAAATTGTTAACGGCAGAGCAGTCACACAAATGGTAGGAAACACAAATTGTCAGAGATTCCATTCTCTTGTCAATGTCAATCTGTTTCACACAGACGACCGAGGTGTTGTTTTATGGTTTCAACTTCAACTCTCAACTTTGACTTTATTTTTCATTTCCATTGAATAAAACGGGAAAATTACATACAATGCATTAACAGAATATATTTGTAACAATTGAAAAAAATACCTGTAATCATAACAACATAGATTTATTTTCTAAGTTACTCAACCTTGTAACCCTGATTCGGCTTACTTACATCACTGTTCATGCTCTCCCGCTACCTTGTAACCCTGATTGGACTACGCACCAGATAACGTTAATACTTCCCCCATCCCCAGTTGTTCGTGCTCACTCAAGTTTGTGACTCTGAATGGACTTCCTTATTAGGTGATCCGAGTATCCTCTCGGATCACCTTCTGTTTTTGTACGGATTCTTTCTTCTTCTTCTTCTTCTTCTTTTTAGGTGATCCGAGTATCCTCTCGGATCACCTATTGTATCTGTACGGATTCTTTTTTAGGTGATCCGAGAATCCTCTCGGATCACCTTCTGTATCTGTACGGATTCTTTGTTGGTTCTTCTTCTTCTTCTTTATTTCTGGACAAAATTTGTGTAGAGGTTAGCTCAGAAAGTCCTCTTCCTATCAATTTCAAAATTATACCATATATGTATCATGTCCCAAAGACGACAGATCTAATGTATAATAGTGATCAGTCGACCGTGACGTCACTGTGACGTCATTATATGAAAACACATTCTCAATCATATCTCACTAATGGAATAGAGTTTTTCAATGAAATTTACGTCACATATATTTCAAGTTATGCGCATTCTACTCATATTCTCAAAATTCATATTTTCTCTTAAAACGTGCGCGTACGCGCGCGTTGAAATATTTGTATGCTCAAATCGAGCTCAAATTTTTTTTGCACACGTTTTAGACCATTTGCAGCATTTTTTGAAAAATTGAAAAAATTGGACGGACGCGTACGCGCGCGCACATATACGCACGTACAGCTCATATGCAACAGAAATTTCCCGATTTTTTACATTTATCGGATGTCTGAAAAGTCAAGGAACATTTCTAGCAAGTTTCAAGTCAATCCGACTCAATATGACGTCATACGGGACTGTCAAAGTTGAAATTCCGCGCGCGCGTCAATGGCGATATACAGTACAACAATGCCCAAAAACCGCCAATTTTAAATCCGATTTTACTCGTCAGGATGGACGGTGACCCCCCATTTTCTTTACATATTCTGAAAGCTGATGAGTTGTACATGTCAGTTTATGGGATGGCGATACTGAAAAAGTGATTAAAAGATATCAAATTTCTTAATAAAGTAAAAAAAGTAAATTTTCAAAATGACGTCATCAATTTTCAAGTTTACTTGGGCGTATCTCACTTATCCTCTGCCAATTTTCACTCAGATTTCAGTATGTTGTAGCTTATTAAATGTTCTTTCATTAATGTAATAACAACATTTTGATTGGATGGCGGCATCACCTCGTAAAAATGGATTAAAAGTAATCTTGTCAAATTTGACCAGTTTACGTGTTATCTCTATGGGAGAGCAGTTTTTCTGGCAGTGAAAATTGACATGACTATCTTTTTCGAGCATTAGCTCACTTATGCTTCGGTGAATTTTTCCCAGATTTTAGTATGTTGTAGCTGAGACTTTGGGCTATCGTAAGTGTGCCCTCCATTTTTTCATACGAGGCCGGCATCACGTCGAAAAACTTGGTTGAAAATGGCACGTGGCTTCGATGCAGCGTCATTTTGCTTAATACACAGGGCCTATGGAGCATGAAATAGGTCATTGCATAGCGCATCCGACTCGTAATCCTAAGGTCCCTGGTTCGAGCCTCACCCTTGCCAATATTTTTTTATTTTTTTTTTCCAAACTCTTTTTTCTTCTTTTTCTTTATTTAGTCTTAATCTCCCTTCCTAACTTTATCTTTTTCTGATTTTTTAATGCTTCTCCTTCAAATTTCTATAAAATAACATAATTTTTTCTTTATTTTTCTTTCTTTCTACTACATTCTGTGCAATAGATGAAGAACAACAATGGTTATCAATCCCATATTTTGCACATGTTTAGTTCATGTCACGTACATTATTTCATAAAATAACAACTTCTTGATCGGACACCATCTTGGGTATGTAAATTAGGGTCAAAGGTCATAAATGTTTCATCCTGTATCTTGGTGAATACATGTCCTATCTTTACCATATTTTGCACACGTAAAGACCATGTTACAAGGATCATTTCACAAAATAACCACTTTTTGCTCAGATGCCATCTTGGCTGTGCAAAGTGGGGTCAAAGGTCATATGTACTTCTTCCTGTATCTTCGTTATGACGTGTTATCTGTATGGGAGGGAATTTTTCTAGATGTGAAAATTGACATGATTGTCTTTATCTACGACTAGCTCACTTACCCTTCGGTGAATTTCTTCCAGATTTTAGTATGTTGTAGCCAATTTAATACTCTTGAAGTTTTGTTCATCAAAATTTTAATCGGATGATGTCTTCACCTCGTGAAAATGGATATAATGTAACCTTGTCAAATTTAACCAGTTTACGTTTTATCTCTATGGGAGGGAATTTTTCTGGAAATGGAAATTGACATGACGGTCTTTATCGAGCACTAGCTCACTTACTCCTCGGTGAATTTCTCCCAGATTTTAATATGTTGTAGCTGAGACTTTGGGCTATCGTCGATATTCGCTCCATCTTTTCATACGACGCCGAGATCACGTCAAAAAACTTGGTTGAAATCAAACTTATCTTCGATGTATTGAGATATTTCTTTCTTTCTGCAACTTTCTTTGCAATAACTCTAGAAAAACAGCCCCTATCACCCCCATATTTTGCACATGTTTAGTTTATGTCACGTACATTATTTCATAAAATAACAACTACTTGATCAGACACCATCTTGGGTATGTAAATTAGGGTCAAAGGTCATAAATGTTTCAACCTGTATCTTGGTGAATACATGTCCTATCTTTCCAATATTTTGCACACGCAAAGACCATGTTACAAGAATCATTTCACAAAATAACCACTTTTTGCTCAGATGCCATCTTGGCTGTGCAAAGTTGGGTCAATGGTCAAATGTACTTCATTCTGTATCTTCGTTATAGTTTATACCAGGGAGGTACCTCCCTGGTTTATACCGAATTTGGTACCAAAGATGGTAGACCTGACTCTCTTTTGTAAATGAGAATCCAAATATCACACGGCCAATGTCTCTAAACACAGATGAAACCTATATGGTCATGCCTATTGCGATCAGGACTCGAATCATTGATTAAAAAAAAAAAATCGGATCACCTAATTTGTCAGTCTTGACAAATTCCGAGTCTAGTCTTTCTTTCTTTCTTTATTTCTGGACAAAAGTTGTGCAGAGGTTAGCTCAGAAAGTGCATTGCCTATCAATGTCAAACTTATACCATATATGTATCATGTCGCAAAGACGACAGCGCAAGTAAAATCATAGTGATCAGTCAACCGTGACGTCACTATGACGTCATTATATGAAAACACATTTTCATTCATATCTCATTAATGGAATGGAATTTTTCAATCAAATTTACGTCACATATAGTTCAAGTCAAGCGCATTATACTCAAATTCTCAAAATTCATATTTATCTTAAAAACGTGCGCGTACGCGCGCGTTGAAATATTTGTATGCTCCAATCGAGCTCAAAATTTTTTTGCACACGTTTCAGACAATTTCGAGCAATTTTTGAAAAATTGAAAAATTAGGATGGACGCGTGCGCGCGCGCGCATATACGCACGCACAGCTCATATGCAATATAAATTTTCCGTTTTTTCACATTTATCGGATGTCTAAAATGTCAAGGAATATTTTCACCAAGTTTCAAGTCAATCCGACTCAATATGACGCCATACGGGCCCGTCAAAGTTGAAATTCCGCGCGCGCGTCAATGGCGATATACAGTGCAACAATGCCAAAAAACTGCCAATTTTAAATCGGATTTTACTCGTCAGGATGGACGGTGACCCCCCATTTTCTTTACATATTCTGAAAGCTGATGAGTTGTACATGTCATTTCATGGGTTGGCAATGCTGGAAAAATGATTAAAATATATCAAATTTCTTAATAAAGTTAAAACAGTAAATTTTCAAAATGACGTCATCAAATTTCAAGTTCATTCAAGCATATCTCACTTATTCTTTGGTTGATTTTCGTCCAAATTTCAATATGCTGTAGCTTATTAAATGGTCTTTCAGATATATAATAACAACAATTTGATTGGATGACGGCATCACCTCGTAAAAAGTAACATTGTTAAATTTGACCAGTTTACGTGTTATCTCTATGGGAGTGCAGTTTTTCTGGAAATGAAAACTGACATGACTATCTTTATCGAGCACTAGCTCACTTATGCTTCGGTGAATTTCTCCCATATTTTAGTATGTTGTAGCTGAGACTTTGGGCTATCGTAAGTGTGCCCTTTGTTTTTTCATACGGAGTCGGCATCATGCCCAAAAACTTGGTTGAAATTAAAGCTTATCTTCCATGTATTTTCATATTCCTTTCTTTCTGCAACTTTCTTTGCAATAACTCAAGAAGAACAAGCTCTATCAGCCCAATATTTTGCACATGTTTAGTTTATGTCACGTACATTATTTCATAAAATAACAACTACTTGATCGGGCACCTTTTTGGGTATGTAAATTAGGGTCAAAGGTCAAAAATGTTTTATCCTGTATCTTGGTGAATACATGTCTTATCTTTCCCATATTTTGCATACGTAAAGACCATGTTACAAGAATCATTTCACAAAATAACCACTTTTTGCTCAGACGCCATCTTGTCTGTGCAAAGTAGGGTCAAAAGTCATATGTACTTCTTTCTTTATCTTCATTATGACGTGTTATCTCTATGGGAGGGAATTTTTCTAGATGTGAAAATTGACATGATTGTCTTTATCGACGACTAGCTCAATTACCCTTCTGTGAATTTCTTCCAGATTTTAGTATGTTGTAGCCAATGTAATACTCTTTAAGTTTTGTTAATCAAAGTTTTAATCGGATGATGTCTTCACCACGTGAAAATGGATATAATGTAACCTTGTCAAATTTAACCAGTTTACGTGTTATCTCTATGGGAGGGAATTTTTCTGGAAATGAAAATTGACATGACGGTCTTTATCGAGCAGTACCTCACTTACTCTTCTGTAAATTTCTCCCAGATTTTAATATGTTGTAGCTGAGACTTTGGGCTATCATCAGTGATTCTCCATTTTTTCATACGACGCCGAGATCACGTCAAAAAACTTGGTTGACATCAAACTTATCTTCGATGTATTGAGATATTTCTTTCTCTCTGCAACTTTCTTTGCAATAACTCAAGAAAAACAGTCCCTATCATCCCCATATTTTGCACATGTTTAGTTTATGTCACGTACATTATTTCATAAAATAACAACTACTTGATCGGACACCATCTTGGGTATGTAAATTAGGGTCAAAGGTCATACATGTTTTAACCTTTATCTTGGTGAATACATGTCCTATCTTTGCCATATTTTGCACACGCAAAGGCCATGTTACAAGAATCATTTCACAAAATAACCACTTTTTGCTCAGATGCCATCTTGGCTGTGCAAAGTTGGGTCAATGGTCAAATATACTTCATTCTGTATCTTCGTTATAGTGTATACCGAATTTGGTAACAAAGATAGCAGACCTGACTCTCTTTTCTAAATGAGAATCTAAATATCACACGTCCAATGTCTCTAAACACAGATGAAACCTATATGGTCATGCCTATTGCGATCAGGACTCGAATCATTGATTAAAAAAAAAATCGGATCACCTAATTTGTCAGTCTTGACAAATTCCAAGTCTAGTTAGGTGATCCGAGTATCCTCTCGGATCACCTTCTGTTTCTGTACGGATTCTTTCTTCTTCTTCTTCTTTTTCTTCTTATTTCTCCCCAAAAGTTGTGTATCGATTAGCTCAGAAAGTCCTTTTCCTATCAATTTCAAACTTACACCATATATGTATCGTCTCCCAAAGACGGCAATCGAACTAAAATCAAAGTGATCAGTCGACCGTGACGTCACTATGACGTCATTATATGAAAACATATTCTCAATCATATCTCCTTAATGGAATGAAAATTTTCAATGAAATTTACGTCACATATATTTCAGGTCAAGCGCATTCTACTCATATTCTCAAAATTTATATTTTCTCTTCAAACGTGCGCGTACGCGCGCGTTTAAATATTTGTATGCTCAAATCGAGCTCAAAATTTTTTTGCACACGTTTCAGACCATTTGGAGCATTTTTTGAAAAATTGAAAAAATCGGACGGACGCGTACGCGCGCGCACATATACGCACGCACAGCTCATATGCAATGAAAATTTCCCATTTTTTCACTTTGATCGGATGTGTGAAATGTCAAGGAATATTTCTACCAAGTTTCAAGTCAATCCCACTCAAAATGACGTCATACGGGTCCGTCAAAGTTGAAATTCCGCGCGCGCGTCAATGGCGATATACAGTGCAACAATGCCAAAAAACTGCCAATTTTAAATCCCATTTTACTCGTCAGGATGGACGGTGACCCCCCATTTTTTTTTACATATTCTGAAAGCTGATGAGTTGTACATGTCATTTCATGGGTTGGCAATGCTGGAAAAATGATTGAAATATATCAAATTTCTTAATAAAGTAAAAAAAGTAAATTTTCAAAATGACGTCATCAAATTTCAAATTCATTCAAGCATATCTCACTTATTTTTTAGTTGATTTTCGTCCAAATTTCAATATGTTGTAGCTTATTAAATGGTCTTTCAGATATATAGTAACAACAATTTGATTGGATGACGGCATCACCTCGTAAAAAGGGATTAAAAGTAACATTGTTAAATTTGACCAGTTTACGTGCTATCTCTATGGGAGTGCAGTTTTTCTGGAAATGAAAACTGACATGACTATCTTTATCGAGCACTAGCTCACTTATGCTTCGGTGAATTTCTCCCATATTTTAGTATGTTGTAGCTGAGACTTTGGGCTATCGTAATGTGCCCTTCGTTTTTTCATACGGAGTCGGCATCATGCCCAAAAACTTGGTTGAAATTAAAGCTTATCTTCCATGTATTTTCATATTCCTTTCTTTCTGCAACTTTCTTTGCAATAACTCAAGAAAAACAAGCTCTATCAGCCCAATATATTGCACATATTTAGTTTATGTCACGTACATTATTTCATAAAATAACAACTACTTGATCGGGCACCATCTTGGGTATGTAAATTAGGGTCAAAGGTCAAAAATGTTTCATCCTGTATCTTGGTGAATACATGTCTTATCTTTCCCATATTTTGCACACGTAAAGACCATGTTACAAGAATCATTTCACAAAATAACCACTTTTTGCTCAGATGCCATCTTGTCTGTGCAAAGTAGGGTCAAAGGTCATATGTACTTCTTTCTTTATCTTCATTATGACGTGTTATCTCTATGGGAGGGAATTTGTCTAGATGTGAAAATTGACATGATTGTCTTTATCGACGACTAGCTCAATTACCCTTCTGTGAATTTCTTCCAGATTTTAGTATGTTGTAGCCAATGTAATACTCTTTAAGTTTTGTAAATCAAAGTTTTAATCGGATGATGTCTTCACCTCGTGAAAATAGATATAATGTAACCTTGTCAAATTTAACCAGTTTACGTGTTATCTCTATGGGAGGGAATTTTTCTGGAAATGAAAATTGACATGACGGTCTTTATCGAACACTAGCTCACTTACTCTTCTGTGAATTTCTCCCAGATTTTTATATGTTGTAGCTTAAACTTTGGGCTATCGTGATTGTACCCTCCATTTTTTCATACGGCGCCGATATCACGTCAAAAAACTTGGTTGAAATTATACTTATCTTCGATGTATTGAGATATTTCTTTCTTTCTGCAACTTTCTTTGCAATAAGTCAAGAAAACCAGCCCCTATCACGCCCATATTTTGCACATGTTTAGTTCATGTCACGTACATTATTTCATAAAATAACAACTACTTGATCAGACACCATCTTGGGTATGTAAATTAGGGTCAAAGGTCATAAATGTTTCAACCTGTATCTTGGTGAATACATGTCCTATCTTTCCCATATTTTCCACACGCAAAGACCATGTTACAAGAATCATTTCACAAAATAACCACTTTTTGCTCAGATGCCATCTTGGCTGTGCAAAGTTGGGTCAATGGTCAAATATACTTCATTCTGTATCTTCGTTATAGTGTATACCGAATTTGGTACCAAAGATGGCAGACCTGACTCTCTTTTCTAAATGGGAATCCAAACATCACACGGCCAATGTCTCTAAACACAGATGAAACCTATATGGTCATGCCTATTGCGATCAGGACTCGAATCATCGATTAAAACAAATCGGATCACCTAATTTGTCAGTCTTGACAAATTCCAAGTCTAGTTCTTCTTATTTCTCCCGAAAAGTTGTGTATCGATTAGCTCAGAAAGTCCTCTTCCTATCAATTTCAAACTTAAACCATATATGTATCGTCTCCCAAAGACGGCAATCGAACTAAAATCAAAGTGATCAGTCGACCGTGACGTCACTATGACGTCATTATATGAAAACGCATTCTCAATCATATCTCATTAATGGAATGGAATTTTTCAATGAACTTTACGTCACATATATTTCAAGTCAAGCGCATTCTACTCATATTATCAAAATTTAAATTTATTATTAAAAAGTGCGCGTACGCGCGCGTTGAAATATTTGTATGCTCAAATCGAGCTCAAATTTTTTTTGCACACGTTTCAGACCATTTGGAGCATTTTTTGAAAAATTGAAAAAATTGGACGGACGCGTACGCGCGCGCGCATATACGCACGCACAGCTCATATGCAATAACAATTTCCCGTTTTTTCACTTTGATCCGATACCTGAAAGATCAAGGAATATTTTTACCAAGTTTCAAGTCAATCGCACACAATATGACGTCATACGGGCCCGTCAAAGTTGAAATTCCGCGCGCGCGTCAATGGCGATATACAGTGCAACAATGCCAAAAAACTACCAATTTTAAATCCAATTTTACTCGTCAGGATGGACGATGACCCCCCATTTTCTTTACATATTCTGAAAGCTGATGAGTTGTACATGTTATTTCATGGGTTGGCAATGCTGAAAAAATGATTAAAAGGTATCAAATTTCTTAATAAAGTAAAAAAAGTAAATTTTCAAAATGACGTCATCAAATTTCAAGTTCATTCAAGCATATCTCACTTATTCTTTAGTTGATTTTCGTCGAAATTTCAATATGTTGTAGCTTATTAAATGGTCTTTCAGATATATAATAACAACAATTTGATTGGATGACGGCATCACCTCGTAAAAAGGGATTAAATGTAACATTGTTAAATTTGACCAGTTTACGTGTTATCTCTATGGGAGTGCAGTTTTTCTGGAAATGAAAACTGACATGACTATCTTTATCGAGCACTAGCTCACTTATGCTTCGGTGAATTTCTGCCATATTTTAGTATGTTGTAGCTGAGACTTTGGGCTATCGTTAGTCTGCCCTTCGTTTTTTCATACGGAGTCGGCATCATGCCCAAAAACTTGGTTGAAATTAAAGCTTATCTTCCATGTATTTTCATATTCCTTTCTTTCTGTAACTTTCTTTGCAATAACTCAAGAAAAACAAGCTCTATCAGCCCAATATTTTGCACATGTTTAGTTTATGTCACGTACATTATTTCATAAAATAACAACTACTTGATCGGGCACCTTCTTGGGTATGTAAATTAGGGTCAAAGGTCAAAAATGTTTCATCCTGTATCTTGGTGAATACATGTCTCATCTTTCCCATATTTTGCACACGTAAAGACCATGTTACAAGAATCATTTCACAAAATAACCACTTTTTGCTCAGACGCCATCTTGTCTGTGCAAAGTAGGGTCAAAGGTCATATGTACTTCTTTCTTTATCTTCATTATGACGTGTTATCTCTATGGGAGGGAATTTTTCTAGATGTGAAAATTGACATGATTGTCTTTATCAACGACTAGCTCAATTACCCTTCGGTGAATTTCTTCCAGATTTTAGTATGTTGTAGCCAATGTAATACTCTTTAAGTTTTGTTCAATCAAAGTTTTAATCGGATGATGTCTTCACCTCGTGAAAATAGATATAATGTAACCTTGTCAAATTTAACCAGTTTACGTGTTATCTCTATGGGAGGGAATTTTTCTGGAAATGAAAATTGACATGACGGTCTTTATTGAGCACTAGTTCACTTACTCTTCGGTGAATTTCTCCCAGATTTTAATATGTTGTAGCTGAGACTTTGGGCTATCGTCAATATTTCTACAATTTTTCATAAGATGCCGAGATCACATCAAAAAACTTGGTTGAAATCAAACTTATCTTCGATGTATTGAGATATTTCTTTCTTTCTGCAACTTTCTTTGCAATAAGTCAAGAAAATCAGCCCCTATCACGCCCATATTTTGCACATGTTTAGTTCATGTCACGTACATTATTTCATAAAATAACAACTACTTGATCAGACACCATCTTGGGTATGTAAATTAGGGTCAAAGGTCATAAATGTTTCAACCTGTATCTTGGTGAATACATGTCCTATCTTTCCCATATTTTCCACACGCAAAGACCATGTTACAAGAATCATTTCACAAAATAACCACTTTTTGCTCAGATGCCATCTTGGCTGTGCAAAGTTGGGTCAATGGTCAAATATACTTCATTCTGTATCTTCGTTATAGTGTATACCGAATTTGGTACCAAAGATGGCAGACCTGACTCTCTTTTCTAATTGGGAATGCAAACATTACACGGCCAATGTCTCTAAACACAGATGAAACCTATATGGTCATGCCTATTGCGATCAGGACTCGAATCATCGATTAAAACAAATCGGATCACCTAATTTGTCAGTCTTGACAAATTCCAAGTCTAGTTCTCTCTGTTCTCCCGCTGCCTTGTAACCCTGATTGGACTATAGTTTGCAGGCACAAACCCTTGTTGGTCGTAAAGGAGTCTGCGCAAAGACTACTATATGCACCACTTCAGCACTGTTCCATAGGCCCTGTGTTGTAGCTTCTCCTTGTCGGGAGAGGCTGCAGTGTGCAGTGGTGCGTGTATTAGTCTTGGCACATGCAGACTCCTAATACGACCAACAAGGGTTTGTGCCTGCAAACTAATTGGACTACGCGCCAGATGACGTTATTACCTCCCCCATCCCCCTTCCTTCGTGCTCACTCAACCTTGTGACCCTGATTGGACTTCCTTATTCTCATGGAGTCACTGTTCATGCTCTCCCGCTACCTTGTAACCCTGATTGGACTACGCACCAGATAACGTTATTACCTCCAAATCCCCCTTCCTTCGTGCTCACTCAACCTTGTGACCCTGATTGGACTTCCTTATTCTCATGGAGTCACTGTTCATGCTCTCCCGTAGTCTAGCTTCTGGACTCTTTTTACTCGTAGGGGTGATTCAGTGTACGCGACCAGATGTATGAGGGCGTGACACCCGAGGATTGCGATACGCCGAGAACTGCGATACCCGAGAAAAAGTTGGGCGCGCAGTCTCTCGATTATCGCTATCAGAAAATTTGCGCCCTCTCTTGGTTTATCCCACCAAGGAAAAGGGGACGGAGCCCAGACTAGCTCTCCCGCTACCTTGTAACCCTGATTGGACTACGCGCCAGATGACGTTATTTATTCATCAAGTCAGTCATTTATTTTTTCATCTCGAACAGAATTCGTAAAGACATATTTCTTTTTTGAACGTGAAACATAAGTACATATTTATATGTCAACAATTACAAAATATGAAGTGTAATATTCAAGGAAAAACAAATGATAGGATCAACAAAAAAAAAAACACACAGAACACGAAAACTCAGTGAAAAAAAAATCACGTTCTAAAGGTTTTCTTATTGACCCGATTTTCATGTGAGTCACAAGTTGCAATCACTGATATGACTGACGTTAAACTGCTTAAAAGCGTTTCAGTCACTCTCTGATTTATTAGAATGAGGAAGGAAGAATCCACACTGCATTTCAGACACTTTCTACAAGGCATTCATTCAGTAGGGGCACTTTGAGATTATGTTGTCTGTACCTACTACTTTTCCATGTTAATGTTTCTGTTTAAAGGCTTTATTTATCGCTAGCAGATGAAATACAACCCAAGCTTCGGCGCTTCAAAATAGCCCTAGAATGTTAGTAAGGGATAGAAACAACTGATGTGATAATTTGAATCAGTATAATCAATGTTCAGTATTGTCATATATACATAATGTGAATAATAGTTATGATAGAAATGTTTCTGGACCAAAGCCTTCTGCAGTTATGGTTTAGTGAGAAACTAGTGATATTTCCTTATATCTTAGGCTTTATTGCGAACGTTTTACAGGGTAGGTTGTTTTGTGATACAATTTAATTACACATCAAAATAATGTGATATTTCGAACATTATTTAAATCACTGCCCCCAGTGATAAACATTACCTTTAAAATTTGTACACGGTGTGGTCGAAAATATCTTATTTTTCCTTGTGGGAGAATGAGAATATCTCCATTTTAACTCTCAGCTACTTTTGACACTCTCGGAAAAGACAGCTGAGGAGGGAGGATAGGGGGTGATAAGGCTACCATGAAAAATACTCTTTTCTTGTACTCGACTCGAGTTGTCCAAATTTATTCAGTTCAGAAGCACAGTTCTAAAAGGCATAATATATCAGATACTGAATCGAACACTTGATTTCGTATATCACCATCGGGCCTGGCACACGCGCTTGTCAAACTCCACCGGGTCTGCTAAGTCCTGCTGAGAGGGGTTGGCGGATGAGAAGGCTAACAAGACAGCTACTCTGGTCTGGCACTCAACTAGAGTTGTCGAGATTCATACGGTATAAAACGGATTGCAAAAGCTATTTCGCTTCAGAAGCGAGCCTATTAAAGTCGTGCGCAGTATTAAGTTGGTATGAGATACTGAATCCAACCCGGACGGACATCAGAAAAAAATCTATTCTAGCTTCGGGAAAACTGTGCCAAAGGCCTATACGGCAAGCATATCAAATCATTAGCACAATTCAATGACCTTATATACTCGACCAAAAGTTGAAAACTAAATTGTCTACGGCAGAGCCGCCGTGGACAATTTAAGAGCTCAGATAACTATACTGTCCTAGGCAGAGCAAGCGAACAAGTTTAAATGTTAAACATATCCTCTCACTAAGCTAGCTTCCGTCTCGTCAATCTTCGAGCAGACGACTTGGATAGAATTCGGTTCCAAGTGACAACAATACTGTTACAGCTATATATCACTAATCAAGATCGGAAAAATGGACTCTGGTTTCGGAAACAAGAAAGCTACGGAAGCATACATAATCATATCCACAATTGCAGTCGACCAACGTTTGATAAACTGTCAATTTCCTACGCTACCGAAAAAGAATCATCCATACTAAATACTGAACTTAACTCGACCAAAAGTTGAAAAAATTGTTAACGGCAGAGCAGTCACACAAATGGTAGGAAACACAAATTGTCAGAGATTCCATTCTCTTGTCAATGTCAATCTGTTTCACACAGACGACCGAGGTGTTGTTTTATGGTTTCAACTTCAACTCTCAACTTTGACTTTATTTTTCATTTCCATTGAATAAAACGGGAAAATTACATACAATGCATTAACAGAATATATTTGTAACAACTGAAAAAAATACCTGTAATCATAACAACATAGATTTATTTTCTAAGTTACTCAACCTTGTAACCCTGATTCGGCTTACTTACATCACTGTTCATGCTCTCCCGCTACCTTGTAACCCTGATTGGACTACGCACCAGATAACGTTAATACTTCCCCCATCCCCAGTTGTTCGTGCTCACTCAAGTTTGTGACTCTGAATGGACTTCCTTATTCTCTCTGTTCTCCCGCTGCCTTGTAACCCTGATTGGACTATAGTTTGCAGGCACAAACCCTTGTTGGTCGTAAAGGAGTCTGCGCAAAGACTACTATATGCACCACTTCAGCACTGTTCCATAGGCCCTGTGTTGTAGCTTCTCCTTGTCGGGAGAGGCTGCAGTGCAGTGGTGCGTGTATTAGTCTTGGCACATGCAGACTCCTAATACGACCAACAAGGGTTTGTGCCTGCAAACTAATTGGACTACGCGCCAGATGACGTTATTACCTCCCCCATCCCCCTTCCTTCGTGCTCACTCAACCTTGTGACCCTGATTGGACTTCCTTATTCTCATGGAGTCACTGTTCATGCTCTCCCGCTACCTTGTAACCCTGATTGGACTACGCACCAGATACCGTTATTACCTCCAAATCCCCCTTCCTTCGTGCTCACTCAACCTTGTGACCCTGATTGGACTTCCTCAAGCGAACAAGTTTAAATGTTAAACATATCCTCTCACTAAGCTAGCTTCCGTCTCGTCAATCTTCGAGCAGACGACTTGGATAGAATTCGGTTCCAAGTGACAACAATACTGTTACAGCTATATATCACTAATCAAGATCGGAAAAATGGACTCTGGTTTCGGAAACAAGAAAGCTACGGAAGCATACATAATCATATCCACAATTGCAGTCGACCAACGTTTGATAAACTGTCAATTTCCTACGCTACCGAAAAAGAATCATCCATACTAAATACTGAACTTAACTCGACCAAAAGTTGAAAAAATTGTTAACGGCAGAGCAGTCACACAAATGGTAGGAAACACAAATTGTCAGAGATTCCATTCTCTTGTCAATGTCAATCTGTTTCACACAGACGACCGAGGTGTTGTTTTATGGTTTCAACTTCAACTCTCAACTTTGACTTTATTTTTCATTTCCATTGAATAAAACGGGAAAATTACATACAATGCATTAACAGAATATATTTGTAACAACTGAAAAAAATACCTGTAATCATAACAACATAGATTTATTTTCTAAGTTACTCAACCTTGTAACCCTGATTCGGCTTACTTACATCACTGTTCATGCTCTCCCGCTACCTTGTAACCCTGATTGGACTACGCACCAGATAACGTTAATACTTCCCCCATCCCCAGTTGTTCGTGCTCACTCAAGTTTGTGACTCTGAATGGACTTCCTTATTCTCTCTGTTCTCCCGCTGCCTTGTAACCCTGATTGGACTATAGTTTGCAGGCACAAACCCTTGTTGGTCGTAAAGGAGTCTGCGCAAAGACTACTATATGCACCACTTCAGCACTGTTCCATAGGCCCTGTGTTGTAGCTTCTCCTTGTCGGGAGAGGCTGCAGTGCAGTGGTGCGTGTATTAGTCTTGGCACATGCAGACTCCTAATACGACCAACAAGGGTTTGTGCCTGCAAACTAATTGGACTACGCGCCAGATGACGTTATTACCTCCCCCATCCCCCTTCCTTCGTGCTCACTCAACCTTGTGACCCTGATTGGACTTCCTTATTCTCATGGAGTCACTGTTCATGCTCTCCCGCTACCTTGTAACCCTGATTGGACTACGCACCAGATACCGTTATTACCTCCAAATCCCCCTTCCTTCGTGCTCACTCAACCTTGTGACCCTGATTGGACTTCCTTATTCTCATGGAGTCACTGTTCATGCTCTCCCGTAGTCTAGCTTCTGGACTCTTTTTACTCGTAGGGGTGATTCAGTGTACGCGACCAGATGTATGAGGGCGTGACACCCGAGGATTGCGATACGCCGAGAACTGCGATACCCGAGAAAAAGTTGGGCGCGCAGTCTCTCGATTATCGCTATCAGAAAATTTGCGCCCTCTCTTGGTTTATCCCACCAAGGAAAAGGGGACGGAGCCCAGACTAGCTCTCCCGCTACCTTGTAACCCTGATTGGACTACGCGCCAGATGACGTTATTTATTCATCAAGTCAGTCATTTATTTTTTCATCTCGAACAGAATTCGTAAAGACATATTTCTTTTTTGAACGTGAAACATAAGTACATATTTATATGTCAACAATTACAAAATATGAAGTGTAATATTCAAGGAAAAACAAATGATAGGATCAACAAAAAAAAAAACACAGAACACGAAAACTCAGTGAAAAAAAATCACGTTCTAAAGGTTTTCTTATTGACCCGATTTTCATGTGAGTCACAAGTTGCAATCACTGATATGACTGACGTTAAACTGCTTAAAAGCGTTTCAGTCACTCTCTGATTTATTAGAATGAGGAAGGAAGAATCACACACTGCATTTCAGACACTTTCTACAAGGCATTCATTCAGTAGGGGCACTTTGAGATTATGTTGTCTGTACCTACTACTTTTCCATGTTAATGTTTCTGTTTAAAGGCTTTATTTATCGCTAGCAGATGAAATACAACCCAAGCTTCTGCGCTTCAAAATAGCCCTAGAATGTTAGTAAGGGATAGAAACAACTGATGTGATAATTTGAATCAGTATAATCAATGTTCAGTATTGTCATATATACATAATGTGAATAATAGTTATGATAGAAATGTTTCTGGACCAAAGCCTTCTGCAGTTATGGTTTAGTGAGAAACTAGTGATATTTCCTTATATCTTAGGCTTTATTGCGAACGTTTTACAGGGTAGGTTGTTTTGTGATACAATTTAATTACACATCAAAATAATGTGATATTTCGAACATTATTTAAATCACTGCCCCCAGTGATAAACATTACCTTTAAAATTTGTACACGGTGTGGTCGAAAATATCTTATTCTTCCTTGTGGGAGAATGAGAATATCTCCATTTTAACTCTCAGCTACTTTTGACACTCTCGGAAAAGACAGCTGAGGAGGGAGGATAGGGGGTGATAAGGCTACCATGAAAAATACTCTTTTCTTGTACTCGACTCGAGTTGTCCAAATTTATTCAGTTCAGAAGCACAGTTCTAAAAGGCATAATATATCAGATACTGAATCGAACACTTGATTTCGTATATCACCATCGGGCCTGGCACACGCGCTTGTCAAACTCCACCGGGTCTGCTAAGTCCTGCTGAGAGGGGTTGGCGGATGAGAAGGCTAACAAGACAACTACTCTGGTCTGGCACTCAACTAGAGTTGTCGAGATTCATACGGTATAAAACGGATTGCAAAAGCTATTTCGCTTCAGAAGCGAGCCTATTAAAGTCGTGCGCAGTATTAAGTTGGTATGAGATACTGAATCGAACCCGGACGGACATCAGAAAAAAATCTATTCTAGCTTCGGGAAAACTGTGCCAAAGGCCTATACGGCAAGCATATCAAATCATTAGCACAATTCAATGACCTTATATACTCGACCAAAAGTTGAAAACTAAATTGTCTACGGCAGAGCCGCCGTGGACAATTTAAGAGCTCAGATAACTATACTGTCCTAGGCAGAGCAAGCGAACAAGTTTAAATGTTAAACATATCCTCTCACTAAGCTAGCTTCCGTCTCGTCAATCTTCGAGCAGACGACTTGGATAGAATTCGGTTCCAAGTGACAACAATACTGTTACAGCTATATATCACTAATCAAGATCGGAAAAATGGACTCTGGTTTCGGAAACAAGAAAGCTACGGAAGCATACATAATCATATCCACAATTGCAGTCGACCAACGTTTGATAAACTGTCAATTTCCTACGCTACCGAAAAAGAATCATCCATACTAAATACTGAACTTAACTCGACCAAAAGTTGAAAAAATTGTTAACGGCAGAGCAGTCACACAAATGGTAGGAAACACAAATTGTCAGAGATTCCATTCTCTTGTCAATGTCAATCTGTTTCACACAGACGACCGAGGTGTTGTTTTATGGTTTCAACTTCAACTCTCAACTTTGACTTTATTTTTCATTTCCATTGAATAAAACGGGAAAATTACATACAATGCATTAACAGAATATATTTGTAACAATTGAAAAAAATACCTGTAATCATAACAACATAGATTTATTTTCTAAGTTACTCAACCATGTAACCCTGATTCGGCTTACTTACATTACTGTTCATGCTCTCCCGCTACCTTGTAACCCTGATTGGACTACGCACCAGATAACGTTAATACTTCCCCTATCCCCAGTTGTTCGTGCTCACTCAAGTTTGTGACTCTGAATGGACTTCCTTATTCTCTCTGTTCTCCCGCTGCCTTGTAACCCTGATTGGACTATAGTTTGCAGGCACAAACCCTTGTTGGTCGTAAAGGAGTCTGCGCAAAGACTACTATATGCACCACTTCAGCACTGTTCCATAGGCCCTGTGTTGTAGCTTCTCCTTGTCGGGAGAGGCTGCAGTGCAGTGGTGCGTGTATTAGTCTTGGCACATGCAGACTCCTAATACGACCAACAAGGGTTTGTGCCTGCAAACTAATTGGACTACGCGCCAGATGACGTTATTACCTCCCCCATCCCCCTTCCTTCGTGCTCACTCAACCTTGTGACCCTGATTGGACTTCCTTATTCTCATGGAGTCACTGTTCATGCTCTCCCGCTACCTTGTAACCCTGATTGGACTACGCACCAGATAACGTTATTACCTCCAACCTTCGTGCTCACTCAACCTTGTGACCCTGATTGGACTTCCTTATTCTCATGGAGTCACTGTTCATGCTCTCCCGCTACCTTGTAACCCTGATTGGACTACGCACCAGATAACGTTATTACCTCCAAATCCCCCTTCCTTCGTGCTCACTCAACCTTGTGACCCTGATTGGACTTCCTTATTCTCATGGAGTCACTGTTCATGCTCTCCCGTAGTCTAGCTTCTGGACTCTTTTTACTCGTAGGGGTGATTCAGTGTACGCGACCAGATGTATGAGGGCGTGACACCCGAGGATTGCGATACGCCGAGAACTGCGATACCCGAGAAAAAGTTGGGCGCGCAGTCTCTCGATTATCGCTATCAGAAAATTTGCGCCCTCTCTTGGTTTATCCCACCAAGGAAAAGGGGGCGGAGCCCAGACTAGCTCTCCCGCTACCTTTTAACCCTGATTGGACTACGCGCCAGATGACGTTATTTATTCATCAAGTCAGTCATTTATTTTTTCATCTCGAACAGAATTCGTAAAGACATTTTTTTTTGAACGTGAAACATAAGTACATATTTATATGTCAACAATTACAAAATATGAAGTGTAATATTCAAGGAAAAACAAATGATAGGATCAACAAAAAAAAAAAAACACAGAACACGAAAACTCAGTGAAAAAAAAATCACGTTCTAAAGGTTTTCTTATTGACCCGATTCACTTGTGAGTCACAAGTTGCAATCACTGATATGACTGACGTTAAACTGCCTAAAAGCGTTTCAGTCACTCTCTGATTTATTAGAATGAGGAAGGAAGAATCACACACTGCATATCAGACACTTTCTACAAGGTATTCATTCAGTAGGGGCACTTTGAGATTATGTTGTCTGTACCTACTACTTTTCCATGTTAATGTTTCTGTTTAAAGGCATTATTTATCGGTAGATGATGAAACACAACCCTAGCTTTAGTGCTTCAAAATAGCTCTGGAATATTAGTTAGGGATACAAACAACTAATGTAAATATTTGGATCAGTATAATCAATTTCCAGTATTGTTAAATGTACAACATGTGAACAATATTTGTGATAAAAATGCTTCTGGACCAAAACCATCTGCAGTTATGGTTTAGTGAGAAAATTTTGATATTTCCTTGTATCTTAGGCTTTATTTCAAGAGTTTTACAGTTTAGGTTGTTTTATGATACGATTGAAGTACACATATGCATCAAATGTGATATTTCGAACATTTTTTAAATCTTGTGAAGATGTTGACCATCGCGGTGAATACTATGACGATAGGGAAACAATTATTCATTTGTCTCGCGAAGAAGATCGTAGAAAGGTGTACGACGTTTCGCTCGCTACTGCTGAGCTTCGTCAGGTACAATAAGACACGTTGGTGCGTGCACGCAAGTTATAGCGTGTATGCGGACGTGGTAGTGGGCCCGCGGCCGCCGGAGCCGGGTCGGGCAGTGCGCCACACTGTGTCCGCTGTATGCTGCGTTCATGCGGACCTAGCTGGCAGCACGTTTCCTCCCCCAGCGGGGCGGGCAGTGCGCCATCCTGTGGCCGCTGTTTACAGCGTCTATGCGGACCTAGTTGGCAGCACGTCGCCCCCCGGGGCGGGCCTGGTAATGAGTCCTCCAGCGTCCGTTGACTGCCGTCACGATTCGGTGGCTTTGGTTTGTGCATAGTGTGGTGGTGCATGCGAATGCAACGCATCCATGACTCGGGTAACTCTATGCCGACGTCCCTGTTGAGGTTGTCCTTACTGAGTCGTATATGGATGGCTTCCTTCACTCTACGAGTGTACCAGTGTCGTGTTGTGTCCATGCACTTCACGCCTTTCCAGTCTGGTTGGTGTTGGGCATTCCATGCATGCTCTGCTACTGCAGATGCCTCTGTTTTGCAGTTAGTGACGTCTCGGCGGTGTTCGGATAACCTTTCCCCTACCGGTCTGCCGGTTTCTCCGATGTAGCTCATCCCACAATCTCTGCAGGGTATACGGTAGATCACTCCGTCTTTCCTGAGGGGAGGTACCGGGTCTTTGGCTCGAACCAGGTGATTTCTGATAGTGGCGTCGGCTTTGTAGACGACTCTGATACTGTGTTTCGCCAGCCGGCGTCTCAGAACGGGAGCAATTGACTCCACATAGGGGAGGACTACCGTGGACTTGTATTCCTCCTTGTCCTGTTCAGGTTGAACTCTTGCTGTTCGTGCCTTGTTGATGAAACACCTGGGATAGCCATTGGCCGACAATGCTGATCGCAAATGACGTTTGATTCATTGATGATTCATGAATACGAGAGAACCTACTATCAAGTTCACCTCAGAGCAAGAAACAAAAGGAAGCATCGCCTTCCTGGACACCCTAGTCCACAGGGACACAGGGGGGAAACTAAGCACAACCATATACAGAAAGCCCACACACACAGACCAATATCTGGCCTTCAACTCACACCACCCTGCCTCCGCCAAACGAGGAGTGATCAGATGCCTCTACGATCGAGCAAACAAGATCATAACCAAGCCCTCTGGCACAGCAACCGAGAAACGTCATTTGCGATCAGCATTGTCGGCCAATGGCTATCCCAGGTGTTTCATCAACAAGGCACGAACAGCAAGAGTTCAACCTGAACAGGACAAGGAGGAATACAAGTCCACGGTAGTCCTCCCCTATGTGGAGTCAATTGCTCCCGTTCTGAGACGCCGGCTGGCGAAACACAGTATCAGAGTCGTCTACAAAGCCGACGCCACTATCAGAAATCACCTGGTTCGAGCCAAAGACCCGGTACCTCCCCTCAGGAAAGACGGAGTGATCTACCGTATACCCTGCAGAGATTGTGGGATGAGCTACATCGGAGAAACCGGCAGACCGGTAGGGGAAAGGTTATCCGAACACCGCCGAGACGTCACTAACTGCAAAACAGAGGCATCTGCAGTAGCAGAGCATGCATGGAATGCCCAACACCAACCAGACTGGAAAGGCGTGAAGTGCATGGACACAACACGACACTGGTACACTCGTAGAGTGAAGGAAGCCATCCATATACGACTCAGTAAGGACAACCTCAACAGGGACGTCGGCATAGAGTTACCCGAGTCATGGATGCGTTGCATTCGCATGCACCACCACACTATGCACAAACCAAAGCCACCGAATCGTGACGGCAGTCAACGGACGCTGGAGGACTCATTACCCGGCCCGCCCCGGGGGTCGACGTGCTGCCAACTAGGTCCGCATAGACGCTGTAAACAGCGGCCACAGGATGGCGCACTGCCCGCCCCGCTGGGGGAGGAAACGTGCTGCCAGCTAGGTCCGCATGAACGCAGCATACAGCGGACACAGTGTGGCGCACTGCCCGACCCGGCTCCGGCGGCCGCGGGCCCACTACCACGTCCGCATACACGCTATAACTTGCGTGCACGCACCAACGTGTCTTATTGTACCTGACGAAGCTCAGCAGTAGCGAGCGAAACGTCGTACACCTTTCTACGATCTTCTTCGCGAGACAAATGAATAATTGTTTCCCTATCGTCATTTTTTAAATCACTGCACTCAGTGAAAATGTACCTTTAAAATTTGTACACGGTGTGGTCGAAAATATTTCATTTTTCCTTGTGGAAGAAATTAGGATATCTCGATGTTAGCTCTGAGCTACTTGTGACACTCTCGGAAAAGACAACTGAGGAGGGAGGATAGGGGGCGATAAGGCTACCATGAAAACGACTCTGATCTGGTACTCGACTCGAGTTGTCGAAATTTATTCAGTTCAGAAGCACAGTTCTAAAAGGCATAATGTATCAGATACTGAATCGAACACTTGATGAAGTACATCACCATCGGGCCTGGTTCACACACTAAGCTTGTCAAACACCACCGGGTCTGGGATACATACGCGCTTGTCAAACACCACCGGGTCTGTCACTGATGAGAGAGGGTGGCGGATGAGAAGGCTACCACAACTACTCTGGTCTGGTACTCAACTATAGTTGTCGAGATTTATACAGTATAAAACAGCTTGCAAAAGCTATCTCGCTTCAGAAACGAGCCTATTAAAGACGTGCGCAGTATTAAATTGGTATGAGATACTGAATCGAACCCTGACGGACATCAGAAAAAATCCATTCTAGCTCCGGGGAAAATGTGCCAAAGGCCTATACGGCAAGCATATCAAATTATTAACACAATTCAAGGGAATCATCATCCTGTTTTGCCGAGAGGCAAATATTCATTCTGAATCATGACCTTATATACTCGACCAAAAGTTGAAAACTAAATTGTCTACGGCAGAGCAGCCGTGAACAATTTGAAAGCTCAGACAACTACTGTCCTAGGCAGAGCAAGCGAACAAGTTTAGATGTTAAACACATCCTCTTACTAAGCTAGTTCCGTCTCGTCAATTTTCTTCGAGCAGACGACTTGGATAGAATTCGGTTCCAAGTGACAACAATACTGTTCCAGCTATATATCACTAATCAAAATCGGAAAAAAAGATGGACTCTGGCTTCGGAAAACAAGAATGCTATGGAAGCATACTTAATCATATCCACAATTCCAGTTAACCAACGTTTGATAAACTGTCAAATTCCTACGCTACCGAAAAACAATCATCCATACTAAATACTGAACTTAACTCAACTCGACCAAAAGTTGAAAGAATTGTTTACGGCACAGCAGTCGCACAAATGGCAGGAAACGCAAACTGTAAGAGATTCCATACTCTTGTCAATGACAATCTGTTTCACACAGACGACCGAGGTGTTTTACGGTTTAATACAAAAGACAGCACTAAAAACGGAAGAATGAACGCTGGCTTCGGAGAAAAAAAATCCTACAAAAGTATAATTATCACAAAACTTTCATACTGAATTTTATCAAAAGTCGTCTAGGTCAGAGCGGCCGTACAAGCTCACGCACAATTGACAATGAACAAACACCACTGTAGAAGAAGTCGAAATCCCCACACAAACGGTGAAAAGAAAACTCCATGTATACAGGACTGGATGTCGCCCTGGCAGTTGTTGCTGTTCTGGATTCTTGTGTCTACTCGCAATGGTGATTCGGTGTACTTGACAAGCCGTACGAGGGCGTGACACTGGAGGATTGCGGTGTGCCGAGAACTGCGATACACGAAACTTTTCGCGTTGCCGCGCAGTCTCACAATTAGCGTCATCAGAAAATTTCCGCCCTGTCTTGGTTTGTCGCAATTGGCCAAATATCGCACCAAGAAAACAAAAAAGGACGGAGCCCAGATTACTGTTGCTGATGTTAAGATTGGGATTGCCCCACTTTACTATTCACGGAAGCAGATCTCGATTTGAAGTGGGACATGGACTCGGCAGCCTTCAGCCGCTCTAAATGTAATACAAACAGAAATTTATAGCTCACTCTCGGCTAGATATCGCAGCAGTACCTTTTGACTGCTTTTCGGCTCTTCTTTAACATGTACACTATTTGTCTCATTTGAAATAGGTCATATACGCTTGAGTCAAGAAAACAAGCTATACATAGGACCTACATGATCGAACCTGACTACGATTTAGGAAAATTTTGACCCAGTATGCAATAATGTTAAACTATTTCAACGTGAATTATGTTTCAAATGAGTATATTGTCATTAACCATTAAAAAGAATTATCTCAGTAACTTCCTTACGTTATGAATAGAAATCAACTCCAAATTTGATTGAAATTGTTGCATTAATTGAATTAACAGTTTCTGAATGAAACCGCGGGCATGCTGCCGTTGGTTTTGAAATGCCTTTGTACATTGAGCTCTTGAATTGTGTAATGTCGGTATATTTGCAAATGTTTCATCGTGTAACAATGCTGCATTTGGCGATTAAATTCATGTAAATGTTACAAAAACCTTGAGCATTATTGATAAGTTTTTGTTCTGTTTGTTCCTCACAATTACTTTGTGCTGCATATCGCATGGGTTAGGTAAATCCTGTTTGTCAATTACGTGTATACTATTCCTACTCAAGATGTACATGAATCATACCTCATAGTCAACATTCTGGCATACTAACACTTAAATATGCAAACGCCTTCTGTGTTCATCAGGAGAGCACGAATTGTTATTCAAGAAAACTCAGTGAAAAAAAAATCACGTTCAAGAGGTTTTCTTATTGGCCCGATTTTCTTGTGCGTCACAAAATGCAATCACTGACATGACTGACGTTAAACTGCCTAAAAGCGTTTCAGTCACTCTCTGATTTATTAGAATGGGGAAGGAAGAAACACACACTGCATTTCAGACACTTTCTACAAGGCATTCATTCAGTAGGGGCACTTTGAGATTATGTTGTCTGTACCTACTACTTTTTCATGTTAATGTTTCTGTTTAAAGGCTTTATTTATCGGTAGCAGATGAAATACAACCCAAGCTTCGGCGCTTCAAAATAGCCCGAGAATGTTAGTAAGGGATAGAAACAACTGATGTGATAATTTGAATCAGTATAATCAATGTTCAGTATTGTCATATATACATAATGTGAATAATAGTTACGATAGAAATGTTTCTGGACCAAAGCCTTCTGCAGTTATGGTTTAGTGAGAAACTAGTGATATTTCCTTATATCTTAGGCTTTATTGCGAACGTTTTACAGGATAGGTTGTTTTGTGATACAATTTACTTACACATCAAAATAATGTGATATTTAGAACATTTATACATCACTGCACTCAGTGAAAATATACCTTTAAAATTTGTACATGGTGTGGTCGAAAATATTTTATTTTTCCTTGTAGGAGAAATGAGGATATCTCGATGTTAGCTCTGAGCTACTTGTGACACTCTCGGAAAAGACAGATGAGGAAGGAGGATAGGGGGTGATAAGGCTACCATGAAAACTACTCTGACCTGGTACTCGACTCGAGTTGTCGAATTTTATTCAGTTCAGAAGCACAGTTCTAAAAGGCATAATATATCAGATACTGAATCGAACACTTGATGACGTACATCACCATCGGGCCTGGTTCACACACTAAGCTTGTCAAACACCACCGGGTCTGGGATACATACGCGCTTGTCAAACACCACCGGGTCTGCCACTGATGAGAGAGGGTGGCGGATGAGAAGGCTACCACGACAACTACTCTGGTCTGGTACTAAACTATAGTTGTCGAGATTTATACAGTATAAAACAGCTTGCAAAAGCTATCTCGCTTCAGAAACGAGCCTATTAAAGACGTGCGTAGTATTAAATTGGTATGAGATACTGAATCGAACCCTGACGGACATCAGAAAAAATCCATTCTAGCTTCGGGGAAAATGTGCCAAAGGCCTATACGGCAAGCATATCAAATTATTAACACAATTCAAGGGAATCATCATCCTGTTTTGCCGAGAGGCAAATATTCATTCTGAATCATGACCTTATATACTCGACCAAAAGTTGAAAACTAAATTGTCTACGGCAGAGCAGCCGTGGACAATTTGAGAGCTCAGACAACTACTGTCCTAGGCAGAGCAAGCGAACAAGTTTAGATGTTAAACACATCCTCTTACTAAGCTAGTTCCGTCTCGCCAATCTTCTTCGAGAAGACGACTTGGATAGAATTCGGTTCCAAGTGACAACAATACTGTTCCAGCTATATATCACTAATCAAAATCGGAAAAAAAGATGGCCTCTGGCTTCGGAAAACAAGAATGCTATGGAAGCATACTTAATCATATCCACAATTCCAGTTAACCAACGTTTGATAAACTGTCAATTTCCTACGCTACCGAAAAACAATCATACATACTAAATACTGAACTTAACTCGACCAAAAGTTGAAAAAATTGTTAACGGCAGAGCAGTCACACAAATGGTAGGAAACACAAATTGTCAGAATTTCCATTCTCTTGTCAATGTCAATCTGTTTCACACAGACGACCGAGGTGTTGTTTTATGGTTTCAACTTCAACTCTCAACTTTGACTTTATTTTTCATTTCCATTGAATAAAACGGGAAAATTACATACAATGCATTAACAGAATATTTTTGTAACAATTGAAAAAAATACCTGTAATCATAACAACATAGATTTATTTTCTAAGCTACTCAACCTTGTAACCCTGATTCGGCTTACTTACATCACTGTTCATGCTCTCCCTTTACCTTGTAACCCTGATTGGACTACGCGCCAGATGACGTTAATACTTCCCCCATCCCCAGTTGTTCGTGCTCACTGAAGTTTGTGACTCTGAATGGACTTCCTTATTCTCTCTGTTCTCCCGCTGCATTGTAACCCTGATTGGACTATAGTTTGCAGGCACAAACCCTTGTTGGTCGTAAAGGAGTCTGCGCCAAGACTACTATATGCACCACTTCAGCACTGTTCCATAGGCCCTGTGTTGTAGCTTCTCCTTGTTGGGAGAGGCTGCAGTGCAGTGGTGCGTGTATTAGTCTTGGCACATGCAGACTCCTAATACGACCAACAAGGGTTTGTGCCTGCAAACTAATTGGACTACGCGCCAGATGACGTTAATACTTCCCCCATCCCCCTTCGTTCGTGCTCACTCAACCTTGTGACCCTGATTGGACTTCCTTGTTTCTGTTTAAAGGCTTTATTTATCGGTAGCAGATGAAATACAACCCAAGCTTCGGCGCTTCAAAATAGCCCGAGAATGTTAGTAAGGGATAGAAACAACTGATGTGATAATTTGAATCAGTATAATCAATGTTCAGTATTGTCATATATACATAATGTGAATAATAGTTACGATAGAAATGTTTCTGGACCAAAGCCTTCTGCAGTTATGGTTTAGTGAGAAACTAGTGATATTTCCTTATATCTTAGGCTTTATTGCGAACGTTTTACAGGATAGGTTGTTTTGTGATACAATTTACTTACACATCAAAATAATGTGATATTTAGAACATTTATACATCACTGCACTCAGTGAAAATATACCTTTAAAATTTGTACATGGTGTGGTCGAAAATATTTTATTTTTCCTTGTAGGAGAAATGAGGATATCTCGATGTTAGCTCTGAGCTACTTGTGACACTCTCGGAAAAGACAGATGAGGAAGGAGGATAGGGGGTGATAAGGCTACCATGAAAACTACTCTGACCTGGTACTCGACTCGAGTTGTCGAATTTTATTCAGTTCAGAAGCACAGTTCTAAAAGGCATAATATATCAGATACTGAATCGAACACTTGATGACGTACATCACCATCGGGCCTGGTTCACACACTAAGCTTGTCAAACACCACCGGGTCTGGGATACATACGCGCTTGTCAAACACCACCGGGTCTGCCACTGATGAGAGAGGGTGGCGGATGAGAAGGCTACCACGACAACTACTCTGGTCTGGTACTAAACTATAGTTGTCGAGATTTATACAGTATAAAACAGCTTGCAAAAGCTATCTCGCTTCAGAAACGAGCCTATTAAAGACGTGCGTAGTATTAAATTGGTATGAGATACTGAATCGAACCCTGACGGACATCAGAAAAAATCCATTCTAGCTTCGGGGAAAATGTGCCAAAGGCCTATACGGCAAGCATATCAAATTATTAACACAATTCAAGGGAATCATCATCCTGTTTTGCCGAGAGGCAAATATTCATTCTGAATCATGACCTTATATACTCGACCAAAAGTTGAAAACTAAATTGTCTACGGCAGAGCAGCCGTGGACAATTTGAGAGCTCAGACAACTACTGTCCTAGGCAGAGCAAGCGAACAAGTTTAGATGTTAAACACATCCTCTTACTAAGCTAGTTCCGTCTCGCCAATCTTCTTCGAGAAGACGACTTGGATAGAATTCGGTTCCAAGTGACAACAATACTGTTCCAGCTATATATCACTAATCAAAATCGGAAAAAAAGATGGCCTCTGGCTTCGGAAAACAAGAATGCTATGGAAGCATACTTAATCATATCCACAATTCCAGTTAACCAACGTTTGATAAACTGTCAATTTCCTACGCTACCGAAAAACAATCATACATACTAAATACTGAACTTAACTCGACCAAAAGTTGAAAAAATTGTTAACGGCAGAGCAGTCACACAAATGGTAGGAAACACAAATTGTCAGAATTTCCATTCTCTTGTCAATGTCAATCTGTTTCACACAGACGACCGAGGTGTTGTTTTATGGTTTCAACTTCAACTCTCAACTTTGACTTTATTTTTCATTTCCATTGAATAAAACGGGAAAATTACATACAATGCATTAACAGAATATTTTTGTAACAATTGAAAAAAATACCTGTAATCATAACAACATAGATTTATTTTCTAAGCTACTCAACCTTGTAACCCTGATTCGGCTTACTTACATCACTGTTCATGCTCTCCCTTTACCTTGTAACCCTGATTGGACTACGCGCCAGATGACGTTAATACTTCCCCCATCCCCAGTTGTTCGTGCTCACTGAAGTTTGTGACTCTGAATGGACTTCCTTATTCTCTCTGTTCTCCCGCTGCATTGTAACCCTGATTGGACTATAGTTTGCAGGCACAAACCCTTGTTGGTCGTAAAGGAGTCTGCGCCAAGACTACTATATGCACCACTTCAGCACTGTTCCATAGGCCCTGTGTTGTAGCTTCTCCTTGTTGGGAGAGGCTGCAGTGCAGTGGTGCGTGTATTAGTCTTGGCACATGCAGACTCCTAATACGACCAACAAGGGTTTGTGCCTGCAAACTAATTGGACTACGCGCCAGATGACGTTAATACTTCCCCCATCCCCCTTCGTTCGTGCTCACTCAACCTTGTGACCCTGATTGGACTTCCTTGTTTCTGTTTAAAGGCTTTATTTATCGGTAGCAGATGAAATACAACCCAAGCTTCGGCGCTTCAAAATAGCCCGAGAATGTTAGTAAGGGATAGAAACAACTGATGTGATAATTTGAATCAGTATAATCAATGTTCAGTATTGTCATATATACATAATGTGAATAATAGTTACGATAGAAATGTTTCTGGACCAAAGCCTTCTGCAGTTATGGTTTAGTGAGAAACTAGTGATATTTCCTTATATCTTAGGCTTTATTGCGAACGTTTTACAGGATAGGTTGTTTTGTGATACAATTTACTTACACATCAAAATAATGTGATATTTAGAACATTTATACATCACTGCACTCAGTGAAAATATACCTTTAAAATTTGTACATGGTGTGGTCGAAAATATTTTATTTTTCCTTGTAGGAGAAATGAGGATATCTCGATGTTAGCTCTGAGCTACTTGTGACACTCTCGGAAAAGACAGATGAGGAAGGAGGATAGGGGGTGATAAGGCTACCATGAAAACTACTCTGACCTGGTACTCGACTCGAGTTGTCGAATTTTATTCAGTTCAGAAGCACAGTTCTAAAAGGCATAATATATCAGATACTGAATCGAACACTTGATGACGTACATCACCATCGGGCCTGGTTCACACACTAAGCTTGTCAAACACCACCGGGTCTGGGATACATACGCGCTTGTCAAACACCACCGGGTCTGCCACTGATGAGAGAGGGTGGCGGATGAGAAGGCTACCACGACAACTACTCTGGTCTGGTACTAAACTATAGTTGTCGAGATTTATACAGTATAAAACAGCTTGCAAAAGCTATCTCGCTTCAGAAACGAGCCTATTAAAGACGTGCGTAGTATTAAATTGGTATGAGATACTGAATCGAACCCTGACGGACATCAGAAAAAATCCATTCTAGCTTCGGGGAAAATGTGCCAAAGGCCTATACGGCAAGCATATCAAATTATTAACACAATTCAAGGGAATCATCATCCTGTTTTGCCGAGAGGCAAATATTCATTCTGAATCATGACCTTATATACTCGACCAAAAGTTGAAAACTAAATTGTCTACGGCAGAGCAGCCGTGGACAATTTGAGAGCTCAGACAACTACTGTCCTAGGCAGAGCAAGCGAACAAGTTTAGATGTTAAACACATCCTCTTACTAAGCTAGTTCCGTCTCGCCAATCTTCTTCGAGAAGACGACTTGGATAGAATTCGGTTCCAAGTGACAACAATACTGTTCCAGCTATATATCACTAATCAAAATCGGAAAAAAAGATGGCCTCTGGCTTCGGAAAACAAGAATGCTATGGAAGCATACTTAATCATATCCACAATTCCAGTTAACCAACGTTTGATAAACTGTCAATTTCCTACGCTACCGAAAAACAATCATACATACTAAATACTGAACTTAACTCGACCAAAAGTTGAAAAAATTGTTAACGGCAGAGCAGTCACACAAATGGTAGGAAACACAAATTGTCAGAATTTCCATTCTCTTGTCAATGTCAATCTGTTTCACACAGACGACCGAGGTGTTGTTTTATGGTTTCAACTTCAACTCTCAACTTTGACTTTATTTCTCATTTCCATTGAATAAAACGGGAAAATTACATACAATGCATTAACAGAATATATTTGTAACAATTGAAAAAAATACCTGTAATCATAACAACATAGATTTATTTTCTAAGCTACTCAACCTTGTAACCCTGATTCGGCTTACTTACATCACTGTTCATGCTCTCCCTTTACCTTGTAACCCTGATTGGACTACGCGCCAGATGACGTTAATACTTCCCCCATCCCCAGTTGTTCGTGCTCACTGAAGTTTGTGACTCTGAATGGACTTCCTTATTCTCTCTGTTCTCCCGCTGCATTGTAACCCTGATTGGACTATAGTTTGCAGGCACAAACCCTTGTTGGTCGTAAAGGAGTCTGCGCCAAGACTACTATATGCACCACTTCAGCACTGTTCCATAGGCCCTGTGTTGTAGCTTCTCCTTGTTGGGAGAGGCTGCAGTGCAGTGGTGCGTGTATTAGTCTTGGCACATGCAGACTCCTAATACGACCAACAAGGGTTTGTGCCTGCAAACTAATTGGACTACGCGCCAGATGACGTTAATACTTCCCCCATCCCCCTTCGTTCGTGCTCACTCAACCTTGTGACCCTGATTGGACTTCCTTGTTCTCATGGAGTCACTGTTCATGCTCTCCCGCTACCTTGAAACCCTGATTGGACTACGCACCAGATAACGTTATTACCTCCAAATCCCCCTTCCTTCGTGCTCACTCAACCTTGTGACCCTGATTGGACTTCCTTATTCTCTCTGCTCTCCCGCTACCTTCTCACCCTGATTGGACTACGCGCCAGATGACGTTACTATGCCTCCCCCATCCCCCTTCGTTCGTGCTCACTCAACCTTGTGACCCTGATTGGACTTCCTTATTCTCATGGAGTCACTGTTCATGCTCTCCCGCTACCTTGTAACCCTGATTGGACTACGCGCCAGATGACGTTATTGCCTCCCCCATCCCCCTTAGTTCGTGCTCACTCAACCTTGTGACCCTGATTGGACTTCCTTATTCTCTCACAAGTGAGTATTGGTTCTTAATGTTCAGCAAAGTATTGAATGTAAAATACCTGTCTACAGATATCACATAACAAACGCAAGTCGAGCTTGGTCTCCGATATGTGACGGAAGCTTTACAACACACTGAAATGTGTAATGCAAACACCCAAGTCATAAAAATCTTTCTTAATTTCGCGATGGTCCGCCTACAGCCATATTCATTTTCAGTCATCTATGAATTGACTTCCATATCAACTGCAACAAAATACGTATACCGCTTAAGACTAGCAAAGTGTTACTTCGTGTGCATCTCCCAAACACAAACACACACACACACACACACACACACACACACACACTCACACACACAAATGAATTGCAAACAAAATGTATTCTTGTGAGTCTGGAAAATCATGCTTGGATAGTCCACTGGTAAGGGATGCTGCAAAACTAGGAGAGGATTATTAAGTCGTGTGACAACCGCGGGGACATGGTGATAGGAATGTTGGTGATGTGGAGTGTCTTGCTTTAGATTCGGAAGTATCTCAGGTACTATATCCCGCTCTTCCACCAGAAAATGGAATTGTTTCAATGTCGTTTCGATGCACCATAAGCCCGCAATTTTATTGTATGATATTGGGCTTCTCTAATGCCACTGCCACATTCAGATGTGTTGTGCTGGACTGCATTTCAAACTTTACACTTTGTTTCAATGAATATATTCGAATTTTCTTTACAATCTCTACCTTAACGTGGGCTACCTGTGGGCTACTATTAAATAGTTATCCTCTTCAAAAGATCCGAGGAGAAATAGAGAATAACTAAACTCGAAGTTTGTCAAGACTAACGAGTTAAGTGATCCGTTGTTGGGAAATAAGTGCTTTGGGTCCTGGTCGCCTTACGCATGACCCGTTCGGGTTCATCTGTGCTTAGGGGCAATTGGATATGAGATGTTTATATTTTCATTCAGAAAAGGGAGTTGAACCTTCCATCTTTGATACCGAATACCGTATCCTAACGAAGATACAGAATGAAGTATAATTGACCTTTGCACAGCCAAGCTTGGATGTGAGAAAAAAAAAATTATTTGTGAAATGACTTTTGCAACATGGTCTTTACTTGTGCAAAATATGGGAAAGATAGTTCATATATTTACCAAGCTACAGTATGAAACGTTTATGACCTTTAATCCTAATTTAGTTACCATCAGTTAGAATCGCCTAGAATAATTTAGTGAAGAACGCTGGAGTACACTTGGAATTTGATGTCGTCATTTTGAAAATTTACTCTTTTTTATTTTATATAGGAATTCGATACCTTTAAATCTTTTTGCCAACATTGGCCACCCATGAAGTGATATCTACAACTCATCAGCTTTCAAAATTTGTAAAGAAAATAGGAGTCATTTGTCCATCCTCACGGGCCGAACGGGATTGAAAATTTACGGTTTTTTACATTTACACCATATACAAACACGCACGCGGGGAATTCCAAGTGCTCTAAATGACCTGAAACGTGTGCAAAAGAGTTATTTGAGCTCGATTGGAGCACTTGATAAAATTTCAACGAGCACGTACGTGGAAATTGGAGAGAAGTGCTGGCAATGTTGGCAGGTAGCCAACAGTGGGCGGAACTTTTGTCGTGACGAAAAAGGATATTGATTGACACCATGCAACTAGGTACATGAACAGAAACATTGTATGTGTATCTCAATTTCGACGCTTATATCATAGGTCGAGCTTTATAGTGATTGAAGAATTAGATTATAGCTCTAGGAGAGAGAAACCCATCTGGGAGGAGAGACTTCAATGGAACAGATTACCCTAACTTGCAATGGACAGGTTGCACTGTGATCAAGATATTCAGCAGTGAGTATTTTATTAAAGAACAAAATATGCTAAATTGACTGTGTGTAACGCTGCTATTCCCTACCACACCCTAAAATAACATACACTGGTTGGTTGTCCTACATAATTTGCATACAAGCCCGTGGCACTCAAACCGTGCAATCCCAACATAGGCCATATAGATTATAAAGGCTTGCGTTCTCCCTTTCACTTCCTCATTTGATTATTGGTTTAAGTATTAGATTCGCCGGGGAGACAGGGTTGAAGATATACAGGTGAGTGTGCTTCTTGTTCATTCCGAACATACTAATTTCTGAGTATCTTGATTAATTTCACTGCAACACACTCACTATATAGTCAGTGTGTAACACTGTTTCCGATTGCAACACCAGTGCTGAGCGGCGATTAACAATTCAGTTATTCACTTACTAGCTAGGTGGGATGTGCCCAGTTGTGAAAATGCTAATCATATTATATTGTGCAAGGAAATTCACCGTTAATGGTTGATTAGTCTTGTGGTGATTTTTCGTTGAAATTATGTCTCTATTGAGTAGATTGTTTGCTTCCAACTTCTGTCTAGAAGCAAAGATTTGGCGCTAATGTACTTTCGCACCTGTTTGTCAAACGACCTCCAAACATGCACAAACTCACCCTGGTTATTCAGTAACCTACAATACTTCCATCTGAGTCTCAAAAGTCGAATATACGTTAAGTTTTTACACTTTTAGCGTTTACAAGTGTCGGAAAATCATTGGAAAATCTTGATCGCTATTCGCTGGAATTGCTGCTCTGCTCTGTACGAATTGGTCTGAATGTAGCGACACAGCGGCTTTTTCTATGGTGTCGTTGAAAAGCTAAAATTTGTTTTTTTCCTTGTCCTCGGCCAAGTCTTCCGTTAGCTGATTTTGTAGCTTCATGGCGGCGGTTGAATGAGCGCGTGCGCGAGTGTATGCTGTCACTTATATCTTTCTCTTTCTTTTCTCTCTTTTCTGCTTTTATTTTCAGGTAGAGTGTATTCCCCTTCCTTCCTAGCAATCATTTCTTTTTGATTTTTCTCTTCTCTATCTTTCTCAATTTCCTTTTTAACTCAACTGTATAGATCTCAGGAGTGTCAGGAGTATCTACTTTTTGCCTGTTGTTTGTTTCCTTCATGGGTTGTTTTTCCCTCCAACTACGAGGGCCTTTCCTATCTATCCTCTCCAATCTTTTTCTTACATGTCGTTCTAATAATTCTTTTTTCCCCTTTATTTCCTTTTCAATCTGCATAATTCTTTCTTGTCTTCATATTCATCTTTGCTCTCATCCAGGTTTGATTCATCTTTCTTTTCAATTTGAATTTCTTTGTAGTAATTGCTTTCCTCTTCTCTTTTAATGAACTCTCCATTTTGTAAACCTTTCGTTTTATTTTTTGTGGGTTTAACTTTTTGATACACTAGCCTGCTAGTGTATCTTTTTTTTATTTCCTTTCCCCCTTTTCCTAGCATTTTCCCTTATATTCTTCGCCCTTGTCTTATCATATTTTCACAATCCTCTTTCATTCACACCAATTAACATACACACACATACACACACACACCTTTTTTATCTTTGTCAATCTTTTATTTTTCTTTCTTTTTCATATAAACATTGATATACAAATTATTTCATTGCAAAATAACACTAAATACTAGTATACTAAATTATAGCGACATAAATTCTACATTGTCAATATCAAATATAAAATTCTTGATTTACCTTGATTCAACATCATGGTAAATTAAGGTAAATCAAGAATTTGTATATAAAACAAAACACACACACAAACACACACACAATATGAACAACCCCAATCCTAAATCGCTATGGCGCGACTCGGTAGAAGCCAAGAGAAAGGTGGAAAAGTATTATCTTTTTAAAGACACCATAGAAAAACTTGCCGTGGTCACTATGAGATACTAGTAGCTATATTCAGATTAATCGCGGTGCTCGCTGCTGCGTTGCCGTGTGTTTTGTACATCGTGCTGCGCTTGTCTGCTGTGCAACGCAGTTATCGCCGAGCGAGTAGCTGCGATCGAGATTATTCCGAGAAGAATATAAGTGACAAAATGGTGAAAATTCCATTTCTACTGGACTTGAATCTCACTCAGATGCAAGTATTTAGGTTACTGAATAACTAGGGTGAGTTTGTGCATGTTTGGAGGTCACTTGACAAACAGGTGCGAAAGTACACTAGCGCCAAAGAACTTGAGATTACATTGTGGTGACCGTGGAACGCAATCTACAAGTGGTTTTATTTTTGGCGCGTCAGCCACATAAGTGTAAGCTAATAGCAGGGAGGTGGGGTGTCCCACCTCCCTGCGGACACCTCCCTGCTAACAGTGTTTTTTAAACTTTGTGCATGTGTTGCAGTTTCTCTGTTCATGCACACTATCAATGCCCTGTCGTCGCACACATTGAGCAGTTATATTATAGTAGCGGAGACGGTGACGGCCTATAGGTGGGAAATGCCGTGTTGTATCAGGCTGGTATTGAAAAAAAAATGTTCGTCTGTAATGATGTAATCAACCTTCAGCGTTGAAAGCCATAGGGTTGACCTTGTCCGTTCGCTATAGGCCCCGTGTTATAATTGGACTTTGAAATTTTCCATTGATGCTGTAGTATTTAAGAAATCGGCGAAAATTTCCTGTGACGTGTGGCAGTAGAATGCTAACCCAGAGCTGCGAGCCTGGGCGCGTTTTGTTTTTTCCCGTAACCAAACGAGAGATTATCTCATATATAATGTATACATCAACGCACAGTGGCGTATCTAGGGGAAACGGCGTCCGGGACAAGCACGAATATTGCTTCCATAATTTCTGGAAAAGTGTTCAAACCCAACCCCAACCCTTGCCCGGTAGGGACTTTAAAAAAAGTCCATCCACATGATATGTTTTTTTCAGCACTTAAAAGGGGTTTTCTGAGGGAGATTAATTGTAATAAATTTTTGATAAATTTTGGCGAACGAGGGCAGCGAGCTAGCCGAAAATTTTTTGTATTTTAGCTTACAAAACATGGAATTCTTGACATTTTTGGATTATTAAATCCTACAATTCTAATCAAGAAAAAAGTGACGGCCTTCTCTGATATGAGAGAATTTAAGTATGGCGTCCCACAAGGAAGATATAGGGCCCGTTGTTGTTGATTTTTGCCATGTGTGTGTGCTTCGTCCGATGTGTGTCTTTCATACCTTTTGCCGACGATTCAAATGTACTTTATTTACATGGAGACCCAAATACTCTTGTGCAAAAAGTTAATTGTGAGTTTTAAAAAAAGATATGTGAGTGGATACGAGCAAATAAGTTGTCTTTTAATATAAAAAAAAACTAAACAAACCCAAAATATGCTTTTTAGTAATACTTTTGATAATTTGAATATGGACATTTATTTTTGTGATGCTGTTTTAGGAAGCGTTTCCCATACTAAGTTTCTCGGAATTACAGTCGACAACAAACTTTCCTGGAAATTTATGTCGACAATGTCTGTAAGAAAATTTTACGAAACATAGGTGTTTTTAATAGACTAAAATTGTCTATTTCTCAACATTCGTTGTTTACATTGCATTCATCTTTTATATTACCTTATCAAAACTATGGAATTTTAGTGTGAGGAAACACGCATCAATTATTGTTGGATAGGGTTCTACTGTTACAAAGAAGGGTCTTCGCATTATTTGTAATACCGTTCCATATTCTCATACAGATCCTTTGTTTTTATATAATAAGTTTCTGAAAATAATTGATTTGTTTTTACTTCAACTAGGGTAATTTATGTATACTTAAAATGATAACTGCCTCCCGTTTATTTTTAACTCCATACTTATGCGAAACCGTACATAACCATAGATATCCAACCAGACAGTCAAATGAATTTCATTTACCTTTATTAAGAACCGTGCTTGCTCAACAGACTTTCATTTATGCAGGTCCAAGATTCTGGAACTCCCTTCCCTTGGACATAAAAAATGCACCGTCATTGAATTCTTTTAAAAAGAGATTGAAGATTTTTCTTTTGAAGTCTTATAATGCTACAGAATAAATTTAATTCTGTAATGTATTTCGTAAACACGACATTATCTCCTGTTCTTCCACTATAGGCTGCGTTCTCTTGAGGCATCGACCATTTTTTACTGCGTATAGTATTTTTGTATTCCATACGTGCCCTCACGGTTACAGTCTGTTCCGCTGGAAAACAGCTAGACATTGTTTCACTCGAAAACGCTTGGCTAATTGTCTCTGTGGGCTTTGGCCTTTGGTGTATACATCAAAATGATTTAGTTTTTTCTTTCTCTCTCTCTCTCTCTTCCTCTTCCCCCCATTTTCTGTTTCCTTTTTTTCACATTTTTGCTTTCTTCTTCTTTCTATTTCCACCTTTCACATTTCCCCGCACTCTTTATAGTTGTAAAAGCTTTTTACCCCCCTCCTTTTTTTATTTCCCCCTTTCACTCAGAGGTACCCACATGTTACAAGCATAGTCTTTTGAATGGGTACCACCACTTTTTTTTTTCGCAGAGTGTATAAATAGAGTGCATGTTTCTTTTTGTACTGAACATGTGAACATGAACATGTTGTTATCCCTTTCTGGCTATGTATATTATCAACGACTCGCATGCAAAATTTATCATATTGTCTCATTGTACATTATGTTGGCAAAAAGTACAAATAAAGTTTGAAAGTTTGAAAGATACCGATTTATACCAACAAACTGAGGACTTGAAAAAATACTGTAAATTAGTACGAGCAAGTGAGCCGAAATTTTCATATTTCTGTGTAGGAAACATTGCACTTATCTCATAGTTCGTTGTACTTGTAAAATCATGCAATGCAGGCACACTGTTATATGGTGGCTTGCCCTGTATATACATTAACACATCATGCGATAATAAATCCAAAAGCTTGCTAAAACCAAACTTACAATTAAATCAGTGTGAGCATTTTCTGAACATGTTCGTACATAGGAAGTACGGGATTCTCTTTAATATGTGGTTGATAATTCAAGTAATTATTAACATTATTAACATGATGGCTGGTCCGGTTGGATTTATAATTGGTGATATATACTGACAAACTGAAAAAAAAATCACAAAGCATAAGAATAAGTGCAAGCGAACGCAGCAAGTGAGTTCCTTTTATTTTTCCAATTAGGTTGCCAAATAGTTATATCGTATAATTCTTAAAAATGATATGGTTGCTAATTGATAAAATGCATGTTTAAAGTTAGAGAGAGGCTGTAACGGTTGGCACTCCATATACACACAGAAAGAATTTTGCCCAAGTGCGCATTCCATAACTCCCTTGGATACGCTTCTCTGTACTCAGATCCCCATAGGGTCACACACTTTAGCACTTGCTTGGAGCTGGAGCTGTGCATGCAAAGCAGTGAAGGAGTTAACAGCTATGGGAAGGTAGCTGGGGGAAACCTCCTCCGTTTTGGAGCTCCCTTCTTCCAGAAGGATGTTGAAATAACCCAGCAATCTGTTCAAAAAGGGACTGTTGCTATCCTGGATTGTCCCTTGGCAAGTTTAAAGCTTCAAACTACAAGTATGGTTGGTCTGCCTTTGAAAGTTTGATGAACAGGCACAGTGGTGAGTGAGCAACCTAGCAATTTGGTTGTTCAGTCTACACAGTAGTGTGCAATGATGCTACTCTATGTATAGTGTACATCCACATACAAGATACTTCAACTGCTTGATTTTCAATAATGAAAGTCATACTTTGGATTTCTCTAATAATCAAGTGATATTGTCATGACAATCAAATACACTCAGCAAAAACAGAAAGTAAACACTTTTTCAAGTATGGTTGGGTGTTCATAATACCGGACACCTAACGTTTTTCTATCAATAGAAACGTGAAAAATCTCACAATTTGCCTGAAATTTTACTCACGTGTGGAGAAAATACTCCGGATTCACAAGCGCGCACTGAAAATGCGATCTGAGGTACGCGCTCTTAGATGGCGGCTTCGAACGCGTGGGTGTCATTTTTTCCGCACTCAGTTGCCCTGCTCATTTCAACCGACCACCCTGACAATACGTATAAAGGGCACTTAAATGCGTTTTTTCGACAGGCCGCTGTTTTTTTTCTAGCCGTCATTTTTTCCCCAATAATATTTGAATATATTTTGAATCCTTCGATATTACTTTTGAAGGACTGTTTGATGAATTTGACTTGATTTTCATTAGGAAACTTTTCATCGTAATTGAAATAAATTAGATGAGTCGGTTTGTTTTTTCACATTCATTTCTCGTTTCTGCTTCAACTCGTACGGTCGTAGCGGGCGACAAAATGTTTATGTCATGTGTATGTGTAACGTGTGTGCACGATCGTACAAGCGGCGGTGACAATTTTGCGGTCAAAATCGTCAAATTTATTACGGAAGGATACTCTACATCTAACAACGAGTCAGCAAAGGTAGGCCTAGTTATATGTAGTTACACGATAAACCTTATTCGATTTTGCTAAATTTCGGTAATTTATAGGGAATACTTAGTTGTTTTCGCCACATTTTACTCGGTAGCGTAGCCCAGTGAGGAATCGAACACCGTTGCGCGTAGTCCCATGCGTACATTTTCTTTCTGTACGCGCAATGCCATTATAATGCGCGGTCGGTCGTTATGGACCCGGTCGGTGGGTTGAACACCTACCATATTTCTTATAGAATTTTCAGCTAAATGTTGATGCATTATATAACATATGAAAGGTAATTTAACTGGCTATCAACATGGTAAGTCAATAAAGAGAGAAACTTTATGCATGAGTGAACACCTTTGTTTTCCTCTTCCAAGGCACAAAAGTAAACATTGCAAAAATGAACAAGTTGTCATTCATGCGTAAATGCTCTTCTTTGTAACAATAAGTTAACACCTTAAAAACCATGAATGCAGTTGCAAAAATATACCTATAATCTTTATAATGTCTTTGATGCCCAAGGATCAAATAAAGGTTAAGAATAATGAAGGAAAATGAACTATTTTCTGTCAAATGCAAGTTCATTATTATGAAATGAGAGAAGAAGCAATACGGTGTATAAACAAAAATGGTAAGATTTTGAATCGATTTCTTCCATTAGGAAAATTGTAAATTTTATTTGATTCTTGAATTTGTCTCATAAATTCTTAACTACTAAATTGAATGAAAGAAATCAAGATTATCTGTTCATTTTATCATTTTGTGCCCTTACTCCCTATGTCATTTGAAGTTTGAGTTGACAGAAAAGTCTTATTTCCCCCTTGAATTTCGTATTTGATTTTGCTTGGGGTTATAAAAGAGATAAAAATAATGAAAACGAATTTTTGCTATTGCGTTCATGTCTCTCATTTTATTTAACTTATCTTTTGTAATCATTGTAAGTGAAAGACAATATTATGTCAATTAATGCAATTTTTACTTTTGTGCTTTGGAGGACAAAAACAAATGTGTTCACTCATGTGTAAATTTTCTCTATATAAATTTATATTGACCTGCTAGGTTGATAGCCAATTAGATTACCTTACATTTATTATATATTTACTATTCTTGTTTATATCTCTCTAAGATTTGTACTGTTTATTTTATGTTAAGTGCTGTCTGGGGCAAATTATTTGTATAGGGTCCCATTTTTCTCTCGCTCTCTTCTTTCTTTCTTTAAAACAACAACAACAAATAACAGATTATTTAATATGGTATAACTGATTTTCATCAAAATCTTCTATGAAAATTATGAACTCGAAAAAGTGTTTACTTTCTTTTCTTTTCTTTTTCTTTTTTTTTCCTGAGTGTATATTGGAACTATCCACCTGTGGCAGCAGTGGGATTGGTCTCACGATGTATTTGCAGCTCTGCTGAACAAAGGAGCTTATGAAGCTCTTGCCAATTGGCTGAACAGATCTTGCGTTTACCACATTACTTTGCATGCGTTTATGTATTGTTACGGGAGGTTAACTTGGCCTAACGAACCATCATAACCACCAAAATACCCAGACTCTCAAACAAGGTGTTTGGTCGATCTCGGTCATCTTGTCGAACTCTTTTATTCACATATTCCTCCGCGGAACGATAAAGTGCCCAGAAATGATAGTACAATGCACATGTATCCATAACACTTCCCCCCCTAAAAGAGTGCATTTAACGTTTTAACACAAATGGACTCTATGTACGTTGGCACAATATTTTGGAACAGCATTGTACATTCCTCTTTCAATTCACTCTTATAACTCCATGAGTTTACCATGGTCGCATCATTATAAGAACACATAAACAAAGTATGCTATGGCTATATCATCATCACAACCTGTGATAAAACATGTACGACTTTAGTACCATTCAACATGTTCCAATCTTACACTCTCGTGAGTTACTGCTGCTTGTGAGTTACAGCATACTGGAATTGCATGTAGTTGTGCAACACTGAATACTGCAATGTTAACTTTCTCAACACCTTAACTTTTATGCAATCATGTCATGCATACAGTATACAAACAATACACTTGTACCAAAATCATGTGGTTTCCTCGTTAGAACACACATGCAACATAAGTCAATTTTTACACTGTCATTATCAAATGATTAACCTTTGTACAGCGATTATAAAACACGTCATCTCTTCCACAAGCAACTGCATATAATCCAACTGTTGTAATCATATTACAACCTAAAACCAAAACACCATATTCCATGATATGTGACTTGCATATACCTGTAGACGTTGTGTCAGCATCTATTGAAATGTCAAGATATCAACAAATGTCATACTGTATTAGTGAATCTATGTCAGATAAAGTGTGAATGATATACTAGTACTTATTACTCTCTGTTAGAGTAAGTATAGGGTTTTGCAAATTATCAAGAAAATACATGCCAGCAAGGATGTAGTGTTGCAAAGTGTAATTCTTTTGCAAATTTGGCTTGATATGATAGGAAATACAGCTAATGAGAGGAACAAAGATTTGAGTTGTTTTATGATTGCCAAGGAACTTATCAGTCATGGCAGTCGAAAGAAAATATTCTGTCCTTTTTGTTTTATCCTTGCTGACATACACAAACATAGTAATTCAGTTATGGTTGGGTGTTCATAATACCGGACACCTAACGTTTTTCTATCAATAGAAACGTGAAAAATCTCACAATTTGCCTGAAATTTTACTCACGTGTGGAGAAAATACTCCGGATTCACAAGCACGCAGTGAAAATGCGATCTGAGGTACGCGCTTTTAGATGGTGGCTTCGAACGCGTGGGGTGTCATTTTTTCCGCACTCGGTTGCCCTGCTCATTTCTACCGACCACCCTGACAATATGTATAAAGGGCACTTAAATGCGTTTTTTCGATAGGCCGCTGTTTTTTTCTAGCCGTCATTTTTTCCCCAATAATATTTGAATATATTTTGAATCCTTCGATATTACTTTTGAAGGACTGTTTGATGAATTTGACTTGATTTTCATTAGGAAACTTTTCATCGTAATTGAAATAAATTAGATGAGTCGGTTTGTTTTTTTCACATTCATTTCTCGTTTCTGCATCAACTCGTACGGTCGTAGCGGGCGACAAAATGTTTGTCATGTGTATGTGTAACGTGTGTGCACGATCGTACAAGCGGCGGTGACAATTTTGCGGTCAAAATCGTCAAATTTATTACGGAAGGATACTCTACATCTAACAACGAGTCAGCAAAGGTAGGCCTAGTTATATGTAGTTACACGATAAATCTTATTCGATTTTGCTAAAGTTCGGTAATTTAGAAAGAATACTTATTTGTTTTCGCCACATTTTACTCGGTAGCGTAGCCCAGTGAAGAATCGAACACCGTTGCGCGTTGTCCCATGCGTACATTTTCTGTCTGTACGCGCAATGCCATTATAATGCGCGGTCGGTCGTTATGGACCCGGTCGGTGGGTTGAACACCTACCATACTATATATGTCTAGAGTAGGCCTATAGATATCTAGTTTATATCTGTGCATGATGATAACATAGCTGCCTATTATATGCAGCTCAAGACAAGTTTCATGATAGGTGAATATAGATATTAGTCAGACTGTAGTTACAGTTGTTGTTAGATCTCTGGATGTTTCAAGGTTTTGCTATACGATATGAGATAAAGATGTACGATATTTGCATCAGTGTTAACGTACATTGTACAAGTGGAACTATAGGTTGTGTAGATAAGTTCAAACAAAGCGTACGTTGTGTGCTAGTTTCTAATGATGTGTTATGTTCATTGTTGATCTATAGTTCTTACGGCTTCTTACGGTTTACGGCCTACGGTTTACGGCTTACTACGGCTTGAATACGGCTTTGAGGCTTCGACGGCTTTGAAGTGGATACAGCTTTGGATAAGGCCTTTGCTAAGGCTTGTAACCTTTGTTACGTCTCTATGAACATGTGTATTACAACAAGAGTTCGTGAACATATGCATGATGGACAGATAAAGACTCAAGCAATTAAAGCCCGTATATGAGAACTTGTGTATACTTGTCATCCTTTCGACGGAACGGCTATTCAGAGGCAGGCACAGAGGCATATATAAGTTGGAGAGAGTCCAATTCTTGTATTATTGCGAAGGAAACGGTTGAGTTTTCTTGAGTACATGTACAATCTTGTATTTGGTTGTAAATCATTTTTTCTAGATACGCCTCTGCTAAAACTGAGCCCTTATTATAGACCCTTTTTTTGATCACCGCAAGGCAAATACATTATGTACCTTAAATTTGGCAGAACTGCCGAAAAAAACAGTGGAATAATTAAGCACCCTAAGTCGTCAAACGTGAAGCTTGTGCTTTCAATTGTTATTTTTGTACTTTTGGGGATCTTACTTATAAGTTTTATGGAATCTCCATCAAAACTTCTCATGATACCTCCACAAATCATCCATCATGTTATTTCCTTTCTTTGTAATTCACTTTGTGTTTGTTGAAATACCTTTTTGGTGAATATGATATCTTATGTCTATTGTTTATTGTTATATTGTTTATTGTTTATTGTTATGTGTTAGTTTGTATATTTCTATTGATGTTCATTATATCACATTTTATGTATCTTTTGTATCCTTTTAATGATTATGTGGAAATAAAGTTAAATTGAAAAAAAAAAATCATAGGTTATAATGTGTCGCCCCCTTGTGTCCAAAAATTGGTATTCAGCATTAAAGGTTGTGTATACTGATTTGTTGTTGTTCTTGTTGTTTTTTAATGAGAATATATCTGTAATGACTTAAAAATGATTTGGATGTAGTATATTGAATTGCTTATGAAGAAAATTGAAAAATTTAGAGTTTTTTTTTTGGTTGTCATGCATTTATTTGTGATTATGTATACTTGCATTTAATTTTCATCATCATCTTCCTATTACACACGCTCAAGTTTGCGTCAACTGATCACCTTTCTCTATAGACCCTTCATCTGCCTGTATCCATTTCTTACATCAAATCCTTTTGCTGACTCACATTATTCTCTCACTTCCATCCCTCCATCCTACCACCCTAATCCCCCGTCCGGGCGAGATTTTTTTTTTTTTTCACACCAAGAAATGGCGCCCGGGGTACCTGCCCCCTTGCCCCCACCTAGATACGCCACTGCTGGTAATAAAATATTTCTGTTTTTGTAGCCAATTCCGTAAATACCCCTCATCGTCATTGGTACGTTCATGTATTGGCATCATTGTTCATGCTCTCCCACGATCTCGTAACGCTGAATGGCCGCCGCGCCAGATGCATAATTATCTCCCCCATCCCCAGTTGTTCGTGCTCACTCAACCTTGTAACCCTGCTTGGGCTTACTTATTCTCTATGCTCTCCCGCTATCTTGTAAGCCTGATTGGACTACGCGCCAGATGACGTTATTACCTCCCAATCCCCCTTCGTTCGTGCTCACTCAACCTTGTAACCCTGCTTGGGCTCATGCTCTCCCGCTATCTTGTAACCCTGATTGGACTACGCGCCAGATGACGTTATTACCTCACCCATCCCCTTCGTTCATGCTCACTCAACCTTGTGAACCTGATTGGACTTCCTTATTCTCAGATAACGAGCAGAACACGGCTAGGAAGAGTTGTGCCTCGGTGACGTCTGACTCTTCGCCAGGACTTGCTCATTAGCATACAGAGACTCCAACTCTCCCGTTTTCGACGGGAAATCTTACTTATTGCTATCGTATGTTGCAAAAATAAGCCGTAGATAGCACCAGAGAGCATCTATAACCCAAGGAACTTCGCGCTTCGCACACATAAGCTTGGGTCTCCCGTTTGCTAGGGGTTTCAGGTGGGAGAATCTCCAGATCAGAAGGTGCTTGGGGTTGGAGTCTCTGAGCATATTCACCATGCAGATTCACACTTATTCGGTGATTTGAAAGTTTGTTTTTGGTGAAAGTAGTTCATTGGAGGTACCAACAACAACATATTTTTTTTTAATTTCGTGAGGACTGAGTCCTTTTAAGAGTTGCGTACACGAGTGCACAGACGCTATCACGCGTGCACACACACGACACGACACACACACACACACACACACACGCACGCATACATACACACACGCACACACACACACACACATTCATATCATTCGCAATACCATAACTTTTTGCAGGGGCTTTGCGTTCTGCGTAATGAATATTCACGAATGGCTTGCACTTTCGGTGGGGAGAACGGAACATTTGCGGCTGCGCGTAATGAATAATCATGAGAAAATCTCTCGCTTAAAGGGATATTCCAGACGATTTTCATAATTTCACACCATGTAGTACATAAATCGACAACTCCATGTATAGATTAGTGAAATTTATTGTGGTTCTTGAGCAAAGAAACAATACTGTGAAAAACCTTAAACAAATTACACTGAACAAGGATGATGACATAGGGGCAATTCCGCGGTTAGTAACGTTACATTTGAACAAATTTAGATATTTGTTTTTACTACAAAATTACCATTTATTCATTTCAAGTCAAAATTATGTCAAAAACATATTCATCCTTCCCATGTTTATGATACAGAAAAGAATGAATACAATCCAAGAAATATTAGAATTGCTATGGCAACTTAAAGGGCTGGTTAGTAACGTTACGAAAAAAGGACACGACAAAAAAATCAATGTCTTGTAACAAAAAGTGTGCAAAAATTCAAGTTACTTCAAACAAAGTGTTGCATTGATTTCAATTATTGCATCATGACAAATGTTCATGCAAATTTTTTTAGCAGTTCGACCGATAATTTTTTAGCTAGACCCCCAAAAGCATGGTTAGTAACGTTACGGTTAGTAACGTTACATTTGTCCGGAGTAATTCCGCAGGTCATTTCACCCTTTTGTAATTGACAAAATGTCACATGACTTCTTACGTATTTAAATGTATTCATCTTTTACCCTTTAGCAAAGCTTTGAGGAAAAAATTTCAAAGGAACCCACTGTAATTTGCATTTAAGTGAATTTCAGCATCCCCAGTCCCACATGTACATTTTAGATGATGGTTTTAGATCTTGCAAAATCAATGAATACGAAAAATAAAATCTACTGAATTTGAAAGACCTTAATGATTGATGAACATCCATGGCATTAGTTGATACCTAAATCAAGGAGTAAGATAAAGAGGCACATTTCTTTTATCCATGTCATGTCCACCTAACTGCGGAATTGCCTATAGGAGGTTCACACATTTCAGAAATGTAGCAGTGTAATTCCATTGCAATACCGCTTGCTTGTGAGTTCACCTGTGTATAATCTATGCATGCCTTCTTCTTTTGTTCTGCTTCCTTGAGCCCCAATTCATACATTCTTATGGTGACTCTGCCATGATAGCATTCTTGTTCACTGCAATGTGTTCCAGATTTTGAAATATTCTCATTCTTCATCCCAATTATCACAAATTCTGAAACTCTGTCCTCAGTATAATACAATTTGTAGTTGTTCAAATGTAAAAATCTGAAAATCATCCGGAGGTCTCCTTTAACCTATGAAAAAAAAGGCGCCTCAGGCCGGCATTCCTAAAATTTTAGGTATACGCACCTTCCCGGGCCCTCACCACTAGAATTTTTAGGAAAAGTTGCCCCCTTCCATTTTTTAATGGATATTTTCACTACGTTGGTACAATGTAGTCGATTTCAAGCTAGTCAAAACCATGTAATGCAACTGCATGGCCTTTGTGTTCGCACAAATGCCTCTACCATATTGCAATATCTAAATATTTCCTGAATTCCAGGGCGCTCATGTTGATTGTCATTAGGCGTTTTCACATCAGCCCGATGTTTCGAAATAGCGCGCTATTTTCTGACATGGGAAATTAAAAAATATCTCGAGCTTGGATTTTTATCGGGCTGATGTGAAAACGCCTAATGTCATTGTCGTATTTCCCAGTCAATGAACTTCATGTTGTAAAATGTTATGTAATATCAATTACTGTATCATACTGGAAGTGCAGAAATAAGGATGTAAATAAAAAAAAAAATCAAGACGGTAACCATTCGTTTATTGTGTTTGCTGAAAAAGGGAAAAATATTTTGAAAAATTCATCACATGATCAAAGTCAGACCTTATATTTACAATATGAATTATTCCTAATTTCTGTGAACATGACACCAAGAGGAAATGAAATTCAGGCAGAATTATTGTCAAGACCTTCCATGTGGGAGAGGTATTGAAAGAGTTAAAAACATTTAATTCATAAAATCTGAGTGACTAATGTATGTGGCTTCATGTCTGAAGTCCACTGGGTAAGAAGAAAGATGGATTGTTCTAGGCCAATGCTCTGATGCCTTTTCCTCAGGTGCACCCTCAAGCGTGTCTTGTACTAATTTATTTCGAAAGTACGTGGTAAATTCTCGAGAACTTGTCATTCAGTCCCGCCTACAACGGCTGTTCGTGAAGCTTGAAGTTCTCTTTTTGCTAGCGAGCTTGCTCATTTTTTCCCCATTTTTTGTGCTTCGTGCAGCTTTGTGATGGACTGAAATGTCAATAAATATATAGTTATTACAGGGTACCGACATCTTTTTGACTTCTGATCTTATTTCATCCAAAGCATCGCTATTCCTATTTCCTGATAGGCCACCCAAAGAATCCATGCAAACAACCACAAAATCTGATTTCATACCAGAAAAGGAAGTACAATCGGGGTAACAGGGTTGAGAGAGCATGAGCAATGACGCAAATACTGTACATGAGCGTAGCATTGACACAAGGGGGTTATTGACGTAATGCATATAATATTTTTATAATCACAAGTTTCACACTTTTATGAAATTTGCCGAGCTGAAATGCCTGAATGGCTTTATTCTGTGAGAGAGAAGCCGATCTCGCAAGGGAGACTTCAATGGTACAGATAACCCAAAATCTGAAAAGCGTGTATTCATTTTACATTTTCTTTGCTCCTTCTTATCTTCTTCAAAAGGGGAGACAGGCACTGACTTGCTTGTCAGTGAATACTACAGTAAGTTGAGAGTCGCCAAAGAGGATACTAGGAATCTGTGATGTAAAGTAATGCAAGATGTGATTGTATGTGCCGTAATATACTATTCGTGTATAGAGAAGGCGCTATTAAAGGTTTGTTTATTGCTTGTATAACATGAAGTGTTTGACGCTAATTAGGCATTGGCGATACAGGATTTCATTATGTAATGCATATACGCGTCTGTGTTCATGCATGTTTGTGAGTGTGTGTGTGTGTTTGTGTGTGTGTGTGTGTGTGTGTGTGTGTATGCATTGACAATGATAATCGGCAGGATATTATGGCTGTGTTGACACCCATTTGGTATATTTTGATAGACATACACAATGTGTTTTAGATACTTTTAATGAAGAGAATTCTGAAAAAAAATACTTCTGCACAATTTTTATCTGTTTTCACATTGTCCTGCGTAGAACGTCCGGAAACCTTGACGTCTGAATAATCTGCTCAAGACGAGCGTGAACACCATCATGAGTGAAAGGATCAACGCGCAAAGGAGGAGAAAAGAGTCGAGACGGCGAAATTTAGACCAGCGGAGGGGAGTCCGCTCTTCGGATGAGTTAGAGAGTGAAGAGGATAAGAACTCCTCCTGTCCCGATGTCCCTCTCGGTGGTCAAGGTGATAACTTGGCGGTAAGTGTTTCTTTACACTTACATGTTCCGTGGCTTCATATTGTAATATCGTAAGGTGTCATGATAGCCTGACTGTTTGTCTTTCACTATCATAATATTATCATCTCTGTCCTGCGTTGCGTGCGTTCACCCCACAATTTTTATTTTGGCATAGATTTTAATAGATTGCTTGTTTAAAGCAATTTTGGGGCAAAGTTATCTCTCATTGAAGTGTTCTTGAAGGTCAGATTGTATTCGGGGATAATGCACATTAGAAACAGAAAATAGAGAGACATCCCTAAAAAGTACCCTTTTACCGTGGAATTGCCCAGTTATGCAAGACACCGTTTGTACTTGATAAAGTGTTGCCATGGTAACCGCATGTTTTCTTCGAAATCTTGTGGAGTGAACAACTTCCACAGTTTTGAAGCAATTGAAATTTGGTAGGCATTATGGCCTTGAGGCATAGATGTGGAACACATAATTTTTGTGTTTGTCGGACAAAGCGTTGCCATGGTAACCATAATTTTAACAAAACCTTGTGGATTGAATAACTTCCACATCATTCAAGCAATTAAGGTCCAATTTAGTATGTATGATGATCGGGAGGTGAAGACACCAATGTGTTAATATAAGAAAAATGTGCTGCCATGGTAACCACTCATTTTTGTATCAAATTTAACCATTTGATCTATGAAGGTGAAATTTGGTGTGTATGATGCTCTTTAAGTGTAGTTTTGCAAAATGTCCTTTGTATTTGTATCGGACAATGCGTTGCCATGGTAACAGCATTTTTTTGGTTTTTTTTTTTTAAAAATCCTGTGGAGTGAACTTCTTCCACAGTTTTCAAGCAATTGAAATCAAATTTGGAAGGCATTATGGCCCTGAGGTATACAGCGTGTCTCTAAAAAAAGTAAACCCAACTTCAGCAGCAAATTTTCAGAAAACTATAAAATATTTGCACATTATTTTTTTCATGGTTAGATAGTTCAATAAGTCCTCTATCTAATGATACCACATAGGTTATGTAACTCTCATGCATGACTGAGCATGATTCAATGGATAGTGAATGGATGTGAAATCATCACTGTGGCAAGTTATTTCTTGCTATTGTCATGCATTCAGGGCATATTTGAAGTTAAATTTTTGTCAGCAAAGGTTGTTCCTGACACAGGCACACTTCACATGCTTTCCAAACATGGAACAGTTGACAATTGAGCAGAGAGTATTCCTGGTAACTCGATACCAGGAAACAAGAAGTTGCGTGGAAGATCAAGAGGCTTTTCGGGTGCAGTTCCCCGACAGGCAGCCTCCAACACAAAGAGCCATTTGGTACAATGTGAGAAAGTATGCTGATCACGGAACTTGCCACAGTGATGATTTCACACCCATTCACTAAGTTGAATCATGCTCAGTCATGCATGAGAGATACATAACCTACGTGGTATCACTGGACAGAGGACTTATTGGACTGTGTAACCATAAAAAAATAATGTGTACTCTCTAAAAAAAAATCGAGTAAAAATATTCACTCTCAAATGAGTGAATACAAAAAAGAGTGAATTTAGAGTGAAATTGGAGTGAATTTTGAGTGAAAATGCTCATTTTCACTCATTTTGGAGTGACCTCAAGGATCACTCGAAGATTTTGGAGTGATCCCTGAGGTCACTCTAAAACGAGTGAAAATGAACATTTTCACTCAAAATTCACTCCAATTTCACTCTAAATTCACTCTTTTTTGTATTCACTCCTTTAAGAGTGAATATTTTCACTCGATTTTTTTTTAGAGAGTAAATATTTTATAGTTTTCTAAAAATTTGCCATTGAAGTTGGGTTTACTTTTTTTAGAGACACCCTGTAGATGTGGAACACATAATTTTTGTGTTTGTCACACAAACCGTTGCCATGGTAACCACAATTTTACCAAAACCTCGCAGATCGAATGACTTTTCCATCATTCAAGCAATTAAAAGTCAAATTTAGTATGCATCATGATCTAGAAGTGTAGTTTTGCAAGACACCAATGTGTTAGTTTAGGGAAAATGTGTTGCCATGGTAACCACTCATTTTTCTATCAAAATAAACCATTCAAGCTATGAAGGTCAAATTTGGTGTGTATGATGGTCTTTAAGTGTAGTTATGCAAAGTGTCCCTTTATGTTTGTATCAGACAATGCATTGCAATGGTAACCACACTTTTTACCCATACCTTGTGGAACTCAGTGTCAACTCTGTAATTGTACAGTAAACTAAAATTATTCTGTTTCCAATTCGACAAGTGCACAAACTTGGTATTAACGTCATTGCCCTCATGACATCGTATACGATAAAGCAGCACTAGGGGCGGGGGTATTAATCACCTTCAGTGATCATTCTAGTTTTGCACAGGGGTCAATAGGTGTGTATGGGAGTGTGTGGTTAACACCCTGACAATGGTCCAGAACAATGGCCAGGATTGGAATGTTCCATAACATATTCATGGGAAATTCCACTATCACAGCTAGTCATCCTGAATGCAGTGTCTGCAAGCACATTAAAACATGTGCTCATTCTTTTTCTTTTTCATGTGTATGCATTTTACTCTTTACCATGAATTCAGACTACCATGAATTCATGTGCCTTGGAGAAAGAGTCCAGAAGCCTAGTCAGCAGAGCTCTGAAAAGATGGTATTCGTGTTATTCGTGTCTATTGTTCATGGTCATTGTAAGCACACACTCACAAACACATCATTGATTTTTGTGTAAAGTCCAAATTTATAGAGAGAGTTCAAATCTAACAAAAATCAGAAACTTAATATTACAATTAATCATGAATTTAACGAAACTGAGTCATGCGCTCATATTCAAATCACTTCAAACTAAGTTGTACACTATTCAGCTAGTTACTCTTATCAATGACAGTGTTATCTGATGTATAGTTTTCGAACTATTAAGAATCAAAAGTGGGAAATGTGTTTTGTAACACCTAGTACATGCATGTACATTGTATGCACCATTCCACTGTGCATAGACACCTCCCCCTATGATCTCGCGTTATCGTAGAATAATCGCAACCGGGTTTTTTCGCAACATTTTTGTTTGAACGCAAAAAACATGCATTCAAGTGTCAACATCTGTTGTTATTTTTCAGAAAGGACTTCTTATTTTTGTTATCGCATGCCTTATAGATGTAATTCTTTCTCTGTGATTATTCAAAGCTTGGATATGTAGGATGTTCCGTATTAATCCATATAAATGGGCAATGATTACCATTACCTAGAATCTATGTTGTGGATGAGAACGCCAGGGGAACGTTCGTTCAATCAACCTAATATGTAGCTATAACAAAAGTTCAGCTATTTTGAATCATGAAAAGTTACAGTCAAATCAATGTCAAAGAGAAATAAGTGCAATTCATAATGAAATCTTGTCAGCTTTTGACTTTCCTCACTTACGTTTGATCTTAGCTTTCATGACATGTTACTCGGCTGTGGCTGACTAGCGTGTGTGTACATTGCATTTTACTCTACGTTGATATGTTATATACTATACATTTGTTAGTCGGCTCTCACTTTCACTTATTACCAGACTTTTGTACGTTACTCTTAGGGCTCTCTCCCCCTTACTCGTACTGTTATTTCACTCTTTTGGTCAATGATGATAACAATGGTGATTTATATAGCGCATTATAATTATCAGCCGATTCCCCGTGCGCTTTCCATACATGTAGTGAGATTTAGATACTTAAAATCACTAGAATAATTACTACAATTCCTGTATTTTACTACAATCTCTATCCTTTACCAATGAGTTGTTCCTGATCTTCGATGTTGCCTCCCTATTCATCTTTTTTCCTACACAGGTTGCCCTCAATGATCCTTGGGATCATCACTGGCCCTATATACCTCTACCTTTTGCTTTCTCCACTCATTACTTTAATCCCTTTCCCCCCATCCTTGCCTGTTTGGTCCTCTTCCTGACTCCATTCTAATTCAATATTCATAAAATTCATACCATCTCTGTAAGAATGTATTACTCTGCACGAGCTTTTACTCCTAAAAACCATTGGCGCGTCATTACGTGATAATTAAACGTTGCGTTTTTCAGGAACGGATCCAAGAGTTCTACTCTACTCAACGGATAGAAGAAAGGGATGCGCCAAGATTCAGAGGCCATGTCAGCGATCATCGGGTAACGATCCGCCCCTTGGAGAATCTCCTCATATCTCTTCCTGCTTATGATGTAGTAGGTGCTTTGCTTCAAAGCATCATAACTCGTCTGACGACTGATTTTAAAGACAGTGATCATGTAGGCTTTGTCCTATCTTCAGCAAATGCGAGGCAGAATGTGGTCATACCTTTGGCCCGTAAAGATCAACTTACGGCGGAGAGCATCATGACCATCATAGAACGAACCACGCAATCCAACGAGGAATTTTGGTTGACAGGGGAATTCCAAATCAGGGTTGTCCACATCCAGATGCCTCAGGGTGGGAAGCCGCCGGAAAATATGATTCCCATGGACCGCTTTATCAAAAGAAAAAAGCGCTTCATTACGATTTCGAATAAGGATAATCTTTGCTGTGGGAGGGCATTAGTAGTCGCTATGGCCCATGCGAATAAGACAGAAGACAGGAATACATTCCACCAGATTACACATTCAAATAGATATTCCATGCAAGACAAGAAAGCAAATGAATTGTATGAAGAAGCCCATGTTGACAAAACACAAAAATGTGGTTTACCCGAAATCAAACAATTTCAGGACTATCTCCAAGACAAAGGCTACCAGATCGCTGTGTATGTCAATGGTGTTACGCATGGTCTCATATACAAGGGACCGGAGAATGACAAATTACTGACTCTCTTTTTCCATAATGGGCATTATGACGTTATCGTCGCTATGCCCGCTTTCCTTCGTAAGAGTTATTTCTGTAGGGTTTGCTTCAAGGGGTATGATCAAGTATCAACGCATGTCTGTATTAATACTTGCAACAGCTGCAAAAGTACACGAAACTGTCGGTTTGAGAGTTGGGTAAAATGCCATGACTGTAACAGGTGTTTCAAGAGCAAGGAATGTCTACTAGAACATAAAAAACCTTTGCTTCCAAGAAACCAGAGAACAATATGTCAGCTGTTGAGAAAATGTACGGAATGCAACGTGCTGATTGACGGTAGGCGACAAAAGCCGGAGAAGCATGATTGTAAGATGGGGTATTGTGAGCGATGCAAAACACAGGTGGTCAAAGAAGGGCATCAGTGTTTTATGAGAACTCTCCCCGACCCCAATGAAACAATCAAGAAAAAGAGTAGGAAAAATGCACCATCCGAAAAGCCAAAATTCATCTTTTTCGATTTTGAATGCAGACAAGATGAAGAAGTGGGCGTGAACCAGCACGGACCAATTTTCAAACACATTCCTAATTTTTGCGTTGCTTACCGAGTGTGCGAAGATTGTTTCACGAACAATGAAGGAGTGTGCTCACATTGTGGAGATCGAGAACATATCTTTGAAGGGGATGACACGCTCGACAACTTTTGCGAATGGTTATTGGGGTCGGAAGAGAAACACAAGGGAGTAACTGCCATCGCCCACAATGCCCGTTCCTATGATACACAATTCCTGCAAGAGTATTGTCATAGACACGGCATTGTGCCAGACGTCATCATGAATGGTGCTAAGATTCTGAGTCTTTCTGTCAATAGTGTAAGAGTCATTGACTCCCTGAGCTTCCTTGCCATGCCTCTTTCTTCTTTTCCCTCTACTTTTGGTCTCACAGAGTTGAAGAAAGGTTTCTTTCCTCACTTTTTCAATAAGACTGAGTACCAAGACTACAAGGGACCACTTCCAGACATATCTTATTACGATCCCGATGGGATGTCTGAAAGCAAACGGGCAGAATTTGATGCCTGGTATTCGAAACACCGAAACGATGATTTTGATTTTAGAGAAGAAATTCTGGCCTATTGTCGTAGCGATGTTCAAATTCTGATGGAGGGCTGTATGGCTTTCCGGACACTTTTCATGGATATTACGGGTAATATTGATCCATTCAGAAACATTACGATCGCTTCGGCCTGCAATACTGTCTTCAGGACAAAATTTCTGAAACCAAATTCCATTGGTCTCATACCTACCCATGGGTATAGAAGGAAAGATCGGCATTCGATACTTGGACTGAAATGGTTGGAATGGGTTAGTCATGAAGGCAAGATAGAAATTGGCCATGCTAGGAATGGTGGTGAGCACTGTATTGGCAAGTTCCGTGTCGATGGTTACAACCAAGAAACAAAGACTGTATATGAATTTCTGGGAGATCTGTGGCACGGTTGTCCACGCTGTTACCCTCGAAGGGATGTCATTCTGCCGGAATCCAACGAAACAGTCCAAGACGTATATGATCACACAAAGTACCGGCTGAACGCCCTTGAAAGGCAGGGGTACACTGTGAAGACCATGTGGGAGTGCGATTTCAAGAAAATGCTGAAGGAAAATTCAGCGATGAAAAATTTTGTTGAGAAACTCCAGTTTCAGGAACCCCTCCAACCGCGCGAAGCATTTTATGGGGGAAGAACAAATGCGGTAAAGTTATACCATAGGGTGCAGGGTGATGAACGTATAAAGTATGTCGATATATGTAGTCAATACCCATGGGTTTGCAAGTATGCCGAATTTCCTCTAGGACATCCCAACGTGATCTTAGATGACTTTGACGACATTAACAATTACTTCGGACTTGTTAACTGTCAAGTGTGCCCTCCTCGTGATCTCTTTCATCCTGTACTACCCTATAGAAGCGATGAGGGTAAACTTCTCTTTCCTCTCTGTCGAACGTGCGCCAATGCCAAACAAACAACACCCTGCGACCATTCCGATGAAGAAAGGGCCCTACTTTCCACCTGGGTGAGTGAAGAACTAAAAAAAGCGGTAGAACTTGGGTACAAAATTGTAAAGATCTATGAAGTCTGGCACTATCCCCATAGAACAAAATACAACCCTAAAACAAAAGAGGGCGGGCTTTTCGGCAATTACATCGACCTCTTCCTAAAGGTCAAACAAGAGTCAAGCGGATGGCCCTCAAAATGCCTTCCCGAGGAGGGTGAAGTAAATGCCGACATCTTAGGGGTAAGGCGGAATTATATCAGTTCCTACGAGAAGAAAGAAGGGATATTGCTAGACGAAAACAAAATTGAAAAGAACAGTGGACTGCGTGCCGTTTCCAAGATCTGTCTCAACTCTTTCTGGGGTAAACTAGGGCAGCGCAACAACCTACCAAAAACCAAATATTTCGCAGATCCAGAACAATTCTTCTCCATCCTCACTGACCCATCTGTAAAGGTCAATAATATTGACTTTCCACACGAATACCTTGCCCAAGTGCAATATGTTCCCGATGACGACTTTTTAGAAGTTCTCCCAAACACAAATGTTGTCCTTGCCGCATTCACCACTTGTCATGCTCGTCTCAAACTCTATAGCTACATGGAAAAGCTGCAAAGAAATGTTCTATACACAGACACCGACTCCATCATCTATCTCAAGAACGATGAGGTAGAAGACGTTCCGACGGGAAATTTCCTGGGAGACATGACTGATGAACTCGAGAAAGACTTTGGAGCAGGTAGTTTTATCACCGAGCTTCTTGCTCCGGGACCCAAAAACTACACTTACAAAGTGTATTCTACAAAGCAAAGCAGTGAGGTCATGGGGGCATGTAAGGTAAGAGGCATTACTTTGAACTATCGAAATGTCCAGATGGTCAACTTCGATAGCTTCAAAGAAATGCTCCTAGGCGAACGCACGCTAACAACTGTCTCAAATCCTCATAGGATCACTCCTGCGAAGGGCAAAGGTGTTGTAACACGCAAGGAGACTAAAGTACATCGTATCGTTTACGACAAGCGTGTCAGAACAGAGGATTACAATACCTTACCATACGGTTTCCAATCTTAGATTTCAGTCTTCAGCTATCCACTTTTTGTTCTCTTTCAACCTTTTGCCTCTTCAGCATCATTCATGATAATATTCTGAATCATTCGTAATTGCTACGTTACAAATTATGATTTATGGTATCTCTACAAGTACTTTATGAACAATGCATTCCTTGCAAGTGAATGGGACATACCCGTTACAACACCTTGCAACTAGTTCATGCACTTAAGCCCTCTTTCTCTTTGTTTTCTTGTATTTTATGCCGACATTAGTCTTGCCCTGTCTCCTTCTCACTTGCCAATTTTTTGGTCCCTTGTACATGCCTTGCCATTACGCCAACTCTTAGTACAACTCAAATTATGATGCCCAGACACAATTGTGTAGCTTCAGTTTCGGTTTGTTTTATTTATCCACTTGTACAAAATAACAAAGGTAATAGATTAATGACAATTGATCTATCTTGACTGGAATGACGTAACATAGTATTTATGGAATTCAAAATTCAAATTGGAAGTGAAGAAATATCAATTACGAAAAAAAAAAATCTTGAGCCTCAAGTATATGCACGTCGTTTAATGTAGATATCAAGTTTGGTAACGGAATAAAGAGAGACGAACAAGAGGGACAGCATGACGGGTTGGATATGAATGGATGTTGGAGTGTGTACATAATGTTAATGTAAATGTGTACATCAGTAAATTTTGTTCCGGAACAAGGATTCAGTGTGAGCTAAGTGGTGAGAACCTGCAATAAGTTCTACAGCATGTTTCTGTAAAAGCAAGAGCATTGGTCTTTACAATAGTAGAGCTGCAATTACCCAGTATGATGAGGTAATGTTAGTGCATTATGAAGAATTGGTGTTTTTAGATAAGACATTTTGTAACTTTCAGAGGATTCCACTATTTGATGGTATTGTTGAGTCGATTCTGTGTATGTGATCAGATTATTCAGATGTGCATCAGTGGTTACTCCCAAAAATTTAACAAAGGATTTTTATTCAAGTTGTAGTCCATCTACATGAATAGTGATGTTTTTAGTTAATTCTAGTATATATGTAAATGATATTGTGAATAGTTCCAAAATGCTGAAATTTTCTCTTTTTTGCTGATTACACCATTGTATTACATTCTCATAGAAATGTAAACACACTTATATCCATTTTGAGCAATGAATTACAATTGTTGAATTAATGCATTGATACTTATAACTTATTTATGAATTTCAAGAAAACAATGTATGTTTTATTTCACTCCAAGAGAAGAAAATATTCCTTTAAATTTGACTTTGATTCAAATTGAGGATGTAACTATTGAAAGAACTTTTCTTGGTATTTCTGTGCATGAGTCTCTTGAGTAGAAGCACCACGTTGATAGTATTTATTTTATTTATTTATTTATTCAGTCTTCTTTAAAAACAGGGTAGTCTTTTCAGAGCCAAAAGGCCTGCTTTTAAAAAGAGCCCTGTTAACATAAATATAAGAATTACACATCGAAACATATTTGCATAAAAGTAATTACATCAAAACCAAAACATACCAAGTCAAAACACAGTAACAACTAAACAGAAACAAAACAAACAAACAAACAAACGAAACAGAAACCATTAAACTGAGCTCATAACAGAACAATATGCTACATAACAAGACAGGGTATATAACCAACGTGCCACATAACAGTTGTGGCTACAGTTGGTGCGCAGAACTGTAAGAATGAATGAACCAGAATATTTGCGTTAAATCTGCACTTACAAGTTGATCGATTGAATTTGGGTCTTGAAAGAGATGAGTGTTGTTGCCGTTCGAATAGTATATCTTCGAGAATGTCAAAATCTATATTGGTAAATTTTGTACCCAGAAAAATTGTTTTTAATTATTTTATATATCATGCAATAATATTACCGCACCTTAATAATTGTAAAGAAATATGGGTAAGACATACAAACCTCGTGTTGAAAAATTACCTATGTTACAAAAGCGTATCAGAAGGTTGATTTCTAAGTGTGATTCTCGCAGTTCAAGTTTACCAATTTTTGTCAAGTTAAGAACTCTTCCTATTTATGAACTTGTTCGACTTAATATACCAATATTTATGTTTAAGTATTATATGGAAATTCTCTCAATTCTGATTCATGATATATTTAGATTTCGTGTAAGAGATATCCTGAGAATGCCATTAGCCCTTTTAACAGTTAGGACTCATTCAGTTCTTTTCACAGGTGTACATGAATGGAATTTAATTAGTCCAGATCTCAAGTTCAGCACTGCACTTTCTCATTTCAGAACAACATTCAAACACAATAGTTTCAAGAAACTGTTATCCATGACTGAGTTGATTATTTGTTGCTAAATTTCTTCTTTTTTCTACTTCTCGGATCCTTGCATTGTATCTGAATGTGTGTGTTTTTATGTATATTGTGTGTGTGAGAAGAACATGGTGTGTGTAATTTGAAGGGCAGGTGTGAAAATTTACTTCTCAGTGCTGAGTATCTGCTTATTTTTGCAATTTTTATACGTGTGGTCCACGATGCGTATTTTATTGAGACAGTTAAGTAGGACATAAATGTGTCTTTTTTCACTCTGCCCCCCCCCCATACAAAATAATGTTCGTATATATTATGTGTGAATACATGCATATTTTACTGTATGTGTATGTGTATACCTGCATATGTATGTATTATACACACATATCTATAAATATTCCTATATTTATCCCTCCTTCTGCCTTTCCCTCTCTTCCTCTCGTATCTTTACTGCTCTTTACTGTATTGATACTTATTTTGTGATTACTCTCACAATGCTATTATTTCACCATATTTCTGCTTTTCCGATTGGAGATATACAAAACCTATACAGGGGCCGCGGAACGTTTTTCAGTGGGGGTTGTCGGACCGGGGGTGTCATTGTCACGCCCCTCCCTATCGACGGAGCTTTTCCGTTTAAAATTGAATTAAAGCGATCTGAAGCACTTTTTTTTTTTTTTTTTTTTGGGGGGGGGGGGGGGTTCGGAAATTGACATTTCCCAAAGTATACTAGTCTACAGAGGGTGACATTTCCCAAAGTATACTAGTCTACAGAGGGGACCAATCAGTGGGAGAGTGGCAAGATACCCCTCCCATATTCGAGGGACCTTTTTTTTTTTTTTTAGAAATGAAATTCAACTTGGGCACTTTTCTGTTGGAATATCTGGAAATTGGTCGATTAGAGAAGTGCAAGTCCGTGGAGAGAGACATAGCAAGAGTATATGGGAGGGGATAAGCCAGGGCTATTTCCCCTCCTACATGAGGGAAATTCTGTATTTTCTGATTGCGCACACATTTTGTGGCATACTGTAGAACTGAATGTGTAGCCATAGTCTTATACTTGTCTGCACTGGGTGGGACAAACTGGGAGAAAGCGTGGGAGAGTGCTACTCCTACCCTTCTCGTACGATGAAGCTTTTACCTTTTTAAAGTTGAAATTGAGATATCTCGTGGTTTTTTTTTTCAGAAAAAAAAATGATCGGGGAACTTACAGAGGAAAGGGTTGATTAAAAAGGTATAAATACTTCCTTGTACATGAGGGAACTATTGATTTCTCGGAATGTAGGCCTAAGTGGTGCAACTACACAGACGGAAACTTTATGTTTAAGGGCGGAATCTTAGGAAATTCAAATTTAAGTGGGCGTTGTGATTTTTCCCCGATTTTCCCCTTTTTTCCTCCTTTTTATTTTCTTTTTTTTTTCACGAACCAAAAGTGTGGGGGCTGCAGGCCCCCAGCCCCCTCCGCCGGTTCCGCGGCCCTGCTATAGATTATATATGTATAATTTTGGACAGCTAGAAGTATTGTTAAGTAAATTTGATGTTATTTGAGGGATGTTTAAAGAAGGATGTGGGTCACGGGTTCCCAGAGTATGGGTCGGGGTCGGTTAAGAGTACTAGGGTTCCCAAGTACAAATTGTATTTGTGTTATGAGATAATCTGGTCATCAGAATGAAATTTGATTAAGAAACATAACTTCTTGATATATTTGGGAGTTGTGCAATCACATTTCTAGATATGTTATTTTCGGTTATCACCAGTCGCATAAAATAAATGTCTTATGTAAGATGTTTTGTAGTTTAATTGGAGGAATAGTAAGTATGGCGTAGGCAAACCAGTCGCCACAGTATTTTTTTATAGTTCTGCTTGTTTATAAAAGTGTGTAATACGTCCTTCTAATGAATGTATTATATATATGTATATATATATATACACACACACACACATATATATATATATATATATTTATTTATCTATTCATTTATTTATTCATATCGCATATCGATCGACCTATTGATTTGTGTCAACGTTATTTTCTCACTCATTTTTATCATATATAGGCGTAAAAACTTTATTTTGTAACTGTCTGAAGGTTTGAATCTGTCTTTCCATAGCATAATAATGTAGTGTTATACGCAATTTGATCACTGCTATTTTTTTTTTACAACATGCATTTATACTTTATACTCTCAGCCATGTACCTTGTATAAATCTTGTTTTGGGCCCCACTAACAAGCTCTGGTTGCTTCAAAGGGGTCCTGGCCTTGATTTGTTGAACATGTGCATGTATACGCATTGATATTGATTTTATTGTGTACATTGTACTTATTTTATTGTGTGTGTGTGTGTGTGCCGAATAGATATTGAATATAATTGAATGGACTTGAATTGATTTGTATTTGTGTATCATTTTTTAGTTTGTTGGTAAATAGCAAAAGCAGTTTGCGATTTAGATAACTATGAATTATTCTGATCGATGTATGTAACTCTATGTGAGAAAAGAAAATGCTCGTATCATTTGCAAACAAAATAAAGTGGAGAGACAGCAAAGAATATACAAGATCATTTATATAAAAAGAGGTATTGGAATTGATCCTTGCAGAACACCAGGATACTATCGTGTGATGATGAAGGCCGATTTATTATTTGCTATTTCGTATACATGTAGTCTAACATTCATTTATAGACGTTTGTATACCCATACATTTAAACCTAGGATGTTCATCAATATTTTGTTTCATTCTCGTGTATTTGTAATGTGATGGGTTTCTTATATTTGTTACGCCTCCTAGATATCCTTGTACTTGCTGTAAAAATCATTGAGAAATAAACCCAAACACTGTTGTGAACTATTTCCAATTTTTCGGGTCATCTTAGATGTTTTAGTGACCTGTTTTTAATCACAAATGATGATTGGGCATGCAATGGTGTTGGTATCAATTTATCTTATTGTGCGGAGAAGAAAGCAAGGTATCCCCAACACCATATCCGTGTACTAAGACGGTCGTTTTTTACAAGGTATTGTACAATGAGATTGAGAAAATACTACGGGACCTCCAACTGAATAAATCTACAGGACCATAAAACTTACCCGCAAAACTCCTTAAATCTACTGCCGCCACTGTTGCACTGACACATCTTTAACCAGTCACTGTAGCTACGCATTATACCAAGTCAGTGGTGGTACACGCGTACCGCAATACACAGAGGCGGCGACAAATCAGACAATGAAAATTATCCCCCTATCATATCTCTTATTTCTATTTTGGGCAAAGTAACGAAAAGGTATACAATCGAATGATTTTTTTTTCAATGTAAACATCATACTTACTGAATGTCAGTCAGGATTTAGGCCAATATGCACTAAACATGCTCGACGCGAACTGCATTAATACAGTATAATTATGTAACTAAAAATGGTTGAATGCGACTGATAAAGGTAATGTTGTTGGTCTTGTGGCAATCGAATTGAAGAAAGCATTCGGCACTGCTGACCACTGTATCTTATTGCAGAAGTAAGAAATGTATGGATTTAGACAACATGCACTAAAATGGTTTGAAAGTCATTGTGAAGATAGACTCAACAAACAATAATGCCTGTAAATGGCTACACATCCACTGATTCTGATTTGAAATGTATAAGTGTATCTCAGGAGTCCCTTCTTGACCCTATATCACTTTCTATTTTTGTCAATGATGCCATGCAATGTAAACCATTGTGAGTTAACTTTTATACGCAGACGATACCTGCTTGTTTAATCCATCAAAAGAGACGACTGACATTACTGGGAAATGAAATACTGACTTGATTAAGTTATCAAACTGGTTTAACCATATGAAGCCGAAGGGGGCACATGCCCCCTTCCATATCTTCATTTGCCACTCCTACGCCCTTGATCCAATTTCAACCAAATTTGGTGACTTTTCCTAAAGTTTTGCAAACATTTCGATGTATAATTTAGTTATGTCAGATATTGCTGGCTGCCATGGCAACCACAAACTGATAAGCATGTCAGTTCCATTTTACGTGTTATTCTGTTTCAATTTCAGTAAACAATATACTACTGGATGAAACAGGTTTATCTTGGCTGTAATTTGCTGAAGGACCAAAATATGATGTAATTATATTTGTGAATGGCCTTTATTTTTATGTATCATAGTAAGATACAATTGAGATAATTGAAAAAAAAAAACATGTCCTGAAGATTACCATTTTATTATGTAATTTACAATCTTTCACACTAGTCTTGTCTGAAGTACGAACTTTTTATAGTACATGCATCATTAATGTGCAAACTAAAAATTCCAATGTCAGGGAAATATGAAACGTGATACCAATACATGTATCTATCCCAAACAATAGAGCATAGGTCTCATACATTTCTCTATACTCTCATGAATAGCGCCTCCATGTGGTGACTTGATAAATTGAAAATATATCAAAATTATAGAAGGTGATGCTTGACTTGCTTTTCTTTTGTAGCAAATATGGAAATGATTGGAGTAAAATAAAGACATTTTGTATGGGAATACAGAGAATACAAAGAAAAGTCATGATCTGAGGATATTTCTTATGTATATCATTATTTTGGTGAATGTCTCCCTCGATAGGTGATTTTGAGAAAGTTGACATGTATGGTCACGTAGAATTTGAGTTGCTTTACCCATGTATCAAATATGACGGTGATACATCAAATAATAAAGAAGTTATAAAGGGGACACATTGCGGACCTAGAAAGGTCAAATAGCGTGGGCTTTAGGTTTAAGAGAAGGTAACCAAATAGATGATAATGAAATAGAAAGAAATGGTTGTTGTAAATACTTCGGTGTAATTGTGATCCGAATTTATGTTGAAAAAAAGCAACATGTCGTTTATGTAAAGAAAAAAAATGTTTAGGTTGTTATCTTTAACGTAGAATGAGAGAGTATATCGATAAACGCACTGCATTATTGTTTTATAAATCAGTCATTCAGTCCAGTTTTGATTACTGCAGTGTAGTTTGGGCATGCATTGAATAGTTTACATTGAATGTGGACTATTTATTTCCTTTACAAAACTTGTACGATGTATGTAAATCAGTTAGACTTGGTATGCGTTGAAGAAAGCAAATAGCATTTAGGCCGGGGCCCAAAAGATCGGGGTCATCCCACGAGACCGATACCCACGAGTCATACAGTCCACGAGTTCAACGTTGAAAACAGGTCCACGAGTCATACAGCTTACGAGTCATACAGTCCATGAGTTCGACACCAGGTCAAAACAGCCCACGAGTTCAATAGATACAACACGGGGCTTAATGTGTCGGTCTCGTGGGGCTTAATGTGTCGGTCTCGTGGGCCTTGTTTGCGTAGTGTCGAACTCGTGGGCAGTATGACTCGTGGGTGTCGGTCTCGTGACGTGCACCCAAAAGATTTAGCGGAAGAGGGTCACAAGGTTTGATGGTCTCAACATATTAGGATGTGGCCATGGGTCAATAAAATAAATTACCAGAAAGTCACATCCTGTACCGTAAGCCAAGGGCCCCAAAGAGGGGCCCCCAAAATGCATTTATTCAGCCGAAGTGGATCATGGCCAAAAGTTAGTAGATATTGTTCCTTTGGGTGTACCTTTCATAAAAACAGCAGAGTCAGTAATTTTATCCTGTACGGGGCCCCAGACAGTAGCCCCAAAAGACCCCATCCATATGGTGTTAATCAGCTGAAAAGGGTACTAAACAGATATACCTCGAACACCAAAGCCAGTCATGTTCAATTCAATTCAATTCACTTTATTGATAATCATAAAAATGGAAATATATACAGAGTAAAATGTGTCGGGGAGTTCACAAAGAAAGCCAAAGGCTTGAGACAAGTGATCCCCTTTAGGAGAGTTGGATACATAAATACATGCAAATGCAAATTCAGAGTTACATTCAGATTACTTAATGACAGTTACAGATAACATAGACAAATAAGATGAAATAAAAGACATATGCTACTACATTACACAAATAAAAACAAACAGACAGAACAAGACTAACAAAGATGGACTGATACAATTCAATAGGCATTTAAAAGATATTGTTTATATCTAGACTTAAAAGCACTTTGAGTGGATACATTCTTAAAAATTGAATCCAAATTATTCCAAAACTTAGCACCTTTATATAAAACATAATTTTTTTGCTTTATGCTCAAGCGACAAAATGGCAACACAATGTTATCCTTATTTCGAATTTCAATGTTATGTAATGCACAATTCAGTGTAAAAGAACCATCAAAAATGTCAGGTAAAATTGCATTCGAGTATTTATACATAAAAAGACCAAGTTTGACTAAGACACTGTCAGACAGAGTGAGAGTATTCAATTTTCTGAAAAGTGGAGCGGTGTGGTCAAGAGAGTTGGCGTTTGAACAAATTCGAATTGCTTTTTTCTGTAAAACAAATAAACGACACAAATTAGTTATGTTATCCTGTACGGAGTCCTATTGGCTACAGTAGCCCAGAAATGCCATCTCGGATCTTTTTTTTTTAATCCGAATGTTAGAGTCATGGCAAAATTCTTTTGTAATGGAAGAAGTACACAACAGCCGAGATACCCAAAACACCAAAGCCAATTATTTTATCCTGTATGGGGCCCTACACAGTAGCCCAGAATCCCCCCCCCCCCCCTTATGATTCTATTTAGCTGAAAAGAGCCATGGCTAATTTCTTTTCAAATGGAAGTAGTACACAACAGAGGCACGCAAAAAAACAAAAACAAAACCAAAGCCAGTTATTTGATTCTGTACGGGGCCCTATGTAGCCCAGAATTTCCATCTCATATGATTTCATTAAGCTGATAAAAGTCATGACTTATTTCTTTTCCAATTGAATTAGAACACAACAGCTGGGATACCCAAAACACCAAAGCCAGTTATTTTATCCTGTACGGGGCGCAAAACAGTAGCCCAGGAATGTCCCTCCTTATTATTTTATTTAGCTGAAAAGGTTTGTTTATTTGTTTGTTTTTATTTCCGTACTAAAAATCCACATATTTCAAACATAAAGGTCCAGTAAAGAAAAATACATACGGAGGGTAGCCCATTTTCAGTAGTGACAATGACAGTCACTTCTGGTCTTCCATGGGGCCCTGTTCTCAAAAATCACATACAATCAGGGACTGATGACAGAATAAACTATAACACAAACACAAATAGAACGGTACATACATTACTACATTGTGACTACATATATACCATATTATTACACATTGTTCAAAGGTTTGGAGCATTAAAGAAAATCAAATGGAAAGGATTTCGGTTTTGTCTAAATTGAACTTAAAAACGGGTAAAGAGGAAAAATGACGTAAATCATTAGGTATGTTGTTATACGCTGCTGCAGCTCTGTATGAAAATGATCTCTTACAATAGTTAGTTCTAGGCCGTGGTAACTGTAAATCGTTTTGATTAAGGAGAGAATATGGTGATGTCTTGTACTTAAACATATCTTTCATATATTCGGGGCCCATGTTATTCATAATCTTGGGTAATTTCTTGGGTAATTTCTTTTTCAACGGAGAGAGTACACAACTGAGAAACCGGAAACACCAGAGCCAGTTATTTTATTCTGTACTAGGCTCCAGACAGTAGCCCAGAAGTGCCCCATAAGGTTTTAGCAAAAGAGTCATGGCTAATTTCTTTTGCAATGGGAGTAGTACACAACAGAAAAACCCAAATAACCAAAGCCAGTTATTTAATAATAATAATTCTCCACTTTAATTAAATGCTCAAGGCGCTTTAAATTGAAGCAAAAAGGCTGAAGATGCAAGCACAACACCGTAATAGAAGAAGATGAAGAAGCAGAAAAAAAAGGACATGAAATTCTGTCTTCAAAAGGGACTGGTCTTACTGAAAAAAAAAATCAATCTACTGTACTACAATTTGTCCAGCAAGTGCTTGAAGACAAACATTCAAAGATAGAATACAATACACAATCAATGAAAAACTTACAACAGGAGAAATAAGCGAAGAATAAGAGCTCTGCTGGCGGGCAGCCACCGGGCGCGGGCAGCCACCGGGCGCGCGCAACCACCACCTAAAAAAAAAAAAAAAAAAAAAAAACTTTATACAGTGCCCCCCCCCCAAAAAAAAAAAAAAACACACACACACACACACACACGATTATATATGATTTTACTTAGCTGAAAAAAGAGTCGTGGCTACGGTCATTTTCGACATTCATCCGTGTGGCTTTAGGCTGCATGAAGAATGATAAAAAACTCTTCTTTGACGTGTTTGTCGCAGAGTGCGCCAGATCAGAGATGAATCGTCACCTTCACAGTGGAGGCATGTTAGCACCAAAGTCAACCCAGGCGATGGAGCATTGAGGGCCGGGGCCCGTGGTCAATTAGATTGAAATATCAAGGTGGCTCACAGGCCCGATTTCTTTTTGGAAAAGGAAATCCCAGCTGAGACAGAGGAAGAAGCTGTCATTCTCCCAAAGGACCCCGAAGAGAAGAGTCAGACGCGTGCCTCTGTGCAAAACATAGAGTTTGAGTTGGAATGATTTGATCATCTCTGTCGTTGGTATACAGAGCAAAGAGATCTGTAGCAAACTGTCTACATCTCAGATCGTACTTACAGAGGAGCTGCTAAGCAAAACATAAGAAAGGGGAGAAAGATGTCAAGAAAGCCATGTTGGAGTCTCCGTCTGTCGAGCTACTCCTTCAAGTCTCGACCCTGTCGTAAATGACGATGTCTTCCTGAGGGTTGGAGGGCGTTTGGGGAGGTCTGAAGTTTAATTCGAAGGTAAACATCCTGCCGATATACCTCATACTCACTTGACCAAGTTACTTGTATACCAGTGTCATGCTGACGTCGCTCATGGAGGAAGGGTAATGATGAACAACCAGCAAAGAGCAAGAGGATCTTGGATTCTGAGCTGCAGTAACTTTGTTGCGAAATTCATCACCCAGTGTGTGTATTCTGTCGCTGACTCCGACAACCTCTACAGGCACAGACAATGGCCAACTTGCCTGAAGATCGTCATTCACCTGCCCCGCCTTTTAGTCCATGGGCCAGGCCAGATATTGGTACCATCTGAGGTGGCAAAACCTTTTTGGTGTCATTTTGTTTGTCGGGCATAGATATGCTTATCAAGCTATCTGATAGCATTTCCAAATGAGTAGCTTAGTCATAGTAAATGAATTTTTAACCAATTTGGTCTCGTTGTTATATCCCTATACTTCTGAATCGAAACTAACCGCTACGCAAAGAAGAGCACTGTCTTCTGTATGTTCCATAGAGCTGTAAAATGCAGCTCTATGGTATGTTCACAGGTGTTCTATTGTAAACGCGGTGCGCTTAGTCTTTATTCAAGGCAGCGAAGGGAATATCTAAAGGTTATGATGGCCACAGCGCTTAGTCTTTATTCTAGACGGCGAAGGGAATATCCAAAGCGTATGATACAGTGTATATCCTTTTATCTAAAAACAACAACAACAACAAAAGCAACTCTTCGTGAATTTTACCGTATCTTTCAATTATTTATCATTTTCCGGCGAAAACGCTGATACCCCCTTACGAAAAAGTCCTGTGGTACTCCTGTGGTAATTACCACAGGACGGTACCACAGGACAGTACCACAGGACAGTACCACAGGACAGTACCACAGGAAAGTACCACAGGACAGTACCACAGGAATTGTCCTGTGGTATTTTGGGACATACCACAGGACAGTACCACAGGAATTCCTGTGGTATTTTCGGACGTACCACAGGGCAGTACCACAGGAAAGTACCACAGGACCGGTACCACAGGACAGTACCACAGGAATTCCTGTGGTATTTTGGGACGTACCACAGGGCAGTACCACAGGACTAGTGCCACAGAACAGTACCACAGGAACTGTCCTGTGGTATTTTGGGACAGTACCACAGGACAGTACCACAGGTCGATCATTACCACACAGCATTACCACAGGGCAGTACCACACAGCATTTCCATGGTACCACAGGAGAGTACCACACAGGATAGATCGAAAAAAAAAAATCTGGGAGAATTTTAGCCACATGTCAAGGAATATTCCTGATAGGTGAGTGATGGATTTCAGGACAAACATGGCCCTACTTAATAACCTGTCCTACTCCTAACATATAACCTCAAACGAGAGTCTAATGGCCAAGTGCCAATCTAGTCCTATAATAGATCTATATAGTCATACAAACTGTATTCTATTCCTAGGTAGCCATCGACTCTATCAGTACATATATATATGGCCGTCTATCTGTAAAGCATTAAGGCATGGTTACTAACTCGATTATACTTTATTATCAAGATATGAAATTACACTTTCATAACAATATCTATGATATTGGAAATAACATAACATAATTAGACAATCTTTCATAAAGTTCAAAGTAAGTTCGATCATTAATACTTTGACTTTTTAAGTCATATATGTATTTTCTAAAATCTAGAGTGCTTTTTATGAATATTCATGAGCTATGTAAAAATTTGTACCACAGGAGTACCACAGGAGTACCACAGAAGTCCTTATGAAATTTCTCATGCTTTACATCAGCACTTTCACTAAATAGGTAATACTGTAGGAGTATAGGACAGGATAAGTAATGGCAAATCAATTGTTATAATTCACAGCATAACTCATCTATCAATTAATTGAGGAATATTAATATGTGTTTTTTTGTTTGTAAATTTTTGTTATAAATTTCAGTTGATTCTGCCTTACAATTTTCTTGTGTGGTACTCCTGTGTGGTCTGCTGTTTGATATTCTCGTGATGTGATAGTCCTCTGGTATAAAATGTTAAGAAAAAAAAAGAATATCCTGTAGCATTTTTCTGTGGTACTTACGAATTTAATTTGCTGTGTGGTACTTCTGTGTGGAATAGCACCATATCATGATTTTCCTGTGGGATTTTGGACAGTTCTTGTGGTACTCTCCTGTGGTATACATCGAAAATTACCACAGGAATTCCTGTCGTACTGTCCTGTGGTACGTCCCAAAATTCCACAGGACAATTCGTGTGGTATTGTCCTGTGGTACGTCCCAAAATACCACAGGACAAGTCATGTGGTACTGTCCTGTGGTACTATCCTGTGGTACCACCTGTGGTACTGTCCTGTGGTACTGTCCTGTGGTACGTCCCAAAATACCACAGGACAAGTCGTGTGGTACTGTCCTGTGGTACTATCCTGTGGTACTCTCCTGCGGTACGTCCCAAAATACCACAGGATGATTCCTGTGGTACTGTCCTGTGGTACATCCCAAAATACCACAGGACAAGTCGTGTGGTACTGTCCTTTGGTACTATCCTGTGGTACTGCCCTGTGGTACGTCCCAAAATACCACAGGACAAGTCGTGTGGTACTGTCCTGTGGTACTATCCTGTGGTACTTTCCTGTGGTACTGTCCTGTGGTACGTCCCAAAATACCACAGGACAAGTCGTGTGGTACTGTCCTGTGGTAATATCCTGTGGTACTGTCCTGTGGTATGTCCCAAAATACCACAGGACAAGTCGTGAGGTACTGTCCTGTGGTAATATCCTGTGGTACTGTCCTGTGGTACGTCCCAAAATACCACAGGACAAGTCGTGTGGTACTGTCCTGTGGTACTATCCTGTGGTACTCTCCTGCGGTACGTCCCAAAATACCACAGGATGATTCCTGTGGTACTGTCCTGTGGTATGTCCCAAAATACCACAGGACAAGTCGTGTGGTACTGTCCTGTGGTACTATCCTGTGGTACTGCCCTGTGGTACGTCCCAAAATACCACAGGACAAGTCGTGTGGTACTGTCCTGTGGTACGTCCCAAAATACCACAGGACAAGTCGTGTGGTACTGTCCTGTGATAATATCCTGTGGTACTGTCCTGTGGTATGTCCCAAAATACCACAGGACAAGTCGTGAGGTACTGTCCTGTGGTAATATCCTGTGGTACAAAATACCACAGGACAAGTCGTGAGGTACTGTCCTGTGGTAATATCCTGTGGTACTGTCCTGTGGTATGTCCCAAAATACCACAGGACAAGTCGTGTGGTACTGTCGTGTGGTACTTTCCTGTGGTACTGCCCTGTGGTACTTTCCTGTGGTACTGCCCTGTGGTACTGTCCTGTGGTACGTCCCAAAATACCACAGGTAAAGTCGCGTGGTACTGTCCTGTGGTAATATCCTGCGGTACTTTCCTGTGGTACTGTCCTGTGGTACTGCCCTGTGGTACGTCCCAAATTCCACAGGACAAGTCGTGTGGTACTGTCCTGTGGTACTATCCTGTCGTACTTTCCTGTGGTACTGTCCTGTGGTACTGCCCTGTGGTACTGTCCTGTGGTACGTCCCAAAATACCACAGGACAAGTCGTGAGGTACTGTCCTGTGGTACCATCCTGTGGTACTGTCCTGTGGTACATCCCAAAATACCACAGGACAATTCCTGTGGTACTATCCTGTGGTACTGTCCTGTGGAACTGCCCTGTGGTACTGTCCTGTGGTACGTCCTAAAATACCACAGAACAAGTCGTGTGGTACTGTCCTGTGGTACTATCCTGTGGTACTTTCCTGTTGTACTCTCCTGTGGTATGTCCCAAAATACCACAGGACAATTCATCTGGTACTGTCCTGTGGTACTGTTGTTTGGTATACGTCCCAAAATACCACAGGACAATTTGTGTGTATACTGTCTTGTGGTACTGTCCTGTGGAACTTTCCCGTGGTAATGTCCTGTGGTACTGCCCTGTGGTACATCCCAGAGTACCACACGAGCCTGTGACACAGCACCACACAGTTCCTGTGTTAACATATATTTGTGTGGTACATTGTGTGGTACCAACCAGTACCACAGGAAGTACCACATGAGCCTGTAAAACAGTACCACACAGTTCCTGTGGTAACATTTATTTATGTGGTACATTGTGTGGTACTGACAAGTACTACAGGGAGTACCCTACAAGCCTGTGGTACAGTACCACACAGATCCTGTGGTAACATTACAAGTGTGTGGTACATTGTGTGGTACCGACAAGTACCACAGGGAGTACCACAGGACTTTTTTGTTAGGGTGTCCTGTGGTACTGTTGTTTGGTATACGTCCCAAAATACCACAGGACAATTTGTGTGTATACTGTCTTGTGGTACTGTCCTGTGGAACTTTCCCGTGGTAATGTCCTGTGGTACTGCCCTGTGGTACATCCCAGAGTACCACACGAGCCTGTGACACAGCACCACACAGTTCCTGTGTTAACATATATTTGTGTGGTACATTGTGTGGTACCAACCAGTACCACAGGAAGTACCACATGAGCCTGTAAAACAGTACCACACAGTTCCTGTGGTAACATTTATTTATGTGGTACATTGTGTGGTACTGACAAGTACTACAGGGAGTACCCTACAAGCCTGTGGTACAGTACCACACAGATCCTGTGGTAACATTACAAGTGTGTGGTACATTGTGTGGTACCGACAAGTACCACAGGGAGTACCACAGGACTTTTTTGTTAGGGCCACGCCAATGTCGCTTTATTTCCCTCCAACAATATAAGATAATGCAAAAACAATGTACCGGTACACTACGATACATTATAATGAATGATATTGTAAATGAACAGAGTGATTTTTGTTTAAAACTGATGTATTTGTTGATAGGGTAGTATAAAAACAGTATAGATAATCCCTTTCATGAGGAACTTTAGATATGATAACTGCACATTGGTCTAGATAAAGACCAAAGACGCTTAACTAATAAGACACGAAAGTGCGCGCTAATCCTGTACAAAACAAATGGACAGCGCGCGGTCATCATGCGCATTACGCACGTCACCTGAGACGCGCTGTACCGACACTTGATAAACAACAGCAGCGGCGTCAGGGACAGCGCGTCTCAGGTGATGGGCGTCTTTGCCTGAGACGCGCTGTCTTTGAAGATGTTGTTGTTTATCAAGCGTCTTTGATTGTGAGATCATGTTGTTGCCAAATGTTTACCTCCACGAAATAATCCTTATTACTTTAAAATCCCGTTCTTCAAAATAATACCCTTAATCGAAAAAAAGCTACGACTATAATTTTTAAATCTTTTTAAGATAATAAAAATACCACTGTCTTTGGAAATGAATGACGTTTCTAGGTGTACTGAGTTTGTATTTAGTTCCCTTTTGTATCGTCATGTATGGTAGCCATTTTGTGTCCATTGTTATCGCGCGCCTTCGTATCTTGTTATCTCTACTATCTTTGATAAAGACTAAGCGCACCGCGTGACAGCTGTGGACATCATAACCCTTTGGATATTCCCTTCGCTGCCTTGAATAAAGACTAAGCGCACCGCGTTTACAACAGAACACCTGTGGACATACAGAAGGCACTGCTCTTCTTTGTATAGCGGTTTAGTTTCGATTCAGAAGTATAGGGATATAAAAACGAGACCAAATTGGTTAAAAATTCATTTATTATGACTAAGCTACTCATTTGGAAATGCTATCATAGCTTGATAAGCATATCTATGCCCGACAAACAAACTGATACCAAAAAGGTTGTGCCACCTCAGATGGTACCAACAACCCATTTTTCGGGTCTTGGCCCATGGACTATTTCACATGCAGGAGTCGATTGCTTTGGGCCGTGGCTGATCTAGGAATGACGAAAAGAGCTGAAGCGTTAAGGGTTGATCTTCGCTTGCATGATGTCCAGAGCGGTACAAATCGAAGCTCTGAATGCTCTCACGACGGACACTTTCATCAATGCTCTCAGGTGCTTCATTTCCGTGAGAGGTCCTGTGAGACAACTGTGGTGCCACAGAATAACGAACTTTCTCGGTGCCGAGGCAGAGTTCAAACGCTGTGCTGAGTCCAGTGAGAGTCCAGTGAGGGACTTTTTTCTGAAGGAGGGGTGTGACTTTATCTCCTTCAAATTCAACATACCTGCAATGAGCCACATGGCGGCGTTTGGGAGCGACAGATTCGCTCTGTTCGTCGAGTCCTAGATTTGTTCCTTTATCAGGCAGGTCAGCAGCTGGACGCGTCGCTGAGAACCTTGATGTGCGAGGCAGTGGCCATTGTTAACAGTCGTCCGCTTACCACGGAGTAGCACAGATTCGACTCCTCTAACTAGCATTTACCTGTTATCTAGCCACGGTAAAAAGCTTGCTATCAGCTAAATGCTGTTTCTCAGCAAGGCCGTGAAATAACAAAACATAGAAATAATACAATGAAGAGAATCCATATAAAAAAAAATGAAATAATCATTACAAATGAACGCCAAAAAGAAAAAGTGAAAAAGTCGCAAAGTATACAAACTGTAACATGAAAAATGTAACATAAAAAGTATATACAATGAACACAAGAAATCAAATGAGAACTGAGAAGAAGAATTATACAGAAATACACAAAGGTTTGAAAATTGACAATCGTAATATCACAGTGCAAACAGATTAAGACATTTCAAGATGACAGCTCGAGACGAGCTTTTAACGAGAAGGCGGGGGGGGGGGGTCAAATGAATTGACAGACCTGTTCTGTGATCAAATATTTGAATATAAAAAATTAACACTTGGATATAACTTGAATATAAATGGTTGCAATTATACAAGTCCTTTCTTTATTTCGGCTATGAATAATTTGATAAATTTAATTGTCCTAAGACTTATAGGGAGATCATTACAGAGCTTAGAAGCTGAAGGTACGGCGCTTTTTCTGAGAAAAATGGTTCGTGGTTTTGGGAGAACAACAGTGGTGTTATCGTTGCGGAGATTGTAACAAGACTAAGATCTAAACTGAATCCTGGAAGACAGATCGATTCAGGGGCGAGGTTATGGAGCAATCTGAAGAGGACTGAATCTCTCGTCAATTTTTCAATGGTTTGGCATCGGTGGTACTATACAGAGCTTCTCTATTTAAGCGACCATCAACTCGCAGGATTAAGCGGAGGCACCTGCTTTGTAATGTTTGAAGCTTTGCAAGTTGGGAAGCATGACCATTCATCCAAACCATACTACAATAGTCTAGCTGTGACTTGAATCAATGCTTGGTAAAGTATCAATGAGGTTCTCTTGTCGATGTACTGACGGACACGTTTTACCGAGTTAAACGTTTTCAGAGTCTTTACATCATTGATAACCTTTTCTAATACTCTTGGGTCTTTGGCCGCAAAATATAAGCAAGTGTCGTCCGCGTAGAGTGAAAGGGAACACTTCTTAAAGGGATAGTACAGTATTGGCGGAGATGAGAATTGGGCTTTTAAGTTTTTGTAAGATACCAAGAAAACACATGAAATACAGTAGTACAGAGCATACCATTTTAAGAGGAATTCGAAGTTTATCTGACGAAAATCAGGTTTGGAATGACTGAAACATCCAAAAGCAAAGTAAAACAAAGCAATCATAATAACGTGTGGATCCCACACTTTATTGGGATTGCTCTGTTTTGGATATCTCAGCTATTTCAAAACCAATTTTCATCAAATAAACGTTTAATTCCTAATGGAATCACATGCTCTTTCACATTTCATAAGAGGTTTCTCATTATCTCACCAAAAATGTTAGTAACCTGAAATTAGGTCTCAACCAAAACTATACAATCGCTGTCATTTAGCGTAAGGATAAAAAACAACGGCCCGAGAATGCTGCCCTGAGGCACGCTACTGAGAACTGCTTGGCTGGTAGAGCTATTGCCATTTACCACAGTTAGTTATTCTCTTTTGTAGAAATAATCTTCGAACCAATTCACAATAGTAGATGTTAAAAATGTTGAAAAACGTGGATTCACTGATTTGAGACTAAGGAGTGCGGATGGACAATCAAGTTCTTGTCTGCTTCTCTTGCTCTCTCTGTTAAAGCATTTTGATGGGTGTGTCATGTAATTATGTGTTGTAGTGATGGTGACATTTACCTCGATTGGGTATACACTGTATTCGCCAAAATCATGTGTTGGTTTTGGCTCATACAAAATCATTATCTGGGATTTCTCGATGTTCATGAAGAGTGATTGGGCGAATCATCAAAGATCATCAAAATAAATACTATACTAAAGAAAATAAAATAAGGGTCTCCTCACGACAGTCCTCTCTTCATCTCATCTCTTCCAGCATGCTTGTTCGCGTTCTGTATCATAAAGAAAAGGTGGGCCCTACTGATCAATTACAGGAAATAATATTCACCAGCAGCACCAATAACAATGGAAAAATCACAGTAGCATTGTCGAAAGGTGTTAATTTGTTGTACTGCACAAAATGTGCGTCGGAGATTCAATGTTTTAGTGCTTAGAGTCCATCTATCAAAATTTACCTTTGAGATAAAATGCATAGTTTTATCAGTAACATCGATACACAATGCGTACAAGGTAAAGTCCTTTAACCACGGTTAAAGCATTAAATTCACCAGTTGAAATTAATCGTCCTATGATAACGGGAGTCGAATTTTCACATTTTCTAATTTCCATGCAGATTCCCATTTACTACAGGTTGACTTTTATAGCAGCGGTGTAGAATAATGTTATCGATACAAGCACTGCAAATGCGGTTATTATCATTTATTACTTAAAGCCAGAATACCTATAGTGAAATGTCATGAGTGTTATAAATACAGTATCTGTTAACGTTTAATTAACATGTGTTGCTGTCCAGATTTGCTGGGCGAATTTGGACGAACGGCGGACGAATAAGAAACGAACGCAGGCGAGCAAAACTTTCGAACAGCGGATGCGAAACGAACACAAAGCGGATTGTCATTCCGTTTGTCATCCGCTCAAGATTTTGGACATGTCCAAAATCAAAATTTGGCTCCGGCGAATCTCTGCGAATCTCTACGAACAGCTAGCGGATACAGCGAATGTCAAGCGGGTCACGAATGACTGAAATTCACGAAATTGAAATGCACATGAAAGTATCTGGTTTAACAATGCATCGGTATCAACACACAGAACATGACACATAATGATTTGTGTCATCTCACAGCAACACAAAATGCAATATACAATAAAATAAAATACAGACAATCACAGATGGTAAAGTAAAATGTTGATACAAATATACTTTAATGACATGAAGTAAAACATTCAGACAATGAAAGAACCAGAAAAGAACCCTACTTACAAAGCGTTCTCTTACTATACATATACATACATACAGTCAACCTCACCTACCTTTATAAGTTGACCTCACACAAGTCGGAAAACAGGATAAGTAAAAAAATTCTACCGGGAAGGATATAAATATATCTTAATTCTATTGTGTAAGTCAAATTCAAATTATTTGAAGAATTTTCTCCAGTCCATTTGGATTCAACTTAGCAAAGTTGACTGTATGTACATACATATAATTATGTATAAGTTAACATAATTATGCATACAGTATGTACGGGGGTATACACATATACATGTAGTAGAGTATACATGTACGGACATTATTCATATACACAGTATCCCTAAGTTTCATATTCTTACAGAGGAAAGCATTCAAAAGATGAAATAGGTATGAATCTTGCTTGACGAAGAGACACATATTGCACAATCAGAAACACAAATCTGGCATTGTGATAAATGTCTCCAAAGCGAAGGGAGATAAAAATTCTTCAATCAATGAAACGCTTCACCCTTTTTTTGTTGGGAACTACCCTGACAAGACCCCTGGTCTTTTATAGCTTCCATGTTTCATCTATAGTTATTATACGTTATGTATTGCATGTTTGTACAATCATTCTTTATCTTCTGTTTGTTATGTTCAAGATGTTATTGTTTTTTTAAATGAAACAGAATATACTTCACAAGTTCAAATAAAGTTCAAGTTCGAGACACAGCTAATACTAAATTGATATTTGGTCATGATCGACATTAGATTTTTATGCTTTCTGGCAACAACAAAAAAAAGGCTTGCAGGTCATATTACCAAACCAACAAAATAGATGTGGACATTCAGCAGGAATAAAGAGGAAATATGTGGTACTCACACTGCTCAGGATTGAAAGATGCAGTGAAATCACAATACCATCAGTAGGTGAAATTTATTCAGAAATGGACGGGGAAAAAAAAGACTTGAAAATTACCTTCAAACCACCCTCACCAAAGCACAAAACTTCTTGTGAATTATCACCACATATTTGTACAAGAAATATTATGACTATCATCCAAAGCTTACAGATTTCCCTTCCCTTTCTTCCATCAAACCATCTAGGTTGGCAACATTCGATTATGAAAGAACAAGCACTTGAAAGATCGCCATATAAAGCTAGTTACAATAAAAAAAAAATACATTTGAGAGTATGTGAGCTTCTTCTTCGATTGCAATATTTGCCGAGTGATTAAGGCACAGTAAAAGCATATTGCAACATAAAACAATAATTCATACTCTTTTTGAAAGAATAAACAAGAGCATTCCATCTTCTAATTAAAGGACAAGTCCACCTTCATATACATAAGGATTGAGAGAATGCAGCAATATTAGTAGAACACATCAGTGACAGTTTGAGGAAAATTGGACAATCCGTTCAAAAGTTACTAATATTTTAAGTATCTGCGCAGTCACTGCTGGAAGAGAAGACTACTACAGTTTATGATGTCACATGCGTACCACTATATAAGGAAAATAAAAAGAGAATTTCACAAAACTTTACTTTTTGAATAAAGTGCACATTTCTTCCACTTGCTACAGACGTATGTTAAGGGTGATATTATTCCCCCTGCCTTCTGAAAGAGAGAAGTCGAGTGTTCTTTTGTTATGCTAGAAAAATGGAAATATGTTGAATTTTCTTCATTCTTTCTTTATATCGTTGTACTCATGTGACATCACAAGCTATAGTAGTCTTTTCATCCAGTCGTGACTGAGCAGAAACTTCAAAAATTCATAACTTTTTGAAGGATTGTCCGATTTTCCTCAAACTCTCACTGATGTGTTCAACTAATATTGCTGCATTCACTCAACCCACATGTCTATGAAGGTGAACTTGTCCTTTAAACACTAAACAATGACACATGACTTGTTACATGTCATGCATTATCATAACTTCACATTCAGTTGCACTCAAGCGATCAGATTGTTTTCTTACTGTGCTAGCACTCCCTGTCATGACTGGAGGCATATAGTTACAAAACCAATCATAACATTTACTATTCCTCTCAATAGAAATGGATATCCAGCCTCATGAGTTGACTACTACAGACATGTATGGCAAAAAGGTGATATTGGTACATAATACAATGTGCATATCATGTTGCTTAACAGGTGCACTGAAAATATATGACCTTTATAAACTACATTAGGTAAAATATAAATGCAGAAGGACATATCAAGAAATGTTGATTTACATGTTAATAATGACAAACACAAAGGCATATCATGCACACTGACATTAACCACAATAATATAGCTTTATATTTTTATATATCCATGGTGAATCCATAAATAATGTCATACTGGCACTTCAAGGAGTCTGCATGATCCCAAATCTTCCTAAAAATGATTTCACAAAGTCACACAGGAATGAAGCCTTTCTGCTGTTATAAAATCAGTAAGTTAAAACATTCAACAAATTTAATTATTAAGTGCATCTCAAACTTCTAATGCCAAGACAGAGAGAGAGAGGTACATGCTTGTAAATAAAAGGCTACTGCTGTGTTTGCATGCAAAAATCGGCATAGAACACTCACATAACAGTTTATCTGCCCTTGAAAAACAAAAACACAGCAACATCTAGAACAACAGTAATGCCACCATGAAGCAACCTATTACATATCATACTGTGGTCAAAAGATGAATAAATGATAACATCATAATTTAATCATCAGTTACTGCTTTTAACTTGTTATCTCGACCACCCGCCAGGGGGCCATCTACCAAAGAACAAGCCAAATCTACCAAGCTGTGCATATGGAATAGTAGCAACAGGCGTGCGAGTACTTAGAATTGTAAAGGTAGATTGTAAGTCAAACTCGTCTCTAAAAACACAAATCTAGAAAACAAATCATCAAAATAATCAAAAGGCACCTCATGGGAGAGGAGGTTTGAGAAATTTTCCAAGAAAATATTTGTTCATCTTCAATAGAAAAAAAACATGAACTTTTATTTTTAAAATATCAGTTGAAATATCAGTACCAGTAGGTAATCTTCAACAAATTGCTGTGTGATTTCTATATCAATGTAAGAGTGCCAACACTCTGACAAAATATCAAAACATGATACAATCTAATTACCTACATTTATAAAGCAAGACTTCTAAAAGTTACAAATACATATATCTTTTACAAAACAATAACATTATAAAACAAAACAGAAGAATTCACAAAACAACTTACGACAAAGAGTTGTTCATTTTCAATAGTCCGACTTTGAAATAAAATCTGTACTCAATACCCTGAAAGAAAACATAGCACAACCATGAGATGTTAAAGAAGTAGCAGCATTTGAACCTTTTGACTCCAATGATGTATGTTGCCACAGCACCACATTTCCCTGAAAACCTACAGTGTATTTGATTCAAGGCTCTGTAAAATTTGATATTCAGGCAGTAATTCAGTTACTGCTATGAGCACAACTGGTCAAATTCATGTAACATGTTTACATCCCGATGGAATCCCATTTTCTTTGCTCACTTTTCCACTAATAATTTATATTCTTTCTGGTCAGTTTATTCTGTCTTTATATGTTTACATAAACGTAAAGTTCATCAAATGTAACAAGTAAACTGAAACCATGGAAACCATGAGAAAACGAGAAACATTCTTACACATGATAATGATATCAGTTTTGCATCAATACTCAAATATAGCACTTCCACAACAAATTCAAGACAATTATCAACTGAGCTGATATTTTGAGAATTAAACCTGTTTTCACAGACTCATACATAAGAACCTCGTGATTGCAAACTGATAATAGACCGATAATGTAAATTCTTCTCATTCATCCAGTTGATGTACAAAATCGATAATTGATTGAATAAAAAAAAGGAAGTAAATTCACTTGATGCAACATTTTGCCAAGTATCATGATAATTTGCAAAACGTCACATCCAGTAAGTTTATTTCTATTATTAATTCAAATAATTATCAATTGCAAACTGATGATATGTCCAAACAACACATACTGTCACACAATAAAGTGATGTTTCATCATTACAGAATGATGACAAATTTGTAGTTATCTACGCAAGGCAATACAAGACAGACAGCAGGACAACTCTCAAGTTTATTTCTCAAGCTTAATTCTACCCCACCAGTCAAGATGCCTCCCTAAGAAATGAGTCCATGAAAAGGTAATTAACACTAGTATTAAAGAAAGGCAGATGGAATCAACATCTTCAGCCTTTCAATTAAAGCTATAGATTAAAACTTTAAATTAAAGCTGACAGTATTTTCCTTTCTTTTGCTTCTGCTGAAAAACTAATGTGATACTTAGACTACCACTTAATCTTTATCTCTGCTTAAAAAAACAAAAACAGAAAATTACAACATACACATAATCTTATGTACAGGACACTGTAGCATGCCAATTTACCAAATCCAATGAACACAATGACAATTTTCAAGAGAGTCTATGGATTAAATCCTAGTAAAATCATATCCTAAAATTAAGAAAGATACAGGGTGTTTAAAAAGAAAGGACTTAATGTCATTTAGTAACTATTTTATCATTAATTATAGACTTAGTTTTTTACAAGTAACTGAAGTGGGTATAAAGAGCATTGCACTATATACAGTATGAAGTTATGAAATACATTTACATGGTAATACTTGTACCATGCAAAGTACTAATTTATAATATGCACACAGAGGTAACCGTAACAGAGAAAAGATAAAACGTAAGATTCAGACATAAAGATAATGTCTTGGCAAGAAGTGCTTATAAATAAAAAAGAAATGAGGTTAGTGCAAAGCTGAGTAATGAAGTCTCTTTCATGCACTTCTTGTATACACATAGAAAGAGATGATTCGATGACATTCTTGCAAAGACATGGTTTGAAATGCTTGAAAGTTCGAGACATCACAGTATTGCACCACATTGTTTAAAATAGCCACTCCTTCCCTTCCCCCTCTCAAAAACAGGAACAAAACAAAAAAACACACCAACAAACAAAGAACTCCGTGCACATAAAGCAGCAAGTGTTTACAGGCCTTAGGAACACACTAATACAATGCAGCTAAAAATAGTCACCCTAGTACCCACAACTTAGCATATTTCATCATCGGAACAGTACTGATTTTGGAATGTAAAGCACACATCACAGAAACATCAAATATCTTCTGGTGAGGATGATAGGGGCGTTAAGGTTCCTCAAACAATGGCTTTAGTGGCAACTAAACGCCCTATCATTCTCAACTGATGATATATGCTGTCTTTACACCTAAAATGGAGGTATTGTACTCTGGATATACCACCTATTAACTATACAGAACACACACTTGTACATGTATGCTTTTATTTTCATGCATTTAGAGTGTTCACAAAATATCTTATCTGTGACAGATATGCATACACAATTACAGTCTGCATCACTGCATGGCTTACTCAGACTAACACTCTTTCTGTTTTAAACTTTAACTAATTTTTCAGCCTCGATCATGACATAGAGGTACATTGTACTTTTACAATGTAATAAACTTTAACTTATACTTAAAGTTTGCTGCTGTTGTGCCAAAATTCTTACAAACTAAGATTAGAGGAATATTTACATGGAAAGACAAATTTTACTTAATTTACCATAAACTTGACAATGACGTTAAAAGGGAGTCATTATTTTCACAAAACAATTTTCAAAAACATGTAGCCTCAGAAGTCCTATTTGATTTTGAACTCTATTGAATGTTTACACATGTGTATTTACATTGCAACAGAATAAAAGGGCATACAACTGATTGATCAGTGATGTATAGGGGGAGAGAAAATGGAAGAACATACATGAAAGAAAAATGGATTCCCCTCCACCTTAAACACCATACCAACTGACAGTATGTTATTGACAATGCATCAAAGTTCGCTGTGGCTGCTATCACCGCTGCATCGCACTCGGCGCCCTCAGACTCTGGGTGCGAAGTGGAGGACGACTTGGCAGCATGGGTGGTTTCCTTGGTGTAGAAGGCTTTTTGGGGACTGATGGTTTGTTAGCAATAAAGGGCTCTTCCTCCACCTCCTCATCCATACCTCCATCTTTAGTGATGCGATCTCCACCTTTCCTCCAGTCATTGTCTTTGGAGTTGTTGGCATTAAAGTTTGGTCTGGAGCGTGGAACTGGCTTCAGGGCAGCTCTGGCACCAGCTATGCCGTTTTCAGGAGTCTTGGTCTCGTGGACCGAAGGTGGACGTTTCAAAGGCGGGGCAGGTCTCAGCGGTGCTTTGCCAGATTGGTTCTCAATAGTGGCAGGCAAATTGAAGCTGTGTGAACGTGTTGTGGGTTTAGACTTGGGAAGCAGTGCCTTGACTGCAGGATCAGTTGGTGGTGCAGTGGGGCGAGAGACCGCACCCTTTGGCCTGCTGGGTGGTCCTGTGGGGCGGCTTGGGGGTGGAGCACTTGGCTTTAACGGCTGCTGGGTAGGGACTGGTTTGTACTTCACGTCTGGAACGGTAGGAACCAAGGGATGAATGTCATGCACCACAGAGCCAGTGCCGCTGTTTGGTATATGCTCAATAGTAGGCGGGGAGGCACGGATGGATGGAGTACGAACAATATTCTTACTGGAAGTTCCGTTGCTGCTGACATATCTCTTGTTCACATATGAGCCATGGCTGCTCCTGGAAAATTAAAGTTGTATATAAAGAGACCAACTTAGTTACTAAAAGAGACATTACAGTTCTTACAGTGTCTGACAGAAATTCTTCTATTTTTGAGATAGTGATCTACTTCACACAGGTTGGGCAGAAATCAACTGCATAGTAACTTGCTCCCGGATAAGCTCTTTATACCGTGTGAAATAGATTAGTAACCTGCATCATCCAAGATTTTAGTAACCACAGAATAAACAGTTAAAGAGAGAAAAAATCTCACAGATAAGTAAAATGACACTTCCATGAAGAAAACATAAGAGAAAAGCAAGAAAACCTCCAAAAGGGAAAGAAATGTAAGTGAAATGCCAATTACATAATGATACGCAGGAAAAATTAATAAATCTACCAAATCATTCAAAATCTGACAGAGAAAAATTTCATTTTTGTATTCCTTATTCAAATTTTGTTTGATAAAAAAACATATTTACAATGACACAAATACCCGTAAAAAATGCAGCTACTATTCCACTCATTTATGCTGCTTGATCTCATAAATTCATACATGCAAAGAAAGAGTTTATACAGATCCACACACAAAAAAGAGACTTATACAAAGACCTTCAACCTTATACAAGATAAGTCTTAGAATAAAGTATTGACCTTGATCAACTTAATCAGACACATCAATGCTGCTTAATCGCACAAAATACATACAGTATATGACAAAACAAGAATCTCATACATCATAATTCCATTGATTGAACAAGACTCTTATTTGCAGTTTTTCTTAATACCGCCCTCTCCCCCATATCTCACATCTTATATTGCCACAAAAAAAAGGGGGGGGGGGGAGATATTACCTGTAATCAAGAAAGATATAACATGAAGAAAACAATCCTTACCCAGAATTTGGCTCCTTGCTTTTCTGAAACATCTGCAGGAGCTTCTTGCGTTTGCAGTATAGAATGACACCAAGAGCGATGAGGGGGAGGACCAAGAGGAAGAAGATGAGGATACCTGCCAATACACCATTGGACACGCCTACAGAGTGGGAGACAGAAAACAGTATCAATGTCATTAAAAAACTGTCCTCAAAATATGAACAGGAGAAACACTCATAAGTACATCAAAACATTCTTAAAAGCTTCCAGAATTTTCTGAGTGGACAGAGTTGATTTGTAGGAACATAAATTTTCATATTGAAAACTTAAATGAAAGCAATTTGATGTACCAAATTATGGTACCAAATTCTGTACTGCATGTTGTTTTGCAAATAGGAATTACAGCTCTAATTCAAGAAATATTCATAATAATAGCTTTACAACAAGTTCAATTTGTTTAATCTGACATCAATTAGTGTCATTTTTTAGATGGTCAATTAATAAAACAAATTATAGGTGTTATAGAAAAATCTAGTGACACAAGAAATTAAATTTCAGTTATCAAATCAGACAATGATAAAATGCATTTAGATTTTATATGTGACAGTTAAAAACTGAATCTGGAACAAAAGGAATGATGTCATGAAGTTATTCCATACCCTTAATGAGTCAAAACAAAACAAAAAAGGTAAAGAAATAAGTCTACAAATTCTAATTTTGATATGAACATTTTACTAGTGTGGGGACATTTCTTATATTAACACGACATTATTTGAGATGTTGGAAAACAATCCAATGACAGATATGGGATATTGAAAAACATCCATTTGATTTAACAAATGAAGTATTAAAGTTATTGCCATAAAACAGAAAAAAAAATAATCAGGTTTGAAGAAACTGACACTGAAAACATTCAAAGACAATGAGTATTCAACAATTTTTACACTTTTCTGACAAATAAGGTAAAAACCACACACATACATATTTGTGCAATCTTTAAACTAGCATAATTCTTAGAGTTAGTGGTCTTTGGATTTTGGATTTACAAGGATTCACTAAAATATGTTAACATTAAATATTTCTTTGTAGTTTGCTTTACTGGCTAAGGAATCACCAAAACATATCAGGCCACGTAAGACACTATGCAAATATTGCTCTTAATAACATTAGTCACGGAATAGCTTCTGAAAGCTGAAGTCATGCTTGCTTCAGTGCTAAATGCTTGTCCTTTCTTGAAAACCAGTAACTCACCATCATGAACTAAACATACATGGATCAATAAAAACTTTAGAAGTGCATACTTGTGCATAAGCTAGCCTATTCAGATGGTAACTTGTCTTTTTCCATACAAATTAAGGCTTCTGAGAAAAAAGACGAGATAGCCCGTAATATAAAAATTATGGCAATTTATTCAAACATCATTGTTTAGCATAATTATTATAAGGTGCGCATATCAAAACATTTTGCATCTTGGCAACAAGCAGAGCAGAAATTTGCAGAGCTCAAAGACAAACCAAATACAGTAATATATAGTACACAGCAGTATGCTCCTAAGCTGGAATACACAGCAATGAAGGTCTCACACCTATAAATCACACGGATTTACCCTTGCCTCTTCGGTGCACAACACCATATCAAACATACTAAAACAGATTAGAAAGAAGATTCATTATAGATAAGCCCTATGAGTTTTAAGCAAACTTTTTAGCTGCGCTTGATGAGGGAAAACTTCTTCACCAAGAGCATACAATATGAGTGTTAAAAAATTCTCGCCCAAACATTCTGAGGGATTATTTTTTTAATTAGCGTAGAAACACCAAAATGCTGACAATTTCTGAGTGAGACGGCATGTAGTCTAACTCAAAGGACCCAGTGCAGGAGTTTGAGCAGAAAAAAAAAAAAAAAAAAATTTGCAAATTCATTGCCTAAATTGATACAAGTTGCTTTATTTGGCGACCAAATAGGAAAGGCCTTTTGGGTATGTTTGTGTATTTACAGATGTGAGACCTTTCTCCAGCACAGTGGTCACTAGAGGGCGCTAACACCAACAGAGGGTCAAGCCCAGTGCTCATCAAGTTTGGCTTAGGACATATACATGTACCTGTGTGGAACAAACAATTGTCCCTGATAACAGCTACATTTGATGCATTTAATTTTCCAATCTTACAAGACATAGAGAATGACGTAAAAAGCTCTAAATGATTTCATTATGTCGTAGTGTCCTTCATTCATTCCCAAAGGAAGTAAAATATAGTGTGACAAGGAAAACAAAGCAGCACATATTAATCGCTTAATTGGCTGAACCCCAAGTATTGAGGCCGCTGCATAAGATTATATCAGCAGATGCCGATTAGACAGTCTGATTCAAAATGCCTTGAAAAATTAGTGGTGAAAGCTGAGCCCTCTACCATGTAGAAGATGTCATTTTATTATCTGTCAACAAGCTCGCAAAGAGACTCATGAGACATCAGAAGGCATACATATTACATGGATGCAATATACAAAACATCATAATGCTAATGTTTACATAGAGACATTAAACACTTGATCACTATCACTCCTACAATATCTTTATGCAGGTAAGACAAATATAACTCTTGATACAAACAGTGAGATTTTCACACTGACTGATACATAAGTAAAACTTTATATTATACAAAAGAAACAAATTCATGGGAACAAAAATATGTTCATATATTTCAATGATGCATACGTTCAACTCACACAGTTGGTTCCACAACATCCTAAAATTTCTTTTGCCTGATGCACTGGAAATAAGTTATTCTGATTCAAGTATAAAGAAGGGTTTGCATTTAATATTTCCATTTTATTTCATGAAGGGGAGGGAAGGGGAGGCAGGGTCAGAGGTCTTACATGGATACACACAACATTTTTGTTCTGTTTTAACATTAATGATAAACATGACAAACAAAAAAAAGAAACTAGAAATGTCGCTAAGGCGACTGCTATGCCTCCGCCATAATGCATGATTCTCCTAATTGGTAGGTCTATAGTATATGTGGACAATGCATAATTACATTTTCACAATATTGGCAAAATATTGAAATTACATGTTTGTCACAAATGTGTTGAATGTTCACCTTCCTTTACCTAGGTTTAATTAGATGAATAGGAGAGCATGTATTTGGGGATTCAAGGACTTTCACTTGACTTTGACCCATTCATAAGTGTATGAATACTGTAATTTCAAGGTATGGAGAAAAAGTGTAATTTCTGTATTGAAAAGTACACTGTTACCATTTTCTTTTGGCCTTTGACCCTAAAATTCATAGGATAATCACTGTCAGGCAGAACATGCATAAATATGTAGTAAGTTTCAAGATAACTTGAGCAACTTCTAAGATATGGAGGAAAAAGTTAGTTCAGCACTTTCCCTTGATCTTTGACCTTTTGACCTTTGAGGCAAACCCCCGCCCCCCCCCCAAAAAAAAAAAGAGAAAAAGAAAATTTCCAGATAATCTAGGTTATACATGCATACACCAAGTGTAAAAAAAAAAATTGCTGGCATTACATAAATACATGTATGAGGGAAATAGTAAAAATTTGAAGTGTTGCACTTGACCTTTGACCCCTGACCTTTGACCCTATGAACCCTAGATTCTCTAGATAATAACTGCCAGTCAGTACGTGTATATATACTATGTTCCATGAAGATACCTTGAACAATTTCCAAGGTACGGAGAAAAAAGCGAAGTCTTAATATTTTAACTTAACCTTTTGACCTTTGACTTTTGACCTCATGACCCAAAACTTTCACCAGAGAATCTTAATTGGGTAATACATGTTTACACTAAGTTTCAAGAAAATATCTTCAGGCATTGCATAGATATGGAGGAAATAGTGAAATTTTACGTATTTGACCTTGACCTTTTGACCTTTGACCTTGACCATGTGCACCCAAAAGTTGATAGGCACAACTTCACCCCCTAATACACATACATGCCAAGTTTCATTAGGATACCTTTAAAGGTTTTGATAGTTACCCTGTCCACAAAATTTATTACAGACGGACGGAAGGACGGACGGACGGACGGACGGACGGACGGACGGAAGGACGGACGGACGGACGGACAACCCGAAAACATAATGCCTCCGGCACCACTTCGTGGCGGAGGCATAAAAAGAAAATTTTTGTAAGGAAGTAGGGTCAATGGTGAAGAAAAAAAATGACAACATATCTGAAATGAGTCGAATGAAATTAGAGAGCAATGCAATTCTGCATCATAAAACTAGTTTTATCAGACATGGATGAATTCTAAAACCAGTGGATGTGGGGTCAATTTTTCTTTTTCCGTAATTGCTCTAGCGAAGGAAAAAAAAAAGTAATATCAGGTGAAAGCAAACATTGGCTGCGCAATAAAGTAAAACCAAAATGACTGGCAAAAAATTAGCAGACAAAAAAAAAAAATTAAAAGAAATAAGAAAAGCACAGCTGGCAAATGTCAGTGTCACAGTATCATTGTCAGAAATGAGGAAAAATGATTTAGGTAAAATGTCTGCACACCCAGAAATGCAGCATGGTTGATGATGACGGTGCAATGACCGAACTCAGGAAAAAGATTTCACTTAACCCGTTGAGGACTAGTCCCGAGTGTACTCGGGCAGGTGTCTATGGGAAATGCGTGTTGTAGCAAAAATCAGTCCGTCCTCAACGGGTTAAAGATGGACATCAATGACAGATAAAGAAAAAATGTAAGCTGCATGCATCGAGGTTCGGCAAGAAACAAAAGGAAAAAAGATAGAGAAACTCTCTCTTTTGCTTGTGGCATGTAAGTCTCACCACTCGGCAACCCTCCAGGTTGATTCTCTGTTTTATTATGGCTTTCTTCAGTTGGGACTTCAGGCAAGCAAGAAGAAATGTAATACAAGGGAGGAATAAAAGATATCAGGGATATTTCAATATGACCACAGTTTAACACTCCTACTCAGTACCACAGAAGCATCCTTGCATCAAAGAATGCTAGAATCTGGGCTAATCAGGGAAGTAACTGAAGTAAGAGACTACTACTCTCAAAGTTTAATTCATCATAGGTGATCCTTTTCAATACACATGACTTTCTTCCTTTCCACTACTACTGCTTTGTGATTCAAATGGATGATTGTTTAGGTTTATAGAACAGGAGTCATGACAGTACTTTACTAAAAAGGAGATGTTTGAGTGGTTGTTTTTGTTTTCTTTTGTAGCTTTTTTTTAGATTCATTAATGCTCACCATGCTCTTGCAAATTCATCCATGGAAATAGATCACTCCACTTCCTTATTTTAGATATATGAGATTAAGATCAAGATCACATCTCAATTACGACAAAATTAGTTTATGGAGATAAAGTTGTCTGTCTTCATCAATTAAAGGGGGTTCCATGACACTTGCTCCTGTGACAATTGCTCCCATTAAATATCTGCGCACAAAGCCAAACACAAATTCTACCAACAAACATAACCGTAACCATAACCCAAATCCTAATCTTCACATCAGACCAAGCCTAAAACCCTATCACAACCCTAACCCTAACCCTAAGTCCTTGGAGAAAATACGACTGAAGCAGCTGTCGCAGGAGAAAATGTCGCATCACAATTAAAGGGATGGTATAGTTTTGGCTGAGATGGGGATTCAGATTTTAACCTTTTGTAACCATTTCTATGAAATATCAAAGAGCATACAATTCTAAGAGGAATTAAAAGTTTATTTGATAAAAATCAGTTTTCAAATGCTTGAGATATCCACAAACAAAGAGGTCATAACAAAAGGTTGGTCCCACCTTTTATCAGGACCACTCTGTTTTACTTTTTTATGATGAATCTCAACAAAAACTATACCATATCTTTGATATGATATTTCCATTATTCTGCGTTATCGGTAAAGAAAAGGGGTCATATCAATGACACAGTGTTAAAGATGATGCCAAGGATCACACAATTGATCATTCTCCATACAAAGTAGATATAAAGAATGAGCTAGAATGGGTCAAACATTGAGTCATTTTCTTACAATCAACAATTACCAAATATAGCTACAAACAATAGCTCTTTACATTCATTTTTATAGTGACATATATTCAGTTATTAAGTGAAAATGTAATGATTGTTAAGTATGAAAAAAGTAGGTTTGCACTGAGCTAAAATGGAACATGGAACAGTGAAATGATACCATACTTATGATGATAGTTAAAAACAGTAAATTTACCAGGTTTCCATAAAAATATATTTTGTTTTTGGCTTTTTTGGCAAGGGGAATATGAATTGGATTTGAATGTTAGCCACTAAATCACATGAAGTATGAATATGAATTCAGTATTTACACTGACAGACAGTGTTGAAGAACTGTGACTCTTAAAGTTCACATGTGAAATTAGTATATTTTAGAAAGTTTAACTATAGCTGAAGAATAAGTCTGTTTTTGAAATAATTATCTGTAAAACACGATTTTTTTGCGGCATGAAATTTTCGCGAGTTGCCTCTAACATTCAATGCTTATAGTGTAGACAAGAACTTCCACATGCATTTTAATTTCACGAATCTTGGCTCTCATGAAATTTGTGAAATTAAAATCATGCGAATATTCCTCGTTTTACAGTATCTGTGCTTCTGACTACGCGCACTTTGAATAATGTTGGCACTATTTTAAATTATACGTGTTGTTTGAAGGTTTGAATTTTGCATTTCACAAGCTTGAGATCAAATAGATTCAAGGATGTTTCTGTCTTGAATAGTGACATGTATACTGAGGGTGGTGAGAAATCTGGAGGTCTCTCAGTCAAGATAGTGCACTCGAAACATTTGAGACATTTGTTTAAAGGACAAGTTTGCCTTCATAGACATGTGGATTGAGTAAATGCATCAATATTAGTAGAGCACATCAGTGAGATTTGAGGAAAATCCGACTATCTTTTCAAAAGTTATGAATTTTTAAAGTTTCTGCTCAGTCACTGTTGGACAAGAACACTACTACAGCTTGTGATGTCCCATGTAGAACGATACAAAAAATACAAAAAAAAAGCAACATATTTTCAATCTTCTTGCATAATAAAAGAACACTTGACTTGTCTCATTCATAAGGAAGGGGGAATAATATCACCCGTAACATACATCAGTAATGAGTCGAGGAAATGTGCATTTTTTTCAAAAAATAAAATTTTGTGAAATTCTCTTTGAATTTTCCTTATATTGTTCTAGCATGTGACATCATACACTGTAGTAGTCTTCTCATCCAGCAGTGGCTGCGCAGATACTTCAAAAATTCATAACTTTTTAATGGACTGTCCAATTTTCCTTAAACTTTCACTGATGAGCTCTATTAATATTGCTGCATTCACTCAATTCATATGTATATGAAGGTGGACTTGTCCTTTAAACATAAAATACAAGATTCCCATGCAACTTCTTTATTCTCTACTTTAAAGAAGGTGAGCAAAATGGTGCGATGTCATGCTATCATGCAACAGAAACACAAGAAGACTGGATAAGATAGCATAACATTTATCAAAACAAACCAGGCTTAGAAAATCAAATTGAAACATATCTTCTAGAAAGCACTAAAGTGAGATGAATTCAATTGTGGGTGAGCTTGGCTTGCTGTATACAGACACACACTGGCTCACAATCACAGTCCATGCTACTTTCGATATTGATGCACTATGGGCCAAAATCAATTAATTTTCTATCAAACTGACTGAGGGCTTTCATTTTCTTCTTTCTTTTTAAGGGAGGGGTGGGGAGATAAGGGGGGAGGGGGGCATGATCATGATGAGTAGAAGGGGATGTTGAGAGGGAATGCACCCACGATCAGATACTGAGTATCAATGAAATGTAAGGTTAAGGCACCGTGTGAGACTTGAGACGATGAAGAAACATCATCCTCATTGCCTTGCTGTCTTAGCCTGGGGTAGGGAAAGCCTGGGGAGTGGACAGACTACGGGTGGGCAAAATCTGGGGGTGGGGAAAACCTATGAGATGGTCAGACTGGGGGAGGAGAAGCCTGGGATATGGAGATAATAGGGTTGGGAAAGCCTGGGACATGGAAAGACAGAATGGGGGTGGGGAAAGCATGGGGATGGAAAGAATGAGGATGGGAATAGCCTGGAAGATGGAGATACTGGGGGTGGGGTAAGTATGGGGGATAGATAGACTGGGGTGGGGATAGCCTGAGAGTGAAAGACTGGGAGTGGGGAAAATCTGGGGTTGGAAAAGCCTGAGAGATAAAAAGACTAAAGGGGGGGGGGGACCTATGAGATGGACAGACTGGGGGAGGGGAAAGCCCGGGAGATGGGAGATACTGGGGTGAGCATGGGGGATAGAAAGACTGAGGTGGGGATAGCCTTGGAAGTGGACAAACTACGGTTGGGGAAAATCTAGGGGTGGGGATAGCCCGAGAGATGGAGATACTGGGGGTGGGGGAAAGCCTGGGGATGGAAAGACTAGGGGTGGAGATAGGCTGGGGATGGAATGACTGTGGGGTGGATAGCCTGGCAGACGGAGACATTGGGGGTGGGGTAAGCATAGGAGATAGAAAGACTGGGGGCGGGGAAAGCCTGAGAGATAGAAAGACTGAATGGCGGGGGGGTGGGGGGGACCTATGAGATGGAAAGACTGGGGGTGGGGAAAGCCTGGGACATTGAAAGACTGAACTGGGGTGGGGGAAAGCCTGGGCTATGGAAAGACTTGGGTGGGGATAGGCTGGGAGATGATCAGTCGGGGGGTGGGGAAAGTCAATTTCAATTAAGGTAGATGTGTGGTCTTCGTATTCTTTCTTCATTAATATGAAATGAAACCGATTCCAGTGCCAACTCCTTCATGTTACCAGGATGGGAGATGGAATGGGGTTGGGTGAGAGGATGTTACCACCGATGGAGAGGAGTTACTCATTATTAATTTTGTTGTTGTTGTTGTTGTTTCAGGGGATGATTGCTCTTGATGCCATGCACCCTTACTCACCCATAGATACAGGAGCGGTACTGACATGGTGGGATACCCCACGAGTGGTTACAGTTGTGATAGGGACTGTACCAAGTGACCAGCAAGGGTCAGGGGTCAAAGGTTAGAGCCATGGGTCAAAGAGGAAGGGTACAGGATGGGTCAGAACACACAATGTGGCATCACAGGTGTACATGAATGCTGGAATAATCAGCTGACATAGGAATATACATCCTACTCACACTATCTCAACACCTAAATCTTTTGATGAATATATATATATATATTTTTTTTTTTCATTTCAATTTGTTTTGCAAAATCTAAGGGAAATGATCAATGATGGGCACATGTATATTGTATACACATACTGTAATTGAGTCAGCATGGTAAGGAAAACATAATTGAAAAGGACAATTTATTTAATCAAATTTATCCTCCTATATTTTGCATTTACACCAAAAAAAAAAATCAAGTAACTTAAAAATGTTGAACATAGATGTATTCGTCACTATATTTACAGGATTTGATGCAGTAAGACAGACAATGATTTTTTGAAAAACACAGACACAAAACAAAGAAACAAATGTGATGAAATGAGCATTGGTGCACATGGTTCAACAAGGACCCTACATACAAAAACCAAACACTGGCGTCACACACAACAAATGAAGGGATTCACAAAAACCCTCTTTTGACTTTGATAAAACAGTATGAGGCACAGGCAGATAAGAAGATCTATGCAACAAACACAAAACTGTATTCAACCATTTGGCTTAGTACTTTCTGCTTAAAAAAATAATCAGGATTTGATTTAATAATTGCCTCCTATCAAGACCGCACGCACATATGTATGTGTATATATATATATATTTTTTTTTTATTTTATTTTTTTTTTTTCTACACAGAGAGATTTAAACTGCACAACCTATGCACTGAATACAACAGCAACGAAAATAATTGATGGACATATATGACTTGGGAAGAGAGTTGAGGTTTCATTCTTACCAGATGGATCAGGGGGAGAGGCGGGGCCTGAGTCAATACTTCCCCCGTATCCAACGGTGTCACAGAGAGGCGGGGCCCAGCCCTGGTCACAGTGACAATGATTCTTGCTATTACAAACCTACAAGGAGATGAAATATTAGCATTACTTCATAAGCAATATATCAATGCAGGTGCGTGAATCACATCAGATTATCAACAGCTAATATATCCAGTTCTTGGAAATCATCTAAAATATTTCAATTACAGTCAATGCTGACACTCAATTCTTAGCAGCAACTGGGACTGCAGAGGGAGTCAACAACAAAAATGTTTCAAGACTTTATTTGTGTAGGATTGCTGCATATCAAAACAATGCATTTCTTTATTCTTACTCTCAAGGGAGCAATAGGAACAAGCTAAAAAGAAACAGTTACTGTACGAGCTGTAATTTTCGCGTACAGATATTTTCGCGAATTGCTACTAGGAGGACATTTTCACGTGTTGTTAATTTCGCGGTTACGAGGTCTAACTGTACTTATCTATTCGCATGTTGTTATTTTCGCGTGTTGTTATTTTCGCGGTTCAAAGGCGATTCGCAAATAAAACCACCGCAAAAATTTCAGCTCGTACAGTACCCCCTGGTATAGTGGTAGTGGAGATGAACTAGGAGGTCAGTTACCCCTTGACAGTGGTAGTGGTAGGAACAAAAATTAATACATTTAATCATGTGGCTGTGGTTAATGTTAGAACAAGGTCTGGACACACTGCAGCACCCTGTGCTCGCAGGAAAGGGGGATGAAAGGTTGAGAGTAAAACTCAACCCTCTCTTTAGCAGTGATGTGATAGAGACATGGCCCAAGCACATTCACCTATGGTATAGATTTAGATTATGTAAACTTACCCCATGATTGTGGCAGTTGTACGGGCATGATCTCACACCAGCGGCACTCATGTTCTGGCACTTAAAGTCTACACAGATCTGCAGAGAAGATAAAGTTTCAAATCTACATTGTTTAGATATATCCACACAGGATTCTATCAGTTTGATACACAATATTCTTAGAGGCTGATGTATGAAGGGCAAGTTATCTATCTAAACATATTAAACATTGGATTCAAAAGTTCTCTTCTGCTACAAGACTGTTCACAAAATATCCTGAGCATATGATGACATAAATGGTATCCTGGGGTACCAAATAAAAATCAGCCATTTTGTTGAATTATTTATCTTTTTAAAAGGTTGTACCCTGGGTTGCCCAAAAGTGGAAATTATTTTGGTGCTGGAGCTGGAGTTTGGCTCTCACAAAATTAAAATGAATGCAAACATTCCTCATTTTACATTAGTTGGGTAAACTGAGCGATTTATTCCCTTCACCTTTCCCTCTGCACAGAGCGTTCCCTCGGCAACGTAGCCCGGGTCTGGGACATCTTCCCCGAAGTCAAATGACGCTGACTTGCAGTCGTGCCGCCGGCCCCAGGCATCCGTGGCCTCCCCAGTGGCAATCCTGGCGATGCCGCTCAGCACTGGTCTGGACGGGACATATTCACACATCAAACGTCCACACTTCACATTCCTGGAAAATCAGAGAGGATGTAAAACAGATGAATGAATGATGAACAAACAGTTTTAATGAAAGTGTAAGTTATGCCCACACGAAAACTAATGCTGATGATATTGATATAGATGTTTTGCTAATATATTGGCAGTATTACCACTTATCATAACATTTTCAAACATAATGATGATGATGATTATGATAATATTACTGACAATAATAATAATGTTAATAACACTAGTAAAGAATCTATATAAGAACAGCAATACTAATAACAGCAAAAGTAATAGTAATGATACTATGAAGAAGATGAAGACAATGAAGAAGAAGAAGAATTTAAATATAGAATCATATCAATCTGTCTTGTGAGTGACCCATACTTCAAAGAGCATGACTGCCCCCCCCCCCAAAAAAAAAAAAAAACTGTCAGAGAAAGAATTGAATTGCTGCTTTGTATGGTTAATAGGGGTAATCTCTGAAACTGATGTATAATTTTGCACTTACTGTGGTAGGCATGCCTTGTAGCATGGGCCATTGGGATCCTGCTTCCTGTAACATAGAAAGCACACAAACCAGTACTTACAAGATTTCTGCACACACAGCAGCTTGTGGATAATTTGCACCATGACTTCTCAACTCTTCACTTTACAATGTACAAGTAGGCATTCATTCTTTGATATGCTAGCATGAATTACTGCAAAAAATACAAACTTCCACTTTCTACTGCAAACAAGACTCGTCTGTTGAGAATGAGAAGGGCGTTAAGTGGTCGTGAACACTATGGGTTTAGTGGCAACTTAACGCCCTTATTATTCTCAACCGACGAAGTGGTGACACAACCTTGCACTGTAACACAATACAAAGAACGATCAAACACAAGCTTCTGAAACAAATCAACTGCAGTGATCTGAACTAAGAATCAGAGTTTAACAGTGTAAAGCAATATACTGGTATTTTCTTTCTGTGTTCCGGTGCACATCTCCTTTGTAGACCTTACTCATTTTAATTACTCAAATCATTGTGACAAATATTGTGACAAAAGCCATTCAAACTGGTCAGTACCCAGTCACTGAAAACAAAGACACTTCCACATTGCCAATCTATATCTATACCTACACCCAACTATCACAAACTGATTATCAGTAGGTATAAGTCAATCACAGTTTGATTGTTACCAGGGATTGTAAAATAATACAGGGGGTAGTACAACCATACACTTTATTCAAAGTGACTGAAGCCCCCATCTACCGTGGCAGAGACACTAACTCTCCCACACTCACAATTGAGTTCGGATTTCTCACACTCTACTAGTTGTGTCTCCCACTTAAGAGATACTTTCTCCCACTTTAGATTTCACTTTCTCCTGCCATACTTTAGTTTTGTAGCAAAACTTGACTCCATTCAACTTTAGTTTTGTCACATACATATGGTCAAACACATGGCTGAGATAGCACAGGGGCATCTTCAATCCTAGAGCTGGACCCCAACTGCAAAGAACATCATGTTTTTCGCTGCTGATAGCACACAACACTGTGTGCATGCTCAGGCGATCAGTGTAGCCACCTTACTAGGGGTCCAGATGGAGAAACCTCCATGACATGTCTGGGGCTGGAGTTGAGCTACCCTGTATGAGAGATTACAGCTCGTAGCTTGTACGCAATGAAGCTAAATCTGATGTCACCAATGACTTCATATTTGACTGAAACAACTCCATCTGTCGCCATGCTATTCCTATGTACACCACATAGAGATCTATTAAAGCAAGACAGCTAACACCTGACCCATGCTTTCCTTCGATTTCCCAACAACCACCATACAACAATTTGTCACCTTTCTACTTCATAGGGTTCCACATGTACTGTTCTCACTGTTTATATCTATCGAAGGAAAAAACAAAACAAAAACCTCCCCCATCCCAAAACAACAACAAAAGCACAAACACACATGCACACACACACACAAAAAAAAAAACAACAACAACAAAAAAAAACCTCTGCTGCCATCTAGAGACACTCACGGTATAGGACATGGGTCCTCATCAGTTTCACCACAGCTGCCAAAATGGCTGCCCTGTCTGTTGAGGTCAAAGCATTCATCGACTCCAACTCGTACACCTGATAGAGAGAGCAATGCAATATTTTTACTGGTATTTACTACATCTCATTGAGGTTTAGTCCTACCAATGAGTTCATTTATATTTACTTTTCAAGGAGTTTCTGACATTGCACAGATAGGTGTTTTATGATGAATGTATCAAAATCCTGTTTAATTTTTTCCCCATATACTCCACACAGAGCTGTTTGAATCACCAATCCAATGTGAATACAATCCAAGAGCCTACCTGAAATCCAGTTTGTGTGCATCAGTTTAAGCCTCATTAAAAAAAAAAAACGAAACAAAAATAGATTTGTCAGTAAACTAGTCTATGTAGCATTGTGTACAAGAGAAAGAGTGTTGTAATGAAGTTTTCTATTAAAGTCTTATTGACATGATGTCATGCAACGTTCATCATGCATCAAACTCACTGGCTTGGTGAATACATGGCAGACTTAATGAAATATACTAAGAAATATTACAGTTGTATAAAAGAAAAAAAGGATCCCTGGTCTCACTTGTTCTTTTGCCCCATACATCCTCACACTGGCGTTGGTAACTCAGACACTTTCCATTGTAGCAGCGAGCATAAGCATCTCCTAAACACTTCTCTCCGTTCTGCAAATAGACGTTACCTGGGCACTGCAAAGTCGTTCACACACAAAAACAAAACGAAATTTCACTTCAAGGCAAATAGGCACTTCCATAAACAGGTAGTAGGTACAGTATATCTCTTAATAGTCACAAGAATTTTCATGGTCCTCGTACAAAGCACTCTTTTGACTGCAAGACATGAATATCTCAACATACTACCACTTATCTATCAATCAATATCTACTTGATTGAGAAGGGATTCTTTTTTTTTCTTTAAAAAAAAACTTTAACAGAAGATTTTATCAATCTATGCACATATAAATATGTCACAGATCTTTCCATGAGTGTGTACTTCACTACACATGGCAAAAGCTTGAATATATGTAACTTATTATTCAAAAGGTCACCTCACACATAAAAAAAATGGTAGGTTTATGGAAATAACTACAACATGATACTTCTGCTGGGGTTTTTATTAAAAGAAAACAAATATACGGTCCCGTGTCCTTACTCTGCAGAAATAAAAGGTATTGAAGGAGGGTGTGTATCATTATCTCATTATGTCTTTGGAAAATTTGCTGCAGAGATTATCATCTTGACATCATTAAATTGGCAACTCTGAATTTCACCGCATATTTCATATCGGGGAAAGATTTGATGGAGCTCGCTGAAGTCATTGAATCTGCACAAACTCATAAACACATTAAAACCTTAGTCTTCAAAAATTTGTTGCCAATTTAAGAATCATTTAAAGATTGAGAAATTAAGATGCTATGAATATTCTTCAAACAAAACAAGCAATCACATACGAATAATAAAGGGCTTGAATGAAAATGCATTTTTTTACTCTACCAAAATGAAAGACTAATAGTGACATCAGCAGTAATTAAAACTATAGTCACAAGATACAACAACAAACCATACATATAAGGTTACCTGGGACCTGATGTATTAGATAATCCAATGAAATAAATATTAGTTCAACAAGAAATTGCTACAAAAGATTGTGTGTTAGTGTCTAGCTGAGTCTTCTTCTTCTTCCTTTCCAGTACAGTTCACCTATGAGGTGTATCAAATACTTTTGAGTGATGTGCGGTGTGCTTTGCAATTGCTCCAAAAAAACTAACTACATGCAAGCAAAAATGGTCATACATCCTTCTAACAGAGCTGAATCTTTTGCACCTCCTCTTTAAATTGGTTTGTGGAGGTGCAAATGGACAAACTGGGCAGTGAGTTCCACAGTCATATGGAATCAGGGAAGTATGATGTCTGGAAAGCCTGTGTTCGGGCAAAAGGAATGGAACTTGTGCCCATGTCCTCTGAGTGAGCCTCTGGTGACTGGCATTAAGGTAGTTGCCCATGGGTATACCTACCATGGAGTAGATGATATGGTGGATCATAATAACATTTACAAGTATAACAGTAGGAAGACCATATCTCTTTTTTTCTCACCTCTGCTGACATCCCAGTGCAGTATTCTGGCAAGTCACACTCATTGAAAGTATCACGGCACAGGGCACCTCTAGACTTCATTTGGCAGTTTTCATCACAGCACTGACCAGCAGCACAGGTTGCGTTGGTATGGAAACGGCACGTCTCAGCAATGCAGCACTTTGTGTCACATTCCTGGTGGAGTGCACATTGCAATGATAAACTGTTTTTGCAATCACAGCATAATGCAGAAAACTTGCATCAGTTTGGGAGATCATACAATAGGAGATTCAGGCTTCTACCAACTTAAAACTTCTACCAATAATGAAGAAACAAGAAGGCAATGCTAGAGACAAATGGTGCAATCACTTGGTTTGAAGAAGTCCGTTGGAGTGGATAAAAGCTAGCCAGAAAATCATCAAAGGTTGATAGAAGCCTGAATCTCCTATTGTAATCACAGCATTTTCTTCCCAAACATCATATAAATACATGTATTATCACCTCGTTTATGTAGGATAATCACTAAATGAAAATCAGGCCACAAAATAAAATATATCAAACTCTACTGTAAAGAGTCCAAATTGAAGATCCATCACATCTTTGCACAAGAACTCCTGTGCGCCAACAGTTCAATGCTTTGTTGCAAACTCTGAAGCAGCTTTGCAGTGACAGGTGACACACGGTGACACACTTATGGGTTTTAGAGGGCAGTATTTTGGTCTCAAGGATAGAAATGATGTAACAAACTCCTTCAGGGGCAGATCTAGACTACAACCATTCAAAATATTCATCTAATCCTCTGTTTATTGGAACCTGATGGAACTTGGCAGATTCTTTATGAACACCTCAAGCTCAAAGATAAATAACTAATTGTTCATCACACCGATAGCCTGTTTGTTTGTTTGTTTGTTTGTTTGTTTGTTTGTTTGTTGTTGTTGTTCTGGGGATGGTGTGGGTAGGGTTGGGTTCCTACCTCAGGGGTACCACAGTCACACTCTTCCCCTTCCTCAAGGAAGTGGTTGCCACAGACCGGTCCTCCAAAAAAGCTCTTTGGGTGGTCAAGGAGACACACTCCGTACCCCTTCATCAACACGTCTTCCAGGGTATCCCTGGTGCAGCTAGAGAACATAGTGGACGGAGGCTCACTGGAGGGTAGAAGAAAGATTGACCATGGGATAACAAAATTAGATGACATCTTAAAATCTATTCCATGCAAATCACAATCTCCCACCCCCTCCATTTCTCTCAATACCTTGCAAAACAGACTTCACAAGAAGAAAATTTGCAACGACCTCAACTTGCAAAGTAGCAGCTGCTTAGTTGAAAGTTACAGCAGCCATTAATCACGAATAGCGCAATAAGATGATATTCACTTCCTGTTCACATAACCAGAAATGTATTTTTGAAAAATTACAGGTGGATATGTTGTAAAAATAGATTTCCTGTAATAGTAGCTTACAATGGTAACAAAATTTATCACATAAATACCTCTCAGGTTCTCTAAATGTTATCATGTAATTTGGAATCATATATTATTACTGTTAACTTGATATGACAAAATCTTTGGCAGCTTCATTTGAAGATATTTTGAACCATGCTTCTTTTGAAATGAATTCATCTCTAATGCTTCACAAAACAATCGAAACACAGGAGGAATAAAGCAGTAACAATACTTGCATTGTTTGAATAAAAGAGAGTCACACACATTTTTAGCATCTTATGAAAGAGCTATGTCCCTAAGTTTCTGCTCATGTAAACTTTTATCACTCAGCAAAAAAAACAAAAACAAAACAATAACTGAAGGCTATTTTCTCAAGTGCTGTCAAAAGATATGATGCACAAAACAGCTACAACTAAACAAAACAAAACAGGTAAAAGCACACGATGATCAAGCAGGCCATAGAAACTCTCTTCGTTGTCACGGTAACTCACGCTAGACTTTCATCCATGATGCAAGATGTATCGGGACAGGTGCAGGCCGGAGTGTTGTGGAAGAAGCCTAGATTGTGGCCAATTTCATGGGTGATAATGACTGCTTGACGTGCTAAAGGAAGCTCAAGGTCCTACAAGGAAGATAAAATACCATTAAAGTAGTGATAATGGTATAAAATAAATGCTACTTCATCTACAGTAAGTAATGCTTACAATCTGTAAAGACTAGAAATACAGTATTCATCGCATAATCGGGCATCTGATAATCGGGAACCTCGCTTAAATGACATACGCTTCCCAGAAACATTTCCAATGCATGTTATTTTCACTGGATAATCGGGCGGGGACCTCTGATAAACGGGACAATTTTTCTTCAAGCGATCTTTGATTTTGTTGATATTTTACACAAAAAATCTACCAAAATATCACAACAATATTTCAAAGATTCCCTATCAGTTGTAGTTTACATCGAACTTACAAAGCAAGCTTCGGACTGGTGTGTTTTGACCTCCGTCCATCCAGTACACGTACATGCATAGCCACGAAAGCGCCGTGTATAAGTATCCATGCCATTGCGAAACATATGCTTTCGCGAACATTCTTCTCCCCTACATACAGTGTATAAGCAAAGCCATGTGCAGGGAGAGCTAGAGGGTCGCGCCGAGGGGTAGCGTGGTTGTGTATTCATGTACATGTACAGTACGTCAGTATGCATGTGTGTGTGTGTGCACTACATGTACATGTCGTATGCAGTTAGTCTATGGTGAGTACTCATCGTGAAATCGGGCACCTCACTTAAAGGGGCAGTGTTTGCTACTCCCAACCTTTCCCGATTATTCGATGAATACTGTATTACCGATGACAAAGAATACCTTCACCTAACAGTTCTGCACAGGTAGCCCTACACTGGTAGCCCTACACTGGTAGCCCTACACTGCGAAGAATACTAAACATTCACTACTCTGCTGTTACCATGGCAACACGTATTCCACTACTCTTGCAAAATAAGTCTTGCATAACTTTTTTTTTTTTTTTTTTTACTTGCTGAACCTTCAGTATTAACACTTGTTGGTAGAGCCTGTCTGGTTTGACTATCACATTTCTAGTGCCTTATTCAATATTACATTTTCTTTTTACATTGATGCTTGAATAACAGGTAGAGCTATGCATCAAAAATCTAGAACGCAGCTGGTTCTAATATGAGATCAATGTCCCTGCATTACACCTCTAGAGGGAAAGTTTACATCAACCAAGGTGTACCACAGACATCAAAGTCTGTATAACATTTTTACGTCCACCAAGGAAGGAGGAGGCTATTAGTGATCATCGGCATTGGTTTGTCTGTTTGCAAAATAATCAAAAAGTTGGGTACAGATTATAATGAAACTTGCACAAAAAGTTGATGTTGACACAAACGCCTCATTCAATTTTGGTAGTGATCCAGGAATTTTTATGGATTTTTGAAGGATTTTTCCTTTTTTTGGCATATAAGGTCAACGAACTTGGAGTTGAAGCTGTGCATACTGGAGGTTTACATACACGCACTAAAGCGTGTGCTCTGCTCGAACAAGGCACCGTGCAATGATGTAAACAAAAAGCTTCTATTTGGGGAAATATTGCATGCATTTAAAGGACAAGTTCACCTTCATTAACATAAGGATTGAGAGAATGTAGCAATATCTGTAGAACACATCATTGAAAGTTTGAGGGAAATCAGACAATCCGTTCAAAAGTTATGAATTTTTAAAGTTTTTGTGCAGTCACCGCTGGATGAGAAGACTACTGCAGTGTATGATGTCACATGCGTACAACAGTATAAGGAAAATATAAAGAGAATTTCACAAAATTTCATCTTTTGAAAAAAAGTACACAATCTTTTGAAAAAAAGTACACATTCTTTTGACTCGTTGCTGACATAAAGATGATGGGTAATATTATTCCCACTGCCTTTAGAAAGAGGCAAGTCAAGTGCTCTTTTATTATGCGAAAAAAGTGAAAATATGTCGATTTTTCTTTACATTTTCTTTATACTGTTGTACTCATATGACATCACGAGCCTTAGTAGTCTCCTCATCCAGCGGTTCCAACACAAAAATTTTAAAAATTCATAACTTTTGCATCAATTGTCCAATTTTCCTCAAACTTTCACTAATGTGTTTTACTGATATTTCTGCATTCTCTCAATCTTCATGTTTATGAAGGTGAACTTGTCCTTTAAGGGTGGAAATAAGTTCCTGGCCTGGCAGAGGTTTGTACTCTCCGAGTGCTTTTCTAGTTTCATTAGGAATGTGTGTGTGTGTGTGTGTGTGTGTGTGGGGGGGGGGGTCTGTCTCACATGAATATGGCTGCATAGAAATTGTCCTCAAACTATTTCAATATCATACATTGCAAATTCACTTCTGAGGCTCTTCAATGGTGGGAATAATATGATGACCTACATTTTCATTCTCTTAACCTGTTGAGGATGAGTGACGAGTATACTCAGGCAGTTGTGTATGGGAAATGCGTGTTGTAGCAAAATCAGTCAGTCTTCGACGGGTTAAATGGCAAAAATAGGTAGAGATTGCAAGTAAGTAACTGAAATGAAATCATATCAACTCACCGTGCTAACACCACAAGACTTGTCTTCTGTACACATCTTACCATGTTCAGCCATCCCTACAATAGAGTCTCTGAATGGTTGACCCCTGCAGAAGGAAACATGTCAAAATAAGACAGAAATTAAGACTACTGATGCTACTACTATAAAACTACAATAACTACAAATCAAACTACTAGGTACTACTTCTGCTATAAATACTACAACAACAACTCATTTAATACTACTGCTGCTTCTACTACTACTCCTTCTTCTTCTTCTTCTTCAAAAAAGAAGAACTACTACTAGTACTACTACTACTACCACTATTGCAACTACTACCACTACTACTATTACTACTACTACTACTACTACTACTACCACTACTACGACTACTACTACTACTACTACCACTACTACGACTACGACTACTACTACTACTACTACTACTACTGTTGTTACTACTACTACTACTTCTACTACTACTACTATTACTACTGCTACTGCTACTACTTCTACTATTGTTACTACTACTACTACTACCACTACTTCTACTACTACTACTACTACTTCTACTACTACTACTATTACTACTACTACTACTACTACTACTACTACTACTACTACTACTACCACTACTACTACTATTGTTACTACCACTACTAATATTGTTACTACCACTACTACTACTTCTACTACTACTACTACTACTAAAGCATTGACACTCACGAAATGAGCTGGGCATTATCGTTTGGAATTCTGTGTATGAGGTCTGTTCTTCGCCAGTCTTGGAACTTGACCAGGTTAGCTTGGGCATCCGATGTAATAACTATTTGTCGAGACCTCCACACTTCCACGGCAACTAGGGCTATCCGTATGTTGAGTTGCCTGTACATCTGTGATGTTTGAAATTATGTCGGATATTCAGAGTTTAATATGTACACTTACTTCAGTTTTTCTTGACAAACTGACTTTACAGAACATACACAATCATTTTACCTTTGTCCACCTGCAGTTTACATTCATATGTTTTCATTATTTCTATAATCACACAAACTCTATATGAAAAGATCGAGCTTTGCAACCTAAGGACAAATTGCCCTACATCAACTAAGGGCCACTTACATCGATGTGTGGCAATTTTTCAGTCAGTTGCAATAAAAACAACTCAACAAAAAGATTTAACATTGATGGTGAGCTGATAATTTGGGTTTTTTTTTTTCTATCATTTACTCAATTTCCTACCCATATTATCCCCTCCAATGTAAAAGAAAATTAAGCCCCTTAATTTATCAATCACAATATCTGATCCATTCATATGAAATCTTAAAGTCATCAATCAGAGAGAAGATTGATTAGTGTGTACTCATTAAACAACAAAAAAACTTTGAGTAAAAGAAATTTCGACCATATTTAGTAGTGCTTTCACAGAATTGGAACAATGTAAACTTAGTTCTTATTTCATGTAACAACAAATTCTTGGGGAACAGCTGAAAAACATGAACAGTGAGAGGCCTGATAAATTCATATGCACTGACAGAGATATGTTAGTGATTGGAAATATGTCTTATCTACCATGTCCATGGCATTTGCAAGGTCTTTACTCCTCTGCTGCACTGCGTTGATATCATTGTTTCTGAATTGTAGCTGGTGGGATAAAAACAGATGAAAACACACAACATGAACCACCACATTTACATAGACTTACATTTGGTTATATCATCTGGACAATTTCAAGTAATTTGTAGTTCAGTTGTTCTATAAGGACAAAGGGGAATGTAACATACAACCTATTTGTTTTTCAACAGTAAAGATATAATATAAGGCATGAAATGGCTGTGATCAAACAAATATGTTAGAAGTAACAAAGCAGCCAAACAATATCTGTTGTAGCTCTGATAGCGAAAATGGAATGAAAATTTAAATGCACTTCTATAGAGAAGTGCCATCATAATCCTACAACCACCTCTCAATATCTATCTCTTGTTGTTAATGATCATTTCTATGTCTTATCTCTGTGTTAGTTTTACTTTGCATAAAATCTAGAGACAAAGTCTTGTTGGCATGGGTTCTAGTCTTTTAATATACGACACTTTCAAAGACTTTTGTCCTGAACACCTACACACCTCTAAATCATCATTAACGATGACCATCTCAATATATTTTGTCTCTGTTAGGATGTCTCGACGATGGCGTGGTTTTGCTGCAAGCTCCTCCAGTTTTTCCACCGACTCTGAAGTACCATATTTCACATCGAGTACTGCAAGAAAGGAAAAGATTTAGTTTTTTTGACATTAACATTTGGTCTTGAGTCAGAACTTCACTTTGCCTTATCAACAGTGCACTATGAGAGTACATGCTACTGATGCATCTATTTCACCAAGTTTCTTAACCCGTTGAGAATGTGTCCCGAGTATACTCAAGCAGGTGTCTATGAGAAATGTGTGTTGTTGCAAAATCAGTCTGTCCTCAACGGATTAATCTCATTAAAGATGGTTTAGTGTGAAATTCAGCTTACAAATATAATCAACCTGCAGGGAAACCAGATTAACATATATTAAATGAATGGAAATTAACTTATAAGTAACAGGCTAAACACTTGGTTGTTACACTTTCCAACTGTGATAATGTCAGTGAACTCCATCATTGATCAATGAGGAAAAAAAAAGTTGAATTTTGATTTACAGTGTAAGGCTGTAAGTATTATGTCATCAAAAGCAAATTATATCTATATCACACATTCAATCAATTCAACATAGTAAGACCAAACCACTGATAGATTGAAAACATGAAACATTGTTGCTCATCATAAAAGGTTCTGAATTTTCTCAATCAAGAAAGAATAATCACAATTTGATTTTCTTCTGGCTTCTATAACAACAAAAGTTTGAAGCTCAAAAACCCATCTGAAGTTGTCTGGAAAAAGAATGAATTCTCAAACATATTGATCACCATGGAGAATTGATATATACCAACTTAATAGTTAATATGAATATGATAGAAAAATAAGAAGAAATTTTTGCCAAAACAGCTCTCTGATATATTGTGAGAATAGCTGACTCTGTCTTCTTTTTTTTACATGAATTACGAAGACTCTTTCAGCTCAAGGAGAACGGGGTAAGTCTGCATTCATGATGAGCGAAGTGTTAAAAATCAATGGCCGAATTTCCTCTTTGTGGCACAGAATATCAAATCTAACACGCCTCAGGGCCTGGGAATTAATATGAAGAAATAATATGGTGCTGTTCCAACAGCCGCCATCCTCTGTGAATGCAAGCTGACCTTCAGCCAGCATGCCTCCTTGTTGCAGTGAGCTGAGCGTGTAACTAAGTTAGTCGCTGATGACATGAATGTTTTACCACATGTCTGCACATGAGAGCTGAATGATGGCGTATGCTTGCAAGCCTCTCTATGGAGGATTCCTTCTGATTTATTCATCAGTTCCTTGCCTCATTTCAGTTATTTATAGCACAAATTCGCCCCATTTGAAAGAGCTATTGATTCTTTCAGTTTCTGTTTTCTTTATCATCAATAATTCCTTTTTCTGTCACATTACTTTATCCACTTCTATAGGATGATCTCATTTTCACCTCATCATTCCCAAATTGGCTTGTTTCCTACAATAATTCACAAGCAGCCAGAGGAAAAAGAAATCAACATAATTTGCCACAGATAGTGCTATCACATGCTAAGGTCATACCATACATTATATGAGAAAGAGCATTGTTTTATCAAATACGGTATCTTCAAACAAAATAACAAACCAGTAAATCAAACATACAAAAATCCCATTGGGCAATTTGATTGTTACAAGTACTTTGAATCAATGTTTAGTGAAATATTCAGGATTGGAAATTTTAGAAAACCTCAAGATTTTGTGATTTTATTTCCTCTCACTGTCATATTAAAAGAGCATACTGTGTGTTATATCATGTGCTTGCACATACAAACATATATGATAACTGAGCAAATAAGTTTCATACACCAATCATAATAATCATACCACTCCCACATACCTTTGAAAATGCTGAATCCTTTTATTCACATCCGATCTCTGGGAAGTTTTGTTTTAATGCTTTAAATATTTTGTTTGAATTCTATTTTCCAACTTATTTTGAACAAAATGTAAACTTTTGAGAACAAAATGTAGCATGCTTTCTCAAATGAACTCAGATGAATAAAACAATGCTAGAGGCTCTGGAGACTGATTTAAGATCTCTTTGGAACTTACAAAGTTTCTGTCCATCACTGATAACATCCTCCTCCTTGTACACCACATGATGTTGTCCTGACGACCCCTCCAGTGGTTCCACTCTTAAGGCTTCTCCATCAACATTAATCATACCTCTGAGTGTGATGACAGACAAAAGGCAAATAATCCATTGTGAGAGAGTTGGTTCTTGCATATAGTGCCAAAGTCTGATTGAAGTTTGCACAAGATTACCAGTAGTAATATACATTTCTTTCTTGGGTGGGTTCTTATTAGGGTACCAGTCTATTATCCTTTAATAGGCTGATAATTCAACTGGTCCATAAAAAGTATATTTCCTCCATATCAACGCATCAAAATCAACATCAACTATTGAAACATATCAATAACAGTATATCAAAAGACCAATGTCATCATAAAAAAATTGACAGTGCTGCCATTAACTTCAAGACCTTTGAAATTTACCGTTTCTAATCTAAATGGTACACAGTACGTTACCACAATAAATATTTGTGTTTTGTATTTCATCCCTAGTATTTCTGTGAGTTTTTCCTGTCCAAATAGAACTTTCTTAAAGATGATACAATCTACACCATATCAAGTACAACATATGAATATCTTTCATCATAATGAAAACATTTGACAAAGGCAACAATGGATATCTTGAAAGAGTTCAGATTTTTATTGTTGATATGGCTATCAGCATTAGATATGAACACCTTACATTAAGAAATGAGATATGATAATGTCATATTCCACATATCCTTGACACATATCAGACAAATGCAAACTTCTCTCAGACCTGAATGGTCACAATAACAAATTTTAAAAAGGAGACAAGTGCAAAGATACACAACAAAGGCATGCTGGAAAGTTCCATAGAACAAACATCAACATGCCCACTAGTCTCTGCACAGCACAAAAGTTATGTGTCGTGTCATACCCAGGAGGAAGCTCGGTAGATCACTCTGACCAGAACATCAGTCTAAATTTGTGATTTATGTCATGATAATTGGGCAGCTACACTTGTATGACCTCAATAGATGACGTCAATTGAAGCATGAGGACTGTCTCATGGTCAATAATCATCTCACTAATAACATTATGACTTCATATTTGATTTGATTGCAAGCAGTCTCTGAATACAGCATCAATGCACTACCATTAAGAATCAATACACTATACACCATTCGGGCAGATTGAGGGCTTGAGTCAAGACTACTCTTTAAGTCACCGACAAATGAAAGATTTGTTTTTGCAGCAAAAACAATCTCTGTCCTTCACAGCAACCAATTAAAGAGCGAGCAGCACTTATGCCTCAGCTTCCGGATTGATAAACCAGCTCACTTTTATCTCTGGTACCTCCTCCTACTATCATTACCCAGGGTCAGCTGTGAGTAATAAAGTGACTAAATTGTACCAGACGAGGCCACAGCCTCCCTCACCATTCAACCCCCTTCTCTCTCTCTCTCTCTCTCTCATCCAACGATATTGTCTTTTTGGGAGGAGATGGAAAAAAACCCATCATGAATGAATATTGATGCTGTCCAGGTAGGAAGGTGGAGTGATCATTTCTAAACATGTGACAGTAAATTCCTCTTTTTTTTATGCACTGTTGGAGAACTCAAATTGAATTTTGGTTCCATCTTATCCTACTGTCCATAACTCACCTATCCATCTAAACATTTCATGTTTGCAGTCTAGCATGAATTAAAATAACATGAAAGGTTACTTATTTTGGGCACTAATTTCGATATGTCCTGTTAGAGTTATCATAGAATTCAAGGAATGTTGAGCTATCACAAAATTCCTGACAGAATACGCTATCCTGTTAATACACTCAGAGGATATTTGGTCCAATATCTAATGATGGCTGCTACTTTAAAATGACTGGAGAGTATTCCCCTCATTAAACCCTAATCTCTATCTTGTCTGGGAATGCACTGGACATGCTGGTACTTCAAGTCAGACGACCTCCCACCATGGAAAAGCCATATGTAATACATAACTACTCGATAGCCAATGGTTGTCCAGTATGGCTACAGAGCTATGTTGACCAGCGGGATGTCTGAACATAATTTGTGACCGATGTCATCTCTCTTGACCACAGCTGCACAACAGAATCCAAAATGACTTACAGCCCAGTTTAAGTTTTGGGAAAACAACAGGGCCTGACATAATCTTTCATGTTAATTGCAATCTTCTGCAAAAAATAAATAAATAAATATATAGATAAATAGATAAATAAATATATATATATATATATATATGTATATGTATATATATATATATATATATATATATATATATATATATATTATGACCAACTTATGTTCAGAAGGTTGATGTGGATCGCTTACAGAGAGTTCAGAATGCTGCCTCTAGACTAGTGTACCATGTTCGTTCACGTTCTCATGCCACTCCTCTTATACGTCAACTCCACTGGCTGCCAGTCAAAGCAAGAATATCCTTCAAGCTTTTTCTACTGGTCTACAAAGTAGTCAACAAAAGAGCTCCAGAGTATATTGGGGAGTGTCTGGTACGACACTCTCACTCTAGGCGCACTCGTCTTTCATCATCCGTTACCTTTACTCAACCACACACCAAAAAACTAGCTGGCGATGCAGCTTTCTCTTCTTCTGCTCCTATGCTGTGGAATAAGCTCCGTCCTCTTCTCAAATCATCAAATCATCACCAACACTTGATCATTTCAAACAAAACTTGAAGACTTATTTATTTTGATGTCCCTATACGTATGTGCACTGGACTTGTACTGTCGCTGCCTGGTATTTTGTATATATTTATCTCCTATGGCGACCAGGGATGACATGTCATAGCACTTTGTATCCAGTGGAAAAGGCACTCTATAAATGTCTACTATTATTAAGGTACTTCAGCTATGAACCAATATTTACATAAATCCCCCAAGTTTCAAACAAACAAACATACAAGGATTTTTATTACCAATGTCCGTCAAATATGACACATTCTCTTGTCTCTGGAGCAATGTGAACTCACCTTAGCCCCTTACAGGTGCTTATTGCTACAGCTGAAACATTACCCTGTCTGACCACGCCCTGGTAGTAGCAGTGGTGCTGAGAAAGACATCAAAATATCGAAACAATCAGATGAACTGACAAGTGTGAAAAGATTTCTCTATTTCTTGCTGAAAGCAATACAGAGAAAACATAGATCAAAATACATGAAACTGTTTATCCATGGCTGACAGAGAACTGTTAGATTCATTTCAGATATTTTTCATCACACCTAAACCATATAAATAACATTACAAACAAACATAAAGAATATAAGAGAACACATTTTTGGTCACATACGTTTGGAATGAATCAGGATGGTATTTTGTTATAAGACACTATAACTTTTCAAGGACATGTTCATGAAATGTGTTTTGCACCTCATAAGAGTAGCATACTATTACTACTATATCCAATATGACTTTCAATGATACTTTATCATAAGAACAGTTAACCCTGCAGTCATTGCTTACTCATCCCACAAATAAATGTTATCGCTATAAAAGATATATTCAAAAGTGCTATAATGAAATGCCATCCCTCAGAATGTCAGCTCCTTGGATACTGATCAAATTCAATCCAAAGTCCTTTGCCCAAATTTCCTTATATATCATCAATATCTATCAAACACATTTTTTTTTTTTTTTTAACTTTAACCCACTGAGGACGAATCCCGAGTATACTCGGGCAAGGGTCTATGGGAAATGCGTGTTGTAGCAAAATCAAACCGTCCTCAACGGGTTAAGTGACCCATGCTTGTGATACCCTTTAAAGGAATGATATACATGTAGTATTGCTTAAGATAAGGCTTCAGGTTTCCAACTTTTTTTTTGTGAATTAATGAGAAACCTCTTATGAAATATGAAAGAACATGTAATTCTAAGAGGGACTCAAAGTTTATTTGATGAAAATTGGTTTTGAAATGGCTGAGATATCCAAAACAAAGGGATCCTAATAAAGGGTGGGACCCATCGTTTATTAGGATTATTTTGTTTTAGTTTGTTTGTTTTTTTAGTATGTCAGCCATTTCAAAACCAATTTTCATCAAATAAACTCTGAATTCCTCTTAGAGTGGTTTGCTCTGTAACACTGCATAAGTGGTTTCTTAGTATCTCAGTTAAGAGCTCAATCCTCATCTCCGCCAATACTATATAAACCATCCCTTTAAGTATGAACATGTAGCATATACAAAATCTGCAACTAAATGCTCTTTGAATATTGAAACACTCTATCATCTGAGAGCAGTCTGACAAAAAAAAAAAAGTAGCATGTTCTTTGGCACAGAATGCCAAGTTTTCATAGAGGAATGGCAGGAAAATGATTTGGATGTTTGCAAGGTTTAAGTTTTCAGTAATGTAGGATGCCAAGTTTGTGGTGGATTCATTGTAGTGGTCTTTGACTTTTTACTTTCATACATGTTGAAGTATTTCCAATGTTCATAGCTTCATTTAGGAAAGTTAATAAACATTATTTGAAGAACTTGGAATTTTATTCTTGTGACTGTTTCACTTGAGCCGATGTAGGCCCACTGGGATTGGCCCATTTCCTTAATACAAGCTGAAGGAATACTCGCATTTCTATGAGGTAATCTTGTGATGAGTTCTCCATCTTCCGTGTACTCTGTCTCTACATACCGACCTGGAAACAGATTTCTGGAAAAATGACCAAAAAAAAGAATTGGAAAAGAGACAAGATAGAGATGATACCAGTTGATATATTACAATTATAGCATCAAAACACTTGCGCATGTGCTTTAAACTGTTTAATCATACCGTAATGCAAGTCGAAACAATGTAAGATTGTGCATCGCTTCACTGAGCGACAGTCAATATCAGTCATGTAACATAGTCACTGGCACATCTTGTAGTCAGAAAGTAAATGGAAATTATAAATTTCTTGCACGGCTGTCAAGCTTTTAAGCTTTACTTTTTTGTGTCAATCCCTGCAACCCTTTCAAACATTCCATTATAAACATAATGTAATTTATATTGCTCATTAATTAGGCTAAGCCTGTATCATATTGAAGTCATAATTTACCACTTGCAGAAGAAACAAATACCCAGCATTGGTGCTTTTAAATAGTTCTAAAATGTGAGTTAGGGATAGAAACAACCACTCTAAAAAATTCAAATTCGTATAATCGATGTTAAGTATTGTTAAATACACAAAATGTGAACAATAGTTATAATAAAAATGTTTCCAGACTAAACCATCTACAGTTATGGTTTAATGAGAAAAATACTGACACCTCCTTATATTTTAGGCTTCATTGCAAAAATTTTATATGGTAGGATGTTTGTGATACAGCAGACCTACACAAATGCATCAAATGTGATATCTTGAACATTTTTAAAATCACTGCTCCCAAAGGTAAACAGGACCTTTAATATGTCTCACACATTCAAAATGTCCCCTTAGTAAATCATATTATGGATATGTATTTTCTTTCTAAAATTTTGTTCATGAAAAGGTTGCAGAGACCAATCAATGAAATTACATGTAATGAAATGAAACATTTATGTGCACATATCATTCACTTTAGCCAACTGATGATGTAGCATTGTTTGGTTATTGGTTGATTCATGTTCTGAACTGTAAAACCAGGAACACTCGCAGCATGAAACTCTGCGAATTGAAGCCAGCAGCCTTTTTCTGAGCATGAAACATTCACATATAGCGAATCATGATAGACTATAACATTGTACTGCCATTCAATGAAAAAAATCAACAAAATTCAACAGAAACTTTCACGTGCATTTTACTTTCATGAATCTTGGTTCCTCACTAACGTGACGAAATTTGCGAAAGATTCATGCACTAAAAATTACTGGTCATACATAAACCTGTAACCATATCATCCCCTTAAAACACTGACCCGGATACATCCTGGATGGAAATCAGAATACACATTTTAGGCAGAAGTCAGTGAACGCCACATCCCATTCCAATACAACCAATAGGAAGCCAGAGGGTGAAATATGTGTAGTTACCGAAAGACTGAGTAAACAATAAAATAGGATGGGATCATATTCCGGAAACCATGACTCTTGTTTCAGAGAAATTTTGATTTTTTTCATAGGGAACATCCTGGTTCAAACAACATGAAGAATCATCCTATGAACATTAATTGTCTTAATTCTCTAAGCAGGTTCTCACAAAGATGCGGGCTGAAAAAACTAAAACAAATAAATTTACAAACAAAATGTTATGTCTATCACATTAAGCAGCAATTTACTTTCATATTAGTTCATATTCTCTCAAGAGATTGTGTTGCCCAATACAAAACACTGCGCAGGGGACCTACACTCTGGAAATTTGTGTGTCTTTGTATTTTTTTAATAGTTTGCTTATAATTTTGTATCATTTTCAATATCATATTTAAAGGGTACAAGCAACATCTAGAAAGTTCTTTTGTAAAAAAAAAAAAAACAACAACCCTTCTTCAGCAATATGTAAAAACACATCAAACTAAATTTACACTTTATTTCATGAACTTGCTTTATTGGTATGGGGCAATACTTCTATTATCATTTGTACTGATCTATCAGTTTCTAGAAGAAGCCCTCATTTCAGTAAAATCCTCCAAAAAAAAACAAAAAAAAACCCAAAAACCATCATGGGTCTTTCTGTCCCTTGACCCCACCAAGAGAAGTATGATGGACCCCACCCCATTAAATATTGTTCTGCAGCCCCCCCCCCCTTTTTTTTCCTAGTGAAGTGGCAGAGGAAATTGCCCTATACAGTAACTTGACCCATTTGTCTAGCCGGTGACTACTGACCTTTGTTCAAGGCTTTTCAAATTACATTTTATATCATCATCAGGATCATTTTTTCAACTCTTCATGCAGAATTTACATCATGACAATTTTTCACAGCTCTAGCCACAGACACATTTTACAATGTCTGATACAAACATCTATTCAACACAAAATGTCTTTGATTGAATGAAATTTCTGGCTATACAATATTCAAACAAAGGTGATCAAAAAAAAATTAGTTTGATACATCTTGTCATGAAGCCAATACAACACAAACTTCCTTGGCATGGAACCAGACACAAACCACAACCTGACCTACTGGAAGTCATCTACAGAGTGGGAAAAAAAACCAGTTACCGGTAGAGAGATATTCTTCTGGCCAAGAACCATTCCTCCTCTAAATAGACACATTCATCATCACCTTTATCACCATTCGAACAAGAGGAAGTTGACTCATTGGTCTTATCTCAAGAGATAGGATGGATGTTCCTGACTTCTGTCTTTTAAAAGTACATCATGGGGGGGGGGGGGGAGGTGGGGAGTGAAATCTGGAAGTGGGCAGAGTGATCACTTTGTAGTAATGATCCCCAGGGTCTGCATGATCATGTGATCAGGAGAGCGAAGGTCAAAAGGTCAAGATTGCAATGTCCTCATGCTTAGCTCATCTTCACCATCAGATTCTGTATCATCAATGCCAGAGAAAACTATGGTCAGTTAACTTTACCAATCAGTCTAAATATAAACTTTGTTCCTTCATAACAAATAAATATCATTTGTGAAAAGTTTTCCAAGTGTATTTTCTTGGCGATTTTTCTTTTTCTATTGCATGAACGAGAGTTTGAACAAATAACACAGTAATTACTATGCATAAGATGAATCAACAAAGGATTGAATTGGTGAACATAATTCTTTAACAAGAAGTCAAAGCCTATACTCTTGCAGAATAGTATTTTCTGTATTTTCACTTATTTCCAACGTGTTCACTGATCCATGTGCCTAGCAATACTTCTGTCTGCCATGACAAGCTCGCATGAAGTTCCCTCTTTGAGAACCAGTGTTACCATCAGCCACACTGCAGGCATTCTTTCAAATGCACGTGTAGGGGAATGCTCTCTTCTAAATATAGCCCACATTGTCATGTGTAGATGGGATTGACATTCAATGATTCAACCTATATTTGACACAAAATGGGTTTCCCATTGTTTCTCTTTCTACCATTCTTGTCTCCTAGTCCTACCACTAGCTTCCTCTTTGGTCTGAGCAGCGACGTTTTGACCAACCAGAAGCACTAAACTGTCTGCCAGACCAGGGCAATAGAATTTGAAATACTCCAGTCTCATCCAAAAGTTTTTTCCATCTCATTTCCACTCCATTGTCAATCTTGACTGTCTGGTGGTTTGTCTCTTTCTTATACAGTGTGTTTATATATGGAGATAGACATATAATATATACATGTACATATATATATATGTGTGTGTGTATATGTATATGCATATATATATATATATATATATATATATATATCTGTGACCCGCTACAACAAAAGGATCCTAAAGTCGCTGACGGGCGAGCCAAGCATGGCCCAGAAAAATGCTATTTCAGGCCTTTTCTTTGATCATTTAGCTTCAAAATTTCGGCAGATGATAGAAGATACATTAGACTACAAAATTATGTTAAAAACAGAAATCCGAACGTTTTGACAGATTTGAGTGATCTGACTTCAAACTCGATTTTCTCGGCTCAGCGACTTTAGGATCCTTTTGTTGTAGCGGGTCACATATGTATATATATATATATATATATATATATATATATATATATATGACAGATAGATAGATAGATATAAATATCATCATTGCCAACTGTAGAAAGAGTGATGACTCATTGGGGTAACATGAATTCTGTTTCATTTGGTTTGTTTCAATTCATTTCAGTAACAAAACATTGAATGATACATAACCCAGACACTTTCCACTTTCATGTCTGGCCGGAAGTGCGATGGTTGAAAATGAGGTTGTAAAAAGCAAAACAATTCTACTTGCATGTTGGATGGGAAATGATGGCAGACTTGTAGAGTAATATAGAAGTGTGCATTAGTTCTAACAAGGGAACTTTTTGTCTCTCAATATAAGAAGATATTACTCCCTGAATAATCCAACCTCTGGATGCATCTCTTGCAGGGCAAGCTATAAAAACATGAAGCGGAAGTGGAATATATTTGATCTTGTAGGGTGTATCATAGTACAATGTCCTCCATTTGCCCTCACTCGAAAAGTGTCTCCCTCAAGTGGCGTGGTAGAAGACAATTTGGCGTATCGTATCGAAGGGGAGTGCAGGAAACCGCCAGGATATGGAAGATTTCCCCTTGGTTCATATCAAGGCTAGAGACCAGATCATAAACTCAGAAAGACAGACAAACCAAACATGATCGTGAGCTTGTCTGGTCTGCCTCGCAGACTGCAGGTGGATTCTGAAGTGGCCTGGACTCACGGAGCAGACTTCTCTTATCAGTGGTGCTGCAGACCTTTTGCCAACCAGCGTCATGATGCAGTCAATTTAGCCAAGATAATATTCACAGGAAATGATTTGATAAATTCTGTGCGATTGTCACAATATTTAGAGGAAGTAAAATACTCCCTCTTTGGTCTTCCTGTCCCTACTAACATCCTTCCCTAATCAGGATTATATCAAAAATAATTATTGATTATTGTCTTTACCATGGTATATCGTAAAGGATCGTTTTATTCCCGTAAATTTCAGATTATGTCATTATAGCCAAGATAATAAAAACTGCAATTGTTCCTTGACATTAAACTTAATACTTAAATTGACTATCACCTTTCTGGGTTTTCTTTCTTTTTTGTATGTGTGTGTGTGAATTGATGCAAACATCACATGTTTCAATGAATTTATGTTCCAAATCTGTCTCCACTTTACATAATCTTAATATTGCTCTTTTTTCCTTTATTCCAATCATGCACACATGCAAACACATAAGCAGGCATAAAATCACTCCGCGAGCACACACACACACACATACCCACAGCTTGAGTCCAGCTGTGAGGGCAGGCTAGTGGTCAAGTCATCAGAGTACAAAGTTTGATCAGTCTTACTTTATAGCCAAGTGTCATGTTACAAAGATGATACAATAGTGGCTTACTGTCTTATTTCATTAAAAAGAAAAAAAACTTGGTAGCAGTTTGTATTCATTATGAGGACTTTTAATTTATCCAAATGGCAATGAAAGTCCCTGATCAAAATGTACTCAGAGGAGACTAGAAATGTCGCTACAGCGACTGGTTATACCCCCGCCAAACAACATTTCATAAGCTTTGGTCAAAACAACATTTCATAAGCTTTGGTCAAAAAACTGAGGAAGTAGTTAAATCCGCAAGATCTTTCCTTGATCTTCTGCCATTAATATGCCGTTACCATGGCAACGTACTTTCGGGTACTGTCGAAAAATGTGTCTTGCACATCTACAACCAAAGGCACACATCTGTACCAAGTTTCATGGAAATTGGGCAAAAACTGAGGAAGTAGTTTGCAACACAAAATTTTCCATCATTTTGGCTCATAATATGTGAGCTGTTACCATGGCAACATACTTTTTGTCACTGTCAAGAAATGTGTCATGCTGACCTATATCCTAAGACAAACATTCAATATGAATACCATGAGAATTGGAAGAACACTGATGAAGCAGTTTTGCCATGAAGCATTTTGCCCTATATTTTACCAATAACATGCCATTACCATGGCAACGCACTTTTTGCCACTGCGGAAATATGTGTCTTGCACATTAACATATTCAGATGAACATCTGTACCTAATTTCATAAAAATTGATCAAAAACTGTGGGAGGAGTTCGCGACGCAAGATTTGTACCCATTTTTGTCCATAATATGTCGTTACCATGGCAACGTACTTTTGGGTACTGTCAAAAAATACGTCTTGCACATCTACAACCCAAGGCACACATCTGTGCCAAGTTTTATGGGAATCGGTTGAAAACTGAGGAAGTAGTTCGCGACGCAAGATTTGCAACGGACTGACCGCCCGACCGACCGCCCGACCGCCCGACCGTCTGCTGATTCCTATATACCCCCTTCAAACTTCGTTTGGCGGGGGTATAAAAATAGCCCCCTAGCATAGAAGCGCGGTATCAAGCATATTTTAAGTGTGAATTTGTCATTATTGTTTCAATATTTCCACTCACTATTTACTTGGAGTAACCAGCAATTTTAAATTCACATTAGATTTACACCCTGTATGTTGATCTCATAATGACACGAAGTGATATCAGCACAATTAAATCTTTACACATAATTTTGATAGTGCCATGATAAAGAAATCTCTTTTTAAGTAATTCCCCAATAATTTGCTTTTTTTACTTGAAGATGGTTTTTTTAATCTATTCTCAGGTGAAATCAACTTTCTAGAACTAAAAATGCAAGTGACACATATTCTACATTTCATAAAACTCAAATATAATTACTTTATTTCATGCATAATTAACATGTATATATATATATATATATATATATATGAAGAGTTTGTTTGCAAAAACCGATAAGTTCATATTTGCCAAATGGAGATATTTGCGATTAAAGGTCACAAAAAATAAGGAGAATAATAAGAAAAATTTTGCTTCTTTTGACCATAACTTCAAAAATATACCTTTATATGTAGTGATCAATATGTCATTTAAAAGGTATTATTTTGTACTTTATGACAGAGATCGTACTTCAAAATCTTCAAAAATGGACTTATCGGTTTTTGCAAACAAACCCTTCATATATATATATATATATATATATATATATATATATATATATATATATATATATATATATATATATATATATATAATTTTTGTCCTGCTAATCTATTAACATTTTGTTTTCTGATTCTTTTTTTAAATGTACCTGTCATATATATATATGTTCCTTTAAAAAATATATATATACATAAATTTGTAATCATTGCTAATTGGAAAGAGAGATAAAGGATTGATAATGTGTTAGTACATTCTGGTCAAGAAATGCTGCTCCAAAATTTATTTTATCCCTTTGTAATCCATCACCCCCTTCTAACGATGCCCTCTTCAAATGTTTAGCATATCAAACTGTCAAATAGGGGTGGTAATTAAGATTCCTGACCACTGGAACTTATTTGGCAGGGATCCATGATGGACACACGATGGTTCGCTGGAGTACATAATGATAAGCAGTCATAAGTTTGGTTGATGGAGGTGAGCTGCGAAATAAGGTGCCACAGTCCCTAGGGATTATACCCAATCATTATGTGCGATGGCCCAAGGCAGAAACACTTCTGAATAACTTGCACATCAAGTAATGCATCCTGACCTATATCCACCACCAGGAAGTACCGGTTGAAAGTGCCAGCATTTTAATTGCAATTCAAAGAACCACTCTCTGGTCAGCTATCACATATCAGAACCATGATGGTAATAATGGGATGGTTGCAACAGTCATGCCATTAGGTACAGACAGTCCTAAAATAATTCCTCTGATTGATGAGACACACTCTAATGAAATAAGTATTCACCGACATGTGATCCAATAGATGTCAGTATTGGTATATGAGTGAAAATCATAGGACTGCATTAGAAATATCAGACTGGTGTTTGTTTTACTGTTTTTTACAGACACTAAAGTCTTATTTCTTGAGAAATTATGAAATGATATTGTTGTGACTATTCTACTATGTAGAGTGCATTGATCAGTAATTTTTACAGCATATACCCTTTATGAAAGACAGCTAATTATCAATTGCTGTAACTGAAGACTTCAATTATCCTCGGATATAATTCAAGTTTCAACATGATCCATCATTCAGTAACTTTATCATACTTTGAAAATATCCTGCAGTTACTTGATCTACATTGCTGCTATTGCTTATTCCATTATTTCCATTCTGTATAAACATTATCAGCAAAATTGGAGTAGGTACATCTACTCACTACACTCTAAAACAGTAGAGGTAGCACTAAAAACCATAGAAGAAATGACATTGGGAACATGTAATGTTGAAATTAATTCAAGCTTACTCATTCAACCTGACGTCCAATACGTATTCCTTCCCAAAGGCTGGTAGTAAGAAGCTGGCTTCTATCAGGTGACCATCCTGTGATAAATGACAAAAAAGAAAAAATAATAATAACAATGATAAAATAGATTGGCAGAGAGAAAAAATATAGAGTGAAAAAAAAAGATAGAAAAGAAAGAGAAGAAACAGACAAACAGACAGACAAAAAAATCATTATGAACACCATGATAGATGCAGAGATATTTTAATGATGATAAATGTACCACAATTTGTCATCATTACTCCATTCATAGCTAACTTTATCTTTACTACTAGCAACCCGTTTGTACCTAATATCACAGGCTCTCCCAGATAGTGGTCTTTGAAAGGCTAATGACATTAAAACAAGGATGAGGGATTCCATCCTATGTCAGTTTATTACACATTCCAGTCTCTACAGCTTGCTAGATGCCGATGAATAAGAGGCTTGGCCTCACAGGTAACCAATAACTCCATTTTACTCTGAAATGCGGATGTGAAGTAGAGAGTATGTCAGCTTTTATTAACTGTGTGACTTATTTCCCCAACAAAGCTAATCTATTTGAGCCTATTCTTATAGAACTGGGCCACAGCCAATTAATCTCTCTAATTCAGATTCATGGATGACAAAAGAGTATATTGGCAGAAATTGGCCTTACCTACAAATGATGAAACATTTGTCATTACCCAGATGACTGGAATTCACAGTATAACTTCATAATTTCAATTTTTGCATAAAGATGAAAAATAAAGAAATGGATACAGTGCTTCATGATTCATGCTAAAACAAGTTCTTGTTCTGGTATGGAATTTAATCATGCCAATTCCATTCCAGAGAGCAGAGTAAAAACAGATGAAATACAAAGCAACCTGAAGCCAGAGGAAACATTCATCAGCTTCCTTCAGGTAAAAAATGTCAGTAAATTAACAAATCAATTCATGGATTTGGTTAAAGGTCTTGTTTACCATTAGGAACAGTGATTTAAAAATGTTCAAGATATCACATTTGATGCATATGTGTAGGTTCGGTTGTATCACAAAACATCCTATCATATAAAATTTTTGCAATAAAGCCTAAAATGTATGGAGATATCAGTACTTTTCTCAATAAACCATAACTGTAGATGGTTTAGTCTGGAAATATTTTTATTATAACTATTGTTCACATTTGTGTATTTAACAATACTTAACATCAATCATACACATTCAAATTTTTACAGTGGCTGTTTCTATCCCTAAATCACATTTTGGAACTATTTTATAGCACTAATGCTGGGTTTTTATTTCATCTGCAAATGGTAAATTATGCCTTTAAGAAATAGCTCTGCTAAGCTCTTTTACCCCATTGAGGACCAACCCATTTTGTTATAACACGAATTTCCCATAGGCACCTGTCTTATCATTCTCAAGACCAGTATTAAATGGATTCAAGACAAGACAGCAATCATGTGACTAAGTAAATCTAAATTAGTATGATTTCTTTTCCTTCATCAGATATTCCTAGAAAAAGACACCTCATTCTGGTCCAGAAAGCTGATCTATCTAGGGAGGAGAGTAAACCAACCTGATTATTATTGATTTGAGTGTCACTCTGATGTAAACACCCCACAGGAAATAGAGACTGTGAAGATATAAACACACTACAGGAAACAAAGACCCTGAAGATATACACACTGACTCTGTGTTTAGATTGTATACAAAGAGATAAAACATGCAGCAAAAATGCTAGTCATGGGGGGGGGGGGGTGAGGCTGTAGCACAGGCGATATCTCTTGATCACAATATATTCTTGAATTTGTCTTTATTACTCCCCAGTTTGTCTTAACACCAGCTCTTGAAGAACACAGTCAGACATAGCCAATTTGGGAGGCAGGGGGGGGGGATGTTGTTACTTAAAAAACATATATTTTTGTCTCTTAAAGGTAAACAGCCAGAAGCATTTCAAAATGAAGATCTCGACACAATTGTGCTCATCTATAACATTTGCATGAGTGTGTGTGTTTAAGTAAGATTTATGCCTTTATGACATTAAGTGTATGCATGTGTGTGTTCGTACCTGTTGGACCATAACCTATGGCGTGTAAATAATGAAAGCTGCTTTGCTCATTTTATATACCACAGAGGGCTTCGCAGTGAAAAACACAGGTGCTGCCAACACATTCCATACTGTAAGCCCACAGCATAATGAAGCCTGCTTGAAAATTAGCTGTATGGGTACTGACATCCCTTTTACAGACATCCGACCTTTTTATTCTTATCTATCACTTAGCCCTGATGATCATTACTGTAAAACATGATATACTCGCGGCACGAAATTTTCGCGAATTGGAGCCGACGGCCTTTTCCGTGGCATGAAATTTTCGCGAATTGCATATAGTGTAAACAAAAATTTCGCGTGCATTTTAATTTCGCGAATCTTGGCGCTCGCGAAATTCGCGTAATTAAAATGCACGCGAACATTCCTCGTTTTACAGTATTTCTCTTGATTCAAATTGATATGGTGACTGATCAAATCTTATGCAAGCAGTCACTGCAAATTCAACAATTCAGTATTTTCTCTCACTTTTAACTCACAAATCTGATAAACCTTCAGCTTTGAAGAAAAAAGAAAAGACTGCAATTTAACAAACATCTTCCATTAACCCATTGACATCATGAAGCTGGTGGCTACTGTAGAGAGCCTATTGGGACTTCTGATTCCATAGCAACTAGGTTAAGATTATGCAATGTTGTGCACCTTTTTCAGTACCACCACATGGCAGAAAGATGCAACACATGAGATGAAATAAACTACAGGAACTCAACCAGTCCCATTTCAGTGTAAGCATGACACTACGGTACAGTTTGTATATGACACCATGATATAGTTAGTGTTCATAACACATTCCATTCAGCTGGTTAAATACTATGGAGCAAAAAAGAAAATATTCTACAGATTCAAAAACACAGCCTGGAGACCAGACTACTATACTGTTTATTTCAGCTTCCAATTCATGGCTAATGTATTACAATCCCCTCTACTCATTTCACCCATATCAAAACTCCCCACTCCCACCTCCATACCCTCTCTCTCTCTCTCTCTCTCTCTAGCTAGCCAACTGCATACATATTTTAATCTCTCTCCATTTGGTCTTATCTTATCATCTCTCTCCCCCCCCCCCCCCCCCCAAATGCAGGTGACACACATTTACTCCTTTGACAATTGCTCCAGTCTTATTTTCTCCAAGGACTTACAGTTAGGGTTAGGGCTGTGATAGGGTGTTATGTTTAGTTTGATTATATGATTAGGATTAGCGTTATGGGTTATGTTTGTAGGTGGAAATTATGATCGGCCTAGCATGAAAATATTTTGTGGGAGCAGTTGTCGCAGGAGCAAATACATGTATCATGGAACCAGATATGTATGATGTCAGAAAACATCACACTACGTAATCTTAGTATCTCCTTTTCTCAATATCTCTCTCTACGTCCACCTTTTGCTATCTCCCTTATCTCTGAATCTTTCTTTCTCTCTATATATGTATATTTCATACCCTTCCTTTTACAAAGCATCTATTCTGGTATGCTTCCATACACCCTCCCCTAGAGGGCTCTTTCTAATTGGTCTGACCAAACAAGCTCCATGATATGGAATGCTTCCTTACAGTGTGCCTCAATGATGAATGTATTGATGAGGAAGAAGAAGAGTCTCCCTACAATTCATCATAATTACAATAACAGCTGCTCAAAATATCTCTCCCAACTGGACAGAGAGAACTGTCTAGCCAATCTTGTATAATCTCTAAAAAGCTTTTAACTTAAATTAGAGATTGGTTTCGATATATGTAAACAAAGCAATCTTATGAAAACACTTCCTTCTATTGAAGTGGAATTGCAAAAAATTTGATCCATCAAAAGAAATTGGCAAATTAACCAAAATCTAAGGACAGTATACCTAATTATCAAGCAATAATGTCTAAGCCTTATTTGGGTTCATGGTGCTACCTGTGACAGCTGAATCACTTGATTTACCAAATTTAAATTTTCACTGGTGGGACAACATTCAAATTCAAAATGCAGACACATAAAAGCAGATAGATATTATGCTCAGTCAACTTTTGATGAGTTAACAATTTTGCTTTCTCTTTCAAACTTCAAGGCAAAACTCATTATATGCTAGGTTAACGGCATTCAAAGAGTTATGTAAAGTCTGCAACAGATATAGATAGTTTGGGTTTAAAGCCACCCATTAAAAGGGATGAGAAACAATAGACAAAGTTCACATCTTATATAGATGAAACACATACCAGTGCTGATCACATAGTGTGTGTACGTGTACGTGTCTGAGTTTGTGTGTGTGTATGTCAGTGTGAGTGGTGTGCTTATGTGTGTCATGTAGATCTGTCTGTTGGTTTGTCTGTGCATTTGGTCAATCAACACGGTGGCATCTGGCTTAGACAAGACTTCCATTGCTGATTAGCAGGGCTTGGGGCTAAATCTCCGCATTCCAGGAAATCCCACCCTGATTTGTAAACACAGACTTTTAGTCTTCGCTTCGATGGATGCAATGAAAAGTGAAAGCAAAGAGCTGTAGCTCTTTGGTGAAAGTAATCAAACATGCTTGTATATGGTTTAAAAAAAATGTTAAAATGAACAAACATCCTCAACATTTGATATTTTGGGTAACAATTTCAGTTTAGATTACCTGACTTAGAGATACCATTTCTACATCACATTTCATAATTAACAGTAGGCCTGTTGAATAATGACTACAGTAAAAATCATAGTCTTCATTAATTCCAACTCATTCATTTCCGAAGAAATGGTAAATCACAGCCCTAGCATACAAAAACATGAAATTGATGCAAGTCAAACATTAACACTTATTAATTTATTGCTAAAACCGAACAATTTGTGTATTAAGGCATGTATTTTATTTGAATTTTCGCAGTGACAATTCATGACAATGTTCTACTTCATAACCAGCCAATACTTCATTGTTAGTGATATCAATGTTCTAGTGGGATACGGAATCTGTCATGTAACTTGCCTTTATCACCACCTTTTACTGTTCCATGAAACCATTCACTAGTAGAAATTCTACCACAATGGAAACCTTCAAAGAATACACACCTTCTACGACTTCTGACAACACATTTGATAACTGCATTGCTGTAAAATACAAAGTTACCATTTCAAAGAGTGCTCCAGCACATAAGTAGTACTTGAAAAAAAAAAATCATAGAGCATGGTGAATTAGTACTTTGCCTGCCGATTATGGTAGCTATTATTGTCTGGTATCCATAGCCACCTAATGCACAGCAATAAACAGTAGCTAATTATCTATGTTTTTTTTTTCCATAGGCTCTGCTAGTAATATCTAAATCACATGAGCCATGATCAGGAGGGACAAACAAACCAATCAAGTATAATGATATTTGTGTCCACAGAAATGATTAAGGACCAGTAATCACAGTTACAGGTCATTTGTAAAAGTTTTTTTCTTCTGCTGACATTACATTACACAGCATATAGATTACAATGGTTTATTATTTTAGCCCTGCGCATTTACACATGATTTCATTCTGACAGTAAAACACCGAGATTCCATTCATTCTGCATGCCTACAGGAGCATATTTGTCTCTGGCCCTAAGTGCATCATTTGAGTCATCCCTACTTTCTACAATAAGTCAGAAGCCATGCCAAAAGACCTTAATATTGGAACCACCATTAAGTTTTCTCCTACTGCAGTCTAAATGATATGTTTTATTTGGGAATCAGCTCATGAGATATAGCTAATTCCCTGCTCCATCTGGACTAACAGTATATCTCTTCTCTGTCCACTTTCTCTGTCCAGTCTTTCCATATGATATCAAACCCCTAATCTCTTGTCCCCCCCCCCCCACTAATTACTTCCAAATTGCCAAATTGTGGCCAATGGGAGGATGTTTTATCCCATCATTCCCGTGGTCGCACACAGGACAAAATGCTGCGATGACATCCATGTGTCATCACCTAGCATCAATGCAGACATTGTATGCGCCTGCATCTTATGAGATGTGCTCTGGTTACTAGCCGGAGGTAATGCTTAGCAACCAGTAATATCATCGCTGAAAGATTCATACTACAGCAACAGCCCCACAGTTACAGACTTCTGTTCCAAACTGCCATTATATATTGGATGTGCAGTCCCTTGGTTCCTTCACCCTTTAATAATCACAAAACCAGGTAGTGATACTCAAAAGTGCAGAAATAATTTGCTTGGTTACAGTGCGTCCACTGCTGTAACTACTATGGAACACAGTTTTGCTTCATTTTTTATTCTAATTTGAATTTGAGTGCGTATACCTTGACTCCAGTGCATTCACTGCCATGAAATGCAACTGTCCTTCATTAGGGCTGGATTCAATCCTACAGTACATGAAGCCTTTTCCGTATTTTCATGTGGACCCTATTTGCCTAAGCAAAAGATGTGCCAAGCACTTACAACTAGAACGAATGAGAAAAATCCAACAAACTTGGTTTTAAAGTAACGAAACTACAAAGTGTGAAGAATCTGAGCATGGAGAAATGAACAAAAAGACAAAGATGCAATTATTGAGTTACATTTCAGTTGCAAGAGCTGCTCGGTGAAACATAGAATCAGTATCAGTTCATAACCTAAATGTCATTAATTCTTCCTGTATCATGTGACCAGACCAGTATGACCAATCAGACGGAGGATAAGTGGGTTGATGGATGATGTTAGATGGAGGGGTATCTCATGACAATGAGTCAAGTGTATACATCTCCCTCTGACCCAATAATTATCTGCAAGTCTTCCTCTTACATCTATCACCACCATGAATCATATCATGCACTCATGTCGAGAAATGTCGTGGGGGAAATAGAATCATGTGCGCGCACCGCGAGTCACAAAGCCTGCCTGTTCATCTACCTGCAAACCAAGGAGAAGCTCCTTGCTGCAATGAATATAGTGGGCAAGGATTGCAAGTTGCAAGGTGATCAGTTACATAATCATATCAAAGCCTGTCTCAGCTGATCCAGCACAAGGACAGCTATATTCTGACCATGAAAATTCAGCAGTCTTCCGTCTTATAAATCGCACCGTCCAGATTACCACTGCCCTCTATAGAGTAGCAGCCCCTTTTACAATCAGGTCGATGTCAAAGAATTAAAGTTTAAATTTCAGTATCAAAAAAGGCCTTACTGTTAGTTTTTTGGATCCCCTGTTTCAATGTCTATTTAATTCTTTAATCTACAAAATTTATAACACATATAATCTGCATAACAAAGGTGAAAAAATATGAATGAATGGTAGAATACTAGCACTACAAAACCATAAGAAAATTGAATAAAACACAAAAGCACTTGTCTGTGATAGAAATGTTTTTGATTCAAATCATTAACATTTCTGATGTTGTTTGAGACCAAACAGCCTCTCACTTTCATTTCAAAACACATGTCATCTATCTGCATTAAAAAATATATATATATAGACTTTCCTTTCAATAGAACATTAAGCAGAATAACTTTATGGGGCTTACTTTGACCCTTAAACTGAAACAGTGTGATCCCATCAGAATGTATCACAAAAGTAATATACAAGCCTGTGTGACAAGCTACTGTAGGACACCAACAAAGGACTGTGACATGACTCCCCCCCCCCCCAAGAAAATAAATGAATAAATAAATAAATAAATGAATAAATAAATAAATAAATGAATAAATAAATAAAAATTCTCATAGACTTTGAACTGACCCTTCTTCTCCCCACATACAGTGGATTTAAAGTCCACACTACACGAACACTCATCAGTCAGAATTAAAGTATTAAACCACATATCTACATAACCAGAGCAATAAATGCCACAGAATTCTAGTCAATGAAGAAATGTGATCGGATTAATCAGGATGTTATCTGACACAGAAAAAGACCATGGTTCCACAGGTCAGTTTGGACAGGCGTCACTAAATGACAGTTACTGGCATCAGTTGTATCACATTACACTTCCCTCCTGGAAATGAGCTATGAAGCCAGCCTTTGTATTACCCTAATACTAATGCTACTGCTGGGATTAGGTGAAAAGGTATAGAGGCATGTTTGATCGTGGAATATACATTCAACTGACAAGATAAATATTATTATCACTGTTATCATCATTATCATTATTATTAGTAGTAGTAGTATACTCTTGTAGTAGTAGTATACTCTTGTAGTAGTAGTAGTAGTAGTAGTAGTAGTAGTAGTAGTAGCAGTAGTAGTAGTAGTAGTATTAACATCTTTATCTACTTATTTATTTATTTATTTATTCATCCCGGGATAGTTCCAAGGAGCTGCTGAAAGGGATTAATACTTCAAGGTTCAAGGTTCATTCGTTCATTTATTTGGCATTTCAGACATGTGCACATGAGTAAACACAAAACACATTTGATTCAGCATAACAAAGATAGGATGAATTATAACACACAGACAATGCACAAATGAGAAAAAAACAAACAAACAAAAAACCTAGATTGTGACATAGAAAACAGGGCTGCCAGGGGCAAGAAAAGGTAAACTTAATTACCATGACCCGCAGGTCTTCTACCCCACACGCCATAAACTATGTCAAAATCTGTATATAAAATAGCACTTACATTGTATCAGTCACAACATGGAGGTAGAAATTTTCTACCTCCATGGTCACAGCAAGGAGGTATGAGAGAATTAAACATGCAGTCATACAGGAACAAAATTTAGCCACAAATCTTTAGGGAATCATCACTGTTGTACCATACCCCTACCTGGTATTACCACTTTCCACCTGAGTGTTAAAATCTCTAATTGCAACTACCCAGAGTACCAAAGTGAAGATGTTGCAGTCTGTTGTTATAGCTTAATGCTGGTTACATACAAAATACCCAGGGTGTTCAGATGCAAAAAAGAATTTATACTACTAGAACGGCATAGCTATACGATGAATTCATACGTCTGAATGCTGACTATAAACGAAACAACGTATAACGAAACAATGTATAACGAAACAATGGTCAGAGCATTATTCGAAACTAGAACTCGATAATGAATCAGCATTCCTTCGTGTCCATTGTGCGTCTGAACATATGGCGACCATAGAACGGTGTAAATGGGCAGGGCTTAATGGGCAGGGCTCAATGCATGAAAGGTGGCCCCATAGCTGTCACTCATGACCATAACAGCATGCGCAGTGGGAAACTGCACATCTATACGTTTTCCAGAATGGTCTAAATTAGCGTGTGAACGGTCTGTCGCCCGTGCAATGATTCTTTATACATCATTTCTTTATCAAGTTTTGGTATAAACTGGCTTGCGTCTGAACAGGGGGACCCTCGTGCAGGACTTCAGGCAGTAGGGTGGAATGGGGTATGAGCATGGTTAGCAACCACTGTGTTCACAGATGTTCAGAACACGTGGGGTTGTTCAGAACCAGTTGTCATGGTGATGAATGGATTTGATTTCACAATTGGGTACTCTATGAAAACAGGATTCCTGGAAACTGTATCTCAGAAAACTTTGAAGACCTCTTTAACTTGAAATGGCACAGCACTACCTACACACACACACTTAGTGAAAATATGTGAGGGTTTGTTTGTTTGTTTGTTTTTTTGTTTCTCCTAAAGTCAAAAAGGTTTACATACATCCTGTGGTAACCACACCACTTCCATCACAAGTGTCTGACTTCCTTCATCTCTGCTACAAGAGAACAAGGAAAAATTTGTCACTTCTTACTAGAATTTTTACTTTGAACTGTGAATAACAGTACACACATGCCTTGATCTTGCATTAGACTTGCAATTATGTTCAAATGGAAAGTCTACACAAATCATTACTGTATTTGGAAAAGAGATCCCAGGCAAGAGATATTACAGTGTGACTACAAAACATACAAATAATAAAAAGGATACGAGAAGGTTACATAAAGTCTCAATAGAACAAAATAAATAGCCTGTCATGATCTTAAAAAGTATGGAATCTTTTAATACCTTCTAAGTCAATTAAAGTTACTGACATCAATATTCAAAATGAAGTTATTTTAACCATGGGTCCAAGGTCTATGTCTTAACTATCCATTATACTTTGTTCAATGTCTATTCCTCATCCTGTTTGAGTGTTTATTTATTTTTTTGTTACTCATGTTATATTTGTGTGTTGTTGTTTTTCTATCAAGTAATCAAGTAATTTCACTGGACTGGACTAGAGAGATTCGACCATGAGGAACCTACCCTGATAAAAATTGTTTACAAAGTATCAAATGTTTAGATACCATCACTTTTCCATTTCAGCTTTCACACCAATATCAAGCTATATCTCCGTTTCAGTAGCACCGTTCTTATTCCATTCAAATTTAATGCTTTATTTTGGGTCCCGATCAGGATCATGACCCAAATTTTGACATTTTTACAGTGTGAATAGAAATAATGTGTAATTTCACAACATTGCAGCAATTTGTACTTTTTTTTTCTCACAAACAGATGCAAAGCTGTACAGTGTGAATGGTGAGTGAAAATAAATTTGAATTTATATATCCCGCAATGCACTACCCATGCAGCTACTTGCTAGTTTACCAGCTGTGGTGCACCACACCATACTAAAGACATAGTTAGCACACCATTATTGATGTGTACAGCACAGGTCAGCTCTCCGCAAATGATCTCGACCCAAGTTTCTAAATCTTTTATATACAGAATGACAAATCAAAAAGATGTGACACTGATCACAACCCAAATTTCGACATCTTTAGGGTGAAAACTTACCTAATGTATCGCTTGGCTAAAGTATAAATCAATCAAATATTGTGACAGTCATGCAATACCGGGTACTTGGTAACATTCATCACAATAAAAACATATTTTTGTTTCATTCATATCATCATAAAATCCATCTCATTGATGCAAATATAACATCAAATAATCAAACTTTCCTTTCTTAAAAGAGTGTGGTGCACTTATAAAATGTTGCCGTGCTCATGAATTTTTGTTCATCAGGAGCAAAAATTATGTAGGGCCTACGTGTACCGTACAAAGTTTTCAGCATTGTGATGGAGTAATCAAGCTACCACTGACATCAAATTACATTGTAAGTCTCTGCCAAACAGGACATAGAACACAAACATGTTTCTAATAAATACATGACTAACATATTGTGATCCCAAGTGAGATGGCATTATGGGAAATGTTAGGTAGAGAAAGGGATGTTATGTATGGAAAGGGAAGTCCTGATGTGGGACAAAGTATGCTGCCTTGCACGTTCTACCCTCGGCTATGAATTTACAGTAGCCACTTTTTTTTTTTTTTGTATGAACTTGGCCCTGTTTTTTATGTAAAATTGGTTGCAGCAATGTGATAACAACATGCGGTTGGACAAATTCTCTTATGAATCACATGTCGCTAAAATTCTATGAATTTCTGAGTTTTTAAACTCTCACCATCTGTTCAGATGATAAGTTTTACTGTTCTTATGACTGTCTTGATTACCACAATTGTCTCTTTGTACTAATGTCTTTACACTACTTTCAAAACAGCAGTTCTTCTTCAAAATCGGTTTTGCTGCCAATAATGAAAGTTGGAATCAAACTTATACCCCATAAATTTTTATTCCCAGGATGAGACCTCTTCTTGCCACTGGGGTCACAGAGGACGACAAGAGGCTTTTGTCACTAGGATGAGAAGAGGAGGAGGGGGCAGGTTTAGGAAACATCTTAAGGGAATTCCATGTCAATTCACATCTAACCCTTCAAATGAAAAGTGGAATAAAAAAGGTTGTAAATCCAAATTAACCTTCTGCATCCACACAATGCACCCCTTTCATCTCATCCCCCAATATTTAGGGCAGGGTCAGTGTACCCTCTGAAGTGGAATCTGTGGTTTCACATCAAACCACACAGAGAGTTTGCCCTGATAACTTGTCAGGAGGTGATGTAGACAGGAATAATAATAAAAAAAAAAATTTAGTGCTCACTAAAATTGGGTGGTTTAAAGTCTGACTGTTGAATGGAGCTGCAAGCAAGAAACCTCAAAGGATAGGAATGTTTGCAGTGGAGGATAGGAATGTTTGCAGCAGAACATGTGATATCACCAAAGCACATTGTGCTGGATGGAAATCAGAAATGGATATGAAAAAGCTTATGGAAATCCTGTGACAGGACTAGAGTAATACAGTCATTTTACTCATGATTATCAAAAGTCTAATAACAATAAGTATGTATCTTGAATATACACCAAATTAAAGTGATAAAACAACACCTGTTACAGTGAACAACTTTAATTAAACAAAACAAAATAAATGATTCAAAGTGTATTGCTAAAATCATATAGAACAAGTAAAGAAAAATAAGAACAAGGCAAATATAATTTTAATGTCAGCAACTTGTCTCTGAGCATTCATCCTTCAAGACACCAAGCCTGTTTTAAAGAAATCATCGTGAGATGTTGAGAAACGACTAAAATATCAAATAAAGATATTAGTCTAATTTCTGAATTATTTCCCTTTAATTATGAATTGATAAATGACAGTAAATGATGTGGACTGTTCAAGAGGATATACTCTGCATGAGAGAACAAATGTCTGCCCATTGGCTTGTCTCCATGACGATGTGTTAGTAATTCATCTTCTCCTCAAAAAGGCATCACTTCACAGATCAGGTGTTTCACCTTAAGTCTACTACTGCACCCCATCCATCCATGGCATGCATGATTCAAGAATGTTTTCTTGGAAACTCCTCCATACAGCGAGATTAGAGGTGTAGGAATACTCTCTCCCCTGAGGGAGGAGGGTGAGACCACATAGCCTGGCATTCAGGCAGAGGGGATGGGTGCATCATCATTCCTTTCTGAGTCTTCTCTCACTCAAAAGGGAAGGAGTTAGTTTGATAAGCTCATCAAACTTCCACAAGAATTTCTCTGAAGATAGCATGGGGTAAAAAATTAAAGAAACCAAAACCTTAACTTTCTTTCTTTTTAGACGTACGTCATAAAGCAACCCCAAGCTTATTTTGTGGTAGTATGCCTCCAGACAGTTATTTATTCTGTACACTTTTGCAACATTTGTTACTGCCAAAAACAGGAAAGAGTAATGTTAGTCATCACATTTGCTATAGAAATATAATGTCAGATATGTGACAAATTTCACTGATAACACACAAATGTAACTTCTCTAGTTTCCTGCTGTATTTCTCTCTACCCCTCACCCAAACAACCAGATCATATCAAATGCAAGTGAATTCCAGTCATGTGACTGTTAAAAAAGTCTAACTGGTCAATGACTGCATCAACCCAGCTGGTGTACTATAGCCCCTTGTGGAAACTAAAAGACACATTATTAGTACAATCACATTCTCGGAGAAGACTGCATTGGATAAGAAATCATTACTAATTTTCCCATTAGACGGTATATCAACCTAAACAGCCTTAACACCTGCTTCCATTCATACTCTTTTATTATTCATAACCCATGTAATCATGAAATTAATTCTTGGCAATTTCCCAGGCATCTAGTCCCACCTGATGGAATCAACCCATCTCTACTTTGAGATAGGACATTAACCTGCACTCTCACCTTCTACCTGGAAAGTGAAATGGAGCAAGTGGGAAAACAATACGAAGATGAAAGAAATATAGAGTTGCATATAAAATCTGAAGCTGATTACATAATGATTGATTTCCTTGAATGCATCTATATTCCATTCACTCTTCTCTCCTAATGGTGCTGGCAGTTTGTGACAATTTCTCAATTCCCTAAAGTCAAGCCTTCTCTTGCATTCCAAGTAACCGCATCATCAAAGTTAACCATTTTCTAATGACACTCTATTCCAACAGCAGATGGGATTGCCACAGGGGATCCACCTTTCCTACTGCTGAAACACTAGTTGACTGTTTATTGGGTTGCCTAGGAAAACAGCACATCTGATCTAATGTTCTGTCAATATCAGAGTATGACCATAGCATTAATCTTTGGAAATTTTACCCTCTGGGCCCTATTTTCCATATCTGTGATCAAATTATGACTTTCAATACCAGGAAAATTTACCTTGTATCTACAAAATCATAATTGCAAGCATGATTGAAACAAGGAGAGCTTGGCTGACATTTTATAATATAAACTGGTATTCACAATTCCAGTGCAGAATTGTGTATATTCTCATTGCAAAAATTTTGAAATTTGGGTCATGATCAGGGTCGTGTCTTTTTTATTCAGCATTCTCACGTGAAACAAACACAGAAACTTTTTGGGTCATAATCATTTACAACGAGCAGACCCGCGCATGTTATGAAAGGTATGCTTACTAGTCTATGTCTCAAGGCCAATCAATATACTACAGAACACCACTGCATGGTAAAAACAACGGGGAGTGACATTCACGGTTCATTGTGGGATAAAAAATTCTGAAAAAAAAAAAATTGCAGTCTTTGTTCTCACTGCACAACTTTGCATCTTTTTGCCCCCCCCCCCCCAAAAAAAAAAAAAAAATGAACTAACTTGTGTGATTTGGATCACAACTCAAATCTTATACAAAAACATGTCATTTCTCTTCTCACTGTAAAAATTTTGAAATTTGGTTGCAATCAGGATCATGACCCCCCCCCCCCTCCCCCCACAAAAAAAATAAATAAATAAATAAAATGAGTGCATTGAGCCCCATTCTGGCAGGTGGGGACACCCGGTGGTTCTAGACAGTTGTTATATTCATTTTAAAGTACTACTAATACAAGAGGAGGGTTCTACTTCTCAAATTCTTTAAGTCCCACTGGCTACCTGTTTATGTCCAACATCAATAGCATTTCAAGATGGGGAGCCTGCGAGGCCTAAAGGAAATTGATTTTAAGGAGCAAACTAAAGCTTAGGGAATAAAATGGCAAAATGTTGTAGAATGTTTCAACATGCTTGATCTAAATTTACAGCTTCCATCTCCCTGCAGGTTTGTCTTATCAGAGTCAGCTCTTCACAGAGCTTTTTCTCTAGGGTTTGAGTGCAGCCAGCATTTGAGAAGAGCTAGTTCATGGCCAGGTTTTCTTTACTCACTATTTCCAGGGATCTGATACATTATTTACACAAAGCCTTCACAGCAGCCAGACTCACAGCCATGCTATCAATATTTCCTCCACGCATCAATCCCTACGTAAATATCGGTTTTGACCTTGATACGTGGAAAAGAAAAATGACTGCACTAAAGACTCAAACCCCCATAATACCAATTTGCCGACTTCCATTTGTAAAGTTGAATGCACACTTTCAAGTTTATTAAATCAAAAGTGGGCACATCTATAAGCATTGTTCCAAATATACAGTAAAATGGCACCCTTTTGGTTTTTAATCTTAAACTTTTTTCTAAAAATGAAAATAATCTAAAATTGACACCATAATGTAGAGGAGATTGAGCTCTACATCATGATAGTATACCAATACATTAATACCCTCTAAAAATTGCAATAAAGCCCTCCTGGTTTTCAGCTGACGATATATACTTTTTATATATCAAAACTATAGAGTAACAGGGGTCCTAAGACATAAATGACGTCTGTCACAGACATGCTACCATAATGTGATGGTGAAGACACAACACCATTTTGGGCTCATCCCTTCACAAACCTGTACAGATTGATGATACCAGAAGGATGCTGTTGGTAGTCTTTTTTTGTTAAGACGCATGTGTGTGTGTGTGTGTGTGTGTGTGTGTGTGTGTGTGTGTGTGTGTGTGTGTGCTATGAATACTATGGACTCTATTAGCAATACACTCACAAGGAAACTAACACTGTCCAACCTGCTCCTGCAAGAATATCTTAGCTCTGTTGCCCAGGATTCAGGTAAAACTTGTAAAGGTCTAGACCGATATGTCATAGTCCCAGTCCATACCAATGGGATTTGTGACTGATTACAACAATAACACTCCAGTAGCCCAGGGAAAGCTCTTTATGACAGACCCCTGGTGGGAAGCAGATTCTCTGCCTACCCTGGAGGGGTTGCCATGGCGTTCTTGGTTCAAATGAAGTGATTGCAGTTCCTCCAGGAGGGTGGTCGGTTGTTGTTGCTGCTGCTGTTGTTTTTAATGTGCTCCCCAAACCTTTTATTCTGCTAATGGACTCAGTTTTTTTTAGAATGCTCCCAACAAAACTGTTGAAAGCATTTGCCACCAAACCATTCTGACTTGCAGCAAATGAGAACATCAATTTACATTTTGTCAATTGTCTTATTGGTAGTAAGTTGTAAGGTGTGGTTTTGGTGCCATGCTTAGTTCTGTGTAGTACAGTATTCCTACTAAGTAACTATAGACCAAAGTAGGCTGAAAGGTTTAAAGGGACTGTACAGTACTGGTTGAGGTGGGGATTCATGTTTTGAACATTCCTAAGTGAGATAATGAGAAACCCCTAATGAAATATGAAAAAGCATGTAATTTTAAGAAGGATTCAACGTTTATTTGATGAAAATTGGTTTTCATATGGCCGAGATATCCAAAACAGTAATAATAATTAAAAAAGGCGACAGGCCACGCCTTTTATTAGGATCTTTTTGTTTCACCTTGTTTTTGGATATCTCAGCCATTTCAAAACCGATTTTCATCAAATAAACTTTTGATACCCCTTAGAATTGCATGCTCTTTGACATCTCATAGAGTGGTTTCTGAATATCTCGTAAAACGTTAAAAGCTAAATCCTCACCTCAACCAGAACTGTATACACCCTTTAAAGATGATATCAATGCTGAATGAAAAAAAAAGTGAAAAACTATGGGACCACTCATGACATCATTGAGATAAGACCTAAACATTGCAATATGAATCATTCCTAATAATCAAAAATTTGACACCATGTGAAAAAGAGATTCAGGAAGAACTTTCAAGGCCATCCCTGTGGACAGGCATTAAAGAACTGATTCATCTCATCTTGCATCAGTTCACAAATACAACAGTGGATCAGTCAAGCAGAGAGGTGTATCCACAGTTGTTCAAATCATCCCTCAGGGGACAAGACCTCATATCTCAAAAATCAGGAATTTTTTAGCAAAGCTACAAAAAAAAAATATCTTTGCAACATTTTCAAAAAATAACATCAGTCTTGATATCAAATAATACAGCGATAATTTTTGGGATTACATGAATAATTGTGATGGTTTTTATACTATAATCAGTCTTTTAAATATTTACATTGAGTTAGGAGGTGTTTGAACATATGCCTACTAGTATGGAGATACAAGGTCTTGTCACTCCGGGACGACATTCTTTCAGAAGGGAGTGTGGGAGGGCAAGATTTTAGAATAATACAGTGGGAAACAAAGAATTTAATTCATGAAATCTGAGTGACTAATGTTTGTGGCTTCATGTCTGAAGTCCACTGGGTAAGAAGAAAGATGGATTGTTCTAGGCCAATGCTCTGATGCCTTTTCCTCACCATTTACCCTCAAGCATGTCTTGTTCTGCTCCATTTCCAAAATAAATGAGGAATTCACCAGAATTTACCAGTCACTCAGCTGCTTGTCAAGCTTAAAATGCTTATTTTCACATCACAAGTTAGTTCATTCTCACATGAGTGCCAATGTTTGGAACATACTTTAAAAGTGGACATTTTCATAATGTTGAAATTTTCACACATTTTGCGCAACCAGAAACTAGCGCAAAATTAAAAGTATGCGAATGTTTTTGCTTGCCATATGTTCCAGTAGTTGGTGTCTTGATTCCATGGAATTAAAAAAACATAAAACTCTTCTAACCCCATATGGTGAAAAAGTAGTCAGGGGAGAATATCCACTTTTACAGTATCAACAATCATTTAACAGTTCTTTAATGTCAAGAAGATCATTTCTCCTGACATCTTACTTTACATTACTTGCTGAAAATCTCATTCTTGATTCTATTCAGAGTTATAGGTTAGTTTTGATGGCACATGAATATTTCAAGAGGAATTCTCTACAACTTTCTCTGAATGATGAATTGAAATAACTTCATGGTATAGCAGAAGTTCTCAACATCACTTTTCCTTTCTAGTGAATGTTTGGTTACTGTTTATCCTTTCAGAAAACTACTTACATTCCATTTCAACAACATTTTGAGGGAATGGTTGTGCAAGGTTGAATGAAAAAGGCAAAGTTCAACACTGAGAGCCTGATGTATCTAGGTTAAGTGCTTTGAAACCAGAGCCAAGTTGTGACTAAGTAGACTATATGAAGTGTTTATATATCATCAACTATCCTTAATAGTGTGTATGTTGTCTATATCAAGGATAGCTCATTTACTATGCATGGAAGTGAGAGTAAAGAATTTGGCAACAATACAGGCCATTAATAAATCAGACAATAATGTTTCTCTCAGAAAACAGTCAATAGAAAATGCAATGAAGAATATCTAACCTAATCTCACACAGCTTTTAGTTTTGATACATTATTCATTTAACCTGTTGAAGAGAAGTCCCTAGTATACTCAGGCAAGTGTCAGTGGGAAATGCGTATTGTAACAAAATCAGCCCATCCTCAATGGGTTAATGTGTTTTCAATGCACCAAACATGTAGACAATATACGTCTGACTTTATGGAGTGGTAGAGATATAGTAGCCAAGAGATAACAATTAAATGTGAATATATTGCTGGTAGTGAAGCAAAAGGACATTAATATTTTTCAAGGTTTGCTGAGTTCCGCCAATGTACCTCTCAACGGGTATCAGATATCAAATGACGAACAAAGAAAGACTGTCCTACGTCACTCGGGCTCATGTGCAACTGACAATAACACTGGAATAATACCATACGAACAAAATGAATATACATGGTTTCTCTCTCACTCTAGAATACTTCTGTCAATCACTCGATCATTCACCAAAGTAGGTAAATATCCTTTGTTTTATTGACTAAAATGAATATCCTATGTCTTATGATGTTAGTACAATATTTTGACACAATTTTAAGCTGTGCTTCTTGGGGTCCATGACCATTCACTCATTGCCTTGTAAACAGGCATGTATAATAGTTGAATTTTCACATCAAATTGTTATTTAACACTGCTCATAACTGCTAATTTGTATTATTGCATATATCCTGGATATAATTACAAACGAGAAGGAAACCTTCACAGATATGCCAATTTCAGTGCATTAATCACAAAACTCTAAAGCAGTATGTACACTATTTCAAAAATTTCTGGTTTCCCCGTTTCATATTTCCTTCCTGCACTCTTTCCTCTGTTACCACAGACAGATGTTTCAGTTTCTGAAGAAATATGTAACTATCATTTCAATATTCTAGGTATTTTGTAGACTCAAGCTGTAGACATTTCCTTGTTTTGCAGACAAAACCTCTTATAATCATATCCACTTGGTTTGGATTCATTAGGAAAGAGATATGATGTAAGCACACCATGATATCAAGCTAAAATCAATTTTCTTTCATTTTTTTTTCAGACATGTTGTGTTTAAAGAAATGATGGCTGAGGGAAAACTGTTTTTAGCCTAGGTGCATGACAGAACAAAACTCCATTGTCTGCCATAAGAACTATAAAGTACCAAAGTATGATGCCACAGCCATTCATTGCCATGGAAACTGGTTGTAAACAACCTTACCTGGCCCAGGCGTTCAAGCTTGCACCTTGTTCCAACCCAAGCTATAACAAAAGACCGTGACATCATCACCTCGGCACACCATAGTCTGAACCTAGGATGTACCTGATACTGCAGATACATCACAAGTGGGACAGCCATACAGGCAAAACCTGTGTCTGGATCTGAGACTACACAGATTCATTTCCATCTTTCAAAACACCCATCCCCTTTTCTGCCTGTAAGACCATCTTCTATCTGTCTGTGCTTGTGTCTGGTATCGGTGGAGCATCGGACCGGTATGATGGAGGAGGTTGGATGGCCCTGGTAGGCATCCGAAACTTCATCCCAACTCTGAACTCTGATTCGCACTGCGCCATTGGCAGTGATGCAAGACATCGTCTGGTTGTAAAGGCTGGGTTGTGAGACCATTCAACTTCTGAAGTCACTGTGCCCTATTGACTGATGCACCAAACTGGCCTTATGCCTTCAGAGATCATTCCTCATGGTGTGAGCTGCCAGCCTTATTAAAGTGCTTTACATACTTTTGAGTTTGTCTCGTTGAATTCTGCATGATAGTAGTATAGAAGGTTAGGGGCTTAGAATGTTCAATTTCAAGGCCATGCCAGCATTAGTTCCCATTGAAATTACATCTTGTATATCTGTGATTGTGACGACAAATCTTGGTAAATTTGTATGTTTCCATATTGAAAATTGGTGACCAGGATGGTGGTATCAAAGATGATGATAGTGATAATGATGGTGATGATGATGATGATGATGATGATGATGATGATGATGATGATGATGATGATGATGATGATGCTAGCTGTCTTGATTCTAATGATAGTGGAAATGATTGTGGAGGAGGTGCTGATAAAAAGACAGAATTATGTTCTAGGCCCTGTCATATTCCAAGTTAAATTCCCTACAATAACATTTGCATGGGGGTGGGGTGGGAAGGGGGTTGGGAAAGGGGAAGAAAAGGGGAAGGGAGGGATAGGGAAAGGGGGATGGGGAATTGGGTTAAAAGCCAAAAGTTAAACATATTGGAGGACCATGACAATACAAGCATATTCATGCAAAGATGACTTAAATTGTTGGCAAAATGACAAGATAAGAAATGGTTGAAAGTGAAATGCAGAACCCTTAGCCTTACCTGACTCAAGGTGTTAGCCTCTCTTCTGTGTCTTCCGTCCAATCGGTACGGTGTCACAATTTCGTAATTGCGTAATTGTTTCAGCAGTCTCTCCTGAGTTGAACCTCTCTCAACACCTGCAAGACAGATACCAGAAGATGAAGAAAAAATTATTCATTAAAGAAAGAGTCTGAGAAAGGGCTCTGTTGTGAGTACAGCAGAAGATCAGAGAAAGTGTGAGAAAAAACATACACCAAGGAAGCAATGACACTTAAAATGTCTGTGAGTTATCAAACATGTGACCCACACAGGTTGAAAACTAGCCATCACTGTCACATGATTGCAACATTTCCTACATTAAAATTCTTATTTTGATTTTTGCTGACAAAAATACAAATTTTCTTGAATATCTACAAGTACATTATTGTGGAAGGCATGGAAAAGGTACTTTTGCTGTAAAAGACAAAAAAAAAAATGGAGACAATTCATTAATAAGTCAAATATGATAAACTATACATGCAACATCAGAGTAACTTTTCAAAAAAGATAGTCTTAAAGATATTCAAAATGTAATAAACGGTAAATTAACACTTTGCCAATTTTATCTACATCAGAAATTCAACTCTCGTACTAAATCAACATTCACATAATAGACACAGGGCATTCAAGTAAAGCAAAAATAGCTTATAGGGATATACATATTAGCATTTTGCATTCCTATGAATACAATCTGAATATTCAACAGAAGACTGTCAGAATTTGATATTATGTTCAGAAGACCAGAGCCAAGAAGAATAGAGTAACAAAACAAAAATGACAAGATAACAATGAGATACTGTAAAACATGATATATTCGCAGCATGACTTTTTCGCGAATTGGAGCCGACGGCCTTTTTTGCAGCATGAAATTTTCGCAAACTGCCACTGGCATTCAATGTATATAGTGTCGACAAGAACTTTCGCGTGCATTGTAATTTCGCGCATCTTGGCGCTCGCGAAATTCGCAAAATTAAAATGCACGCGAACATTCCTCGTTTTACAGTAATCCAAAGGACAAAAAGTGACCAAAAAGGCACTGAAATTTGAAACTTTAAAATGGTCAGTCCAACTTGACCTTTCATCCATCACAGGACATTTCCAAAAAGCAAGGTACCTATCTAATAATTGACCCTGGTTCATATATTTTCCCCTCCCTGGATATTTTGAAACATGAGCTATGACTTCCCATCCTTGCTGGGATTCCACAGAATTCATGCTGCTTTCATCTCTGAGCAGCAGACAGCAGCAAAGGTCACAGACAGGTCGTGACCCCAAAGTATCCCAGGGTGTGCAGGTATGCAGACTGGCACTCCTCACCACCAGTCTGCTCCAAGAACAGGACTCTAATTATAGACCCATGGGAGCCTTGGCAATCAGATAACTCCAAAAGTTTTGCAGTAACCATGGCAACTGATTTCTTCTGGCAGGATACAATCTTTTGGAGCAGGCCTTTCAAAACTATTGAGGAAGAGAAGTCTGCTGTAACACCATGTGTATGTACTGAACATGACTTTTCAACCTTCTCCCCCCCCCCTCCTTCCTTTCTAGTTCATCTTTCTCCTCCCACAGACTTCTGAATCCTCTACTTGATTCTCACTCTCTTTCTCCTTACTTATCCCTATCTCTGATCCTCCCATATCTATTAGTGCAACCTCAACTCCTTGACTTCCTGAACAGCATTATTTGTCGTCCTTCTATCTCTCTATGTCCCTTCCCTCCTTAAAGGCATAATTTACCATTTGCAGATGAAACAAAAACCCAGCATTAGTGCTTTAAAATAGTTCTGAAATGTGAGTTAGGGATAGAAACAACCACTGTAAAAATTTGAGTCCGTATAATCGATGTTAAGTATTGTTAAATACACAAAATGGGTACAATAGTTATAATAAGAATGCTTCCAGAATAAACCGTCTACAGTTACGGTTTATTGAGAAAAATACTGATATCTCCCTATATTTTAGGCTTTATTGCGAAAATGTTATATGGTAGGATGTTTTGTGATACAACAAACCTACACATATGCATCAAATGTTATATCTTTGTGGCAACCCAGAAATGAGCATCCCAAACAGTGAATATGATAAATTTAGTAAGTTTACCCCCCCCCTACAAAATTTGTTTGAAAACATTTGATAACAATAATGCACATCAGTCAGAGGTATAAATAGGGAAATTTACCCTCACAAGTCTATTTCACCCACCCCTGAAATCAGAGTGGAATTTACCCAGTCTCTTCAAATTCTAAGAAAACTGACTCCATCCCGATGGATGTGGTTTTGAGCTCCACACATTCATCCCGCATTCATTGTGACTGGATGTCATTCTTCCTTTCTTCCAGGTAAGAAGCATGGGTGTATGCAAGGGGGGTCGGGAGGGTCGTACGACCCCCCCCCCCCCCCCCAAATTTTCAAAAGGTCCACTTTTTGTAAAAGACATTTTTGTTTTTTGAGGGCTTTTTACTCTATATAGACCTACAACAGGGAAAAAAAGTGACCGGTGTTCCAGTAAATTGTCAAAAACCTTGTAAATTTCGTAACTTAGTTTTAATATGCCATAATTTACCTTATTTCTAAGCCGCACTGCCATGCCGAAAAAGTCACTTTTGTATGCACCAAATGGCCCCATTTTAAGATACAAAATTCAAAAACTCCCTACCGTGGGAGGGGGGACACCCCCCTCCCACACCCTCCCCCCGCTCGGTCGCTCCGCTCCCTCGCAAAGGCAAAGGTCCAAAAATTTTGATTACGACCCCCCCAGAAAAAATCCTGGATACACCCCTGAGAAGTCTGACTTTTATTCCTGTTCAATTATTCTAAATCATTCCTTTTCTTTGAGGTTAAATTATGTGATATTTAGTGTTTTGTAGTTGAAGTGCAGAGTTCCTCCTTCAGGAAAAGAGGAATTTAGATCACAAATGGTGTTCTCAGTGAAGTTATTGAATAGTTACTTATTTTTGTTTGTACCGGATATAACTGCTTGATTATGATGTGCTGGTGATTATATGAGTATGAGTGTTTGTGTCATTATTATATTTCTGTAGTGATTTAATCGCTTTCATTATGAAAAATGTATAATTACTACTTAAGCTGATTTAGTTTCGGATTAAGTACTGCCAGTGTGAGTGAGAACAAGCCATAGGCTGTGCAATCCAGTGTAGAAGGATGAGTAGAGCAGTCAGTGTAAACACTCTGCTAGGTGGTGCGCGGCACCAGAGTCCATTGACTTTTAGGCTATCTTGGGAATGACTGCAAAGTCACTGATATTTACAAGTGTATTTCATTTCTGAGTGGAAACCCAAATGCCTAAACAAGTGTACATTAGTGTACATTAGTATAGAGTGTAGATGTAGAGATGGAGGTCCAGTGTGAACACAGTTTAGATGACTCACAGCAACCTTCATGCCTTATCGGCCAGAGCGCTGACCACTAGCTCTCTGGACGGTGTGTTTATAGTTGTGGTCAGTACCTCTCTCACTTTCCCAGCTCCTCAGTAGGCGTGTCTTCATCAGCCAGAAGTTCAAACTAGCGGGACATTTTGTGGTCTTAGTAAATAGCCCGATACAGCGAATGTGCATCTTCATCAGCTCGAACAGTCTGCTTCGGGAAATTAGTCCGAAAATTAACGCATGCGTACTTTGCAATATTACTCTGCCTAGCTCGCGGTTCGAAAGTGGATTTCCCCGCTCAAAATCTCCTATATCACCGTATGTACGATTCTACAACCAGGGAGGTGAGCGGTACAGCAAATTCTCTCCAAAGGGATATTAATAACGCTACTCTTTTGTCCAGTGAGGCTTCTTATATGAAGTTAACAAATTGCAATGTTTAAACAAATCAAAAATACACACAATCTGCAAGAATCGTCAGCTAAGGTAGAGTGGAGCAAGAAGAAGTTTACAAAAAACAGCTAGCATGCACGGAATTGAGTTTTATTAGGGAGGTGAGAGAAATCACCTCCCTGGTAGATGTCAGCAACAGTAGGCCTATATATATGTGATCCTGGATGAATACACCGTGCGTGGGGGTAATGTACTATACACAATTACTAGCTCGTACATGCGTTTTCTATTGCCAGCTGGCTAATCAGAAGCGTGGAGGGATCGAGAAAATTTCGGGCTGATGGAGATGCACCCAAGATAGCGCGCTATTTCACGAATTAGCGCTCTAGTTGACGAACTAGACCAAGATTTGGGGGGAAATTTTCCCGATCAAATAGCGCGCTATCTGCCTCTTCACTACACAGATAGCGTGCTATTTTGACATCGGACTAACTAGTTTGGTAACCGCAAGATAGCGCGCTATTTTGAAACTTCGGGCTGATGAAGACACGCCTAGTTCCTCACTTTTGGCCAGTTCCTCACTTTTTATAAAGAAATTAAAAAGGAATCATTCAGGGATCGTCCCAAAAGTTTGGTCCTCAGAGCGACTGTCGTGAAATTCCCGAAACACTTTCACTTTTGCCTGATGGCAGGGATCATCTCAAATGTTGTTAAAGTTTATATTGTAAAAGATTTTACAGAAGCGTTTTGTGTAATATCAGAGGAGCAAAATATAGAAACGAGCAGAAAAGAGAGAGAAAACCTGGCTTTTAGAGAAACAAAGGAAAGCTAAAGAAATTAGATTTGTTTGCAATGTACTAAGATGACTAGTTTTCCTTCTTGCTTTAAAAACAATACTTGCCAAAGAAGTGAATGCATTCCAGGTTTAGGTTTATTTAATCATTTGCATTTCAATTCATTGATACAAGCAGAGAATAATCAAAGGATATGTACGTAGTTGCATTTATTGGATTAAATCATTAATATATTAAATGACTGGTTAAGGTTAAGCTAGATTGCCTTTATTAAAGGAGAATTTTACAGTTAATTATGCTTACTGCAAAGGAACAATAAGATTGATTGTTATGAGTAAGTGTTATAATCAACCTTTGATTTTAGAGACTCTTTGAGGTGTAAATCAAGCATCATATTGAGCAAGGTAAATTATCAATCATACTGATGAAGAATTAGGTATTCATGTCAGCATATTTGCATGTGTCATTCACATTGTGTTGATGAGAAGGAGTGTTTGATAATTATTTTGATTGCTATTAATATGATCATTGAAACTCGGTATGATTTATACTGAGAATAAACACACATTCATTCCCGCATTCATTGTGACTGGACGTCATTCTTCCTTTCTTCCAGTTTACCTACGTATCCGTCCACCCCCGCCGGAGTGGGGTAACATCTTGAACATTTTTAAAATCACTGTTCCCAAAGGTAAACTGGACCTTTAACTCTCCCCTATCTAGGGTCTTCTTTCTCCAAACAACAGTCCTTTCTAGGACTACATACACATGGTGTTACTACAACACTTTCTTCCTTGTTTGCATCACCATGCAAACTTTCAAACAACACATCACTTTCCCTTGACACCAATGTGGATTGGCAGCAAATATTATCTCTATGTTGATTAATATTGCCATGATCATAAGTGGCACTTCAAGATGCATTAACTTAATAAACTTTCATCTTATCATTAAGAAAGTTTCAATGATCTACTTATAGCCACTTTGAAGATCAAAATAATGACTTGACACCATACGACAGAGTGTGATTATGCTGGAAATATCTTATCTGCACGTTTTCCACAACTGACAGCTCGTACAAACAAAATGAGGGCTATACTGTAGGTTTGAGGAAAAAACGTAGGCAAAGATGGCAGAATCATGCTTAGGATGGAACCACTGCAGGCTGTAATCACTCCTCTTATCTTAATCAAAACTAAAGTAAAGGAATTCTCCCCAATTTTAGACGTAAATAATACTAAAATGCATTACACAATACAACTGGTATGGCTTTAAATCTAGTCCTAGGAAAGTGCAGCATGTAGAAGACTTTTCAGCCACTTATCTACGGTTCCTTGTACTCTGTTGCAGACAAAAAGTGCTCTCACTGGAAGAATTTCCTGTCAGTCTCTGTGGATATCTGATAGTGTGATGATAGGCATCTCTCTCTCTCTTCATCTCTCACTAGCCCTTCTGTCTGTCTGTCTGTTTGTGTGTCACACATACCCACACACACCCACAGACTCCCGTACAATCTTCCACGAATAGTACTGGTTCGTGAATGGTATGTGCATCAAAGCATACGCTCATTGATAATGGTTGACTTCAGTCAAGATTTTTTCATCTGTGTCTGTACTTAAATAGAAATCAGTAATAAAACTTTACCCAATTTATTACAGCGATTCTCAAATATATCCAAGCCAGGCCAGCCTTCCCACTTCATGGTATCCCCATGCCACCAGGTAATTTAATGAAATCTACCTGCTATATTAAAAATTATATTATCATGTTACACTTTGATCACATATATATGGAGGACATCTGTCTGTCTATTACTACAACTATGTGATAGGCAAAAAAAGAAAAAAAGAAAAAAAAAAAGGAGTACAAGACAAGCAGGTGGTGTTTCCCCACATTAAAGTACTCGCTGTTTCTACCCCTTCAAATAACAAGAGACCCGCGGGTCTAGCGCTCACCTGAGTATCGCAAGTTCACCTTTCACGCAGTCACTAATCTAAATTATTCACAGCTCTACCAAAATTTGACCAGGCATTCTCAAGTAGAAGATGAAAATGTACAAGAAGGGCCCAAATTTTTAAAGATTCCTTAATTATTGGGGATTGGGGCCCCCTGGGGCAGTCTGGGAGGGGCATGGTGCCCATTTTGATAAATTTAGATCCTGACCCCCTAGGGATGTTACCTGCCAAGTTTGACAAAAATCCATCATGAGGTTTTCAGGAAGAAGATGAAAATGTACAATTCAGGCCCCCCATTTGGACCTTCCCAACCACCCCCCCCCCCCACCCCTGCCCCTAAGAGGGGCACACCTGGATCTCCTATGAACAAACTCAAAACTACAGTCATTAATGTACTCACTCATAGTATTATCTTAGCTCTATAACATCTGATTCTAGAGAAGATTTTTAAAGATTCCTTCATTTTGGGGGTTTGGGCCCCCCTGGGGACCCCTGGGTGGGGCATGGTGCCCATTTTAACAAATTGAGATCCTAACCCCTTAGGGATGCTACCTGCCAAGTTTGGTGAAAATGGGTCATGGGGTTCTAAAGAAGAAGATAAAAATGTACAATTTAGGCCCCATGAGGACCCCTCCTCATCCCCCCCCCCCTCCTCCCCTGGGTCCCAAGGGGGGCACCCCTGATTCTGCCATGAACAAACTTGAAACTGCAGTCATCAATGTACTAACTCATAGTATTAACTTAGCTCCATCACTTCTGGTTCTAGAGAAGAACATTTTTAAAGATTCCTTAATTTGGGGGGTTTTGCCCCCCTGGGGGCCCCCTGGGTGGGGCATGGTGCCCATTTTAACAAATTGAGTTCCTAACCCCCTAGGGATGCTACCTGCCAAGTTTGGTGAAAATGGGTCATGGGGTTCTCAAGAAGAAGATGAAAATGTACAATTTAGGCCCCATTAGAACCCCTCCCCACCCCCTCCCCTGGGTCCCAAGGGGGGGGGGGCACCCCTGATCCTGCCATGAACAAACTTGAAACTACAGTCATCAATGTACTAACTCATAGTATTAACTTAGCTCTATCACTTCTGGTTCTAGAGAAGAAGATTTTTACAGATTCCTTAATTTTGGGGGGTTTGGGCCCCCCTGGGGGCCCCCTGGGTGGGGCATGGTGCCCATTTTAACAAATCAAGTTCCTAACCCCCTAGGGATGCTACCTGCCAAGTTTGATGAAAATCGGTCCTGGGGTTTTCAAGAAGAAAATGAAAATGTAAAAAGTTTACGCACGACGCACGATGCACGACGCACGACGCACGCCGGACGCCGGACGAAGGGCGATCGCAATAGCTCACTTGAGCCTTTGGCTCAGGTGAGCTAAAAATCACCTCATTGTAGGCACTTCACAGACTCTTGTCTTCAATATTTACTTTCACAATGAATGAGCAGCCGAGTGTTACAAGCTAATGACTAACAAGTGCAAGTCGCATATCACTAGCATGACTCTCCCATCAGATATGGCACTCTAAGGCACAAAAGAAATCATTATGAACCATAAATGCTGATATTTTAGGTTTTTGCTCTCTCTTTGATGAATCGAATTGAACACAACACTTCATCACTCATCCTTATCCCTCCCACACACTCTATCTTGTTCACTTGTCATTTTTTTTTTATTTGCCATGAAAATACAGAGTGCACATGACCAAGGAAAGGAGAAATGCACATAGAAGTAATACTGCAGGTTCACAGGAATGCAAAATGCACTGAGACTTCATAGGAAATACAATGTGACACTACATGAGAGCTTGCCTTTGGAAGAAAAGTATGAGTTCACAAGAAACAAGATAACAGTGATACCCCCCCCCCCACACACACACACACATGGGCAACTACACACACAATTGATGGCAATGATATAGCCATCATTCATAATTTGTCTCATATTTTGTGAGAATTGTTTCTGGAAATCTGCATTTTCTATCATTTTCACAATTAAAATTCATATGAACAAACAAACTATTTGATTATTTTCAGGCAAACTTGAAATGCAAAGTTATCTTAAAGAATTCAGAAGTTAAAACTTTGAATCCTGAAACCAGCATCAAACACAATGAAATCATTTAATTACATGGAAAATGACAGGGCTTCCATCTTACAAGAAGCAGGAGTTAAATAACTTACATTCTCTCTACTATTTAACTTTCTCTTTGTCTAACCACAAAGGAATTTCAAATGAATCATTAATCAAAACTTTAAGAGAAGACTTAATGATATCATGCTACAGTCTCTAATTTCTCATTCCCCTTGTCAAACAATGACATATCTATGCATTGAACTATGAGGCATAACAAGATCTTTCACTATATTTAAATTCAATGAAAACTGCTTGCAATGAAGAACTTCATTTAAACTTTTTTGATAATATTTCTTCTTTTATCTCTGCTTATGAGTAAGAGCAGAGCAAAGAATCAATTTCAGTCAGCTGAATAAAACTAAACAAACGTCACACCTTACTGCATCTAAGCATGTAGTGGAATAAATGCTATACAAAGCTATCGCAACTATTAACCACAATTCTCACTAACTATAATGAGTCATTCATTACATCTACCCACCCACATTTATCCGTCGTCCACACTCAAGGCCATACATGGGCAATAAGTTCAAATGGGCATTATCTTTGTTACATTGCATTATCACCCAACACATAATTAGTCATTGGTACATATCAAGTTTTGATAACTTACTTGATGGAATAATTCCCTTACATGGGTCTAGCGATATCTAGTGATAAGACTGATGAGATAAGATTTGTATAGAACAAATGGAAACCAGCTTTGCTGATCAGGACATTCCACCCATGACATGGAAATGAATTCAATTTAATTCACAACAGATTTCAACCATTTCTCTCTCTCTCTCTCTTTTCCAACCTGACACCCTCAAGAGAATAGGGTATTTTCACTTTTAGTATAGCCACTACCCAATACACTCACATCTACACCAGGGCTGTACAGTAGGTACCCAAACTGGTTTTTTCCTTTTTTAACGGACCATTCCTGAAAAAGTTACTGGCCCAACAGTGATTTTTACTGGTCAGGGACCGTCGGGCCAGTGCCAGTGTGAAGCATTGCATATATGCCAGTTTTTGCTGATTTTATACAATGTATGAATTATCCTATGGAGGGACAGTTTATTCCATTAGAAAAAGATAGATAAATTAGAATAGAATACAAAGTTCTTCATATTCATTGCACTTTCAAACTGCAAGCAGGGTATTGTATCTAGAAATTCATATTTCATGTAATAGCATATAGTAACATAAACAACATCACTGTTACTCAATGACATCCCACTTGCATACTCATTCATTCACAAATTTTATAATCATTTATCTATTTTAGAACATTCCAAGACACCAGTCGGGTTCAAGAAAACAAGTTAACTTGACATGATACTTGGTCTAAAACCATTGTTAATGGAGGTGGGGTGGGTCCTCTGGACTAGTCACATGAGCATCCAGGGTACCAGGTCCTCCAACGTGATTGGTCCCCCGTTACACACACCATTTCAAACTAATCAGGATTATCAATGCCACAAGAACAACAGGATAAACAGAGGAAATGTGACAGGAAAATGCTGTTCACCGAGGACGCACCGTTACCTTCACCCTTTCCCCTCTTCCGCTTCCCATCTTTAAAGGTAACTTTAGCTGTCTATTGATGCATTACTGTTATTGGTAGACAGCTAATTGCCTTTATTTATTTATCATTACATACAATTATCAAATATTGTGCAAAATTATATCCTAATTCATATTGAGAAGAAAGGCTAAAATTCCTTGTATGCACAACTTGATATATTTCCATAACAGAAATGATAAAAAACCAGCCAATCTCCCCTCTAACCATGGCTCTTTACTATTTTGTAATGATTCATTTAAAGTAGAGAAAGGATGTAAGGCTGTATTTTCTGAGCTGGAATTTTCTTGACTACATGTATATATGCACTTATTTACTCTCCTTCTTTATCGTCCCCCCATCAACATTTACCTTTTTCTCTCATTAATCAATATAATCCCTATTATTAATTGTTTAAAACTCTTCATGCAAACTCTTTCCATTACAAACAATTAAAACATTCCTTTATACTATAATTCATGCAATATCACATGAATTTTACTATCATGTGACTGTCACTACTTTCAGACAGAATTCCATTTAATGGTGGAAGTCTTCATGTAATGTTGTGCAAGGGCATTTAAGGTTAATCAAACATGCTATTACTCTACTTGGAGTATTTACATTTTTGTTTCTTTTTTTGCTACAATGACAAAGTGTCCATTATTGTTGTCACTATTATACCATTCATATGTATACAATGTATTTTGCATTTCATCCCATGATTTGTAACTCCAAATTGCATAAAAATTGAATTGGTATTCTCCTGGACCTACAACATTGTTGTAGGTCCATGGTATTCTGTATCACTCATTTGGCTTGACTCTAACATGATCTTCCTTACAGTGCTGTGTGTGTAAGAATTGGCCTTGAGAACCTCCTTGAGAAAACAAACAGACGTGAGTAGCTGGGCAAATAACTGTATCAGGACCTCTGCCATGCTCAAGGATGAGGGTCAAGGATGAATGCCGGTATTCCAGCAAGAAGTCAGAACTAGTACACGTTCATGACCTATGGATTATATCAGAAGAGGGGCCTTAATTGACAGTCACGTTGATTCTGGAAAAAGCAGGCATTTCTGGAAAGATTCATTCAAACTGTACACTTGTACACTGTGCTCTTATATTTCTTTTTTGAATGAATACACACATCTATACATTAAGTCATATCCATCCAAAGAGTCTTCCTCAGCAATGGTATTGTTATTCTACAGGGGCTCACTATTATCACTGAATACACAAGCACTAGACTGCCAGGCATCTGTGTCCATACACATATATACACTGGTCTAGAGGGACTTGAAAAGCTTGAACATCTTGTCTGCTGATGTATGCTCCAGGCTGAATTAGAAGTTAACCGGCTTGGATATAGTTCTTGTCAAAGACGGTGTTCAAAACAATACAGGATATACGCTACCATAGTGACCCACCTGACTCACCCGTCTTGAAGTGTAATACATAATGCAGATACACACATAAGCACATACAGATACATGTAAGGATACCAACCATGCAAACAGCAGTATTTTGAGGGCTGAAAAGGCATTTTTTGGTAAAAAATAATATCTTTTACCTTTCTTGCAATAGACATGTGCAGTAAAATACAATTCGGGAAAATAGTATTTCCCATGAAACCTGCAGTACTTTTGGCAAGACTTCTACTAACTACTACTACTACTACTACTACTACTACTACTACTACTACTACTACTACTACTACTACTACTACTACTACTACTACTACTACTACTACTACTACTTTATAGAACAGTACAAAATACTACAAAAAGTAACAATTGGCATCTGTATACATGCCACTCTGATTGTGTAAGATGCAATGTGTATATAGTAAACAGAGTGGCAAGCAAATTCACTGTGTGGAGAATAGGATAATTTTAGATGGAAGAATGTATTACCTAACATATAAGGAAAAGAAAAGTCTTTAAGTATGGAAAAAAGGCTAACAGGGAGATATAAGAGAAGAGGAAAGATAGTGCAGGTGAACCTGTGTATTCAGGGAGAAGGGGACTAGGACAAATGTCAAAACACTAGGGGACAAAAAGAACAAAAACAAGAAAGAAGAGATCATATCACACTGAAAAAACAAAAATCGATACAACAACATCTTTTCTAACAAAACACTATCAAATTACCTATATACAGCTTTGTGGACTGACATAGCTGGAGTCACAAAAACATTCATGAAACAATACATCTTCCCAACTGCCAAACACACTATTATATGCTTCTTCCGCATCACCTCTTCTCTAATAGTTGAACTCCCCACAGCTTAAAAGGGCATGATACCACAGCAATTAGGGTGATTGGTTTTTAGTAGCAACAGGTTGTCAACTAATTAGTTTCCTTGGTGATCATATTATCAAAACACCATCATGAATACACATTCCTATTTGTTACTTGCTCATGTGAAAATATGGCTCTAGTTTGATATGAAGTTCAGAACACATCGAGTATGGATGAATGTCAATTTCACATACTTTTACTTTAGTGTACATTGTACAGAGACAAGTGGTATATTCCTATTGATATGACAGTATAATGGAATATTTTGTTCTTTGGAACAAAGAGAGAAAACAAAAATGACTATATATAAGGCTGGAAGCTTCTTATGAAATAAGGAAAGTGACCTACAAAGTACCTTTCAAAGTGCACTGCCCAATACATTATCAAGAAAGCACAAGGCAAGATGATATCAACTATCACAGAGATGTGCTATGGTTGCTAGGTGGGTCATGGTTGCTAAGTGGATGAAGGATACAGGGTGGGTCATGGTTCTACAGGTTGTTTGAAGTGCGTGATTCCTAGTGTCTAAGGTTACAGTTAAATGCCATTATGTGATATTGCTGATTTTACCAAATACAACAGAATCAATCGAATTGGAGCCAAAGGCCTTTTTCGTGGCATGAAATTTTTACGAATTGCCACTTGCGTTCAATGCATATAGTGTAGACAAGAAATTTTGTGTGCATTCTAATTTCGTGAAATTAAAATACACGCGAATATTCATCGTTTTACATTAATAATACAAGTTTTGTGATCAATGCTGCTCTCTGTAACTCTGCACTGGAAAAATACACCCTTGTATCTCATTTCTCAGTCTGTTAGACCACCAAGAAGAGGAGAAAGGGACCATTCAGCCTTGATTAAAGACTAATCTGATTAGCTGCTCCTACACATGCATCTCCTCTTCGGCCATCCAAAGATGTGACCTTTCACTCCACTTACATCCTCCACTCATTAGACAGCCTTCTACAGCTGGCAAGTACTCATCAATCAATCAATATGATATACCTACTCATAATATATTCACTCCACTCCAATATCAATACAGGGACAATAGATACACTCAAAGTCATAACAAAGCATGTAATATACCACAGGTGCATATATACATAATAGCTGTAACACAGATGCAAACTATGATTATCTCCCATTTCTAAAACACATGCCTTTCAACACAGAAGGGTCTATCTTTGATTCTCATTTGATAACAAGGGGAACTACAATGATAGTATTTCTTTTTGTCTAATTGTCTGGTTCATTACAAAACCAAACACTTCAGTTATCAATTGCAAGGTTGTTCAGGGTCTGTGTAATGAGACTATATAGGTTCTATGCTATGTACAATTGTTTCCTATTGTCTGGCTATCAAGGCTATGTATTCATTTTTCCTTGCAGTCATACCACACAAATTGAAGTCCACGATCCCTATGTGAAATGATTGTTTCATAGCAAAGGACAGAAATATATACACCCAACTGGCTGACTTCCACATATACCAAAGGCCCTGTGTATTATTGTAATGTATGGCCATTTTTTTTCAACTTTTTAATTACGTCACATATAAATCATTAAGTTTTAGACTCCTTTCACATGTTCTAATTCACGCTATAATCATATCACTGATTTCAAATAACTTTAATCATATAAATCTTACTGAAAGAGTTTACACAAATTTACCTCTTTAACTAACGTTTGTAGTGCTTTATACACTAAGTACTGCACTGCCAACATGCAATCAATGTCCTGGTCAGAGAAGCAACCATGCATCCAATCTGACCTTTGACCCACAGGATATGGAATGAGGGCAGACTTATTTTGACATCAAACTAATTACTATGACTGGATTTCCATTCAGCATCCTGAGATTACTGCAGGCATGCCTCAAGTAAACAAGATACTGAGGAAAATGTTTAGGAAGATGGCTCGGGCATAGAATTCAACTGGTTCAATCAAATTTGAGCTTTGCGAACACTTTACCTATAATTCTCATATCTATTTGCTGATCTCATGGCAGAAATTTGGCCTGCTTTTTAGCTCACTATTCTCATTGCAGAAAACTGATTTCCAAATGAAGAAATAACAAGAGACCCGCGGGTCTAGCGCTCACCTGAGTATCGCAAGTTCACCTTTCACGCAGTCACTAATCTAAATTATTCACAGCTCTACCAAAATTTGACCAGGCATTCTCAAGTAGAAGATGAAAATGTACAATAAGGGCCCAAATTTTTTAAGATTCCTTAATTATTGAGGATTGCGGCCCCCTGGGGCCCTCTGGGTGGGGCATGGTGCCCATTTTGATAAATTTAGATCCTGACCCCCTAGGGATGCTACCTGCCAAGTTTGACGAAAATCCATCTTGAGGTTTTCAGGAAGAAGATGAAAATGTACAATTCAGGCCCCTATTTGGACCTTCCCAACCACCCCCCCCCCCCCACACACACACACACCTGCCTCCAAGAGGGGCACCCCTGGATCTCCTATGAACAAACTCAAAACTACAGTCATTAATGTACTCACTCATAGTATTATCTTAGCTCTATAACTTCTGATTCTAGAAAAGATTTTTAAAGATTCCTTCATTTTGGGGGTTTGGGCCCCCCTGGGGGCCCCCTGGGTGGGGCATGGTGCCCATTTTAACAAATTGAGATCCTAACCCCTTAGGGATGCTACCTGCCAAGATTAATGAAAATCTGTCCTGGGGTTTTCAAGAAGAAGATAAAAATGTACAATTTAGGCCCCATTAGGACCCCTCCTCACCCCCCTCCCCTGGGTCCCAAGGGGGGCACCCCTGATTCTGCCATGAACAAACTTGAAACTACAGTCATCAATGTACTAACTCATAGTATTAACTTAGCTCCATCACTTCTGGTTCTAGAGAAGAACATTTTTAAAGATTCCTTAATTTGGGGGGGGGGGTTGCCCCGCTGGGGGCCCCTGGGTGGGGCATGGTACCCATTTTAACAAATTGAGTTCCTAACCCCCTAGGGATGCTACCTGCCAAGTTTGGTGAAAATGGGTCATGGGGTTCTCAAGAAGAAGATGAAAATGTACAATTTAGGCCCCATTAGAACCCCTCCCCACCCCCTCCCCTGGGTCCCAAGGGGGGCATCCCTGATTCTGCCATGAACAAACTTGAAACTACAGTCATCAATGTACTAACTCATAGTATTAACTTAGCTCCATCACTTCTGGTTCTAGAGAAGAACATTTTTAAAGATTCCTTAATTTGGGGGGGGGGGGGGTTGCCCCGCTGGGGGCCCCTGGGTGGGGCATGGTACCCATTTTAACAAATTGAGTTCCTAACCCCCTAGGGATGCTACCTGCCAAGTTTGGTGAAAATGGGTCATGGGGTTCTCAAGAAGAAGATGAAAATGTACAATTTAGGCCCCATTAGAACCCCTCCCCACCCCCTCCCCTGGGTCCCAAGGGGGGGGGGGGGGGGGCACCCCTGATCCTGCCATGAACAAACTTGAAACTACAGTCATCAATGTACTAACTCATAGTATTAACTTAGCTCTATCACTTCTGGTTCTAGAGAAGAAGATTTTTACAGATTCCTTAATTTTGGGGGGTTTGGGCCCCCTGGGGCCCCCTGGGTGGGGCATGGTGCCCATTTTAACAAATTGAGTTCCTAACCCCCTAGGGATGCTACCTGCCAAGTTTAATGAAAATCTGTCCTGGGGTTTTCAAGAAGAAGATGAAAATGTAAAAAGTTTACACACGACGCACGACGCACGCCGGACGAAGGGCGATCGCAATAGCTCACTTGAGCCTTTGGCTCAGGTGAGCTAAAAACTAAATAACTAAAAACACTGTGAATGTTGGAGATTATTACCACTATAATACAAAATCAGCTCGTTCTTTATTCAGGGTAGTGCCCCTACGCAAAGCACCATTGTGGAGGCCTGCCACAGATGCACTATGGGATAGCTTGGTAGCAACATCACCTCTGGTCTGGTGTCTAGCTTGTGTCTTTGTTTGAATTCGATGCAATACAATTAATATGTTCATTTCATTTATTACTGATCTAACCTCGGTTTAAATTTGACAAAACAAATACGCAAAATCTGTTGAGACCTACACTTATCAAAGTATATTGAGTAGACTTGCGCACTACAGTAGCATGCTGTCCATCAAAAGTTCACAAATTCTCTAAGTGAAGTAACATTTTACTAATTCACAGTACGCTCTACATATTGTCAACTCATTCCTATCACCTCCTATCTTTCATTATCTCTTCTCTTAGCTTTCACCATCATTTCATTGTCACTTAAAAATAATTTGATGTAACCAGATCTTTTTCATAGCCTTCTGCTGCCTTTTTTAGTATATCACATAAAAATGTGAAACTTATCCCCTTCATGATTCCCCCATTCCTCTCCTCTGTCAAGACATTTTTTTTTTTCTTGAGATATTGCACAAGTCATTTTTTTTTTAGATTCCTTACCTAAAAAAATTGTAACATCTTGTGTTTACACTTCTCAAAATGTAGTGAAACATTGTACTGAATTCAATTAAGGGACACAAGTGTAGAGCAAAGTAAGAACAATTCCTGTTATTCAATTTTCTCATTTCTCTTCAGTTCAAGGTAGTTCTTCTGTCTCATAATTCCTTGACAGTATTACAGGTAGTGCTGCTCATACTCACCGACATCAGGAAGTAAGGAATGCAGCTTTACTGAGAATAGCTGCCTTTTGCTAGCAATTCTAACTTCAAAGTTTTATTTGAATGTATTTGAATGTACATGGAAGTAAGTACGATTATCAGAAGTGTCTGCTTTAAATTCAAAGTGTCTGTCTATTTAGAAATGAGAGAAAAAAATAATCTTTTCCATTATTTTCTTGAGGAGCTCCAGAAATCTTCAAATATCTGAAAAAAAAAGCAACAACTCATGTTTATTGTTTTCCCTGAGAATTTCAAATAATGACTATAAATCTAAAGTTTTGACATGATTTGAAATAAGTTTTAGCTTTGTATCCCATTCCATCTGAAAAGCAGCCAACACATATTAGAAACTAATACCCCTTTCATACCAGACGCCGAATAGTGGACGACGTATGGAGGTCGTCCAATGTTTACCCTAGACCACTGTTGGTATGAAAGGTAACCCGAAAAAGACACCCAGGTGAACAGTGGATGAACAGTGGATGACCAGTGGATGCGATGCGTGATAGACCATCCAGCACAAACAGTGGATAAACAGTGGATGAACACTGGATGTCGTTCTAGTATGAAAGGTCTCGCCCACACGAACAGTGGATGTCGACCAGAACTCATAAGTGTGCGGCTTTGTAGTTCGCACGTTTAACACATACACACAATTCACTGTACAGTATGAATGCATGCAATGTGTAGCAGGTAATGATGTTAAAATCAGTGATGATGATATTAATAGTCTATAACAGATAATTAAGAAGTGTGATTTTGTGAGTGTGATCTTAAAAGCCCTAATTAATATTTTGACTTGATTTTAAGGGTGTAATATACTGCAGTAAGACAGGAAGAGACAATTTTAAAAGACAACGTGTACCGAGCTCACCCGAGCGCACTCTAGACTAGCCTCTGGTATGAAATGGTGCTCTACCCCGCACCTCATGTACACAACAAATGCCCATCTAGAATGTGCTTGGGTGCCATCTGGAGAAGTTTGGTATGAAATGGGTATTAAACATACAGGCATTAACAGACCTTTACCTCAGTATCTTTTATCTGCGACTCAAGGTTGTTCCAAGGTGAAGTGTGACATCACACTTGGCAAGTCTTCCAATCTTACAAAGACTTTGGAGACAAGGAAGCTTCAACACCTAAACGTGACCAAGGAAGCTATTTCTTCTTAACCTTCCAGGAACTGTCCTTGCAGTGCCTTGAAATCTGATCACATGCTGGTAGCTGCAGGAGATGCTTCTTCTTCTCTTTCTTTCTGTTTTTCTTGAAGGACTTGCTCCATTGGAGGCATGCTATCCAATGTACACCAACATGTCCTCTGAGTCAAATTTATCTGATAAAGTTATTTGTGTTGGTAAATGCAAGAAAAGCAAATCTTTGAATCCATTTTTACTTATTTCTTCAAATAATGCATTAAGTTCAACCACAACTCTTGTATTGGTATTAAAAGTGAGTTTAAACACAGTTATTGCCTTTACATTATGTACTTTTTTTAACAATTCAACTGAACAACACCACTGCAAATTGTGCAATCAAGTATTAAAAAAAATCAAAATCATTATTCATGCAATTTGAAAGAGAGTCTTCTGCATGGAATTTGAGTTTTGTCCGTTCATATTGATCTAAGGAAAACTATGTTGCTTTTTGGTAAATTGAACATTTTAAACAAAATATAGAACTTCATTGATATAAATAATAACAAAAAATGTTCTGTGTGTAATGCTGAAATTTGCAGAAATTCAGTTACTTAATCCAATCATTACAATCATCATTATGAAAGTAATTTTGGTCTTTATTTATCAGGCCAGTTTAAAGGTAGGGGATACCTTTTACAGACCTCCCAAAATGCAGCAAAACATTAAATATGAACCTCAGGGGACTTGCTTAGGCCACTGCTGAGAAATTTGGAAGTCAACAGTCATCTACAATTTGAATAATGCACAAAACTCAACTACTCAGTAGTTCTGTGTGTCAGCAACACTTAAGCCTTTTTGTTGCAGTCTTCTGTATTTTTTATCTATAAACACAAATCTTAAAGTATAAGAGCTGATGTAATAAAATATAGAGTGTGTGGCAAGAATGTATATAGAAATGTTTGTAAGTTTTGATGAACTTTCTTCACAAAATATACATGATGGACACACATGCAGTCTGCAAAGGTAGCCTAGTAATGTACTGGAATTTACGGTGAGCCCCGAAAAAAATACAATTCAAAATCTAACGGTCAATAAAAATGTACTAAATGTTACCTTCCACTTTCAATACTTTATGGGAGTGTCTAAAATGATACTCTCTTCAACATACCACTGTATTTATACAACTCTTCATTTGAGGCATGCAAATGGGATTCCCTACCTTTAAGGAGATGTAACCAGCATTCATCAAAAGATAAAAACACTATTTGTTACCCCAAGATTTGATTGATAATCATAATAATTCAAACAGAATCCTACATCTGGCAGCAATGAAAACATTATGAGTACCGGTAACTTGTAAGCCACGCTGAATGTTGGAAGTATGCACGGTAGAGTCACTCTATCTCGACGAAGCATAATTCCTGGTTAAATCATTACTCAGCTCTGATGAATGGTGTTACTCACTGGACTGACTCGTGCCAAAGCCACCATATGTAAATATATGTTCCCTGAGCGATTTCACATCTTTCCCCTGGATATGTCTAGGATATTTTTTTTTTGTTTTGTTTTTTCGTATATATTTTTACTCCTACACTTTATTTTATACCCTGCACATCAGTAGACATTATTTTTATTTGTGTGTGTGTGTGTGTATGTGTGTGTGTGTGTTGTTTTGTTTTGCTTTGCTTTAAAAGAGGTGATGCAAACTAGGCTACCCTTTTTTGACCTGATACCATTTAACCCAATGCAGCTTTCAAAACAGCCGAGTGAAAACACTCTAATAACTAAACCATGTGATAGATCCACTGTGTGATGCTACTGTATAGGGGCATACACATCATACAAAGAGATACAGAATACAACTCATTGGACTCAAACTAGTATATAGCCAAGAAAAGTCTGTTCAATTTGCAGCAAGGTATAAAAAGCATGCATGTAAAATAAAAGTCAAATATAAATCTGAATTTATGAAGACTCATGCCGGAATTTTACCTAAAAGTATTTACAGGTCAAAATAATAAAAACGCCTTTAACTCCTGCTCTTTTTTTTTACCCAAAAGACACTGATCTACAAAGCACTGCTTCCTTTGATTTCAAGCAAAATACATTGTCAGTCTCTTACATCACACATTTATGTGCATTACTCTATAGGCCTACATTTATACATTTTTTAATATATCTATATCAAGTATGATAATATCGTCCGCTGAGAACCAGACAGGAATGAAAATGAAACAATTCATTTTCATGAATTAAAAGTTTATTTAATCAAAAGTTGGTAGATTTATAAGCACTGTTTCAAACATAGGGTGAAATAGCAGCCTTCTGACAGATTTATTTTTTTAACATTTCACTGACAATTAAAATGATTCAAATTTGCTACCACAATGTAGAGGAGAGTGATCTCTACAACATGATCATGATACCAATAGCTCAATACCTCCAAAAATTGTGATAAAGCCCTTCCACTGGGTCTCAGCTGACAATATATACAATTTTATGTATTTATAACAAACAGTCCTCTTCAAATATTCCCAGTGATTCTAAAATAATGTCATCAAACACAATCAAAATAATTTGTGGAACCTTTGTACTCGTTACAAAATAACAACTGTTCTAAAGTTAAAAATCCTCCTGGATTAGGGCAGATTTGGCATTTAATAAGCATTTTGTGTGCTGCTGATTCAGAGCTTGCAGACGTTGAAAAACAATCAAAATTTTCTCTCGCCAGCTGGACTGTCTATCAAATGGACGTCTAAACTACCAACTATGAGCACTGGACACACGCTGAGGAATCAGCATAATCTATGTAGGTCATGTGGTCAAATTTGTGACACACATTTATGTAAAAGTCATCATATATGCTCATTTCATCTTTAGCAAGAGGGTTCATCCAATTAAGAATTCATTATAATATCTCCAGCAGCTTTTCTGTATCTTTTAAGTCAAATAAATTGCAAGGGTTGTGTGTAATTAATGAAAATCTGTGTGATCAAAAACTGTCTTTAAATGAAGTAGAATCTGTACTATATAAAACATTTTGTAACAGCATGTGAAGATCCAAAGTGCCAATCATAGTGCAGTATCTATTGTAAAAATTAAGTAACTCCTCAGTAATTCATTGCAACTAGATCAGCTCAAGATATTCTGAAATCTGTGGTTGTGTTTCTCAACTTCCACTTTCCCATGTTTGAAACACATTTCAATACCCACTATCAAAACACACTCGCAAATGACTTTCAGATTGTGTTTCTCAAGTTGTTACAGTTATTATCTCTGTTGTGAGTCGATTTGGGGGCCTCATCACATTCTATTTGTGCAGTTTGGTCTGAGAAGGGGAGATGTGTAGTTGGTAGTGATTGATGTGGGTAGGTCCAAGCTGTAAATGCATTTCAAAACAACTTTGCACTTATCAACTGCAGAAACGCATTTACAATCACACTTTTTTTTTTTGGCATTTCAGAAACGTGTTTCTAACCCCATAATCAAAACAGCTTTGCATTTATCAAGTGCCCAAGATTCCCTAAAAGTACTTTGAAATCCTGAATTCTGCACCAGAAGTGAGTTGATAAATGCACCCACTGTACATGGTGAGAAAGAACATTTCAGAACATTTGGAACCGATTTACAGAACTTTAATCCAAGTACCATCCAGTGTTATCTCTGAAGTGAAACTGAGAAACACCCTTGAGACAGTTGCAAAATCAATTCCAAACAGAACAAAATAGCACAAAGCTCTCTTCAATAACAAAGAGCTTCAGGAATCTTTAACATAATGACAGCACGTACACATTCTGCCTGTTCAACAAATTTTTGAGTGGATTTCCATGAATACATTTAGAAAGGTATAATTAAGTTTGGCATTAATGATCATCTCTTCTTCTTTTTTGTTAGGATTCTGTAAAAGATCAGACAAAGAAAATATGGGGAGGTTACACCTGCTCAATCTCTCTAGTTCTCCCATCCTACCACTCTACCATCTCCACCCGCACCCCTTCCCTCCTCCAGTACCTCCTTGGTCCAACCAATCAGAAGGTGAGAAGAAGCTCCGCAGGCCAGACCGTATAAAGGATTGCTTTGTGCAGCCAGTCATGTGGTACTCTCATGTGGGGGAAATTTTTGCATAAAAGAAAAAAAAAATGGCAAAGGGAAAAAAATTGCACTTGATGATTTGCACAGATGTCTAAACGATCAGTCATGTTCAGAGAATTAAAGTTTAATGCCTCTTGATTAAATGCAGGAGGAGAGCTGCAGGGAAATCTAATAACATCGTTGAGAGAAAACTCCCACAGGCCCCTAAAATTTCCAATTTTCTCAACCTCGGCAAGCAAAATTAACCATGTATGCAATATCTGGTGAAGACACGGTGGATGAATTGTGATTCTCTGTATTCCATTGTCTTCTTTGCTTCACTGTAGTATTCCTGCACATTTTTACTCGAGTAAATCTTATATTATTTCATCATTTTTAACCTCATCCATAGTTACTGAGCACAGTAATTACTTTACTTAAAGTAAAAGAAAGTATCTTCCAAAAGAAGTGTGAGCTCTATCCTTCTCATCATTGTGTTACACATATGAGTGAAGGAAAAATCATTATTATGACAGAGACACTCATTATCTGCACAATATCAGAGATATGTCTCAATGGAGAACAGAAATAACATTTTTACGCAATCTGTAGGCTGATCAAATAGTTTTTGCAGGATATACAAATGATATGTTTAATGCTCCAGTATGAGACTACAAAGTTCCATTCCAAAGGAAATTTTCCTACTCACCCTCATATTGCTATTCACCCATACAGTGTATGCACCCTACTTTTGTGTCTTTTATCCCTTGGCAATAGTTAAATCTTACCCACATTATGCTGTTTCACTGCCCTATACATTTTTGGCACTTACAAGGCTCTCACACTTAAAAAAAAATTATTGGTTTTTACATTGAATTGCAAAAACTAATATTTGAAACAATCTTTTTTTTTCCTGGTGTGTGTGCATTGGCCCATAATAAAGGAGTTGAATTCATGTTTTTGCCACCACCAGGAAACTCCGTAGACGAGAGGCTGGTTTTTCACCGAAACACTCAAACCACATCAGTTTGGGGGTTTAGACAATTCTCCATTGACTAATTTTAGAGAAATTCTTTGTTAAATATAGCATGACTCAAATAGTGACTACATTAAACAATTAAAACACATCTAGGAAGACTAAAAGATATCATTAGGATGAGAGAAAGAGATTTAAGCAGACAAACACATAAAAGAGAAAAAATGTCCTATCAACGCAAAACTTTTAGTTTTAAGCATTAATGAATAGCGTGGTTAATGACAGTACATCCAGTAGTACTGCTTTTTTTAAAGCAACTTTGATGGATACTTTGTAGTAAGTTGATGAAACTCCTCTGGCTTGAATCTTCACTGATTGCAAATGCTACAGAGCATGTCAGATTAACCATCAACAGATTCTTGATGGCTTTATTCAAGATTGGAATGAACATGTTTTTAAGCTTCATTCCTCTTTTGAGAAATGGCTGTAGCAGACTCCTAACATTTAATCTTTGGGTCAACAGGACTTTAAAGTGTCTCTGTTGGATCATGAAACTGACCTAAAAAAAGAATTCAAGAACAGTCCTATTGACATACACCTGAAATTAACAGTTTTTTAGAATAATTTTTTGCCACATGATGTAAAAACTGTTAATTCTTGTATTTGGATTAAAATTTTTTTTAAATCTTGCAAGATGCATCACCATGCAAAAATCAGTCCAGGTTGATATCTTTTTCTAAAAACTTTTGAGACAATTTGCCAGCATTGTGTTTGTAAGCAGCAGAAAAAAAAAAATCATCTATTTCTTTCCTCCCATAAGGCAATTCACCACACTAAGTCCGGACACTCGGAGCCCAGAGTTATACTCCAGTCGTAGTTTAGGCATGTGCAGTCTGGATATTCAAAGCACTTCATTTCACAGCTGAGTCATATTTTTTTGCTGTATGTGAATGGTGGCAAATAATATTGATTTTTTGCATCGCAATGCAAAAACTCCTGTATGTGAATGCAGCTACTGTTATTCAATAAGAGCAGGGCCAGACTGGATGTGGTTAGTTTACTCTTCCCAAAAGAGGCTCTGATTGGTTTTACCAGCAGTGATTGTTGATGTCGATGACTTCTCTTCCATTCCCTCATCTCTGTGATCGAGAGAATGAAAGTTGGATTCCAAATCAGGTATGTCACCTGATTCATATGTCATGCACCATTTGAGGCCTCTAAGAGACCAAAGACCATTACTTCATGAATTGGGAATGTAGACCTGATGTCATCCTCATTCCATGATGTGTTAAATACAAAGAGTATCCTGAATGATGATGCCTAGATGTGAGGTGAGGCACCACAAAGTAGCCAGACAAATTCAATTCTGGTCTTGAAATGCAGGCTGCAAAATTATAATTGGAAGCATCTCAAGAAAGCTGCATCTAATCAGTATTAAAATAAAAATCTCAAGCATAAAGGCTAGTGAGAAATATGCCATCTCAAACACAATGTTTGCTTTCCTCACTAGCACAGAAAATGGTTTACTAGTCCTTCCTAAATTGATTTCCCAATTCGATTCAACAAATTTTACTCCATAGAGGGAAAATGACATCAATTGGAATGTCACTTACTTTTGTGAACTTCCTACAATCAAATTAGTAAATTTTCTCCTTTCTTCTCTTGTCATAAACTAGTAAAACTTTCAAAAAATATAAAGATGACAATCAAAGGTGAAGGGAAGTTACAGATGAGATCCTCAGCAAACTTTAGCATTGTGTTGTCTTCCTGGACACAACTTAATCGCATTTGGCGTCAAATTCAAATTCAAAGAATTTCATTCAGTCCAGAAGACTCAGTCTGGGAGGAAGAGATATTACAAGAGATGACAGCAGGACTGGCTCACATCAACTCACTTCATGTCACAAGTGATAAATGTTCAGTCAACTTTGTATATATCTTCAAGCATAACTGACAATCACATATTAACTTCCCAATGATAATCTTACTTCTTTTTCCATTGAAAAAAAAATTGTTGAAATGCCAACAAGGACACAGGGAGATAGGTTGAGGTATGTGGTTGATGAGAATTCTTTCCTTCAGTAAGGGTCCAAGCCTCATCCTTTACATCCTTTAATTTTTTACTCAATTTTTTCCGGGAGAGAAAACAAGCATTGGGACTCGGCATCATTCACTTTTTATCCGCTTGCTTTGAAACCAGTGCAGACATGTACTCTTTGGGAGGCAAAAGGTTTTTAATTTTTGTTTATTATTAGTTGTAGAACTATAAAAAGTCACCAAATCCATGAATATATAACTGATCATAAACTGGTAACATACTGAAAACAAATGATGTAAATGTTTTAATCTCTATTTCTTTTCTATTTTGTGCAAATGTAATGAGTTTGACCAGGTCTATTTAGTATTTCGAAAATAAAGGATCAGAATTGGCAATTTTATGACTAAAATGCAGCCCAACTCTCATAGGACCTGATGTGGTAGTAGGAATGTAAGCTGGCAAAGCATCATTCTGGGTCTTTATGCTTTTTAAGAATAATCTTGATAGCAATTTTTTTTTCTCTCTTCTCAAAATGGTCTCATCTATTGGCTTGACAAACTTAAAACACAGAGCTGCTGGTGAAAAGATATGTTGTGATTACATCAAGTACTAAAACATCATTTCAATGAGACTGTTGAAAGATCTGTGCACAGTACTAGGAAGGTCTGCACTTTATGAAAAGAAAGTGAAAAGCAATTGAATATCTGTTTATAGAACAAATACACAACTCTTGCATTATTACAGCAACAAGATCACATTCCACACACACAATAAAAAGTGTGTGCACATCTGATGTAAGCTTCACCATTCATTATTTTTCAGAGATTGTTTGAATTCATTCAGCTCTGGCATGGATTGAGACAAATCCTGAAGAAATCCAGTTCATGATTAATTAAATGTGATGAGTTTCCCTTCAGTAAACACACATCTCTCTGTGTGTCACACAACATATAGTTGCATTTGGTGTGAAGATTGATGCGGTAAGCTTGATCCAAGATTTTCAGTATACAGACGTCCTTTCATTCATTCTGATCCTTCTGTTTCCAGTTTGTCAAATCCCAGCCTCCTCCCTTCCCCCAAAATTTTGTGTTATTCTTTTTTAAACCTGATAACATGGATTTCTTGGCAACATGGATCAGACAACATGGATTTAGACAAGGCCTGTACATCATGCACTGCATGCCTGTAATCAATACTGTACATTTCTGGAGCTTTCCAGTGGTAAAATAAAGAGAGAGATACAGACAACTGAATTGTCTTACAGCGATAGCCTTAATGTCTGAAAGGTAACAAAGTGGAAATCTAAGCATACAGGCCCTATTACTAACTTCAATGATATATGCTCACATTTCCCACATGATAAACAAACAAACAGATCTCTAGATCTTCATCTTGATCACAATCTAGATCATACATTGTACTTTCAAACAAGCATTATAGCAAGAACTGCTATCACACATGTACATTTATTTTTCATAAATTTTCATAATTTCTCACAATACGTTGCTATATTTCACTTCTTGCAACTGTCCTATGGTCAAGTATGCTTGCCTAATTCATACTTGCGGATAATCTTTTGTTCTTCTGTTTGGGAATACTATCTATAGACTCATATTTCTCCTGCCCGTTTTCCTTCACTGTCCAATGCCTGAAGCGTCACACCATGTGGTCTTGTCACGCATGGTCTTGTAGCAAAGATCACAGCAGCCCTCATACCAGTCCTGACATTTTAACTGGTTTCTTCTCTGGTGTCCAGCTGGTTACCGCCCACTTATCTCCTCCACTGGGTCTTTACTGTCACTCATTGAAAAGGTTTGTTTGTTCTGGACCACTTGTTATGAGTCTTGATGGTCATGAAATGGTATCTGATTTGAAATATTATTTTTGGGTTGGGATTCTGCACGATAGATTCCAAATCAAACTATGATTTCTAAACAAGACATTCATGATTAAGTACTTTAAATTTCTAGATATCACATTACCTGCAGTGCAGCACATATCTTCTTGGCTTTACAAAAACTGGTATATTATTTAAATACCAAACCTGTGTTGAATAAGCCAAAGATACATATTCTGAATGTTATCTGACACTGTGATATCACAATTAGTTTCTTCATGCAAAGATAACAACTTAAATTAAAAAATGAATGAATCAATAACTAACATTGAAATCTGGTAATTATGCATATCTAAGAATGCTTTCATATTAACAGAAAAAAAAAACTGAGCAGTTCAGAGAGTATCATCTGGCAAAGCCTAACATGTGAGAGTGGAGATGAAAACAAACACTATGAGGGCAAAAGGGCCAAGATAAACAAGGCATAGTAGACTAGCTTTAAATATGTTCACCACACTTGATGAGCTAAAGCAATACAGAAGATGCAGTCGTATTCTAGATTGTTTTTGTAGCCTGAAAAAAAAAAGGAACATATCAGTTATCTCATGACCTGAGTTCCTCATTATCAGTACAAATATGGCATTTCTACTGTGTGACATTGATAAATTACATTCCTGCCTTCATTTCACTTTATAGGTAACACACACACTGTGAACCTTATGATGTATACTTCCTAAAAAATAGTAAAATTTAATTCACCTCCTCAGAAGAACACATGCAGTATACCTCTGGAATAATGCTATAGAAATACAGTGGATATTACTATATCCTGGGGTAGTGATAGGGATAATAGAGCCTAAAGAGGGCCCTCATAATTATCACTATTCATCTTATAATGAACAACTGCATGGTTATGTAAGGCCCCTAAAACATGAAACATACAGCAAACCTTGAGAAAGAGTTTACATTCAGGTTTTTAAAGGAAGAAATGTAGTCAGACATACAGTGTACATGGATATTTTCTAGGTGTATTGCATGCGAAGTACCTGATTGGTTCCTTTTCATTAATATTATTGATCAGATCCATGTACACCATTGTATTCTGTGATCAAAGTCCTTGATTTATGAAGTTCCTACATCCTTCCCCTCATCAGGGCAGACATTTTTGATCACTGTAAAACACAACATTTTAGCAGCATGAAATTTTTTAGAATTGGAGCGCACAGGTTTTTTTGCAGCATGAAATTTGCCTGAATTACTACTAGCATTCAATGCATATAGTGCAGACAAGAAATTTCGCATGCACTTTAATTTTTGCGAAGTTTGGCTCTTCCAAATTCATGAAATTAAAATGCATGTGAACATTCCTTGATTTACAGTACGGTACAGTTCAAATTTTGATCAACTCATATGACCATAATGGTACACAAATTTGATAAAAATTACCCATTGTCTCCCAAGGAAATTCCATATTATAAAAGGTATGAAATTTACAGCTTATGGCATATTTTACCCATTGCTTGTGAGAGCCACGTGAACCTTGTATCAAATCTACAGTGAATTGCATTTTATCACAGGTAATGGATTAAATTTTACCATTATACAGCTGAGGAATAAACTACTGCATTATCAAAAATGAAATCTGTTTTGATAGTCATGAATAAAGCAATCTTCACAGATATAAAACAGTTTCTACATCATATACACTCCCTAAAAGCTGCACATGTATGCACATACATGTACATGCACATAGACACACACACACACACACATACTGCATTACACCGAGTGTGATACACATCATAACATTGCTAAAAGTACAGAGTATAAGCATGCCAGAACGTATGCAGGAAAAGGTCAAATTTTGACAATTAAGCAATTAGTAATTAAGGCTGTCTATGCCAATCAAGAACTGCGTTTTATTCTCTGACAAGACTGTAAACAGACTCACAAAATATGCAGCCACGAAAGGCATACACAATTACACCCACACACACAAACACGCCCACACAAACAAACAATAAACACAAACATTTTTTTTTTTCATCCTACGCTACCTGTTACTTCCTCAAGTATAATTAGATAATAGCTTATCACCTGCACACGACCTGGGGCACTAAATCATCTGAATACCAACAACTTCCTGTAAGAATATGGGTGGAATAAACATGGAGGAGGGAAGAAGGGATACAGGATGGGAAATCACTGTCGAACACTTCCTAATCATCTCCAAGCATGAACCATTTGTCTCACACCATGGCAGGTCTTAAAGGCATAATCTACCATTTCCAGATGAAACAAAAACCCAGCATTAGTGCTTTAAAATAGTTCTAAGATGTGAGTTTGGGATAGAAACAACCACTGTAAAAATTTGAATCAGTATAATTAATGTTAAGTAAATTGTTAAATATATGAAATGTGAACAATAGTTATGATAAAAACTGTTTCCAGACTAAACCATCCACATTTATGGTTTATTGAGAAAAATAGTGACAACTCCTTATATTTGGGGCTTTATTGCAAAATTTGTACATGGTAGGATGTTTTGTGATACTGCCCTACACATAATGCATGGAATGTGATATCTCGTACATTTCTTAAATCATTGCTCCAAATGGTAAATAGTACCTTTAAGCCATTGGATCTTGGGTAATTTGAACTTATGGATCAAACCAAGTCAAAATCATAGATCGACACAAGACAAGAGGTAATTTATATGCAAGGCTCAACATTAACTTTTTGTATCTTTTTGTATCTTTTCTTAAAAAGTGGTGACCTAGCGTCTATTTCTGGTGGCCCTAGGGCCACAGGGCCACTGCTAATGTCAAGCCTTGCTATGATGTCACAAAAATTGATATTGACAAAAACAGGCAAATTGCAGATGCAAGGAACACTGCAAATGCAAACACAAACATCATCACCAACAACATTGGGAATGAGGTACAGAATTGATCTTACTGAAAATCAAATAAACATTCCTCATAAATAGGATTATCTCGGTACTAAATTATGTTCAATTAATGTACAGATGAAGCAAAATGAAGTCAGTAGATCATAGGCTTATCTGTGCATGGATCATCTGTTCATCATCTGTTCAATCTACATAGCCATTATTGCATGGCAAACTCCAGCTCAGCATATTCAATACTGAAGGTCATACTTCCCACATATTCATGGTGTCTTGCCAACTTTCAATTCAAAACCTCCATTTTTTACACTCTGAAGCATACATGATGTTTACATTTTGCTAGAAGCATTGTCCTTCCAAATTTGTCAGCTCTGTCATTTTCCTATGGGCATTTGGGCACAGTTCAATAAATATTCCACTTTGCCGTAAGACTGAACAACGTTCAAGAGATACCAATGCAAAGGAGAGAAGAAAGACAACATGCAAATATACAATATTATCTACATGCTTTTTAGTGAGATCATTAGTTGTGAATGAAAGTCGATGGTCCATTAAACCATATCAGATCATGCAAACTGTTCACAGTCTTTGCAACTGATTGACAAATTGCCCTGCATCGACGTAAATAAGCACTGAATTGATCAGTGTTTTAGTAGTAGCCATGATAAAAAATCATGTGCGTACATACTCGAGCGGGATTCGAATCCACGACCTCCTGATCACCGGACAGGCGTCATCTCCATTAGACCACCGAGCTTTCGCCCAACAGCAAGTGTTGGTTCTAATCCTTATAGCATGCCGCGGGTACTGCGTAATTATTCAAATTCATGAAATTCTTGCATTTGAATGTTCACAGTCTGTTCTGTATCACCTTCAATGCTAAATAAAGATTAGAATGGAATATCTTTATGCATGTAGGACTCAACAAAATTGGAAGCACGAAGAGCAGTGTCATCCTAGATCTTACAAATTCACAACCACTAAATCTGGGACAGGTAGTTTTCATTACTATTTTTGGTTCAAGTTGTACGGAAAGAGGAAAGATGAAATTGCTGTCCCGAGAGTGATGGGGGGGGGGGGGATGCATGCAACTGACGGTAGACTTAAGTCCAAGTTTCACAATCTAGTTTTAATAGTTAATAGTCTAGTTTATCTCCATATAAACTAGCTAACTATCTCACTTGCCATTATGGAAGCAACATGACAAAGATTCACCTGGCTTCTAAACGTTGGGAATGCAGTAACGAAGGCCTCAAGTCATATATTCAATACTAAACTATGAGGCCTGACAAAATCAAATAAGATCAAATCATATTTCATTTTCAATACCACAAAGCCTTTCCAATGCATTACACACACAAAAAAAAAATCAATCTAGTACATAGTAAATGAACATACATTTGAAAGTGGAAGAGAAAAATGAGCCAATGCATACCCTGTATTTCAACTTTTTGTTCAAAGTCATTGTGTTGTTGGAAAAGAGAGGTCTACATACTAATAGGATCCAATGGAATAAAAGTGTTTGGACTGAAGAAGCTTTCTCATTAAAATGAGACAATGACATCACATCTGTGTCTGAATAAATAATATATCCGTAGTGGACACATCTGAACATCACAAATACAGCTGCACACATGACACTTTTGCTACACAATGGAATCTTGAATATTAATGAGAGCATCCAGAATATAAGCAGCGAAGATATGGGGTATGAGTTTTCTTTGATTTGTCTGCTCTCAGTGCAAATGAAATTTGTAAGATCACAACTGATCTACATTTAAAAAAAAACATGTCGGAGAAAAGGAACTAGCGTGAATGGAACCATCCATTCCAGCTGATTCCTTTTCTTTGATATGTTTGTTAAATTCCTGCTAGTTCCTTCATTTGTACAAAGTATATTTGTACAGAGGGAGACAACTGAAGAAAACTCATATCCCATACATGTAACATCTTTACTGTTTACTCATTTTTTCTCCAATTTTTGTCTGGAAAGTATGTATAAATGAAGAACAGCTTTTTTTCTGCATGTAAAGTAAAGTAACCATTGGGTAGAGACCTTACTTGTATGCAATCAACATGCAATAGCAACAGCCGTGCAACATATTTACCAGTGTACTAATGGCACACCTTTTTGCCAACAGGAAAACCCTTAAAATAAGAAGTGCAGTTGATACAAAGTATTGAACAGCAAAATCCATGCTCACAAAAACAGTGCATATCTGCAAGAGGATCAATGTTACAGTATTTTAGCAACAGAAGGGTAAAAAAGTAGTATATTGGAGCATGTTAGGTGGTATACAAAATGATATCTCTTAAATTTTGGGGTCTTAAAGGTTGGCATATAAGTCACTTTTCAGTTCTCGCCAAGCGTATATGAACATTTTATAGCACACATGATCTCATGGCTGCCAGTTATGCTCAACCTACACCAAACTAAATTTGAGGGTAATGAATGTGAGACTCCATCAATATGTACACTGTATGCATGGATGGATATAGTACTTGTGCAGTATAGCAGACAGGTGCATTTATAGTAAAAGATGAGCAAATAGTACACCAGCTATTATTCTACCATGCTCATTCTGCATTGTCAAACTAGTTTGTTAACCCACTAACTCATCAAAGATTAATATCCTACAACTGTATCTAATTTTCCTAAACCAGCACGTAGGCCCTACATGTAAATGGTCGACTACACTTTCCTAACTGTGTTGTGGTGGGAGATCTTTCTCACTTTGCATGACATTACTGCAGGTATAAAACTCTCTGAAAGGCACCATTAATCCCATATTTACACACCCACTCCTCTCCTTGACTCACAAAACAGTGTTGACCTCAATACTTCCCCATTTGAAATGCCTTGGTACATTTCAGAGCTGTCAGTTCACCTTCAGTAAGTTAAATGGAAACCAAGCAAAGAGAAACAGGGGCCCTGGGGGTTGGTGAAACCACAAAGTCTTTGAATCTGACTTAAAACCCTACAATAAGAGGATTGTCCAGCAGCCATACAACTAACAAAAGTCAGTTGCATCACCGAACAAAGACCTGTTTAAGAGTGTTTACAATTCACCATTGTGCCACACTTCAATTTGATACAATAGTGGTCAGTTCAGGCTTGACCACATTCTTTATAGGACTTGTATCAGTTTACCAGGAATCAACCAGCACCTAACACCCAAATCTTCTCCTAGTATGGTGTAGATTATCCAGTAATCAAATTTATGCTAGAATACATTCAGCTTAAGACAAAAAGGGTCGGTTTACAGAAGTGTGAATCACTGACTAATGAAACCAGGGTGTGTAGATTTAAAAGTCAATTTCCAAGGAACAATTCAAAGCCTTTAGTGCCTTTTCCCATGCTTTTCTGTGAAGGCATGTCATTTACTCTTCAATAGCATTACCAGTAAAGCTATGTAGTGTTACCTAAATTCTGTTCACGATACTTACACAGTTAACACTAACCATTCCCGTGGGCATCTGCTAATATTGTTTCTAAATCCATCCCAAAACTTGTACTTGTGTGAATAGAAGCAGAAAATGAGAAGAACAGGACAGTGAAAGTTTGAGCAAATTCAGATCAAACCTAAGAAAGTTAACCCCTATTTGCTCTGTACTGTAAAATTTACAAAATTCATTTTCCCATCTAGTGAATTTCCTATCATACATGCACCCATGATGCAATCTTTGTTAATATTTTTCTACACAATAACTGCATGGAAAAAAATGTTCCATCAATAATAAAAAAGAGAGCGATTTTTATGGAAATTTATACATAGATTACGCAGGCAATGAACTCACATGCCAAATCACAGACTCACCAATTTTTTTTTGATTGGTCAACACTTTAATTTCATAACATTCACCGTTCCTCTCACTTACTTCTTTTCTTTGGTACTATTCAAATTCAAATTCAAATTCAAATTAATTAGTTAGGAATTTCAACTCAAACAAACAAACAAACAAACAAATCTGTTTTTAGGAAAAACTTGATCATCTTTAAGCATATCATCTACAGATCAGTTTCTGAGGAGGTGTGAGGTATCATGTCAGATTCCCAGATCTATTCATGTTATACTAGAGCAATATATTCAAGTAGTTATATTACCCATACCAGCTCTCACTTTGTGCCAAGAATAAAGCTTCCAATTGAGCTTTCAATGTTTTGACACTTTGGTTATCATGGAATTCTTTACCCTATAGACTGTCCAATGATTAACATAATTTGTTTACTTCCTAAATCTAATAATAATGTTTGAGCTGTTTACAATATCGTCTGATTTACGGATATCGTCTGATTTACGGGTAACGTCAGTTTTGTCTGGGACAAATTATTTGTAAACAAGGCCCCATTTATATATATATTTTTTCATAAACAACACCAACGACAACAAAAACAATTTCCTAAATCGTACCATAAAAACAGTAAAACAACAAGATACAAGTAAATCATTTTTTTATCAGAAAATAAACTTTGAAACTAATGTGTAGTCAAGAATGCAGAAAAACAGATCAAATATGCATATGCAATGGGTGAATTGAATCATCACAAACATACTTTTTACAAAAAGTCTACTAAGTTTTGAATTTCACAATAATCCTAGACTTTATTTGGACAGGCACTGTTATTCAACTTTCTCATTTTTCACTCAAATCACCTTATTTTAGTAGCTTTCCTTGCCTTCTTGTATACAATCTGATCCCTGTAATACAATGAAAGATCACTCGTGACACCGTGTTCCTTCAGCTGTTTGTGGCTTTGTTTATTTGTATGTATGTGTGAGACTGCTTTCAGTACATTTGAGTACTCCTTGTAGTATGTCTCTCCAGTGATTTTGCAGTCACTTTGCACATGTTTTGCTCCTTGAGGACTTGACTACATTGCGAAATGCATGGCAGATACACACAATAAATCTACATGATATCAAATAATCACTATGCTACTCCCATTGATAAAGACTCACTCTTTGAACAATTCTCAGCAAGATTTCAGAAGGATTGTAAAACCATTTTTTTTCCTTGTGCTTGAAATTTCCATGAATTTCTTGAGCCAAAATTCACCCCCCCCCCCCAAAAAAAAAAAAAAAAATGCAGAAGATCTGGGCCCCGTTTTATCAAAAGATAAAATCGATTTTAAATTTCCTTACCACACAGGCTGCCACAGACTTACAGTTGAAATCAACTATATAATCAATTTTAACTCTTCATAAAACAGGGCCCTGCTGGTCTCACTGTAGACACAGAGAATGCCAGTAACAATTCACATAAATTTCATGTAAAGAAAACAAAATCATTGGAACCAATTTTGAAAAAAAAAACAAACAAACAAACTCATGCCGGAAATATTTCTGGTTTTACACTACATGAGTACCTGGTCAATCTCTAGGGAGTCTAGTGCTAAGAAAACCAAAGATTCTTCACATCACGCATCCCTGTCCAGATAATACAACTTGGCACTCATCAGTTTGGTGTTCAGCTACAAAGTAAACCAAAGTTGTTAGGTTAAACACAGGTTAATCTTGAGTAGGCATATAGATCTTTCCTGTTTGCACATTAGTAACTTGCCACACGGCTTGCTGGAAGGGGTCAATAAACGTTCAAGGAACAATGGACCATTTCACATGGATGAAAGAATGATGGAATTTTGACACATGTAGTAAACAAATGAAAGACATAATCTTCAAATTAACAAAATTCTTGTGTTCAGTTGTTTTTATTGCAACTGGTTGACAAATTGCCCTATCGACATATTCTACGGGTACTATATGTCAATGTTTGAAAGAGCTTTTTTAAATACATTTCATGTTTGATAAATCAAAAGTAGCAAATTTGACTCTGAGTAGTCCTGCAGGTTTCATGCCGACAAGAGATCATACACTTCACTTATTAATAACTTTCATTTTCTTGTTCAACTACAAATTACTTAAAAGGCATATGAAATACTTAAACTATGTTTGTGAAGTATACTTTATATAAAAACACATACATGTATATATATCCTCTCCTCCCATTCTCTCTCTCTCTCTCTCTCTCTCTCCATGCCTCTATCTCTCTTTTCTTATTTCAGCTTTATTTTACTTGGCATGTTCTGAGAACATTATGTCTAATTTTCATGATAATTCATTGGCTTTTGTCTACCTGTAGTTAATAATCTTCTTTACAATATCCAATAATCATCAGTCATTCAGTCTGCATTAGACTGTGGAAGATAAACTGGTGGTTGAGTGGAAGTGGGATTATCTATATTTCAGTTCCTTCAATGACAGTAAATGAAGGGTTTATTCTAAATTGAACAAAATTTAATCAATCTATCAATCATATAGATAGATCACGACAGAGGGAAACCTAGTTATGTTAATGTATACATTCAGTCACAACTCTCAAAACTTTACATTTTGTGACAGTTGTTTAATGTCAATTCATCATCATCAGGCTGACACAAGATGAGCAGAATATTCAGTCACATAAAAGCTGATAAAGATAATGTCGATATACCCACTTATGAGACTGGAATATATGACAGTTCAAAATCAGCTAGGCATTCAAATTCACAATGTACTTCAATGGTTCAGGAAGGCGTACAAAATTACATGTACCGGCGGTACAGGTTTTGAAAATGAATCCACCGCATTGTAAAGAGGGATTTCCTCTGTAAACGTGTGTGGTCGTTAAATGTACAGCTAGTTACTGTGTTAAATCTTTAATTATGACGCCAGACATCGTTCTCTTTACCACGAAAGTCCACCACAACCGACAATTCAGCACACGAGGAAACACACTCACTCCAACGGACCTATCAACGCTATGCTACCACTCCACGTCCCTAGCTACACGCAGCCGCTGTCGAAGCGACAGGGCTGCACGGCTACTCCTTCGCAGACGTTGTCATTTTTCAGTGGTGGTTGTGCGACTCCTTCATGAATATCTTTTTTAATCGTGGAAAACTAAAATATAAGGAATCCCCGTAATCTATGATAATCATCCAATAATTGGTATGCGTATTTTTTTTTAATTACGTCAAAAACCTACCGAAATAAGTCCTTAAAATCAGGTCTGTGAGCGTCCGTATTGCTTCACTCCTCATCTTCTGCGTGTTATTGAATGGCAATCACTCTCCTATGCTACAACGTAGGTAGTCGGAGGTAGTCGGAGTGACGTCATATCATGAGAGCAGCGCGCGCGGAAATACAGGTAGAAGACGACAAGCTTTATATACGTAACACACGAAACGCACGGGCGTACGTAAAATGCAAACAGCGTACCTAGGGTTGAGCGTTCGTGGCTGTTCGTTTATTTTGTGAATCATCGCACAATCTACTCCGAAAAATTCAACAATAAGGTTTGGATACCAACAAAACACCAAATTCAACTCAACCATCAGTAATATACGATATAGGTGGGTGGTATTACTGTTAAAATCAAACAAAATAAAAGACATTTTTGTGGTCTTGCCGTCAAAAGCGACAGTCGTTTACGTACGTTTAAACACTAGTACATGTCAGACTGCTGTGCACAGCGGTCTGGTCAGGCTATCCACGTCCCCAACATCTTCGGCGTTGGACAGTCCGACGACGCCGTTACCACCACGTCCAGAGACTCCAACCCAAAGAACCTTCTGATCTGGAGATTCTCCCGCCTGAAACCCCTAGCAAACGGGAGACTCCAAGTTGATGTGTGCGAAGCGCGAAGTTCCCAGGGTTCTAGATGCTCTCTGGTGCTATATAAGGCTTATTTTTTTGCAACATACAATAGCAATAACTAAGAAATCCTTTCGAACGGGAGACACAGAGCCAGGGCGGGAGAAATTAAATCTCAAACGGGAGAACGGGAGATTTTGCAAAAATGGGTTTTCGGCGGGAGATCTCCCGTCGAAAACGGGAGAGTTGGAGTCTCTGCACGTCGCTAAAGCGAACCCAATTGATCTAATCCAAGTGACATGGAATTAGAACTGAATTATTCTTACCTCTGGTTTGCACATCTTGAAGAGGGAGGAACAAGACAAGCACGGTGAAAATCAACACTCGCCAATCCATAACGCTCTCAGTTAGGGACACTTTCACTAGGAGAGGAAAAATTTGCTTTCGGTGTAAGTATACCAGTACCGGTTGATCAACACAGAACAGTTGTTACTTGGCCTGGAATGAATCGGATTGTACTGTGTACTGGTGGTGGACGCAATCGGACGAGTGCAAATAGACAGTCTATTCTGTATGAATGAACACAGAACGTATCAGGAAGCTTGCTCGAGCAAGGTCATCCATGTGGATGGCTGGAGCAGAACGGCGCGGCCGATTTGAACAGCAACGCGCGACGTGCAGATAGGCGCTCGTGTTCCAACCTCTCGCACTTAAAAACAAAACAAAACAAAAACAAAAACAAAGCTCAAACGGAAACAAAAAAGAGAAATTCTTTAACCGTGGATAGTTATGGTGTAGCAAAAAAGGTTGAGTGTGAAACTGGTTTGTTCTCGCAAACCTTTGAAGCACTTGTAATGCCGTTTCCATGACACGTTCATGAGAGATGTAAGTGCAATGCAGAAAGTGCGGCAATGAGCAAAGTTAGCAGAAAGTGTAGTCTGGTTTCCAGACCCTTTGCCAACTGGACTCCGCGGCGACGAAGTCGCCGCCCCGCGACGAAGTCGCCGCCTTTGCCGAAGACGCGAGAAAATCAACTTAAACTATACTAGTTTTCGACGTTGAGGGCGTCAATATCATGGATAGCGAAATAGTATGGGCAGAGGGTCTGGAAGCCAGACTACAGAAAGTGGGGGAACGGTAGAATGTAAGACGAAATTTGGAGCCGACAGAAAAAAGGTGGAACCGTTTTCAAGAAAAATTACATGAGTGTTCATCAAACTTCCTTTGAATTACAGAGGAGGTAAGAACATGAAGAACAGCGATCAATAACGAGCTCGCATACTTCGTATACATGGACACGTTTATAATGACTTATTGTATTTTCATGTTTCATCTTTCATTATTCCTAGACTTGGCAGTTTATGTGCTTATCTACTTATTTGGATAATATCTATTTCTAAAACTAATTGAACCTTTTGAAGACTCGTGCAACTTGGACCTCCCCGAAAGTAATAGAATAATCAGCAAGTTGATTGTGGTCACTCTTACGGAAAAAGAATTGGAAGAAGAAGACTGACCAGTTCGCAGTTAGCGAGTTTTCAACAATTAAAACAATTCACCCACTTATTAGAAAGAGACAGGCTGTCATTTTAACAAGTCTCCCTGAATGTTCTTTCACTGCAACGTAGTATTATTCTTGAAGACACTGTTCATCCTTTATCTGCTCATGTGAGTTTGTCGTCGTTGTTTTTGTTTTTCATTATTTCTGATTATCGTGATCCACCTGTAAGAATGACTTCATAAAAGAGTGAATATCATACGTGTTGGTGGGTGCGTCCATAGCAATGTACAAGGTTATGTCTGTTGCAAAAGTAATAGCGTCAATGAGGAAGGATGCATTAATACAGGTCACTATCTGACTTTAAAAATAGGCGATTTCCGGGTATTTTGTCATAATGCTGGCTTTGAGGAGAATATTAGTAGAAACCAGATATAGACATTTAGATCATATAAATGAATTTGTTGAATTTCCAAAAGTCGTAACATTTTGATTTTATCCTGAGACTATTAAGATTCTCCCAGCATCGGAACTGGCGAAGTCATCACGGTCATGATTTCAGTGTATGGCCAAAGACACAATAATAGATTATAAAGATACCAGAGAAGTTATAGTTTTCTATAGTTACCCCTTTAATAAGCAAATTAAAAGTACATTTTTTATGTGTAAATTTCCAAGATTTTTCAATTTTTTTCATGATGCAGTACCACAGCCTCCGTGCAGCCTCACACTTTTAATCTTTATTTTCTTTTGACATGAGCCGACCGTGCATGTACACAATAACATGTACATATCCCTATAAATGAAACATGGATCGAAAAATTTGTGCTATACGCTATTATGCAGGGCCGGCGGAACGTTTTCAAAAGTGTGGGGCCCACTTCCGGGTTTCATGAGCTAACAAGCAAAAAACAAACAAACGAACAAGAAAAAACAGGTCCTCAGCTCATCTCTCCCCTTCCATTTCCGGGTTTCTTCAGCTTACAAGCAAAAAATAAAAATAAAAAATGTCTTCAGCGGAAAAACATAACCTTACCGCGCTCACACTTCAAGGTCTCTATTTATTTCTTTTTAGTGCCACTAACGTACTTCCGGGTTTAAAAAAAAAGTGGGGTGCCCAAAGTGATGGCACCTTATGTGTTCCTTTGTTTAGTGCACAAAAAGTGTGGGGGCCCGAGCCCCCATGCCCCCCCCCCCCCGGTTCCGCCGGCCATGATTATGGTGCTATATACAAGGTATAGTCGAATCCGATGATTCTTTTTCGAGAAATTTTGCCGGTGTGAATTACGGAGATAGCATGAAATCAGTTGCGGTCACATTTGCAAAACATCGCGAAGTGTAAAGGAATGGTATAGTTTGGTTGAAATCTAATTTTTGAGGTTGTTAACATTTTTTGGTTGGTGAAATAATGACAAAACTCTTGACATATGAAAGAGCATGTAATTCCAAGATGAATTCAATGTTTATTTGATGAAAATTGTTTTTGAAATGGCTGAGATAGCCAAAACAAAGCGATCCTTATAAAAGGTTGGCCCGTTTTTTATTAGGATTGCTCTGTTTTACTAAATAGGCCTATTTCTTTAGATATTTTTTTGGTTTGTTTATTTGTTTGCTTTTCTTTGTTTTTTTTTTTTTTTTTTTTTTTTTTTTTTTTTTTTTGCCTAGCCATTCCAAAACCGATTTTCATCAAATAAACTTTGAATTCCTCTTAGAATGATATGCTTTGAACTATTTCATAAGCGGTTTCTCGGTATCTTGCAAAAAGTTAAAAGCCCAATCCTCATCTCTGACAATACTATAAGAACATCCTTAACTGCGAGAAGTCTTCCCGAAGTCGTCTCTTCCGTCCGCATTGCATCTCAAACTTTCCTGAAGTTGGGATTACTGGTGCGCATACGCCGTTTGATGGCTAATGTTTATGATACTAACACTGCACACATACCAATGAGCGCGGACTTCGGAGGCGACGCCCGCAAACAGGTTTAAGTGAGAAGTGGACTTCGCATAAGTTTCAGCTACGAGCTTTCAGACTGCCCAAACACCGACAAGATCGAGGAGATTGGTGGGGGTTGGGAAAATTCCCTAGTTTAAGAGGAAAGTTTCACGAATAGTTTCGTGAGAAGTTTTGGGGAAGTTATCGGTCACACTATCAAAACTTTTTGCCCGTGTGACGGCGAATATTGTTTTCTAAATTGTTTTTCTATGGTAGCCTATTATACCTTCTCTATACGTCTCTCATTTTTCGGCCGCATAGGAAAAAAAATGATACAAAGTCACTAATTGTAAGCAACTTATCCATCTGAATTACATCACATTTTCACGTTCCTGCCATTTTATGCTGTTCATAATATAATCATCTTAACAAATGGATATCAACAACCCCATGCAGCCTTTTGTGTTCAGTTTTGGTCGTTTGTACTCTGCAAAAATGCAGCCTCCGTCATTTGACCTTTACAAGGTGACCGGTGAGTGTTATATCATGATTTGAAATCTTCGATTAGGCATTGCTCAGTGTAATCTCATACTATGTACATATGGAAGTTACTGCAAAATTCGAAGACTTAAATCCGATTCAATCTGTTAAAGTGTGATCTGGATAGTGCACGAAGTGATCAATATAAATTATAATGCCTGCATTTCCTCAGTGGCAGTGATTTTTTGTTTGCAACAACCATGCACCATCCCTGATGCTGACTCAAAAGTTATTTCTGTAGTTTTTCTTGCAGATGTTGCCTAATCAACAACACAGAGGATAAATGAATTTCATATATGGCTGTCCTGCATTTCGACAATGCCAATATCAATCAAGAACGGTAGCTGAGAGAATCCTCTTTAGAAAATTAACATCTTCAAGTTCGACACCAAGAACGTTCCTCTTAGAACTTGAACAGCTTTGTCTATGACCGAGTAGATATGGGAGGAAATATACGGGAGATGATTCATAAACTAAGAGGGATGACTTAATAATTCATTGCCTCATGTATTCATTGCTACAGTTTCTCTTTCGTTCCCTCTTTCCTTCAGACATCTATTTTTGTTCCTTTTCATGATCAGCAACGCGAGCAAGATCAAGCTGCAACAACGATGATTAAAAGAAAGAAATTAGACTCGTATAGTCTCTTAATGGATGCTTACGTTTAAAGGAAAAGTTAACAACTGCATGAAAATGATATCTATAGGTTTCCAACCAAATATCACAACGTGCGCGCTACTATACACGGTAAAACAAAAACAACAAGAGTGAAAACATGAATAAAAGAAACCGTGCAGCCTCCTGATTGGCGAAAAGTATAACCAGTGTGCGCGCGCCCCTTGACATTGATTGGCTGGTTCGGCGCGAAGAGATAAAAGGGGGAAAAGTTTGAAGCAGTTGAGGGTGGGGCTTGTACCTGGTCGGTACCGGCAGCTATCGAAGTCATACTCGGTAGTCTGGCGCACAATCAAGATCCATTTTCAAATATTGTTGACATATCAAACACACACAGGCCTTTTGTCCTCTTCAAATACAGGTGTATATATATTTTTAAACTGCAACAATCCAATGACATGAGAGATCGTGTCAATTTCCTGTGTAGACAAAGATTACAAATGTGAACAGCAGAAATGTTAGCAAGTGACAGTCGTTTCGGACTTTTATGTAGGTAATGTAAATATTGATAGAATACCAAAGTGATTACACACATTGAAGTTATTGTAGCATCATTATAATATTTCCGACAAGCCAGTAATCAATCATTCGTCCTCGATTCGAATTGTAACTGCTTCTCAAGAACGTCAATGAAATGGCCACTGAAGAGGAAAAAATGATGATTTTAGTGACTCATGTCCTCTGGTTTTGTCCTCTATCTACATTGATTTCTTTTACAGGATTTACTTTTTTTTCGGTCACATCCGGAGAGATGTTCCACGAGTTTGCCATTGCAACAAGATTGTCAAAAGGTGGCGTACTTTGACAAACTTGGACTTTGCAGCCGCGTGTGCACAGCAGTGTGCATGCAGTGCAGATATACAGCGCCCATCCCAAAAAGCCAGCTGGGTTTGTTTACATTGGTCCTCTTGTACAAGCCAGTACAGTCAAAAAAGGAGGAACTGCTGATAATCGTGACAACGAGCGAGTAGTGTGGGCGCAAGCGAAGCAGGCCGCGCAGGACTTGTTCACTACATGCAACAACACAGCACACGTCGATTTACGTTGTATAGAGATTCCGCATTATCGCTTAACGGATCGTCGCGACAGCGGCCGGTTGTAGAGAAAGAGGATAACCATGGAGGCTAAAAGTATACGGAAAACGAACGAAAATCTTCACTTTGTCCTGTGCTATCTATTGGCTGTATCTTTCAGTGGAATTATACTTCTAACAGAACAGTGCTCAGGTAAGCGATTCTTGTCAATCAGTGCTACTTTCGTTCTTGTCCCATGCAGATTTTTCGCCAAGTGCACGAGCACACCAGCGTACAATGAGTCACTCTAGCGGGGAAGGTCGGCACTAGCCACCCTGATGACCCGGGCGATGTGGGTGGTGTTTGTGGGGTGGCGGACCAGCGGGAGGATTTCTCGGAATATTATGAGTGTGTCGTACTATGGTGTGGCAGGCATAGCCATAGGCATCCCTATCAATTGGAATGGAGGATAAATCGGGTGTTTTTTTTTTTTTTGTCAAAAAACATGATTTTACCAATCATGTTTAGGTATGGGTGCATAAGTATTATAGTATACATTTGTGAATATTAATGATAGCAATTGTAAATATGAATAGCACATACACACAATACACCAGTCCAGTAGTCACCAGTAAATTTTCCTATTGTGTGCTTCTTTTTTTTTGTAAGTGGGAGAAGTAAATAAACATTTAGAGGAAGTAGTATAAACTGATAGATGCTGCTGCTGAGTGACCTGGTAAGTTGATGTGCCAACAAGCTTGAGCTTACTATACCTGTTTGCAAATTTCAGGGAATTTGTTATGTAACATCCTGGGAAGAGTAATAAGAGACCATTGTTACAGTGTTAAGTGGGGTGTAAATTGGTTCTGATATATTGACACAACAAAAGAAGTCACTGTATTGTCTAATGCATGGGGATTCAGGCAGGAGGAGATCTCAGTGTGTGCTGGTGGTTGCTGTTGTTGTAGTAATTAAAGAGGCACATCATTCAGATTTGAGTATTTGTTCTTTAATCTTCATCAATTTAGATACTTCATGTAAAAACAGTAAACCCCAACATATTCAAAGAGAAACATCCATATCAAGCACCTTGTAAATGTATTGTAATTATCATTATTATTGTTGTTATTATAAGAGAACTTTGTAAATTAATTTTCAAGCGGGGAGCAGTCTGCAATCATTCAGTTGCTCTGAGGCAATTGAAGACCAGGCGCAGTTCATTGAGTGGTAACAGGTTAAAGGCAGAGTCGAGGCAATGTTGCTCATGTGCATGCATGCAGGCTTCTCTAAAGCTAAATGCTGACAGTCTCTGTATCAGTGCTACAGTTGTTAGATTATATAAATCAAGTTGATGCTATTTAACTCTTTACTTGTACTCTTGGAGTTTTTTGTCCTGACCTGTTTGTCTAGATGCACCTTTTTGAAAATTTCTTTATGATACTGAGTTTGAATAAATGAATCTCGATACTTCCTTTGCCTGTCAAGATCCATTCAGTACATGTACATATGTACCCTTAAATGTATTAAATATGCTTTGTGAATGAGTGGATCACCGACTGATAGTGACTGGAGTCTATGAAATATTTTGAATGGGGGAGGGGGACAGTGAGGCTTTGAAACAGAGATCTATATCTTCTTTTCAGGTTTGTGTCAAAACTGTTTCAGTACTTCATAACTGCTGAACTATACTTTAAAAAAGGCTACACATACTGTAGCTTGTACAGGTGCTGAATCATATTTTAACATGCTTCCCCATACCATAAGAGTTTTTTCCCCTTTCAACTTTTAACTCTATATATCATTTCCATTAAAAAAAAAAGGAAAATTATATACAATGCATTAACAGAACATATTTGTAATAATTAAAAAAAATGCAAATTTGTTCTACTTACATTGTATACTGGATTGAATTCATTATCAGATCAGATTATATTTTAAGGTAAAGTGAATGTTTTAATGGAGAAACTTCATCTGTTTGAAACCCTCTTAATGGTATGGAAATGTAGGTTGCCCAGATTGCATACTGCTATTTCAGATCCTGCTGGGAAGAAAATCTGTGAACTTCACATAATTTATAAATGTACAACATAATAGCACTGAAAATGCAAAATAAGTAGTAAGTGTATAGTCAGTTGAAGATATAATCTCATGTATTTTACTATCATCAGTAGATCTGTTCATGTTATATTCTGACATCCATTAAATTTTCCAGTTGAGTTTCAGGAATCCTAAAATATCTTGGGCAGAACCACCAGATTCTTTTAAACAATGGGTTAAAATACGCTCTTGGAATCAGAGTACCTCCATATTTCTTGTAATTTGATATCTAATGATACAAAATTAAACAAATTTATTACCTGATGATGCCCAAGATAGATTGTTTCAAGAACCTGGAGAAACTTTTGTTCAAAGTAGTGGAATAAAAAATGTATTAGGAGTCACGATCATGTGAGCATGTATGCCAAGGCTATTAGTTAATGTGAGGTCTTAAAGGGGAAGTCCGGACGATTATCAGCCGTTTCCTGTGTAAAGAACAATATTTCATGAACCTATTACCCTTTTCCCGACTAGAAAAGACCATCAGATACATTTACTATGATTTCTTTTTAAAATAAGGTAATTCTTCATGTTCGAATCCGTCGCGAGCAGCCCTTCGTACTATCTGTCCCAGGATGCATTGCGCGTGACGTATCAGGCGCAGTTTCCTCAGCTGAGAGCACCGCGAGCGAAGCCCAGCTACTGTACGCATCGATCTCCCATTGCACTGCTGACTGCGGCACGGTATCTGCATGCCTGCCTAGGTGTGCCTTGTTGGCGCTACCGCAGGAGACCGTACACCGATTTAGGAATGCTGTTGCCAAATGCTGTATTCCTTTATTCAGATTATCTTCGGTATATAATATCCGTCAAAAATTAATGTAAAATAGTGGCAATGCTATAACATTTTCATCTAATTGCAATATTTATGTATTGTAATACTGCCGTACTTATTAGTGTCCACCCCATCATTTACAATTCATTGGCTATTGTTGCCATCAGCGTGATCAGGCTGCTCAGGCATACATTTACGTCTGCTGCTGCCAAATGCTATCACAATCCGCAATCGTTTTTTTCGACTTCTGAGTGTGAACAATCTGAAATCAGTCTGTCAATTTCAGAATTATTGCCTCTCTTGTTGTCCCATACTGTTGAGTATGTCTGACGGCAGTAAAGTACGACAGTATACATGTAACTTGAATCGTGGAAGAAACGCCAGCGCCAGCTTCATCATAGTACCGCCGCCGGTAACTGCGACCAGCAGCCCAATACACACAGCGTAATGGGACTGCGTACTGTAGCATTCAGGATCATGATAAGGTAGTATCGCGGATAAATATCAACTTAAATTCGAAATATTTCTTCAGTTTGAAGACTTACTACTAAAGTTAAAGTATTGAAAACAGGCTTCGGACAACGTATGGTTCTGCCAATAGTCCCTTTCTGTTCAAATTGATGACTTAATGTGACTTGGTCGAGAGGAACCTTGGAGAGATACACTGAATTATTGACGGCCAGCACAGGCGCACATGTCACACGCGCACAAATTGACGACCGGATAAGATGCGCGGACCGTCAATTCAGTGTAGCTCTCCCAAGGTCCTCTCGACCGAGTCAAATTAAGTCATTAATTCGAACAGAAAGGGACTATTGGCAGAACCAAGCGTTGCCCGAAGCCTGTTGTCAACACTTCAACTTTACTTGTGAGTCTTCAAATTGAAGAAATTTTTCAAATTTTAAGTTGATATTTATCCGCGATACAACCTTGTCATGATTCTGAATGCTACAGTGCGCAGCCCCATTATGCTACAGTATGCGTATGGGGCTGCTGGTCGCAGTTACGCCACCGATGGGGAGTATGACGAGGCTGCATCGAGTAGTATTTGTAAGTTTTGACGACAAACTTGTATTGGAGAGCCATCTTGTGCACCTTTCCCGCTCATTTTCTGGGTTCGGAATGGTAAAAAAAAACTCTTCTTCTGGCCATCGCCCGGTTTATTAGAACACCCAAACACTTGACACATCGGCATTTTTTAAGTGAAGCAATAGATCATGCCGCCTGCATCTGCTGCGTGGCCGGAACCACACGGTACGCTACCGCTTGCTCGGCCCATATCGCCGTTGCTCAAGCAGGGCTCCCCGAGCCAGCTGACGCTCCAAACAAAAAGCAATGTGGGGCTAATACGTCACACCGTCACATGATCTTTCTCTCCGGCGTACTGAAATCGAACAGTTACGATTCAAAATTAGTGATGCTAAAAAGTCGATTGTGACGAGTTGGGAGGGTATTCTTCTATGAAACTTAGTCATTATGGTCCTTGATTTATGTAGATTTTGGTGAAATTTATTCAAAATCGTCCGGACTTCTCCTTTAAGAGTACACCATTTCTAAATTGTATCACAGAAATGGGTAAACTGATAGTTCTCATATACAGTTATGTATCATAGATGACAAAAACTTGTTTTCCTTTAGCCAGGATTGTCAAAAGCTTTCATAGTGATATGAGATATGAAAGAGCATGATATTCACTGTAAAGTGGTTTCTCATTAAAACAGACTTGGTTTGTACAAACTTCAACACTGTTGGTCTCAATATTTGAATCTACAAATTCATCTATCTTAGTCTACATGTACTCAGTGAACAGAGTTAGTCCAGAAACCAGGTCACATGTGATGTTATATGTGTCGCTGACGTGGGTTGTGCCAGGTAGTTTTTTGTGTTGTAACTCTTAGCTAATATCACGCATGAATGCCTGATGAGAATTGGCTATTGATAACAATAGGCAAATCCTTCAAATGGATGACTGTGGTAGGAGCCATGGCACAATCTGTTACAAGAGCATTTGTACAATGCATGTGTGTTCGTTGAGGATAAAAAGGATTGCTATATAATGTTGATTATGGCAAAGAATGAATGAACAGTATGATTTAAGGACTTATTTAATTGCAAAATTACTCCAGTATAGTTTACAAATTTTATGTATGCACATTTCAGTCATCAAAAAGAAAGTTTTTCAACCCCTGTTTGTGTGTTTGTTTTTTAATGATTGGTAACTCATGGTAATGAAAACCTTCATACAGTTAGGGATTCTGTTTGTTGAGATATCAAACTAAACATCTAATATTGCGACAATATGACATTGACATAACCTTTCTCATATTTGTTAAACATCTGCATTGAATACTAACCCCTTCTTTAAAATAGAGGTGGCAAGGGAACAGATTGAGGAAAATTGTTCAAACAAATTTATTGTATCATATTCCTTCCCTTTTAGAAAGGGTAGTGTCAAATTAATGTTACAGTGGGAATGATATGAAATTCACTGTATATTCTATGTATCAAACTTCCTTCATTGATACTGCAAAGTATCTGAGAAGTATAGCCATTGTACAGTGATGGAATGAGTGGAGTGGTGACTGTGTAATTTCATTTATTACTAGTGTGTGAACATTCATATACAGTTGTATATGAAGGTTCACTTGCAAGATTGCAAGATATTTAAAGCACAGTTGAAATTGTTAGAAGTCCAAAGTTGAAGAATTTAGGAATAACACTGTAGAAACAAAAGACAAATCCATACTTGTACATCATGTTAATATGCCATGCAAAATCTGTAGAAATAAGTAATAACATGAATCAGCATTTTTCTTCTTTTTTTTTTTCATTATGCATTCATCCAACAAGGAAATAATACCATAGTTTTAGCCTTATGTCAGGGTTTATAGCACATGGTACTTTCCTACAATTATCAGTATTTATGTACCTGAAACTCCAGAAGCCCCACTCTAACTGTACTGTATACAACAGTGTACATGTGTAAGCGGCATTATACATGTAGGCTGTACAGATACAAAAGGGTAACATTAAACCTGAGCTTAGAAAAACTACACACATGAAATCTGTAGCATTCACATTTCTCTGGGTCAGTATGTTCCGTTTTGATGGTCTTCGTAGAGTGTGGTTCAAGTCTCATAAACTGCTGAATCTGCTGCACCTGGACGTACATATTTAGTGCCAGGAAATCATGTTTTTATACAAGCTACTTTATATTGATGCATTTGTCCATAGTACATAGTAAAATGGACACTGCACCAGAGAGATTTACATTGTGACCTGGGAGATTGGGGAGAGTATGTTTTATCCGTCAGTGATATCAGCAAGTGCCAGTGTGTGTACGGAACATGGGCTTCCAACTCCAGCGTCATTTAAATACAGACATTGTGCTCTATTTCTTTGTAAAAGTCTGGCATTGTGGTATCAAAGTGATATTAACAACCATCTTGATTTACCTTGTCAATACAACATTACCTGTATATTTATCTAAGATCATGCAGCACAGTGCTTCTTTTCATTGGGGAGGGGGTATTTTCATAGTTCCATTAAGTGTATTGTGATGTTATTTTTAGTTTTGTCTGTGTATTTTCATTTTATGACTCACATTTACATGTACCAGTAACAATGCAGTTTTTCTGTCTGTATGTATTGCATTATATAAAAAATTGTGACAGGAAAGCTGTATAGTGCGGAATGCAATCATTATAACTGCAGCTGTATCTTTTTGGTAATGTGTGAAATTATCATTGAAATTGCTGGCTGCCCGAGCCAAGCTAATTTGAATGCGATGAATTACGAATAACTCCAGATAACTGTTAAAATGATGAGGACATATCTATGCCAGAATGACTCAGCCTTGTACTTAAATATATGAGAATCATTATCTTATGATGTATATCAGTCATTGAAAAGCAAGTTACGATGGCAAAAAGATTTGAACGATTTGGAATGTTATCATGCATTATACTCTTTTTGGTAGGCCTACTTGTACAACCAATGTACATGTTTACCCATAGTATTTTTTTTTCTAAACAGAACCTTGGAGAAACCTTGATCAACTTCCATGTCCTACGATGTTATCATCTTCAAATAAAACTCAAAAGAAATGTGTTTGAAGATACATTGTAAACTGTGAAATTATCTGGAGTTACAAATGTATGAATCAGATAGCCATATTAAGAACTATGAATTGAGGCTTCTGCAGTGAGTAGGTTTGTAAGATTACCAAATCTGCTCCAGAGTCCAGTATAGACCTGCGTATACTTGGCACCTCTATGACTCCTCAATGGATTTTACAGATGTTTCCCCCAGATGATTTCCAAACCCAAATCTTGATGAAGGGGCCCCTATTCAATCATTTTTTCCTCAAAACCTGGAAATAATGCATGAGAGGTCCTCAGGAAAATCTGTCTCATGTTCCAGATGATTTTGACAATTACAGTAAAGTCAAGCAGAAAGAAGAGTGTTTCATTAGAAATGGTGGGGGGGGGGGGGGGGGAGGAAAGATACCATAGAATTTTAATTTTCACTTGTTTTGCCAAGCAGTGATCTGTTGATACCGTATCATATCAAACTTTATTCGGGGTAATAATTCTAAAGAAGACCTCAATCAGCTTTCAAACAGATCTAGACAGAATTTCCTCCTTTTTAATAGAAAAAAAAAAGAATTTAATAGAAGAAATTATAACTCAGCATCAAGTGTCATTAATCGCGTAATGAATGAGCATCAGTGGTTGTTAATTGGGAGTTTTATTTGCCAGATTGTGCTGTAGACAAATGGGAATGGTTTAATGAGAGAGTGAGGATGGTAACATTTGCCCAACTATTGACTTCAAAACCAGAAACATTTGTAGCATAATACTTTTGGAAATTGGAGGGACAGCCTTTTTTGGTGGCATGAAGCTTTTGTGAAATGTCACTGGCATTCAGTGCATTGCTCGGCAAAGCCTTTCACATGCATTTTACTATTGTGAATCTTGACTCCTTGTGAGACCTGACATTTTCATGCACATGAAAATTTCTGGTTTTACAGTATTATATTTGTGATTTAAGGGGAATTCATTAGAGAGACATCAGACCAAAGAAGTTTAGCATACAGTATACATTGTAGGTGCTTTGGGTAAACCTGTTGCAATCACCCTGTCTGAAAGGGGAATGGAAGAGGGATGTATGTATATTATATGGTAGACCATGGGGTTCATTCTCTTGAAGATGTGATAGGGTGTGAATAAATTTTGTCAGCAAAATTGTTCACCATTATTTGAGATATTTACTTTATTAAAAAAAAGAAAGAAAAAAAGGTGGACGACCACACCCCTGTAGTCTCTTTTTTTCAAAAAAAATAATAATAATTCATGTATGGATGTTTTAGTTGTATAGCTGAGGAGAATGAGAGGTTGACTGGAGAAAAATTATCTCCACTGCTGTATTGGCAGGATGAAGTGTAAAGGGCTTTTTACACTTGTGTTTCTTAACCCCGGACTTTCTCTGACCCAGGACTATCGTTAGTCCCGTACCAATTTTTTCAGCTTTTTACACTCGCCAATTAGTCCCGTACTATCTCTTGTCCGGGGCTAAGGAGAAAACTGACCTTTTTACACTCGTCTTTCTTAGCCCCGGACTTTCCAAACCACATGAATATTCATAATTACGCTGTGTACTGTACACGTACACGCACGCACCGGCAGCACTTGATTACCTCGTTTCTGATTGGTCAGTGAGGGTCGCACTTCGTCTCCGTCGCTTAGCCCAGGATTATTTTTTCGTTCTGTTTACACTCACTTGCTTGGCACCGCAATTGCGGTGCTAGCACCGCAATTGCGGTGCTAACCCCTGCTATTTTGCAGGGCCAGATAGTACCATACTATCGGTGGGGCTAGCCCACTTTGGCAAAAACGAGTGTAAACAGAAAGTGGGCTAAGGATAGTCCCGTACTATCGGTGGGGCTAAGGCCCCCCCTTAGCCCCACCGATAGTCCGGGGCTAAGCAAAAATTTACAAGTGTAAAAAGCCCTTAAGACAGCCTCGACCATGATGCTGGAGTTGGTTGGCTGCCTGAATGATGACATTGGTCAGATTATCTGCTGATGACTGATTGGATATGAGACGCGTGGCAAGGCTTTTAATCACCCCCAACCATTACCCAATGACACTACAAGGAGGGGTAGGTAGGGAGGGGGTAACAAATATCCCCTTCTTTATGAGTGATGAATGCTGGAGGGGAATATTAATAGAGAGGACTGGGAAAGATAGCATGATGGATTGGAAAATCAGATAATTGAACCAAATTTGGAGGAGCAGGAAAATGAATTACAGAGAACATTAACGGCATGAATCATCTTGAGGCTTGAAGAATAAAGTTCCCAGATTGTAATTGAGAATGAGAGGTAACGACTTTTACTGTATAGAGTGGAACAAGATGGAATGTAACGATCACTATAAAGAGAGGAAAAAAGGGCTTTGAAGACTAATAAATTGAGGTTCAGTACCAGGTCGTCTGCTGCTAAGATGAGGAAAGTAGTTTAGTAGCAGGCACTTCTACTTGTCGTTTTACTGTATAAGTACCAATCCTCTTTTTAACAAAATAGTGTCAAAATTTGATATGTTAGTCAATGAAATACTGCCTACAATGTTTACCAGTTGTATCTTTGATTATATTTGATTTGTAGCAGTGTAAGCATGTTTGAAGGCTCGATGCCTCCTGTAGTTTAACCAAATTGCTGGGGAGTTGTGAGAGCATAGAACATGTTAGATTCTTTTTGAGACTTTTTCCAGTCCCCAGCTGGTCTCGGATACGTTGCGGCCATGGCTGGGGCAATAACTTTGTCTGTGATGTCAACTGCGATCATGTAGACACCCATGGCAACTTACTAGCAACAATGTAGAGATGTCTCCACTATTTAGCAGATATCTCAGAGAAGTTGCTGCAACTTCCTTATTTGGAGGTGTTCCAGACATTGCCTTGGAGTTGCATTAAATGGTGAGAGTGCAAGTCATTTTGGGCCTTTCGAGTCGCACGCGTCATGGCGATTGATCAGTTGCAGCAGTTATTGTGACATCTCGTCAATTTAGTAGGTCCTTTATCTACTGAATAGCTTAGACTTGGCATGAAAATGATTCATAGTTAAGACACCTCTTTTTGATGATGAATGATGCATTTATTGGTATATAAAACTGTACCTTTATCCATGCATTGTTACTGGGTCCTTTGTATACCCGGTAATTTATGAATTTGGAGAGACAAGAAAGCTTGTTTATTCTGTGAGTGGAATCGTATGTGTCATGGTGACCTGTGTGATTCTATACAACCAGCAACCTTTGTTTCAGATGTACGCTAGCTTTCTGTGACATATTGCCCATTTTATTTGGATTCACACTGGAAATTTCAGTTACTAGTATTACTTTCCATTGTGAGTCAGATGTAAAGGACCTGTACATGTACATATATCTACAAAATGGTGGGGTTGGTTATGAGAATTCCAGTCTGAGAATGTTCACCAGCACTGAAAATGGCATAATGGAGTGCCTTTGTACAGGCTATAGGTTACTGTGCTAACTTCAGCTCAGCAATGTAGAAACAGAATAACTGAATACTCTCTACAGATTCTGTTTACTAGTATGTTGTTTCTATGCCTCCTCCCCACCCTTTTCTGTTGATTAGTTTCAGATCCATATTTCTTTTCTGGAATTGTACAATGAGAACAGGAAGCCTGGGAAGAGGATCTTGGTCGCGTGGTTTCCTTTAAGCCCTGTATACTTTTATGTTGTTATCCTGTGATAGCAATCTTTCATTCTATTAAAACACTGTACAAGCAGAGAAATACACGTAACGTACCCTTCTTGTGTGCCTCAAGAGCTTCATTCCTTGACAAAATTTGCACTTGAGATAAACACTTTAGTAATGAGAAGTGGCACTGCTACAGATCTGCACCGCTAGTTGACCTTGTAGCTATGTTACAGTTTCTACACCCACTACTCAAAGCAAGATTCAACTTAGAGGGGTTGTTACCCACTACTTTCCCCAAATGCTGAAAAGATTGCAACAAATTGGCTAAACTAAGTGAAATCTCTGCAGTTTGACTGAAGTTGACTTTAAGATAATTTCTTCTTTTTTTTTTTTTCTTTTGAGAGAGAGAGCTTCAGTAAATAGCCTTGAGCTAAGAATGTTGAATAGGGAAATCCTCTTCAGGTATAATTTTGTCAAACATCATGAGGGGTGAAATATTTTTGATATGAATACTCAAATCATCTTTGTATTATACTATATTGAGATAACAGAATAGTGATAATGGAAAACTATTCTTAGATTTCCCATCAGTATTTACTATGAAAAGAGGAATAATGCACAGATGAGCAGGTATGCCCTAATCCTTCTAAACCTTCTAATCCTTCTAGATTTGTAATTTCTTTGAATTTTTGCTGTAAATGAGGTTATGCTCCCAGTCCTGTGCTCTGATCTCAAGTTTCTTACCAGTATATCATAGACCATATTGGAAATGAAATACATATCATAAAACCAGACAAATTAGCGGCATGAAACTTTCTTGAATTGGAGCCAACAGCCTTTTCTATGGCATGTATTGTGAATTGCCACTGATATTCAATACACTGTGTAGGCAAGAACTTTCATGTGCTATTATACAAATGATGCACAGGATAGAGTGTGTTAGTGAAGGTGCGGCGCGCTCGAGAGTATTGACAATGGTGCGACATGCACGAGGCGCAGCCGAGTGCATGTTTGCAACCGTTGTCAATACTGGAGAGTGTGCCGCACCTTCACTAACGCCACGAAATAATCCTGTGCATCATTTGTTTTATAAAATGGGTCGAAAACTAACAGCATTATTCACGTACCTTTGTGGGTCAATACCAGTCAGCTACATGTAGCACTCGCTCAAAAGTCAAGATGTCCGAAGATGTTCGTCCCAAACATTTACGCACGTCGCACTCGGAAATCCCGCACATAAGTACACTGTGTACGTACGTATAAGAGTATACGTACGCCTCGTGTTATGCACAAGAAAGGCCGCCGGCTGTTGTGGCAGCCCGCGGCCCGAACTAGAAGTTGTTTACAGGATTGACAGCGCGTATAGTAGCGCGTGACGCACTTGTAACAACTGATTGAGTGCGCACTGCTAGTGTAAACATTGTGACGTACGTCAGGCCAGGGAGGTGGAAGAGAGACTCTTCTTAGAGTGCATGCCTGAAGAAATTAATGCACGCGCACGTGACTCATTTCAGCGCTTCCAATTGGCTACATTCTTGAACCCATTTTATAAATCGTGAATCTTGAGTCCTTGAAAAATTCATGAAAATATAATGCACATGAAAATTTCTGGTTTTAGTATTCTGTTTCATTATAAGTCTGTATACTGCACGAAACCAGTAGTGTGTAGGGAAGAGAAGAGTTGTGAGTCGGTATCTTGAGGAAGTTGTGAAGTAAAAAAAAAAAAGAATCCAAACTTCAAACTTGACCTTTCCCAGGCTGAAAGGACAATTACAGTATACAGATGGACATCTGGATATCGTTAAGATCAGGCTATGCACATAATAATGTATATGAGAATAACAGGCCAAAATGACAACAAAAAGAAATAGTAACTGCAGATTTTTTATGACATAGTTTTTAACATCAAGCATTCGGCATATTGTCAATAAAAGCATAATTTATATATTTCAGGTGAGAGCCCCCACCCCCACCCCCAAGCTGTACAATTTGTATGAGTATGCTCGGTTGTAGCTTAACACTGTTTCTACTGGAAGATTTACGAAGATACAATCATATGTTTGAAGATATATTCGTGACATTAATTTTCAATATATGTCATGATGTATTCAAATACAATGAAAGAAGCATGGATTTTTTTTTTTTTTTTTTTTTTTTTTGGTCCAGGGGGATGGAGTAAACAAATCATTCTAAATGCAGAAATCTTTTTAAACTTTGATGTGTTTTGCATGAACTAATTCTGTCAGAGAAAATGTCACAGAATGAATAATCTCTGGACATGCTCTTTTTCCAATTACTAAAAGATTTACTTGCTTTTCACTCACTGCTTAGATACATGAGTAGCTTGTACAGGAGTATGAAAATCTACTTTGTGTGTTGTCTGCCTCAACTGCTGATGATCCACCCATGCCAATATTAGTTTCAGTGTTGTTAATGTGGGTCTATTTGAGTTTTATCTTCAGTATGAGTTTTGTACTCACAATAGCAACACGCTGAGTAACTCAATATTGTTTCATTCTGTTGAACAACCATGCGCTGGCAGAAAGCACAAACAGACGCTGTCTTGAGCTCTGGTCATCCGATTTCTAATGCCAAATATTTGAAAGCATTCTCAGATTTCAGGACATCAAGACTAGGCTCACTGCTGCATATGATAAGATGGGATTTCTGTGGATTTAAGTCTCTTCAGCGAAGGATATCCGCAGATTCTTTTGTGTGTCTCCGTTTTCTATTTCCATCACTCTATGACCTTTGCATCATTTTTGAGATCCACATTGTGTTTTTGGCAAAATTTACATTGTCTCTTGCTTGTGCTTACAGTCATATTAACCCGTTGAGGACGAGTCTCGGGTATACTCAGGCAGAAGTCTATGGGAAATGAGTGTTGTAGCAAAATCAGCCTGTCCTCAACAGGTTAAGTGATAACTAACCGCGCATTCACATTGGTCGCCGCGATGCGGGGAAAGTCCCACGCCGGGGGACTTTCTCCTCCAAAACCATAATGTGAACGCTCACTGGGACTTGTCCCCTTGTCCCCATGAAACAAGTCGGGTACGGGGACAAGATTTGGAGGGGAGAGTGACCTTGGGGCGCAATTGATAGCGTCCAGCTGTGGTCATCAAATGTGCACATGCGCAATGCCTGGATTCAAGTGGCAGAGCTCGCTCCAAGCCCCAAAATGCCCCCCACAGCTCGGGGACAGATGAGATATCAATGTGAACGGTCAGTCGTAAAAAAAAGATAAGATCTCTTGTGGCTGTCCCCGCGTCGTGGGGACCAATGTGAACGCGGGGCAAGTGGGATGTAATCTATGCTTTTTTAGATACACTATGGCTGCGTTTATCTGACTCGAGAGAGAGAATCACGTTTCCAAACGCGTTTGGAACGGTGTTTGCAAACGTGGTTTGAAACGCGATTCTCGGGGTGCCGCGTTTATTTTACCATCCTACAATTGCGATTCGAGTGGTGTCACTGGGTAGCTACTTTGTGCCATTTGACCTGGGAAGTAAAGGTCAACTGCATACCACCAAACATGCCTCATCAGTCACACACAAAATAATGGGCAGAGAGCACAATCGGAAACAGCTGGGATTTGACCTTGAGATATTAAAAACACGCAAAAATATTAACTCTAATGCTGATATGTGATTGTGACGTATGCGTATACATGTGACAGTTCAGTACAGGACTCCACCATCGCGAATTTAACCACTCGCGAAATTGTCGGGAAGTCCTGATTCGCGAAAATTTAGACTCGCGTAATATGTATGGAGTATACAGTAATACACACTGTCAAAATGCCTGGTACAGAAGGGGTTAAAGCTCTCTGGGTGCATATTTATCAACTCACTTCTGGCATAGAATTAAGGTTTCCTAACAGCTTTCAGGGAGATTTTGGCAGATGATAAATGCAAAGGTGTTTTGATTATGGAGTGAGAAACGGCTTTCTGAAATGCCAGAAAAAGTGTGATCACAAACATGTTTCTATAGGTGCCTAGAGATGATAAATTCAAAGCTGTTTTGAAATGCATTTATAGCTCAACCAGCATATGCCAACCACTGCCAACTATGTAAACACATCTCCGCTCTGGAGTCTAATACCCCTTTCATAAACTCAATAATGCGGATAATATCCGCAACATTTGGTCGTAAAATCGGAGCGGGGAAAGAATAATGCGCTTTATTTCGACCCTTCTATTATCCGCATAATAGCAGCATCGGGACCAGATTTGGAGTTTATGAACGCAAACCCAAATAATGCGGATAATTTGCCGGGGTGCGGTCAAACGTCACCTGTCTTTCCCGCAGGAGGGAAGTGTGCAGTCACCATGATGATTATCCGCCTTTTTCAGGACGGGCGCTCGTAAAAATAATGCGGATTATTTTCAGAGTTTGTGAACGCATTTTTTATTGAATTGTCCGCATTATTCTTATGCGGATAATAGGAGGATGAGTTTATGAAAGGGGTATAACTTGGCAATGGAGCTGTGCAGTTACAAGGCCTCCCTCTCAACTCACCATAGAGATAATAAATGCAACAACTTGAGAAAAGTGATCCGAAAGGCCTTTGCAAACACATGTGTACGTGGGTATTGAAACATTTTTCAAACATACAATGTCAGAAAGACAATAGATGCAGCCATTATTAGAAAAGAGGTACAATGTATGGAAGAGACTCGGAATTTGCACCTTCCTGTTCAAAGAATGGGACCCTTGTCCAAATGCCTACTTAGTATTAGGAGTACACTTCATAGCAGATGATCATACCCCCTATTCAGACGCAAGCCAGTTTATACCAAAACTCGATAAAGAAACGACGTATAAAGAATCATCGTATAGCTGATAGACCGTTCAGACGCTAATTTCGACCATTCCGGAAAAACGTTGTATAAATGTGCAGTTTCTCACTGCGCATTTTGTTATGGTCATGAGTGACAGGTACAAGGTCACCTTTTGTGCTCGCTCCCATTAAGCCCCGCCCAGTTATACTGTTCTATGGTCGCCATACGTTCAGACGCACAATGCACACGATGGAATGCTGATTCGTTATCGAGTTCTAGTTCGAAACGATGCTCTGACTGTCGTTTCGCTGTACGTCATTTCGTTATATGTTGTGTCGTTAGTCAGCATTTAGACGTATAGATTCATCGTATAACTATACCGTTTTGGTATAGCTATACCGTTCTAGTATAATTTTTTTTTTTGCGTCTGAATGCCCTGATAGTATAGGGATATGGACTGATTTTGGGGGCATTGTTGATATTATTGCCCCACCCAAGGGATCTCATCTCCATGCTATGACCCAAGGATCTTGCTTGGAGGGTCATAGCATGGAGGCGAAATTCCAAGGAACAATAATATCCACATTGCTCAAAATGAAAGCAATCTTTCTATTTCCTATGCCAACTGCAATTAAAAGAAATTTTACTAGTTGAGTGCAATTGCGCTAGCCAGTTTACACATCAAACACTACATTGCAATCGCATAGGACACTCGTCATCTTTCAGACTATGGAAGCCAAATGTTCAGGTCTATGTGTACACACATCTGTGCATTACCTCCAAACACCAGGTACACATTTGTACCAAGAAGAGGGCAATATACATGTAGTGCTATGGGGCAATAAAGTGCTATGGGACCATTTGGCATGAGAAGGCTGCAGGCAATTGTCCCTGCAATTTCAAACGATCAGAATTGAGGATTCATCAAACAAGTCAGAAACAATTAGGAAATATCTTTTGTACTAAAAGTAACACTCTGAATACTGTTGGATTAGAATGCTAGTGTGGAATGTTATTTATAAGCAATTTGTGTTTTTATAAGTGTAGGCCTACCATCTTAAATTATTTGTTCAGGTCCGTGCAAAGATTCATACTTTACAAACAAAGGATTATGGTAATATTTAATGTTTTAAGAATTTGCTTTTCCTGTATCATGTCAGACTAGGATGTTATTCCCTCCGAGCGGAAAAACAAATTGATTTCTCCTACAACTTGAGCAAAGCTGTGCCAAAATGCTTCGTGGACAAGAATAGCTTTTTCAGGGTTAGAATTAATAAGATGTAGATTCTCTTGAGTATGTCAAGAAACAAACTACAAGAATAAACATAAAACAGGGTAGTACACTGAGTATATTGTTCTTCATATAAAGAAAAAAAAAAAAAGAGTATATTGTTCTTACCTCCAGTGAGCACAGTTTATTTGTGTTCTAACAGTGATTAGAGTTTTACAAGGGAAAAAGAAAGAGAGCAGTGTTGGTTACATGCAGAAAAGGTACTTAATATTCAATTCTGACATTGATAGTACTGCAATTCATCTCCAGTTCTTTTTGCTTTTAATATCTTTCAAGGGTTGTTGGGACCATGTCATTAAGGAGTATACTGTGAAACACAATATTTTCGTGGCATGAAATTTTTTTGAATTGGAGCCAATGGCCTTTTTTGCTTCATTAAATTTTCACGAGTTGCCTCTAACATTCAATGCATATAGTGTAGACAAGAACTTTGGCGTGCATTTTGATATCGAGAATTTTGGCTCTCACAAAATTTGCAAAATTAAAATGCACATGAACGTTCCTTGTTTTACAGTAGCCATTTCAGAGTATGTTCATGTAAAATGAATTATTGTAAAGAAAGTAAAACACCTTTAATAATACAGCAATTACAACCATTATTATGAAAGTCTCATTTACAAGAAGAAGTGACTTAAAAAAAATCTGTGGTGACCCTAAAAGGGAATAGAAGTAGAGGTTGTAGTATATTGTGATTCCAGCCTGGTAGGTCTGCAAGACATATGTCGTAGTTCAGTAGCATACAGATCAGACATTAACATGTGATTTATTGAGATGAAATCTTTAAATCTCAAGAATCTGACTGTATGCTTGTCAGATAGAATGGGAATATCATCAGCATTGTGCAGACGCAATGAGAGTGGAAATGACTCATCTTTCTTTAACTAGGAAGGAAGTTTACAGAACCTGTTGTCCAATATGCTATATTCTCTTCATGTTACTGCAATATGGTCAGTGAAAGGGAAATTATACAAGTAATTCGTTTTAAGTAGGAAGAAAGTTTACAGAATCTGTTATCCAAAATGTTGTATTCTCTTGTTACTGCAATATGGTCAGTGAAAGCGAAATTATGCAGATAATCTTTCTGAGAAGACCGTTCAGTAAAATAAACTGCATTAGGGCCCTATCAGTAGTGGCTGGCTGTATGAAGACCGTTCAGTAAAATACACTGCATTAGGGCCCTATTAGTAGTGGCTGGCTATATGTTATGTACCATCTGCCTCCCTTTCTGGGAAAGCAATTTACACTTTATAATTGAATCCTGCTATGACTATATGTTTTTAAGTCATTGGCCTAGAATAGTAAAGTAACAAACATGCAATCCGGTAAACAAAAAACAGAACAAGATTTCAGGAGAGGAAAGACTCTGGGAAGTGGAATTTATGCCAGGCCAGTTCTGGGACAGTAATTATCTATTTTTTTCATTTTTTATCATTTTTTTTTTAATTTGATTTAAACACAACAGCCATCTTTTGCACATGTGCCAATGCAGATTGCCAAATTAAAATGTGGAATACATGCTTGGCAGAGGAAAAAATATTCTATGTGTACAATGTAACAACATTCTGTAGTACACGAGTTTCAAATAACATTTTTAGATTATTTCTGTTTCATGTCATGTCCCTTCTGGTCTACATTATAGACCAAAAATATTGAAGGCTCCTTGCAATTTCATCATATCTAGCCAACATTTTTTAGAGTCTTTGTTAAAGTAGAAGATAATTTCAACAAACTCTGTTTGGACTGTAGCTGTACCATGTAGACTGCTAGTTAGGCTGTGTATAATGAACCAGGCATCTACATTCATTTTGTACGTCGTTAAAAAGTTCAGCTGCCCGGTGGCCATGCCAAATCCTCTTCCTGTCCGAGTGGGTTTCCTGAAACTGAAGACGAAGTATTGATTTCTGCTAATTGCTATGTATGCTGGGCCCCCCTATGCCTGTCTATGCTGACATTTTAAAATGGGATAAAATCCCACTTGCCTCTCGCCTCACCTCAATCACTCACTTTCAGCATGACTGTTTTAAGGTGATGGCACAGTGTTTTAAAATTCATTTTTTTTTTTTCAAAGGTGGACAATAGCGGCCAGGGAGCAAGATGTCAGTGTACAATTGTAGCATTCTCCGTATTATGAAGATTTGAAATTTAGGGGAGAGATGTTTAATTATACTTCTACTCTTGTCAACTAAAATTAATTATGCATATTTATTGCAAAGCATTTTGAGTGATTTTTGTTCAATGTAGATCAAACCAAGCTTTCAACAAGTAACTTGAGTGTACACATCTTGTATTCCCTACATTGAATAAGGATTTTTTTTTTTTTTTTTTTTTTTTGTGCTGGGGGGGGGGGGGGGACATCTCATATGTAACTGCCAGTAAGAGTAAATTTTAAAAACAGAATTGTGTTCAAAAGGAATGATGACAAGGCAGGTTTCTAGACATTTGATATGTATTGTAAGACAGATGTGTGCTCCTTGTTCATGGTGCCAACACGCCAGGCACAATGTTTACTCCTAATATGGACCTTGGCCTCGACTTTGTTGTATCCTGTGGTGACGTAATGATGGCACAGAACTCTTGGCTTGTTAGGCTCATACTCACAGGCATTTGGCACCAGATATCAAGAGTGAGTCAACAGTCTCTCGGTAGCCCCCATTTTGAAAGAAATGAGAATTTGGTCTGGATTGTATCACTGCAATTTTTCACTAACATCTTTTGCATCACTGCAATTTATTTGTATCCAAGTGGTAAATGATTCAGGGTAACTTGAAAATTCTTTTGTACTACTGTACGAGCTGAAATTTTCGCGGTGGTTTTATTTTCGCGAATTTCGCGAATCGCCTTTGAACCGCGAAAATAACAACACGTGACAACAAATAACAACGTGCAAATAAGTAAGTTCAGTTTAGACCCTCGCAACTGCGAAATTAACAACACGCGAAAATGTCCTCCAAGTACCAATTCGCGAAAATATCTGTACGCGAAAATTCCAGCTCGTACAGTATACTGGAGTTGTGTCATTGAATTCTAATTGCACCTTAACAGGATTTGCAGGGCTTTTGATACAAATGAGTAGGTGGTCTGACCAGTTTCCACCTCCCTGGTCTGACTAATGTTGAAGGGGGGGGGGGTGTTTGGCTGGGTGGTAAAACCACATGATGTGATTGCAGGCTTCCATGCACATATACGGTATACTTGCATGTGGTTTGAGTTCCAGCCGTTATTCAGTAGTGCCCTTTGAGTATGGCAAGGCATTTCATCTGTGTTGCCAAGTGTTTTGGATGGGGACTTTAATCCTTTGGTCCCACATGTAAGCTGTCTATACCATATGCAATCAAAAGAACCTACTTTTTACTTCTCTCACAGAGAGCAAGGTGAAATCCTAATGAAGTGGTCAAACACACACACAAACACACACACACACACACACACACACAAAGCGGTTGATATAGTAATCTTCAGGATAGAAGGAGGCAGATCTGCATAAAGGAGAAGAAAAAGAAGAAAAATGTTTAATCAGCCACCATTTACATCCTTGTAACATTGGCTAATGTGAATAGGTTCAATATTACCATTTGATAATTAGTGATTCTTTGTGACTCTTATAATCAGGCATGTAAACAGGAGTTTTTGTCTTCTTTGTGTACGTGTGTGTTGCTGTTTTTCCTGTGAGTTTATGGTGTGTGGTGCATAGTCAAAGCCAAAAAACCCCAAAACAAACAAAAAGAAAAGAATGGAAGACATCATTGCCAGGAACATAAATGTCATATTGTATGGCAATGGCCTCCCATCTTTTCTCTGTGAAATTGACAAACGGGATCACTTCAAAACCTCACCCAAAACTCACATTTTCACCAGGCATTCAATCGCTAACTCTCTTGGAGGAGTGTGCGCCTTTGAATGTTTCTATAACAGATATATGGCACTATACAAATGCTGTGGACTCCTCATCATCAGAAGATATTGTATGGGCTACAATGCAGGATCTCATTTCTCTCATCCTAGTGAGAATATCATGTTAGGGCTATTGTATTTAATATGATGAGGCCATCCAACATGATTATCATTTATAACTCAAAGGATGTCATTCTCTAAGAATTACATCCAATTATTTACAGCTCAGCAAGCAAACTCATTATAAACCACTCAACATTAGTGAGGTAATCGTGCATGTGCTGTGTTGTATTAAAAGTGCGTTGATTAGCATTGCTCAAATTATTTGATGGCTTTGCGCAGTTTACATGCGACCCTGTGAGATTTCTGTTGTTGCCATGGAGATTCCAACTAACAGCTGAGCAGCAGACATCTTGCACTGATCAATTACTTTGCACATATGCATTTAGAGGCCTGAAATATGCCCTAAAATGTGATGCTCAATTAGTATAATATTGTATGAGGAAAATGGCATGGTTGATACACTGCAGACTGGACATGGCCTGATGTGGAATGCAGACACACTGAAGATACAAAACACATTTGTATAAATGATATTTTATTGCTGAAATGTGTGATACACTATGTAGAATTACATTGTATGTATTATCCCTTGTTACAAACGATGGGATTTTAGGTAGAACTGGTGTATCGACATTGGAATACTGAAGTAATAATTTATTCGAGCATAGGATTTCGATGAGATAAATATATTTGTATGCTAGAATGATAGCAAGACATTATCTTCTGACGAAGTGACAAAGGTGAGCAAAGTAACGTGAATGTGATGCACTGATGCGGTCTTGGTAGTTGGTATCATGGTGCACTGATGCAGCCTTGGTAGTTGGTATCATGGTGCACTGATGCAGCCTTGGTAGTTGGTATCATGGTGCACTGATGCAGCCTTGGTAGTTGGTATCGTGGTGCACTGATGCATTCTTGGTAGTTGGTGTAGCGTGGATCGCCCCTGTATCCCTCATGTGATCTCACCGTGGTGTGATGGAGGCTGCATGGGTGTTGATGAGCTCTGGTTTTGTAGGGCATTCAGAGTTCATCATATCGTATATGATGTGGCAGAGTTTGAGAGAGACACAGAGAGATAGAGGTGGATAGAAAGATAGGTAGAGAGAGAGATAGGTATATAGAGAGATTATATAGAAAGAAATATATAAAGATAGAGGTAGATAAAGAGATATTATGAGAGATAGAGGTGGATCGAAAGATAGGTAGAGAGAGAGAAATAGGTATATAGAGAGATTATATAGAAAGAAATATATAAAGATAGATAGAGATAGAGGTAGATAAAGAGATGTTATAGAGAGATAGGTAGAGAGAGAAAGAGAAGTAAATAAAGAGTAAGACATCATAAAATAGATAGAGGTATATATTTACAGAGAGGTAGATAGAAAGATATATAATAGAGAGATAGGTAGGTAGAAAGAGAGAGAGAGTTTGAGACCCCATGGTAGATGAGAGGAATATCTCTCATCTCATTTCATTGTCATTCAAGCTCATTTCCAGTCCCAAATAGCTTGATAAAGGGATTTCACTCTGAATGTGACTCCCGATGTCTTCAGTGTGAATACAGAGTATCTGGAAATGTGATGTAAAGACACATCTACGTATCCAGGGAGGTGGGAAGAGACCCCATTCTCTTCCCACCTCTCTGGTCTATCATTGTACTGGGCTCTTTGGATTGATAAATTCTTTACACTGAAGTAGTGGGAGATATACCTGGATGTTAAACTTGCTTCAATGCCAAGCTTGGCAAGACATAGTTTGGATAAAGTCAATGTCATAGATAAAGTTAATGACACTGTCTTGTCTAATGACATGAAAACTAGAAAAGCACTCGGAGAGCACAGACCTCCGCCAAGCTAGCAACTCATTTCCACCCATACATGCATGCAATTTCCTAATATACAGAAGCCTTTTGTTTACATCAGCAGCTGGGCGCAGCGCCTTGCTAGAGCAAAGCATGTGCTTTAGTAAGCGTATGTAAACCTTCACTACGCGCAGCTAGAATTCCCAAGTTCATTGACTTTATATGCCAAAAGATTAAAAAATCCTTTAAAAATTCCTAGATCACTACCAAAATCTAATCATCTGTTCCTTGAGTCATTATTGACTTTTCCTGGCAGTTTCATTCAAATCCTTTCACAACATTTTGAGTTATTTTACAAACAAACAAATCAACACCGATGATCATTTAACCTCCTCCTTCCTTGGTGGAGGTAAAATTAAATAACCGGAGGACAATATGTGAATGGAACTGTATAAGAAAAAATAGAATCACACAGTCAGATAAAAGGGGGAAACTATTACAAAGAAAAAAAAATCAACTACAAATGGACCATCAACTTTGTTTACTGCGACAAGTAAACTGCCAGTGAAGGAAGTATGGGTGTCACATATTTTATGTTTACGGAAATATAACTGTGCCCTGAACTACGCTTAGCCATGGAGGTGTTGATTCTCAGGGCAGACATTATTTCCGAGTCATTGACTACAGTCATTTTGTAACATCTGCTTGAGTTATCACGGGGGCCATTTTGGTGTCACGCCAGGTGAATAGATCAATGTATAGTCTCAAAGTGACCATCAGCATCGCAGAGGGATTAGCATTTTATCTGTCTTTCTTGAGATCTTTTACACATGGAAGACCTAGAAACCAACGAACCATTTTTTATTTTTTAATGTGAGTAAACTTCTATAGACGTGCAGCCACAATTTTCCTAGTCTTTTTCAAGGCCCTTTCCCTGTTATTTGTGCTAACAATCAGAGTATAGAATGCCAAGTCCAGATGCATCACCACAGCGCCTGTTTGAGATCCATGAAAGTGACTATTATTTGTGACATGGAGAATATAGATAGATAAACCCTCACACCACTCCTTATGAACGATTCAGCTGTTACTTTGCTAACTTTTCCAGTCAGCCATCAGTGCAAAATATATGTGCTTAATTATTGAAATAGAGCTTTGATAATTTGCAGCAAAATTTAGTAATCCAAAGGTGTAAGCTAAGAATTTTGGATAGGCTTCCCAAGGGCTGTCTTACTGGTGGCTTGACTCTTGCCGTTTGCTTTACTCTCACCAATGGTTGATTCACGCCAGTGGCTTGACTCTCACCCTTTACTTGACTCTTGCCAGTGGCTTGACTCTCACCTGTTGCTTGACTCTAATCCATTGCTTGACCCTCACAGGTGGCTTGACTCTCACCCTTTACTTGACTCAAATGTTTTGCTAGTGGCTTGACTCTCACCTGTGGCTTGACTCTAACCCATTGCTTGACTCGCACAGGTGGCTTGACTCTCACCTGTGGTTGACTCTAACCCATTGCTTGACTATCACAGGTGGCTTGACTCTCACAGGTGGCATGGCTCTTGCCAGTGGCTTGACTCTCGCCGGTGGCTTGATTCTCATCAGTGGCTGCACTCAGTCACTCATGATGAGCCTCTTCTCGCTTTGTGTGCATTTATTAGAGCAAGAGGGCCTTCATACAAAGGCTGGGCTTTGCCTGCGTGGGCATTCCCAAGGTTGTGGGCATCCACGGCAATAGAGGTTACCTCTGTGTGCTTTCTTTGTAGAGCAGCCAATCACATTAAAAAATTGACTTCATTAACCAACTCAACATCACCAACTTGTAAAATAGTTTCTTTAAGGAAATCTCGCTAGGAATATTACTGAACAGCACAAAGAACATCTTTGAAAATTTAGAAAATTTCTAGTTCATCATTGGAAGAGTATCAAGTCTGTTGTTATCTTCATTTGTACCTTCTTAAGAAAAAAATACCAAAAGAAATTAGCTGAACACCAAAAATGATTGCCTTCTTTGAAAATGTCATGCATGACAAAGGCTCTTTGTTTTGTTATATTGCTATAGATTACAATGTTTTCATCATAAAGGAGGGAAACATTATGTGGAATAGATGGCAACTAAAATGGAATGTGCACTGAGATTGATAGGGTTAAATGGAACATTAAGATGTCCATAAAGAAAGGTCTTCTCATTTAAAGTATATCAGTTGGGAATAGCGGTAGAGTGGTTTTAGTCATGTGATCAGTCAGCATTTGAAAGGGCAAAAGGTTGAGATATAATGCCTGCTCATCCACATCGGAGGCCTGATGTTAGGGGAGGAACAGGACTGAGCAAAAGAAAGGTGATTTATTTCATTTTCTGTGAAAAGGATGAGAAAATATTGCTCCTCACAAAATAATATAGAACATAGCTATGAGTGTATCAACACCATGGAACCAATGCTAAAGAGTTTGTGAGCTGCCCTTTACCCTATCAATGTAATTTGGCATCTTGTTTATTTTTGAAGATCCAGTCACAAATGAAAAAAAAAGTCTTAGATATATAAGATTCAATGTTAATATGGGTTCTCAAATGTTCAGCAGGGTGCTTGAAAAATATCCTTCTAATGGCATAGAGCATCTCCTGGCTAAGGTGCTCCCCCCCCCCCCCTCCCTGTATTAAACCTACTGTAAAGCAAGATATTTTTGTGGCATGAAATTTTTAATTATTTGGAGCCGACGGTCTTGTCTGCGGCATGAAATTTTTGCGAATTGCCACTGGCGTTCAATGCATACAGTGTAGACAAGAACTTTTTGTGTTCATTTTAATCTCAAGAATCTTGGCTCTCACGAAATATGTTAAATTAAAATGCGCACGAACATTTTTTGTTTCACAGTAACTAGATTGCTTCACCTGCTGATAACTAGTTGGGCATGTGTTTATTTTCTATTAAATGTGAAATGTCTTTTATAGCAAGATCAGCTTATCCTCAATTAGTCTAGAATTTTGTTTCTGTTTAAGGAGAAGATGGATTGGTTCAAATTCATATTTTCCAAACTTTTATTATGTCTTGAATCGCTGTAATCAAGAGCTTTTGCCATCTTCTTAAATGTCACTGACATTTTAGGTTAATGCTTGATTATCCTTCTGCATATTTACCTTGATGTAGCAAGATTATCATGTTTGATATTAAAATGTCATTAGACCTTGAAGAATCAGATGCCAAGGGATGTATAGGTTTTCTGAGTGCTATGCCAACATGGCTGATGAATCACATTGAAGGTAAAATGGTGTTTGCCTGTTCAAAAATACTTAATAAGTTGTACATTCTATGTTGTACCAGCTGCATCATGTTTCAGTGTTCATCAGCCTGAAAGCACAGTCATCACCAATAGGCGACAGGTTGTTGAGTGTTCTGCCAACATGGCCAATTGGTGTACCTGTAGAGATGCCTTAGAGATCGAAGACTCTGTGATAAAAACACTTGATATGTCAAATGAAGTGATGCGTAATTAGTTGGTGATATTGTGATCGATAATTGCCATGGATCTACTGCTTCCCCCAACTCACATGACAGACTCAAGAGTTAGTTGTATTGAATGGGGAACTCCTGTGAGTAACCCTTTGACTACTGTGAGTAACCTGTTTGTACACATTCTCTAGGGCATTTCAAGATTGTGTTTCTGTGAGGATTTGTTCTCTTCCTGTTGCTACAGGTCTGTGCCACTTGGGTCTCCTTATTTCAGTGTTACCCTTTTTTCTTTTCTTACGTACTCCTCTCTCTATCAATCCTTCATTTTCTTTAATCACAGTATCATCTTTTGTATCTTTTTATTTTGATCAACATGCTCTTTGCGATGAATGAATGAAGTGAGATATTTTGCATGCATGAGTTGTGACTCTCTCATACACGGGATCTCCATCTCCTCTATCTGAGGGACAGAGGGGTCTAGGGCAATTACCCCCTGGGCAATTACCCCGCACCCTACCCCTGGCCCTAATCCTAATCCTGAACCTAACCCTAACCCTAACCCAAACTCCTAACCCTAAACATAACCCTAACCCTAATCTTTACTCTTACAGTGTACGTTACCACTAACCAGTATTTGGCCGGGGGGTAATTGCCCTCCGGGGGTAATTGCCCGGATACGGGCAGAGTGTTTTTGCCTCTTGCTAGAGGGGCCGGTATGATTACATACAACGTTGCTTATTCTAGACTGGGGTTTGAACCCAGGTCCTTAGGATCATGAGGCAGACGTGCAACCGACTGAGCCAACTCACCGCCCCTCAAAAGGATTTTCCAGAGTCAAATACATATTTCAACAAGTATGACACTGTATCCTGTTCTACTGTATTACTCTTTGTGCAGTCTGCCAGTTGTGCATGGGTATCAATCTTCAGTGAACCATTCCTCGTGAGGGGCCTCCATTGATACAAAATTCAGAATTTATCACAAACACCTAGCTGGCAGTGGCTAGTGGAACTGCTGAAGAGTGATGAAAGAATAGTTGAAACGTGGACAGACGAGGTAAAGTCAATATTTGATCCACCAGGCCAGAAAAGAATTCAAGTGCCACTCCGGACAGTGGTGGTTTGGAAGAAGATTTCTCCATAAACCTGCTGACAACCGAAACTCAAATGCTACCTGTGATTCAACCTATTTATTTATCCAAGTGTTTCCAGTGAAGAAAAGGCACTTGTCAACCTGTTGTCCTCAGCGTATTGTCAGCGTATTGTCAGGTATATTGACTTACCTCATAGAATCCCTGACTGACATTTGCTCTGTTGTCTTCTCCAGGATGTGGAACTGTTGTGACAAGTTTCACTGTTTGTCTCCAAAGTCAACTTTGAGGAAAAGCAGAGCAAAGAGAAAGAATGGAAGGCATCCAGACTTGTTTTTAGACTGAGTGTCTTTCTTATTTTGCCCTTGATCTTGTCCTTTTTGAGAGAGAGACAGGGTTAACAGGCAATAGAAGTAAGATCAATGCAGACAGGTGAAGCGTTGAGGTGGAGGAGTTGAGGGGGAAAAGATGAACCAATGGATCGATAAAATGGGGAGCCTCCTTTACCACATGACTTGTTTACATGACATCCCCATCGGGGAAGATGTGCAGAAGACAGCAGAGCGACAGTAACAAGTGGCAAACTTAAAAGGCTTCCCGTACTTCAGGGAGATAAATGAGAAAATTCGCCAGTTAGGGTAAAGCTAGGCTCCCATCAGTGAGAAATGCAAAGGTAGTTGTTACCTTGAAGGCATGTAATGTATACAAGGGTTTAAATGCAGTGCTCAATCCTTGGTTGAAAGCTAACATTTGAATAAGATGCTTATCATTGACTTTAAGAACTGGGCCTGGAATACTGATGAGAAACAGCAGTCGTTATCAAGGCCTTGTGTTAATAAGATCCAAACAGACTCATCACAACTGGCAATGTTCACGTACCTCATAGCATGTTACATTATTATTCCTGACTAAAATGTAGTGACTTTTATGAGACATTAGTAGTCATTGAAACCTAAAGTATTGGAATATACAGTAGGCCTATGCATAATTGATGAATTATTCTCAGCAAAATTCAAGAACACCAAATCGAGTAAAAATGTTTCGATGTCTTGTTGCAAAAATATCAATCTGAAGAGGAAGTTTGAAAGAATAAGGATCTTGTGAAGATAAGAGAGCCTTTAATGTTTTTCCATACCAAAGAATTTGAATGCTTTGGTTAAATGACATGCATGTTGCCATGGCGATGAGGACTGCTAAATGTAGTCTTGTGGTTTTTGTGTACTTTGAGGCAAAGAGATGTGATACCGCCAAAATGGTGCCTAACATGGATGTACCATCCAGTGTCGATGCAACTTACAACTTAATTCTGTCCTCCCTTGTTAAAGAGGCATGCTTCAATGCGCATCCTTTCTACTGTTGACATTTACAGCAGCACGAACACAATTTCTATTCAAACAGCTGCTTGCTTACCATTACATTGGAGTGCCAAGTATATTAACTCACTGGAGACAAGCTGATTTGATAGAACATGTATTTCCAATCTCTTCTGCCTGAGTGTACTCGGGACTAGTCTTCAGTGGGTTAACCCTTTTCTTACTGCACAGTGCTCAAGGTAATAAAGTCTGGGGGAAATTTCACAATCAGAGGCAACAGGTGGATTTATATGGTAGTCTTCTCAAAGCCCATGTACATGCTTGCTTGAAAAAACACTTCCATCAGTAAAACAGAAAACATTTAACTTCACTCACATTTATCAGTGTTAGAAAGGAAATTTTTGTCAACTGCATTTATCCATTAATTAAGATTGAGAAAAAAATTTTCTTTAAGAAGTTTTTCACTGACACAAAACTCATGTGTATAATACGATGAGAAACATGTCTCATGCTAATTAGCTTTTTTCATATAGTACATGTATATTAAAATGTGACAGCAAATTAGAATCACTATTTCTTTATGCATTCCCAAAATGATGTGAGGTGAGGTGTATTCCTTGTGTCTGGTGTTTTTTTTTTTATTTTTTATGTTGTGCTTACTTTTGGAGTCTTGTTAGAATGGTTTGACCTAATGGATACTACCTGTGATTTGTGTGTGTTTGTTCCATGGTGTATGCATATTACACATGCACTCATACATGTGTTGTAAGCATATCGAGCACTGTGTTTGATTTATAGACCATGGAGTAAAATACACAACATTGTATGTAACGTAATGGAATGGTGAAAAAAAAACTCATCTCATGTCTGAATAGCTCATAACTCTTTACATTATCAGAAATATCTTTCACGGATGCAATTATGAACAAGGTCTTTTGTCAGTTTTGAACTTCTTGTTCTTGGGTCACTCCACTTCACGCATCCAGTACTCCACACAGGTTCTGGCCTGGTTGTCATTTTTGATAACTTCAGTAATCTCTGAGTGCCATGACCAAAATTTTGTAGTAAAATATTCCTAGAGAAAATGCATCACTGTTATGTCATGTTGAACGTATATTTCTTTTTGTTTTCTCCATGCTAGGATATCATGTACCAAGTGGGAGAGAGGAGCAGCTTGGAAAATTGACAAACTATGACATCATAACGCCGCATGGCCTGGAGGGAAGGGAACGGAGGCAGGCTCAAACTCTGACCGAGGTGAGAAAAATCCCAGCACTGCAAAAGTCGTTATTTTCACGTACAGATATTTTTGCAAATGAGGAGGTCACCAACATTTTCGCTAGATGGTGTTTTCGCGATTTGACACCGATGCTATTGTTCACTCCGCCACTTTACTGTGCAATACAATATTTTTGTGTGTTGTCAAATTTGTGGCCCAAAAGTGATTCACAAAATTCATAAAAATTAAACTCTTGCTAAAATAACAGCTTTTACAGTAACTCATCCATCAGAATATCCTCAGGGACACTTTTAGATTCTTCTTGGAAATTGTGTGATATTATTAGAGGAAAAAAAATCCGCCATAAACCTGGTTCTTTTCTTTTCACCCTTCTTTGTCTTGAAAATATTTCTTCAGGCACCAATGATGTTGCTGTGTTATCCCCTTCTCATATTCTCACTTCATAATCCTTCATTGATATCAAATTCAGTCGAACACTTCACAATTTTGGTTTGTTTGTTTGTTTGTTTTTTCTCCTAAAATGAAAAGTGATGATTGAACGAGAGCAAATTGAAGAAATCTGACATGGAGAAGGCTTAGAGAAATTGTTTTCAGGAATATTGATTTCGTGTCCCAAAGGCTGCATTGCCCTGGTAAGGGAATGATCAGTAAACAAATTTGTGCAGTTGTATCATGCACAACCCAAGTACGTAAATGCGCAACACCGCATTAGTTTCTATGGCGATTATTCTGTCCGTTAGCTCTCATCCCCGTGGTGACTAGGAGAATATTTCGCACCCAACTACAGAATCACTCCTTTGAGCAAACTGTGCTTAAGGTACAGCTCGTAGATTATCGATTTCATTCTGGTCTTGTGCTGATTTCTGTGGCGCTGCTCGATATCAAACCAGATTATTGTGACCCTACTCGACTCAAATCTCTTTGACAAGCAAAAAAGAGAATATTTATTGATGTAGGATTTTAAAAAAAAAATGAATTTGTAAGTATCACATAAGATTCGAAGGAACTTTAATGATGACATTTGCATGTAGATTCAAAAGAAAATGAAAAATAAAAATGAAGAAAAATGCAAAAAAAAGAAGAGATTTTTCTATTAACCAAAGAAAGGAATTCAAAGCATATTCTTAACTTTTGATTTTGTATATCATTATGATGGATACAGACAGACACATCACTGTGGTTACTCTAAATCAAGATCTACGTATATCAAGATGGATTTCATGAAATTTTCACGAAATGGAGGCGACAGCCTTTTTTTGCGGCATGAACATTTCTCGAATAGCCTCTGATATTCGTTGCATATAGTGTAGGCAAGAACTTTTGCATGCATTTAATTTTGCAAATCTTGACTCTCACAAAATTAATGAAATTAAAATGCAAGGGAACATTTGTGGTTTTTCAGTACGCAAGGAGCACACAATGAATATTGTTTGGGTACTCTGGCATTTCTCTTTGAACCTTTATTAGTTCATGGGTTGGATTTCAGGAAGCAAAATCAATTAATGGACTATGCAAACCTTTCTAGAGAATTCAGAAGTTTCTCATTGGGCAAATGGGGCTTGCTGTGGAAAACTGTACAGGCTGTTTGCTAAGGGTTTTCTTCCACTCTACACACACTGACCACTTCCACCCATGGATGACGTGTTTGCTTCCACTGATCCCATCCATGTTAGTGGTTTGCTGGAGGATAAAGAATTGATGTTCTACACCTTCAGTGCATCACAGGTGGATACCAGGCTCTTAAAGTCCCTTCTTTGGTTTGAGTGTCAGTCAGTCGTAAAACCTTAATTTGGACAAATTGTGTCTGGTAGCAATTCTATCTGTCGCATATAACTGTAAAAATGTAAAGTGTGGCAGTGCTGTATCATTTCCGTAATACCAATGTGTTGACGACACTCTGCCAGTGCACTGCACGAATTCTATTTGATCGTGCACAAAAAAACCAAAAACATGAAGCACTATCTCTATCTTCAAAATACCATAGTTATGTAGATTTTCTCAGCAATTGTTATGTGTTTGTAAAAGAAATATCAAGTTGTAAGCTCTGAAAATGCATTCAATCTATTGTGAAGTGACAATGTTTCAGTCATGATAAAAAGGGAAAAAAATGGATACAAATACTGCATCCACCATCATATGCTCTGCCCATGCCTGCTGCATAGTAACTCTGCAAAGTGCACAAGTGAACACCAAAAAGTGTGACCCCGCTCGACCTCTGCGTGTTGTGCATGGGTGCGTAAGATCACCTCATTCATTTGCACGTAGTGTACGGCCAGCGTATAGACATATTGTAATGTTTACATTTATATGGATAGGGAGAAATGCATTCACTGACATATGCAATCAAGACCTCTTACAGAAGAACCAATAGAGAAAAGGAGAAATCATGTTAGTAATGCTAGTAAGTGATTTGTGCTTTCTCTGTCATTTGATGCAGGAAGTGAAAGTTTGTTCTGTTAATGTTTGGACTCTCATTGGACAAGGTTGAGAGAAAAATAGATGAATTATCTGTACTATTTCACCTTCAAATATAATCCGATCTCTGAGGCAGCAGCCATGGTGTCTCGACAGCTCTGATTTCAATGTAACAAATATCCTTAACCCGTTGAGGACAGATTGATTTTGCTATAAAACACATTTTCCATAGACACCTGCCCGAGTATACTCGGGGCTCGTCCTCAACGGGTTAATACTATGGCATCATCACAAAGCTCATATCATCTAAAAGGAAAATGAACCCGGCTTAGCTACTTTCCAAAACAAAAGTTCTGTCTCGGGTTTTGTTTTGTAAAAATATCTCTGTATTCTTATAGAAACTGCACATTCATTGTAAAAGATACAGTCAGTCATTGTGTAGAAATGTGTTTAAATGTAACATTTGTGAACGATCTGATTACATTGCACACAGATAGTTTCCTGGATGAGGGGATATGAGGCATTGGAAGTGATGACAGCTGTTAGAAGCTGTCTGGTTCATGTCTGTGTTACAGCATCAAACTCTTTTGTTTTCTTTTTGTCTGGTACTCAGCAGCTTTTCTGTTGTTAATCATCTGGGTTTGATAATGGATCAAATGCCCTAGATTTGATGAGCTTCTACATTATTCCTGTGAGCTCTTTTGTGCCACAGTGTTAGCTCTCTGTGTGCTACATTATTCAAAGATCGCATTGCATTAGTGCTCTTGGAAAACATTTATTTCTTCTATAAGCCATGTAACTTTTTATAGAAGCATTTATGTCTGAATTGCATTAAAATGACAAAGCTATATGGTTATGATCCTTTCAAGGTACAGCAGCAAAATATGTGAAGTTGACAATCTACGGACCGAGTTTAGAGCAAATGTGTTTGTTTGGTGTGTTTGTGTGAATGCATGTGAGGGTGTACTGTATACACCATATATCTAGTGAGTTTAATCGTTTGTGAATCAGGACTTCCAGATAATTTTTCAAATGGTAAATTCAAGATCATGGTATATACAGGAATGAAGGGAGAAATGTATGCTTGCACCTCACATTCATGTCATGGTCAGAGTTAGTAATTTCTTAAAAAGTTGTTAAGTTCAGCATTAGCACCCAACTGGTAAAATTCATGAAAATTAGAACCTTTACAGCATATTTGATTGTGTGTATAGATATACTTGTGTGTACACATGTATGATTATGTGTGTAATGGTGTGTGTGTGTGTAGGTGTATGTCCGTCTATGAGGGTGTGTGTATAATGGAGTGTATGTGTAGAGGGGAATGGTGTAAAGGGTGAAGATGAGGGTGTAGGAAAAGGGTAAGAGGAGTGTCCTCTGTCGTCACTGCTATGATCATATTGCTGAGCCCACAGTTTTGAGGAGAAGTCTCCCTAATTTATTGCATCCTCACAGTCAAAAAACTGGGTATTGCTGTGGAAAGATGTGATGGCAGTTCAGATTCTGAGATTGGGTGTGTGTAAGCATGCAGTGCTGTATGGCTGCTGGGAATTATAAGTCTTAAAAGGCAAAAGTTGTATATGTGGCATTTTTTACTAGTTTGGAAACAGGTCATGAAATAATTTTGATATGAAACTTGAACAGAATAACTTTGGCCTATTCTTAGAAGTACATCATTCAATGCAATTAAATTCTTACTTGTAATCATTCAGTTATTGAAAGTAATATAATGATGATGATGATGATGATAATAATAACAATGATGATGATGATGATGAAATGATGATGATGATGATGATAATGATGATGAAAATGATGATGATGATGATGATGATGATGATGATAATGATGTGAAAACATTTGATTATTCATGGATGGTCATGGTGCAAAGAAAGACAGATAGAAAATATGAAAAGAGATATGAAAAAAGGATGAAGAAAATATTGATATAGTGCGAGCCTAAATAACCAGATTTTTGAGAGGACTGATTAGGAATGAATGAGTTCAGTAAAAAAAAAAAAAAGAGCGAATCTAAATGTCTGGTTTCTCATAAGATTAATTGAACCATTAATTAATTTGTACGAAGAGGAAAATACACTGTCATGATTGATGAGAGGTTAAACAAAAGAACTTGGGCAGTTTGTATTTAAATGAAATAAGTACAGGACAGTTTATCATACATGTTATCTCAAAAAATAGAAATATTTATGCCATCCACAATGCTAACCTGATAACATAAACCAGATTTTATCAATATCTACCTCTGGCAAGGATTTTGTTGCCCTTTCACAGTCTGGCAGAGAAAAGAAAATGCCTAGTTATAAAAGATGAGATACTGGATCATCTCCAATTAGGGTCCAAATTACCACATATCTTCTGCCAAAATCTCACTCCAGTTTTTTAAACCTCCTAATTTTTACCTCAATCTCACTGCCACTGGAAATCACACATCCACTTTGAAGGTTTCAATTCAGTTCAGTTATTTATTTCCATCAATCAAAGAGGTGAAACAATATTCAAAACATACATTACACAGATCATATTGTTTTATCAATTTGTCAGAAATACATAAGGCATAGTGGATCGCAAAGTATAATATCATAAAAACATACTGTATGTGCAACAGTGTGGAATTTTAAATCCAGAACAGCAATGCATACATGTACTTTGCAAGGTTGACAGAAAAGTACACAGTAAATATGACAATGGAAAAGAGTGGTCCACTGCTTGGGTGTGTGAATACTGAATACAGTGTGAAAGGAACAGAAATGAAATGAAAACAGGAGACAGACTGGACTGAATCATGAATTGCCAATCCCTCAATACCAGACACTAATCTCAGAAATCAAACAAAAGATTTCGTTTTGGCTTGTTTTCTCCTTTTCCTTGTGCTCCCCTTTGTGATGAAAGAAGATGGTTGGTCAAAGAAAAGTGACAGAAATGCATCTTAATCCATCCCCCCCCCCCCTTTGAAGTCAGATGAGAATGAGATAAAATGGAAAGTGTCATGCCTGAAGGCAAGTCATGTTTTTAGATGAGAACTGAGTAAGATCACTCCACAGGGGGCTCACTCTCTGACTCCGTCTGACCTGTCACACACCGGCGTCCAAAGAAAGCATTGAAGAGGGTCTGTTTTTAGACATGGATATTTTTACAGCATCATCACCATTTTCCCTGAAAACGGGGTGTTCTTTTTCTTTCTGTAACCATGTAGGGTCTAATTTCACAAAAATAAGTGTTTGACATTAATGACTACTGTGTGTAGTGTTCTGGCTGATATGGAATCTGACATGTGTTTTGCATGAATTCTGTAAATCCCTTTTTCTATTGATTCCTTGTATTCCTTTTTTTCACTGAGGTGTTATCATATTTCACTGAGGTGTACTGTTTTCCCAACTAGTATAAGAAGCATAATTCAAAATGCTGTTTAGGGTCCTGTACTTGGTACCGTAACAAAATTTGGGCCATTTGGGATAAGTGATTTTTCTGGTGATGCCTTGTTGGGTATGCTTTGTAAAGTGTGATGCCTTTTAGGGGTGCAAATTTAATGTGCTGTAATACACCATTTAGGTGAGGTGTTTGTATCTATAGGGAGGGGAGTGCATTTGTCTGACAGCCACCCCTACCCCCCCCCCCCCATATTACCCACTTTCCTCACTGATGAGCTGAAAAGGATTTTTATAGCACTCTTCTAAATGTCCATGTTTTGGAGAGGTTCTGTGATTTTCAGCCACAGCTGTCCACAATGTAGGAATGGGTATTGGATACCCTCACTGATTCTCAGGGTCATTGCTGTTTAAAAGTATTTGCTACTGGGAAATTATCTATTTCCTTAGGGGTGAGTGTGAGTTAAGAGCATAAAAGAAATTTGATCATGGGAACATTGGCAAATGATACATTTTGGACCAATTTGGCAGAATGTCTATTGACTCATCTGTGAAAAACATTTTTTTTCAAACCATCACCCTCTGAGACTAATATTTATTTTACTAAACTTTGCAGTCAATATCTTTGTATCTATTCCTATGAAGAAATCTTCTCGTTGTTGTAAGAGTTTATTCCCTTCAAGTCATAATCATTGTGACTGTTATAAAATCACAGTAAACTTTAAACTGAGGTGTAATCCATAACGGAGGGAATGGAGGGGGATGAGTTAATGAATTGTGTGATGTGAAGAGACAATGCAACTTACTTAACCCCTTGGATGCTTTGAGTGCAAGTTGAAACAAAACCCCATAATGTTGTTCACACCATCCAAAGTCCCTGGCATAGAAAGGGTTAAACCATAGAGGCACACTACAGTTTATTTCTGCTCCATTCACCTTTCCATGCACGGTCATTCTTCTGTGTCTCGTTAGAGGATGATGTACCCAGGTTTTCGTATTTCTAGGAAACACAGTCAAGATAAACATGTATCAGATGAACATGGCTCCTGTTATCAATCCTTTTGTTACGCGGGTTGATTTTTGGCTGTGATGGGCAGCACGGGGAAATAAACAAGGTGTAGGATGACAATGATTTATCATCATGTGCTGGAAAGAATCACTTTGAAGGCATTATGCTTCTACATTACAGTGGGTGCATTCACACTAGAACTGCTGTGGCAATGAATACCATGGTAAATTCTTGGCACTGTTCTCATCGGCAAAATACCACAGTAATAGATATTGTGGTTGTTCACTTGGTACTGTTCTCATGAATAAAATATGGTATTTCTGGTTAGCATGCGCATATCTCCATCAGGAAAGACAAAATATGTGAGGTTGCATGAGAAGTACATCACTGTACAATCAGTGGTATTTCGTGACACAAGTCACACTCAAATCTCGCATGCATATTTCATGTGAAGTTTGAATTTCTACCTTAAATACCATTGCACTGTGAATTTTGCGGTGTATTATTTGCTCTCACATTGTGAAATAATGCTTGCAACGCCATAGTATTTTGCCACCAACGTGAATGTACCTAGTGATAACCTTTCAGCATCCAACAGATATTTATCTGTGCATAAACATCAGCTATCATTTGATGTCTGGGCAATCAAACTACATTACGAATACTGTACTGGCATGTTGCATGGACAGTTTCTCTAAAAGTGAGTGAAGATAATTAAAGCATATTTAATTTACATTGATTAAATTTAGTCTGTCTGAGAAATTTACATCATTTGTGTAAGTATGATTTTTTTGACAAGATGTTTGATGATTACCATATCATTGTAAAGTAAAGCCTTTTGTTATTTGATGCATATTAATAGTACATGCTTCTTTCTTTTTTGAGAGAGAGAGAGAGAGAAAGATAAACCAGAAAATCAGTTAGAGTATTCAATTCCCTTCCTTTTCCACCTCTAATGAATTGATTCACTAGTTCAGTATTTTTTTGAATTAAAACCGAGTATGAAGTAACGACTTTCCCTTCAATTCTTTACCTACAGTTGTACTAACCCCCCCCCCCCCCCCGTCTATAGAAAAAGAAATAACTTGAAATGAATGTCTTATTCTGTGTTTCCAAACACTCTTAATACACAGTGAGACACATGAATTGATATCATGTAACATCAGATTGTATCATGTTAAGTAGATGTTGCGCTGGTTGATCAGCCATGTTTGTGCAAAGTTACATCTGACCACACAGATAAGAACAGTTAAACTCGTACTCACTCTTGTATCTTAGCATTTTAATTGCCAGTCGAAAGCATGGTATGACTGTCCGTTCAGTTAAATAGACAAAAGTAGGGCCTATATCATGTCATGGAGCACCAGATGGGAGTTCCCTCTGGTCATAATACACATTGTTCATTGTGCATAGTAATGATTATCTTTCCTTCCAATGATTGTGAAACATTTCCGTTTAAAATGCCAAATCTCTATGTCTAACATTTTTGTCATGTTTCCAGTGCTCTCATCTGCACACTATCCTACAATGTATCAACCTCGCCATTGTAATGAATGTTTTATGTTTTAATGATTGGCAGGCCTTTTCCCCCACAAACTTTCCATTACAGAGTCCTTCCAGCGATAGTTGGTGGTTTTCATAGTTTGTGGTTTTCATACATGTAAGGCTGGTGGAAACGCCAGGCCTCATCCATTTCCTGCCATCAACATCGGCTTGTCCTTTACCCTTTAGCTCTGAACTAGTTCCGGACACCATCATTAGTGGGATGATGTTTTCCGGTGTTCATCATCTCTGGGTCATAGGACTTAATGAAAATTATTGAAATTTGTCAGGAGCTTTTAGTGCATGTGTGTGTGTGTCTCTCTCTTTCTCTATGAAGTATGTGGGATTGTATGTGCTTGTGTATTAGTGTCTGCATGCATTGTAGCTTCATCCATGCAGAAATGGTGATCTCATTGTAATGTAATGTCCAATGGGATATTAAATTTGCTGCTTTTACATAATTTTTAATGGCACATGGTTGTGATTGATTGAGAATATTATATTCTGGAATCATTATTGTTTTCCAGAGAGACTTTGATAATAACAGATCCTATAATTTTGGACAATGTAGACCCAAAGTTTTATATAGCCTACCATCTTATGGCACCTTTGTCACTGTTAGTGTTAACATACAGTATTTCAGTGATCCTTTTTCTGCAGGCTAAGTTTGGGCTATATGTAAGCACGGTACATTTGTGCCTAGAGTAGAAAAATATCTGTATGCCCTAAATAACTGTGAGCATGGACACAAACTGGAAATACCAATTATGGATTTGGGGTATCTACTGGTCTTGGACTGTGCTAGAGATATATTTGTGCAATAGGGTTTTGATCTTTTGCCAATTTTGAATTGACATCAGAAGCGTCCTGGCAAAAATGACATATTTATACCTATTTTCCCATCATTTGGCTTGAAGATTTGTTGTTGTTGTTTGTTTTTTTTTTTTGTTTTTTTTAGTGGATACCATCAGAATCCATTACCCCTCTGCCTGTTCAGGTACATGTACACAGGAAAGGCAACATTAAACAGTAGTCATATTTGGCATGATCATTTTCTGGAAGTAAGCAAACTAACTAACAGTTTTGATTGAACTGTAAAGCTAGAAATATTCACAGCATGAAATTTTGGTGAGTTGCTACTGGCATATAGTATAGACAGGAACTTTTGAGTGCATTTTGATTTTGCAAATCTTGGCTCCTGGCAAAATTCACAAAATTTCTGGTTTTGCAGTACTTTCCACAAATGAAAAATTGCTCATGCAAAAATTTCCACTTTCACTATTTGTTGTTTACAGGTGCAATATAATCTTTGCTCAAATTCGTTAAAAGGAAAAGTTTAATCAGGCACAATGAGTTTTCTGCAAAAACTCTCACTTTGGTAGAATGCAGTCACATGACACATAGTAACCAAGGGGTTAGAAATGTGAGGAATTTGGATTTTCAGTGATTTGGTTTGGTTTCTGTACCTCACCGCCTACTTGTGGCTTCCTGTCAAGAGAGATACCAGCTTGTTTGACCTGCATTGACCAGAGCCTAATCTTGGCAGGAAAAAGCTCCGGTGAATTCGCTCAAGAATCTTCTTAGGGGCCCTGTGTGTTACACTTTTGTTTGTGGAGTCCTTCACCTCACAAATGTGGTAAAAAATGAGTCAGAGAGATGCTTTCACATTACAAAATGGTTCCTCTGACCTCCCATGTCAGCCATAGTTTGCAGCACCATGAGTGGGCCCCCTTAGCTCTTGAAGGGCCAGTTTACCATTGGGAGCAGTGATTTAAAAAATGTTCAAGATATCACATTTGATGCTTATGCATCGGTCTACTGTACCACAAAACATTCTACCATATAAAAATTTTGCAATAAAGCCTAAAATATTAGGAGATATCAGTATTTTTCTCAATAAACCATAACTGTAGACAATTTAGTCTGGAAACATTTTTATTATAACTATTGTTCACATTTTGTATACTTAACAATACTTAACATCGGTTTTACCGATTCAAATTTTTACAGTGGTTGTTTCTATCCCTAACTCACATTTTAGAACTATTCTAAAGCATTAATGCTGGGTTTTTGTTTCATCTGCAAATGGTAAATTATGCCTTTAAGCACTGCATTTCTGTGCTAACCCTCTGTCTTTACCTGAGGTGTGCTTTATGTTCTGACTGACCAAACAAGATGGACAGTACTACATTTGTTTCAGCAATTCAAGTTGGTGGTAGTGAATATTTTTTGGGTGTCATCCCCCCTTTTCTTTAGTCTTTACTCTCCACAGTGTAAGAAAGACACACTAAATATTCCATAAAACCAAACTATCAGCCATGAAATATCATTTTCATTTGTGTATAAAATAGTATTAGTGCAGTCAATGACTTAGTGCAGTCATTGACTTAGTAGTGCAGTCATTGACTTAGTGCAGTCATTGACTGTTTTTGAAGAGAAATCATAGCCTTAGTCAATTAGTCTTATTTTGAGAAAGGAATAAATCAGTTTGAATGGCCTCTCTGGACCTCTATGCAATGATTGTTGATAATAGGATATATTGAGATAGAGCAAAAGGTTTCCATTCCCAATCCAATCAGCTCTTGATTAATTAGGTAATGAATCATTGATTGAATTAGATATCTGAGGTGGTACAAGTATATCTCTCTACATGTACCTGTTAATGTCATGTTTATTGCTGAGGCAGTAACCAAAGCCTCCTCCAAAAGCAATCATACTTGAGAGTGTTTGATGAGAGCATATATTGGTTTTGATATGATTGGTCTGTGTCAGACAGGAAGAGGCAAGACAGCAGTAAGCTGCTGTAGACACCAAACTGACATTATTAGAGGAAGATTTGCACTTCCTTCATCATCATTTTGTTTAGACAAATCCATGTAACAGGCCAAGTGAAAACAAAACATAAACAACAATAAAAGAAGAAAAAAACCCTAAACCAACTGTTGTGAGAGAAAAGAATACAATTTATACAACCCTTACTGGAGACTAGTTGAGTGTGCCCTGGTACATTCTGGCTGTGCGGATTGTTTATCTAGCTTTGACGTCAGTATCGGATAAATATGTATCCGGGACAAATAATTGAAATCTGATGCTAATGTCGATTCATCGTGACATTGTTAGCGGACTTTATTGATTAATGCTTGGCCATTTGTCATCTCTTCCTTTCTTTATTCCCACAAGAGAATTTGCTCTGTGCTTGTATGTAGTCAGATGTCAGAAAAAGTTCACTGAGGCTTCTCACTGCTGTTGGTACTTCATTTTTTGATGAAAGAACAAAAAAATTGTCCACAGTAGGTATCTTTATGTGAAGTGGATTATATTATGGAAAGGGTTTCAGTTATTCAATTTCCTAACTTTTAGCCTGTATGTATTCTTTAAACCTTGCCCCCACTTGAAAATGAAAGTGTGATACTCTTGAAGATTATTGTGAGGAAAAAGAGCCTTCAGTAGTTTTGTGTGGTTCTATCAAGCTATGTGAGACCTTGAGAACAAGAAGTAAGTGTAACATAAAACAGATTGAAACATTTCTGTGGTATGATTTTATTGAATTTCATATAAAAAGGGAAGACAGAGCAGACACAGAATATGTGAGACCAGCAACATTGTGGTCATGCTTTGATTTTTTTTTTGATTTTTTTTTTTGATTTTTTTTTTTTTTTACTTCAGCACTATAACTGATTCACACTTCTAAGAAGAAAGGAAAAGAACAATCTTGATGGCAGTTATTGTTTCTCCAACACTTTGTCCCCCATCCTGCAATCAGGGCCTACCAGAACCTGATAAGGAACCCCCAAAAATGTATTTTCTTGTCCAGGGTAATCAGACGATATTTCCTGCCACGATAACTTGATTTTCAGCAGCATCCTGTCAAACCACCCCTCCTCCTTCAAGCAGGGAAGAGATTTCATCGTCATACAGGTAAAAACTTTGGGGGGAAAAATAAATCAGGACCGACTTACAGGAGAAGGAACGGTGTTTGCAGTGTTTAGACATATATTTGAATGCTTTGGTACATACAGTGTACTATATATATATATATTTGTTTTTGTGTGTGTGTGGGTCAGGTGCTACTTGCAATTTTTAAGCCTGATTTAGAGATATGAATGCAACATGCACACATGCATGTCTCCATTTATTCCTGTACCCTATGATTGCAAAATTGTCGGGAAGTCCTGATTGCAAACAATTAGACTCACTAGAATATGGCATATACAGTTTGGTAGTACCATACATACTGAACCAATAACAAAAAAAAGACTTTTTTTTTTAATTTATAATGTTTAGGCATTGAAAGGAATCCATGCAGCTATGACCTAAATGTCTGCTCTAGTTCAAATATTTCAGAGATTTCCAGTGGATGAAATCAGCTGTCACAGTCTGAGCATGAGATTAACTGACCTTGTGGAATGCACTCTTAGTCCCTCCCTTAAAGGGACTGTACAGTACTGGTTTAGGTGGGGATTCATGTTTTGAACATTCCTAAGTGAGATAATGAGAAACCTCTTATGAAATGTGAAAGTGCATGGAATTTTAAGAAGGATTCAACGTTTATTTCATGAAAATTGGTTTTCAAATGACTGAGATATCCACAAAAGTGATAATAATAAAAGGCGACAGGCCACGCTTTTATTAGCATCTCTTTGTTTCACCTTGTTTTTGGATATCTCAGGCATTTCAAAACTGATTTTCATCAAATAAACTTTTGATACCCTTTAGAATTGCATGCTCTTTGACATCTCATAGAGTGGTTTCTGAATATCTTGCAAAACGTTAAAAGCTAAATCTTCACCTCAACCAGAACTGTACACACCCTTTAAAGTTTGACATTGGCTTGGCAAGATTGAAGTGCATTGGGAGCATTTATATGCAGAAGTTCACACAACCTTCTTTTATCAGCTAGACCAGATGTGGAAAATACTTGTCCTTTCCATGACCCACAGCATAGAGCAGGTTACAACTCACCCGTCCTCCCACTAGTGCAAGGTTGGTCTAGAGATGACATTACCAGAAACCTGGAAGTTTGCTCAGAATGTCAGCAGTGAAGGAAAGGAAGATGATGAGTCTATGGAGGTCTAGACAGACTTGGCCTTGTTCTTTCTCTCACTCTTACTCTCTTGTCTTCTTCCATGTCTTCCTCTGGACATTGATTGCTTTCCCAGTCCTTGGGGGTCACAATGATAGTGACCTCTAGATTTTGGCCCAGTGCCCTTTGCAGTGGACCAGTGAAGCTTGACAGGTGGAACCCATAATTCCATATAAATGAGTGCACACACACATGACTGACTTGGCACATTGAAGTCACGAGTGTCTTACACCCTTTTGATCTATATACAGTACTTTTTGTTAATGGTCTTAGAATGTCAGACTTCTTGTCATTGGTAAGACCAGCAACCATGAAGACATGGTCCTGTGCTGTATCCATACTCCATATACTGTCAGCATATAATTATTTCAAAACGTTTCATAAAAAAAAAAAAATGAACATACAGCTGTATGATTATAACAACTAATACTGAATCATGCTTGTAATGCATAAAAATATAATGTTATCACAGAATTGGATATTTTTTTACTCACATGTATAGGTCCTTATGCAGGTCATATAAAGTATAAGGGAAATATGACAATAGTTTGCAACTGGTATGTTGATTTAAATTTGCACATGGGATATATGGTTTTTAAAATGAGAACAAGATTTGACTTGAAATTCAACACGACAAAATTTCCCCAAATTTTTAACAAAATGAGCTATACTTTTTTTTTTATGTTATTTTTTTACCAGGGAAGAGAAAAATGCAGAAGCAGTGTACCATTGACATGCTTTGATTGAGCAGAATCTCATCTGTGAGGAGCTGCCTCAAGGCAACAAACCAATCAAAGATTTAACATAAAAATTTGTCAGCAGTGAGATATGAACCCCACAGCTCAGAGGGATTAATCATGAGTGAGGCAGATTTCGGGGTTGATATTTCATAGTTGTCATTCATAGTCATTGAAAGAAAACCTGTGTTTTTCCTATGATTTTTTTTTAAAGTTGCCAGTGAACAATGTTCGAAGAGAGACTTCTCAGAATGTCAAAGGTCATTCTGCGATTTGTCCACTCTCACTTTGAGGTTTTCATTTCCAAGAAGCAGTTGGCCCGTGATTGTTTGAAATCAATATGAGAGCATGAGAAATAATTTCAGAGGAAGTAAGCTTTTACAATTTCTTTTTTGCTGTCACCAGCATCTGTAATCAGAGATGTGTTTGAAATGAATCTGAAAGTGAAGGAAATATTTCAGAGGATGTAAGCTTTGCACATTTCTGTTGGTATCTATCAGTAACTTCTGTAATCAAGGATAGTTTCTTCCATCAAATCTAGTGGGGCTTGTTTTTTTTTTTTTATCTTCGCTGGTTTGGGGATGTTTGCTTCCATGGAAGATAAAACTTGGTACATTAAAGGCATTATTTACCATTTGCAGATTAAACAAAAACCCAGCTTTAGTGCTTCAAAATACTTCTAAAATGTGAGTTAGGGATAGAAACAACCAATGTAAAAGTTTCAATCATTATAATCAATGTTAAGTATTAGTGAATATACAAAATGTGAACAATAGTTATAATAATTTTTTTTCTCGGCTAAACCGTCAACAGTTCTGGTTTATTGAGAAAAATAGTGATATCTCCTTATATTTTAGATTGTATTGCAAAATTTTTACATGGTAGGATGTTTTGTGATACAACTGACCTGGACATGTGCATTAAATATGTGACATGTGATATCTCAAACATTTTTGCAATCACTGCTCCCAAAGGTAAGTAGTACCTTTGATTACTACTACTAGCAGTATCCCTCTTCAGGGCTGGTATTGTTTAAAATGCCATGTGAATTCATATCTGACTATCAATTCTCTATGCTACATTTTACGTGATTTTCAAACTAATACACTGATTATCATTATGATGAGAACGTCAGGCCCACTGAGTTATAATGTTAAGCACTTGTTGTATATTGTGGTATTTGATTGGCTAAGAATGGTTCTGATGTGGTTAAAGTGCCATTGTCATTGCTTTCAACAGAGTCTGATTCAGGTCCATGTGATTAAAATTTTATGTGATAATAATACCTTCATGTATTGTACATTATATGTTGATTTGTGTATCCACTTCTCTTAATAGTCATTTCTTTTGCCAGTCTGTAAACACAACTCTAAATCACACCACTTTATTAACCTCAGTCATAAAGTAATAATGAATAACATTTATATAATGCTAGATTACTTACTTTCAAGAAGAAAATTGTACTACCCCAATACTTCGGTTCCTACACTGGCTTCTTGTAGAAAAACGTATTAACTTCAAGATTCTTCTTCTTGTTTACCGTACATTGCACAAATTTGCCCCTGTCTACTTTCAAAATACTCTTCATCTTCACCAACCACTACGTAATCTCCATTCATCAAACTCGCTAAAATTACAGGTACCTCGAATCAAACATACAGTGGGGGGATCGGGCTTTTTCATATATGGGCCCAAAACTATGGAATGCCCTACCAAAATCTCTTATACCCCTTTCAGGTAATCGTGGATGCGGATAATAGGAGCACAAGTCGTAAAATTTCGATTACATGAACGGGAGAGGAGTAGAAAAGTGCGCATTATTTTTATGCTGCTATTATGCGCATAATTGCAGCATGAGGAGTAGATCGAGAATACATGAACGCGTTTTACGACTTATCCGCACTAACATTCCACAGTTCGGTCAAAGGTCACTCGATTTCCCGCACAACCGCTGATTGCTGAGCTTGAGCGCGCGAGAGGTGTGCATACACGTGAGGATATTCACCGGAAACATTACGTCATTATAGAGGCGTGCGCAGTAACCATGACAAATAACTCGCACAAATAACTCGCACCATTATATGAACGGGTGCTCGTAAAAGTAGTGCGCACTTCATGGGATATATGAACGCGATTTTGACTACTTCATCCGCATTATTTGGATGCGGATAATTGAACCGCGATTACCTGAAAGGGGTATTAGAGAAGCATCTTCCATTGATGGTTTCAAAAAGAATCTCAAGACATATATTTTCAATTTAAATTAACAATATTGTATACCTGTATGTATAGTATGTGTACGTATGTAGGCCTATTGTTTGTTGGTTTATTGTCTTAGTTTCTGTGATACTGTTGTAACGTGACACAATATGTACTCTGTTCTATAGCGCCATGAGTATCTTTTTTAGGTAGAAATGTGCGCTTTATAAGAGTCTCACTATTATTATTATTATTAATATGATGCACCACGCGTTACCCCGGGGTACCGTAGTACCCCGGATTACCGCGTTGTGTAGCGCCACCTCACGTCCATTCGAGAACAGTCAGAGAAAAATGCATGCACTGTGTGCGTGTACATAGTCCTTCCCATGCCACTGCATGTTATACTATGCGTGCGTGAAAGCTGCGATACCACTAGCGTGTGCTTTAGTGTAGTGCAGTGCAGTGGCTAGCGCGTGCTAGCTCCAGCACCAAAATAATTTCCTCTTTTTGGCACCCAGGATACAACCTTTTCAAAAAAATAAATAATTCAACAAAATGGCTGATTTTTATTTGGTACCCTGGGATACCATTTATGTCATCATATAGGTATTGATACAGAACTTTGACATTGGTTCATATTATGTATCCAGGCGAGAGAGATAGCCTGGAAATAAGGCTTTGAGTTGATTCAACATCTACCTCATGCTGTAAACCAGAAGTGTGAGCAGATATGTTAGCAAAGAGAGCTATTCACTTGACACAAATACTTTATCAAGCTAGATTGGATTCTGCAAACACAGCACATGCTTTGCCAAGAAATCACTGACAGCGAAGAGAAAACATGCTAGCTCACTCACTTTGAAATGCCAAGCTATTTCTAGATGTGGAAGTGTAGGCCAGAGTGTTATCATGAGGTGGATGTTTCCTGCAGAAATATGATTTTTGACTCCCCTGGCACAACTGTTTCCATGTTTTGTTAGTAGCAGGCAATGAATATTTGCATGTACACCAAAGGTTCAGTGTGAGGACTGGATGGGGGGGGGGTTGTGATTCGTCATATCCGGAAGGTTCTAAGGCCATCGGTAGTGGCTTCTCTAGACAGGCAGCCATTGTTGTCTCCAGGAAAGGTTTCAAGAGGTCAAACTCCTCCTCCTCCAGATGATTTTTTTTTTCCCTCCCTTGGAAGTTTGTTTCATTTCTCAAAAGTCAACCCTTTGAACCACTTTGTGATGGTGAATTTAGTCCTGAAATGATGATACACAAATAATGTGAGGCAAATAAGGTTATTTGTTTGAGCAATTAGTTTGGAAGAGTCTTGATTTGAAACAGTAACAAATCTTTTTCAGCTTGTCATTATTTTTAGCTGGTGGATACATGTACAGCTCACTCACACCATGCGAGTGTGAACAAAGCCATGATCCACACCAGGGATATGTCATTGACATCACTCTTTGAGAGTACCCGGCTAGCTGGTACTACACAGAAACTGCAGAAAATTGAATTGAGCATGGGGGAAAACCCAATTGTGTGCAACAAAAGTGAGGGAGGATGAATGCCATATGTCAATAGGGAAATCACTGTAGGAGACTCATTGGTCTTGAGAATGGTAGGAAGTCATTTTCCAATTAATCTTGATGCTGTGCAGGTGGGACTAAGGCACAAATAGGTGTTAGCATACATACTGCCACCACTGAGGGTGGAAGAAGGTTTATATGTGACATTGATTTCAAGATTATAGAGTCTTACCCCCCCCCCCCTAAAAGCCTACATATCTGTGGTTCCCACGTTTTTCATACTTGTACAACTGAAATGTGAGTAAATAGTAAGACAAAATTGTGTTGTCTCTGAGTGTGAAACAAACTGAGATGACATATTTCAATCTCATAGAAGGCAGGAACCAGTAAATAACATGAATGATCAAAACTCATCAATGCACCAGCTGTGTTCAATTTAAGATCAAGCAGACTTGATGAATGATAAAGGAGTTATGTCACTTTGAATACTAGCAGACCTTCTAATATGATGCCATATGAATGGGTAGTGAAGAATAGCTGCTGTGGTCATTTGTGAGTACCTCTTGCACACAGTGAGATTTATTTTTTTTTCTGTACACAAAGACCAAGACTGAATATTTTCTGGCAATTTTTTGAAGAAAAATAAATTTAGAATCCATCCCTATTAACCTCAGGTGTGGGTTTATAAATATCTGTACATGAAAGAGGAAGTGAAAGTGTGGAACCATTGTCACCAGTTACCAGTAAGATAGTAATAAGTATATAAGTTTGTAGTTATTTTACTAGTATAGTTATTTATTGTGGTGTAATATACTGTAATTGAGGGCCCTGCCAAGTTCGGTCTTTAGCAGCCCCTCATTTTCATTTCCAGTCTTCTATGAAACAAGATATGTTTCAATATGTTATTATGTTACATTGAAATGTATTGTGATGTCACAGTTTCATAATATTGTTTGGAAATGAAAAAAAAAAAAAAACCCCTGAATGAATAAATGAATAAATGAATGAATGAATGAATGGTAAATGAATAAATTTGATGAATGAGTAGATGGATGGATGGATGAATGGATGAATGAATGAATGAATGATTGATTGATTGATTGAATGAATGAATGAATGAATGAATGAATGAATGAATGAATGAATGGATGGATGAACAAATGAAAACCATACCAACTGAAGGCTAGCCAACTATAACCATTTTGCCACTAGGCACACCGAGTCTTGCAAGATATATCAGTTGATATCATATCCCAACACCACCTACTCCATCTCCGGCCAAGGTATTCCAGGGTTGTAAAAAACTCGCAAATAATGGCTCATCCATCTTTTCATAAGCATCTCTTTGACACTGGCTACGTGCAAAGTTGGTCCTTGGTAATGGTATGTGGTCATGGATTGGCTGAATAATGCCTTGATCTTTACCTGAACTGTGGAAGTTTGATCTTAAGATCATTTCAGGAAATGAGTGATATTCATCCAAGAAACAAAACACCTGCGCCTTCTGTGATCACAGTTTGACAGTCACCCTGGATATCACATTCAATATCCAGGATTGTAACAAAAGAATCATTATCATCCTTACTTGTAATGTTATCTTTTTGCATTTCCTGTGATCATGTGAGCTGTATCATTTAGAGAAGTGTCTAAGTCAAATCTTACTGCCTACACATTTCCGTCCATAAAAAGTTGATTGATTTGTAATCATCCTTGCACCAAAATATATTGTAGGCTTTGAAGACTTGATCATTGAAAAAATTCACTATTCATGTAAAGAGGTCTTTTAAAATAACTGGAGTTACTGTCATAGCTCTTGTGTCTATTTCAAACACCACCATTTCAATGAAATTATGAACTTATCTCCAGATTTTATTTGTCATGATTCAATTTGATGTAAAATACTTCAGTATGTCTATATTTGATTGTCATGTTTAGCTCCACCTGATCATAACACGATTGTCCTTTATCTGTTTTACATTGTAGTTTCAGTTTCCCTCTGACTTTATTTCTGCCTTTGTCTCTGAAAATCATACCTTTACTAACAATACATCTGAAAAAAGTGCAGGAATAAATTTGCAGTATAATGATCACAATTAGTTTTAACATATTTGAATAAATACAATAAAATGAAAGATGTTAATGATACAATCATTTACAATTTAAGACAGAAAGAAATATGCAGGAGTCTGCCATCTTAAGCAGGTGCTTGATATAGGATAGGTCATGGCAGCCTTAAAAAATGATATCATTTATGAAGATTGATGTCACAAATTTGATGTCATCCAGCCAATAACCTTACACTGGCTGCACACTTTTTTTTTTTTTTTAATCCTTTCTGTAGAGTGTGGAAGCTCAAATATTGTTGATTTCTACGAACCCTGTGATTTATTGTTTCCTTTTGGTGGAAGAGCTTCCTCTAGGTGGTAGTTAAGGAGAGCATTCACCCAAGTTTTAGTCATTCTGGATCCCTGGATGATACCTCTGATGCCATCATCTTTTACCACAGAATGGAATTTACTTCCACTTCCTGTCACCACAGCCCCACCCTCTTTATCTACTAAGGATGTGTTACAGTCTCATTAAGGTCTTTCTGCTGCTTAAAATGGCAATATGAAGAGTTTCATATGCCATTCTAAAAACATTTTAAAGTAAGACCTTTATTAGAGCAAAATTAAACCTTTTCAATAGTAGCTCACTTGTTGCATAACAGTGAATATTTTTGAAGTTATGATTGAATTGTCCCATATTTTCATGTTATTCTCTCTTTTTTAGCTTGTTTCATCACAAATATCTCAAATCAACAAGAATGGAGTTAACTTACGGGTGCAGTCAAACTCTTCATATATAGCTCTGAAGGAAAGGAATGTTTGATGTGGATAGCTGTGAACTTTGCCGACAGTGATGATACTAGTGAAAATCATGATTTTAATAATTGTGATAAAGGTATTCTTGCCTCTGTGTCAAAAACATGCACATTTTTTAGAATTAATTAGAATTAATAAATCTTTAATGCAGAACTTTCAATATCTACACACCCACAGACACATACAAAAAAAGGTGACTTAGATTAAATAAATGATTTTACTGTACCATAGACACACGAGAATCAACAGCCACACATACATTAATCTTAGATGCTGGGAAGACTAGATTTCCAATGCCTACTTGTCATTCATGACAATTATTCGATTTGGCACAATTTTAAATCCCTTCTCCTCCAAAGATTAATTCTGCCTCCAGTGGTATGGACTTGTAAAGAGTATAGTTCTGTTTCTGATCATAAAACACCAACCACCCTGGCGTCAATGGCCAAACCTCATAGGCAATAACCCGTGCTGTAACCATGGCAACCTGGCAGGGCACTCTTTGTCCGATGATCCGTGGCTGAAACAAATGTATGCCAAATGCACTTAGCCAACCTACACTTCATATCCCTAATCTATCATGGTCTCCTGGATCTACTTGGAAATCATATTAGAACTATCAGTGGGAGTGACAGAAAGTTTAGCATCAATAATATTTATACTTCATATCCCTAATTTATCAGAATCTGTGTTGTCTACTAGAAATCCTCATTTTTAGAAATGTCAAGTTGAATGATAAAAGGGTATGCACTAACCCACCAAAGGAATGAATTCTGATTGCTTTGAATAACACAGGATACATCAGTATGAAGAAGTTTGTTTGGACATTTTATTGTTATAGTTTTAAACAGAGATCATTGCTAACTTTGATACCTGTCATATATGTTAAAATTAAGACTTAACAATTAGCAGTCTCTTTCTGTTTCTCTCCCTCTTCCTCTCCCATCTTTCTTTGGTATTGTTTTTTTTCATTTCTTTCACTTTCTACCATTTTCTCTCTTCAACTAGTATATTGTGAGACTGAGTAATCTTCTATTGTTTTCTTTCATGTGTGGATAGATTCTAAACACTCCATTTATTGTATTTTGCACATTGGTCTCTTTTGGTTTCACTTTTGCATACAAATTTTCTTTACCTCTGTTTATTTTGTAGATTATTTGTTTCTTAAGATTCTTGGAGAGAATGTTTTGTGGACATGATGAAATTCAGAAAGATTCATAGTCCTCGAGCTAATATATTTGGAATTCACAGCATATGCCTCTTCTATGAGTTTAAGGCAACAGATGTTGCTCGCATTAAACCCACGCAAATATTTCAAAAGACAGATTTGCCTATTATTTTACTGTAAAAATGGAACTGAATATCTCAAGATCTGTGAGTAATCCTTTTATAAAGAGCTCATTTTAGGTAATTTAAGTTATGTTTCTGTGTAAAGTGTACAATTTATGTATATATTTTTTTAGATTTGACAATGCCAATTTAGTCAATTTAGCCAGTGCAGTAATCTTTCTCGGGTAGAGGATATGTAATAATATTCAGAAATACCAGGTGTATGAGGACAAGCTAATAATATCTGCAGCAAAATTACCATAATACTTATGGGAATGTCATTGAGCTGACTTGAGCTTCATGCAGAGATGCTCTCTTAATAACATGAATGGCAGTAGGTGGGACTAGACTATGACCATAGCACAGCACTGTGCATTAGTGAGTGTACTGACAGGGAGATGCTTGAATGAAAAGGGCTCTTGAGTAGAGCACATGGCAACAAGAGGGGGTACTCCAGTGACCGCTGGCATAGCATCATTAGCCATCACCCGTAAAAACCCAGGAGGCCTAGAACGATGCAAGCATTTCCAGCTTGTAAGGAGATGATGTGATGATGTAAAGGCATGTCGCTAATTGGTCTGATTATGCGTAAACAAAGTGCTAAGCAAACTATAAAAAAAAAATGATGCACGCACTGTACAGTGCAAGTCACATACACTGGTGCAGAGTTTCTTTGAAAGTTATGATCAGGTTTGTTCTCAGTTAAAATAAGGGAATGTCTTCCCATATTCTATAGTCTTTTTTTTTTCTTGTGGTACATATTCATGTTTTTATCATAGGTATTGATATGAACAATCCATTCTTCAGTTGTAATATCAAGTTTTCTGACAATATAAGAGTGTGACATGTCATGTTCATTTCTTTGCTCATGCACATCAATGGCATACAGTATTAAATAACCCATGATCTTGTTTGAAGAAAATCTGTTTCGTGTATCTCACATATATAAATTGGGACAAAACTAAACTGATATGTTTTGTTCTTTTCTATTTCTTCAGGATGGACATATACGAGAAACAAGCATCATTATTCCAGTGTCTGGACAGGAACTAATTTTAGATTTAGAGCTGAATGAGTGAGTATCTTTTTTTTTTTTTTTTATTTCTCGTGTAGTGTTATTTGCATTTAAAGGGATCATATAGTTCTGGTTGAGACCTAATTTCAGGTTTCTTTTTGGTGAGATAATGAGAAACCTCTTGTGCAATATTTGAAAGAGCATGTAATTCCACAAGGATTTCAAGGTTTATTTGATGAAAATTGGTCTTGAAATGGCTGAGATATCCAAAACAGAGCGATTCTAGTAAAGTGTGGGACCCACACTTTATTACAATCGCTTTGTTTTACTTTGTTTTTGGATGTTTCAGTCATTCCAAACGCGATATTCATCAAATAAACTTTGAATTCCTCCTAAAATGGTATGCACTGTACTATTTCGTAAGTGTTTTCTTGGTATCTTGCAAAAAGTTAAAAGCCTAATTCTCATCTCCACCAATACTGTACCATCCCTTTAATGAATCTACCAGGCATTTATGCATCAACAACGCATAATGCAAACAAGAAATCATGACTACTGTGACTTATTCTATGACTTTTGGATATCAATAACTCCTACATAAAGATGAGGGCGGGTAGCGATTTCTACAATACAGTGTGGATACATGCAGGAGGTGTGTTGTTGTTTTTCTGTACCATAGTGATCTTATTAAGATGTGGAAGTGTTCAACCCAGTGCAATGTTTTCTTTTCCTGGAAAATGTCTCTCCATCTCATATGTGGAAGATTGTATGCTTGCAACATTCCATTCAAAATGCAATGGATATTATGAATGAATAGTGTATGTCTGTCATTCAGTATGAAATTTTTGTTTTTATAAACTTTTGAGACAAGTTGTATTAATTCATCACTATGTATTAGCCATTCTCCTTCTGTGAAGAAAAAAAAAGGCAAGAAAAAAAAAAGACTGAGTAAAAAGGTGTATGAGATATTTTGTATACATTAACTGATTTTTTCCAATATCGAATTGTTAGTAATCATCATGTGAACTTGTATTTGAAACAATAAAATAATTTTATTTCCCTACATGTATAAAAGGGGATACACAAGAGACAGGAACGTACAAGTTTGTATCATGTAATGAACGGGAATAATGTATATTATGTTTAAGTGAGGCACAGGATGCCTGGAAGGCTTGTAGTGGGGAAACACATTGTTCTAATGCCCCATTGATGAATGTAACTCAGTTATCTTAATGTGATGATATATTAATTTCTGTTCGATGATGGAAATGAGGCATAGATTGACCTTTAAAACTGCACGCTAATGAATTCTGAGGTGTAGACGTGCGCTAAAATGAGTCGTTGGAAGCTTTACTTTCTAGATGCAGTTACTTTAGGCTGCTAGGATGAAGTGTGGGCACTTTTGGGTATATTTGTAGTGTAACATCATCAAAAGATATCACATTGAGATTCCCTTGTCGATAGGAGTAAAAAATGTGACTTCAAAAGATTCTGAACAACTGAACATGTCCAAGATGCTTTGCATATTTTGCAAGGGTTCTGCTTATGTCAAAATAATCTATTCAAAGTGAGACTGGAAATAACCTTAGACGATAAAAACTTATGCATTTTATTGTAATGCATATTTGTCTATGTTCCCAATTTTAAATATAATTCATTCCAATACCAAAAGGGTTGAGAAAAGATTCATTGTAATGAACATTTGTCTGTATCTCCCATTATGAATTCATTTCATTTCAGTACCAGAGTGGTTAATAAAAGATTCATTCCCTCTCTTGCATTCCCCATGAAAGAAACATACAAATTGATACAGTGACCTTTCGTAAAGAATCATATCAAATCATCCATAGCAAGCCATTGCAGATTGTTTATGGAGACCGCACGTTATGAAGTCCTGCTTTACGAGCACCTGTTTAAAACAATGCAAGATGAATGGTGATGAACGACTTGAAGAGGGGCAGTTTGGAGAATTGCTTTGTTCTGGGAAGAGAATCAGATACAAACTACGTATCTGCAAACACAGTCATTCTAGGTTGGTACTTGAAATAGCCATTGATACTACTATGAAAAAAATAACTTTTGCATAGACTGCAGCTCTTTTTTCTCTTTCTGTATTCTATGGAAGCATAACCAGAGGTTACAGTACAAACTCATGGGGCATACTTTATGGGTAATTGAATCATGGTTTCTACACTTAACCTATTGAGGAAGGACTGATTTTGCTTCAGCACACATTTTCCATAGACACTTGCCCAAGTATACTCGCGACTAGTCTTCAATGGGTTAAACGCCAGAAAAAAAGAATAGATGGATTTAAAGGGAAGATCTTTTTGTGTAAGTACTCACAAGATGTTTTGAGAAGGGCTAAATCTTCGTGGGACATACATCGATATCATATAATATCAATAAATTGCAAGTGACACACTGCCTCAACCCATTCCCTATGGGAACCTTGCATCCTGTGTAGTAAGACTGTGGGGATTTCAGAATTCAGTATAAAAGGGGTCAATGCCCAACAAAATCTTGCTGTTGCATTTATACACAGCTCCAAACTTTTCCACTGCTCTCAACCAGAAGGGGTTACTTTGGAGATGTAGGTTCAACCATATGCCATGGTGTATGATTGATCCCCACTCTTACAGTTTTATCTGTACTATCCATAGTGTATTTTCTGAATTACTTTAAAAGAGAAAATAATTTAGATTGTTTGGCACACAGTTCTATAATGACTTGAAGTCTAAGCCAAAGTTTCTCTCAAGAAGCACATGTTTTCATGATTCTTGTAGTTGTGCAGAAACAACAAAGACAGTGATTTATCAAAAAATGTTGCCTTCATTCACAAACTCTTCTACTTTATTTAGACTTTGCAGAGACTCACACTTAGCTTGAAAAGACTTAGCTGAGGGTGGAGTGAGTTTGCTTACAGATATTGAATGTTTATGAATTTCTGTAGACTTTTTATTTTTTTTTTAGCCCAGGTCAATAATAGGATAGAGCTAGTATGTCTATTGTCTACTTAGACCATAGTCCAAATTCTGGGGTAGCTTGCTGTGTGAGTTCTTCATGTCTGAGTGGGACCATGTTTGCACTATTCATTATTTCTGGAGAAAGGTACCGTCCATAAGATGTATACAATCATTGCATCATTAGAGTAAGCATCAGTATGTAATCACACTAAAACTGTATTGGTTGTGATGCAAAAGGGAATAACTCCATAGACAGTGTGAATATTTTTCTTTGTCTTTTCTCTGTTTCATGGTAAAAAGCATAAACAAACTCAGAGAACTCAAGTTTTCTCTGATTGGTGCAATAATCCTGCATGTTGGTTTCTTAGAGATGGGAAAGAAGCTGTTATCTGTGCCGGTGATTTTTCAAATGATCAGTGTTTCTGATTTTTTTCCCCCCCGTTTTTCAATCTCCTCCAGAAATCTCTTCCCTGCCAGATTTGTGACGCGATCCTACGCCCAGGATGGTGGACCAATCACACGCAAGCCACACCCCCATGTAAGTCACATGACACATTTGAGGGAAAAAGTAGAGTCATGACATCATACAGGGGGAAACCCCTTTGTCATATGGGAAGAATGGTCATCTAAACAGCCTTGTCTGTCTCATTCTTATTGTAATGTTCTGATTCCTCGTCCCGGATATGACCCAAAGTAGGATTAGATCTTGAGGATAATTTTAGCTGTTTTGTGAAGGACAAGTTCAGTCTCCTTCTCCTTATGTACTTTCAAACTTTATAGCAGGAAATTGCAGAGACAAAGGTGCATGAGTAATGTTTCTATCATGTAACTCTTCCTTCCTGTAAGGTATAGCTGATGTGGTATGAAGAAACAAATTGACTTGATGGCATCATTCAAAGAACATTACAGGGAAGGCTGTTCTCTACTGTATCCATATTTGGTAACACTGCTATACTTGAGAGTAACATTTAATCTTTATTGAGGACATGATTATGTCATAGATTTGTTGTGAATATGATGAACCCATCATCTTTTTCAGAATATCCATGAAGACTTTCCTACATGATAGAACCGATCTTTGTTCTCAGTGTGTTAATAATCAGTCTGATTGTGATTATATATATATATATATATATATATATATATCGTCGCTGGGGTGACAAGACCTCGTATCTCAAATTTTGGTGAAAATGACTTTTTTGCATTAGTGGTCAAATAATCGGTTAAGTGATGTCCTGTCCAAATCCCAGCTGTCTTACCCCAAAAATGAAGCCACCACGGCATGTCAAAGGAACGGCTATCCCATTCAGTATAGTGCTTTGGCCACCATGTTTTTTGGCTCTCTTGAACATTTGACATTTTTGAGATACGAGGTCTTGTCCCCCCAGCGATGATATATCATTATTAGCATTGTAGTCAATCATCCTGAATTCATTAAAATTCTCTATCATCACTTTTTTTGTACCAAGGTAAATTTAAAACCACTATTTATCATTTGCAGTTGAAAAAAAAACAGCTTTTGTGCTTCAAAATAGTTCTGAAATGTGAGTTAGGGATAGGAGGAACCAATGTAATAATGCTAATCAATATTACCAGTGTTAAGTATTGCTGAATATACAAAATATATAAAATAACTTTATTAAAATCATTTATAGAAGAAACCATCTACAGGCATGGTTAATTGAGAAAATTAGTGTTATATCTCTATATTTGTGGATTTGTGGCTTTGTTCCAAATTTTTTTTTATGGTAGGATGTTTTGTGATTCAACTGAACTATACATATGCATCAAATGTGATAACTCCGAACATTTTTGTAATTCCTACTCCCAATGGTAAACAAAACAGTGGATTTAAGCTCAAATAGTGTCGGCTATTCTGGATAAAAGATCAGCAAGAACATGAGAAATCCTCAGACATCATGAGCAGTATTTGTAGACCTGTGGCATGTAATTCTTTTGAAATAAATGAATTTAAGACATGTAAGGGATGCATTTATAGGTCAGAGTTTAAGAATGTTCATTTCTTTGCTTTGACTGAGATGTTCTGGGATATGTCTTCGGAGTACATGTGTTTGTTCCATTTTACTGACAATGGTAGCTTTCATTATCTGTTTCCATGCTAAGCTGATCTAAAGTAGATCTAGATTCTCTTATATCACTTTTCTTTTGAGAGATCTGCTCAAATTTGCTTCCAATTCACCAATGAATATCATTGTAGATCTGGCTGATTGCATACAAGGCATTTATTTGTCATGCCCATAGTTATATTACAAAGCCATTACTATTGAAGTCTCACAAACACACTCATCAAGATTTGTTCCTCCACAAATCCCAACATGTAAAGCAAAAATAACATCAGAAGACCGAGCTTTTGCCTGTTCAGCCTTCAAACTTTGGAATAACTTACCATTAGAAATCAGGAACTCAGCCACTATAGCATCATTCAAATAAAGACTTTAAACACATCTCTTCATTTCATGGTTTGCTATTGTTTTAGCTTATCAGGAGGTCTAGCAGCACAGAAGAGTATATCATGTGCATAGGCTGTGCATTTCATAAATTGATATTATTGTGATTTATTGTATTTTGTACCTCCTATTCTCTGTTGTCATGACAGCATCATTGTTACTACCATGGCAAAGTGAGGGGGTCCATCAAGTCTTCTGTAGCAGTCAGTACTTGCAATGGAATCAGGTAAAGTCTGCCATATTTTCTGCCAATTTGCAAATAAATTTCATCCTTGTTATTAATGAGATATCTCTTCTCAATAAGAATGACATTCAACAGGAGGAAGGTACTTTTTAATTTATTCTTGAAGAAATGCAATCATCTTACTTTGACTTCTTGATAACACCAGCAATGTGGACTTCTGACAAAAAAGTATAATTGAACATATTGAGGGATATATCAGAAAGCAATATTTATTCTGTGACAGTAATCACTCTGAATGCAGAAAATAACCTTAAGTCAACAAGAAATACTGAAATTGAATAATGTTATGAGAGTTTTAACAATTTCATTGTTACTTTTCATTACAGGAATGTCAAAGTAGTTGTGTTTTTGTATACGATCTTGATGTTTCTTGAGTAGTATACTCCTTCGGTACTTCGTGTTTAAAAAAAAAAAAATCACTTTGCCCAATGGAAACGGTCCTATGTTATAGTGGATGTGTAAGGGTATATTCTCCTTGACATTAGATACAGTTTGGAATTAATGAATGTGTAAGGCATCGATAGGAAAGGTTTGTGATAGCAAAATCATTATTTCTCAATGATTTAAAGCCAAAATGTTAGGAAGTTTGCTGAAAAACTCTAATGGTAATCATAGAATCACTGAATTGACTGATGACTATGAGTGGCATGGCTAGATTGCACTCTTTTAGTCATCCTGTGTATATGAGTGTGATTGAATGCATTTTATGTACATTAATAAAACCAGGAGTCACTGTACTTATCCTTTGTGGTAAGGTGTGGTTTAAATTGTAGAAGATTACACCAGCGGAATGGAAATTGAGGTTCATGAATAATACATTAGGTTTTCTAGAATGATAACTATGGGTCATGCAGAGGTGATAGTAATATTGCCTGTAGCTTTAGGCTGTAATATCTGCAAAGTGCATGGCTTTCTGTCCTGTAGGCATTGTCCATGATGTATGGATACATCCCAGTGGAAGCTATGGGGAGATGATCTTGTTTGAGGGGGTGCGATGGGGAAAAAAAAAAAGGCCAGGGCGGATGAAGGGCAGATAGTTGGTGTAGATATCAGCCACTGGTCTCATGGGGTCTCGTGCATCCTATGTAATCCAATCCATCACAACCTGTGCATTGAGATGGGCCGAGGTTTCCTTTCTTCTTATTTCATCATCAGTCTGGTGTCAGTGGAAAGCGTAGTCCAGACTTATATGTATTTTGTGTCTTGTTGGTGAAGAAGGGATATAGTGATATGTGTTTGAAGTTTACAGAATATACATTTATATACACACATATATATGTATCATTGATTTTTTTTTTTTTTTTTTTTGGGGGGGGGGGGTGGAGATTGGAGAGATTAGGCTAAGATAGCATCCAGTACAGATTGAATATTAACAAATTGTACACTTATACCAGAGCAGTACTTTTTAATGGTGGTGTTCATTACTTCTTTGCAATGTGTATTGTTTGTGTGTGTTCATTTTCCCAAAAATATCTAATTTGTTGAATATCCTACAGTCATTCTGTGCATGTCCTTAGTTCTTGTATGATCTCTTGACATTCTCTTTTGACATATATTCCCTCCTCTTTTTCTATCTTTTCTTAAATATATTGGAATATATATATATATATATATATATATATCTATAACAGTAAAAGGCGAAGTTGTTGTTGTTGTCGGGGCCTTATGTATTTCCTGTTTTATTCCGGCGTTGCTGGTTTGTCTATCTCCTCCCGAGCCGTCGGCTCCGGGCCCCCGAGACCGGTGCCGTCGGCAGCGGGAGGGTCTCCTACGTGCCTTGGACCGGGTTTCGTCCGCGCTCCTCCTCCGTGTCGACGTCGAGGACGACAAAGAGAAATTAATTAGATAGATGCATAATGCATTTTTGTGCGTGACGTCAGAGCCGAGCGTTTTAATATTCACCGATCCTGCGCTGGACTCCTGCCTTTCTCGATCGTCCATCTTTTAGCTTGCAGAGACAGTGGGGATACTAAAGTCAAAAAGATGATGGCGTGCAGCGAAATCTCTGTCATATTCCGGCAGACACGCACGCACGCACACAATGTACTCTCGGGTACGGTATGCCAGTGTGTGGCCTGCGCCTGTGTATGTATTGACGATGGTTACACGAAACACTATCTGCGTGCGCGTGATATGGACACTCATTATATGGAACAATACACGGCGCGGTCATTGTTAGTACAAGGGCACTTACGTACAGCGACGTTCGCCGTTGGCGTGCCCAAATGAAAACAACGAATGCTGTTATTTTATTGTATTTTGCACAACTGCAGGATACTATGCAGCTCAGGTACGTCATTTAGTTTACTCTCAAGTCGGGTATCATTGTACTCAGACTGTTCAGGACGGCTAAATATCCACTTAAATTTTGTCCTCGCCGATCGTACCCTTCCATATCAGAGTACACGCGCCGCTGTTCATTCGTTTACTGCATGGCTGCTGTAAACATGAATGTTCATAAGACGAGCGGACGCGGGGGAAACCCTCGCTTTGCTGACCGCCAATTTTTGAAGTTACAAGTGGACATCAAATGTATGGTTCTATGGTGCATCAAACCAAGTTTTGGTGATAAAAATAAAAAAGAGGGAGCAAATGACGACAAAAATATTCTTCTTTCTCCCATAACGTGGGAAAAGAAATACAGAAAAAATACGAGGCCCTGAGACCCATGGATTCCCACGGGTGCCTGCTTATTAAACCTAATGACTATGATCTCCCCCTCCCCAAATATAACAATAATGATTATAATGGTAATTAAATAATATAATAATAATAATGATAATAATAATAATAATAATAGTGATAGTTATATACTAATAACAACAATAACGATGATAATAATGATAATAAAAATGTACAGTCTGAAGCAGATAAACGGGTGGTTCTATGATCCATTAAACCAAGGTTTGGTGATAAAAACAAAAAGAAGAGAGCAAACGAAGACGAAAATATTTTATTTCTCTCAGCACAATAGTAACAAAAACACTAGGGGTCTATATGAAGTAGTCCTACTCAGCACAAGATTACGTATGTTTGTGCAGTGAAGCAGTTTTGGACAGTTTGCGCAGGATTGTCTTAAGAAAAGCTTTTTATCAAGAGCAGAAAAATGGGGGAAGAGATTTTTACAATTCTTAACAAATTAACATTTCCGCCTTCCTTGGTTGATCATCCCTATATTACAACTCTACTCTCTCCTCTCCCCTAAATAATAATAATAATAATAATAATAATAATAGTAATAATAATAATAATAATAATAATAAACGGGTGGTTCTGTGATCCATCAAACCAAGGATTAGTGATAAAAACAAAAAGAAGAGAGCAAATGAAGACGAAAATATTATATTTCTCTCAGCACAATAGTAACAAAAACACTAGGGGTCTATATATGAAGTAGTCCTTCTCAGCACAAGATTAAGTATGTTAGTGCAGTGAAGCAGTTTTGGACAGTTTGCGCAGGACTGTCTTCAGAAAAGCTTTTTATCAAGAGCATGGGGAGGGGGTGCTATGATCCATAACTTAAGAGTGGGCGGAAGAGACACAAACAGGTACTGGATTTTTTTGATGTTTAAAATGAAAAAAAAAACAGTGATAATGAAGCTATTTGAAACGTCTATCAGTCGTAGAGTAACCTTGACATGACGGAAAAAAAGATATTCACTCTCCTTGACCGATACACTTTTTTCCTTAATTCCCTTGATTCATCCTCATGTCATTGAATAATGTAAAATAATAATAAAACCGAATGACTATGATCTCCCCTCCCACAAAATAATAATAATAATAACAATAACGATAACAATAACAATAACAATAACAATAATAATAATAATAGTAATGCTAATTATTAAGATAATAAAAAAAAAACCGAACAGTATCAATGAGATAAACGGGTGGTTCTAGATCCATCAAACCAAGTTTTGATTATGAAAACAGAAATGAGGGAGGAAATGAAGATTATATTCTTTGTGTATTTCTTCTCTCATAACGTGGTTTAAGAAATATTAAAGGAAAAATACGAAGCCCTGATACCCGTGGATTCCCAGGGGTGCCTAATACTTATAAAACCTAATGACTATGATCCCCCTCCCCAAATAACAATAGTAATTATAATAGCAATATAACAATAGGGGCCTAATCAGAATAATAATATGATAATAATAATGATGATGTATGGTCTGAAGCAGATAAACGGATGGCTCTTGGTGATTAAAAACAAAAAGGAGGGAGCAATTGAAGACGATCAAAAATATCATATTTTTCTCTCATAACGATGGAAAAGAAATAGGAATGAAAAAAAAAATATGCTCGGCCTTGAGACCAGCCGTGGATTCCCCCGGGTGCCTGCATGGATGCAAGAGCAGGGGGTATAATTAATATCAAAGTCATAGTGTCAATAGTATCTCCCCATTCCGACGGGAAGAATCTGTGGGCAGAACTTCCGGAGAATCTCATAAGCGTTTTTGGTAATTTTTCCCTGAATGTTTGTTTTGGGGTTTTGTTTTGTGTTTTGTTTGTTTTGTTTTTTGATCTGCGGGGATGGAAATGTGTGTGTGTGTGTGTGTGTGTGGTGGGGGGTGGTGGTCATGGGTAGAAGAGATCGAGCACAAGTAACGAAAGAATGAGAAAAAAAAAATCTTTTCATTTCATCAATAAAAATGTGCAAAATCGTATCTATGAGAAAAACAAATAAAACCCCTCAGACCCGTGGATTTCCACGGGTGCTGCTAGTATATATATATATATATATATATATATATATATATATATATATATATAATTAATTGATTATATCTGATACATCAATTCATATATCTCATGTATTATGATATAAATATGTTATATATTTTTATATACAATGTATTATCTATGATGTATATTTCAGTTCATCTTTCCTCACATTGTTTCTCCCTCTCTATTGGTCATCACAGTGGTGTGGTGAATGTGGATGGAGAGACCTACTTCATAGAGCCTCTCAAAGAATCAGATGAGGAACATCTAGTCTACAGACTTCAGGACCGCAAAGACAAAAAGACAGTCGGTGAGTTTTTATAGAACTTTGTGTTGTGTCATGGAAAACCTCTACATCACATTCTCATAGAGTACCGAAGTTATGATGCCACAGTTTGCTGTTATAGCTTAGTGCTGGTTCCACACAAAATAGGGGCCTACACTTGCACACGGCTTCAGGCAGTGGGTTGGATCCACTTGCGTGCATGGTTAGTAACCATTGTGTTCACAGCTATTCAGGTTGCGTAAGGTTGTTTATAACCAGTTTTCGTGGTGATTGATTGCTATGACATCACGCGTCATGATTTGACTCGATAATTCGAGTCAAATCATATAAATAGAACAGGAAACATGTCTCTTATTATGAATTGTACTCAGAATGAGAAAGTTGTGAAATTTTACTGTTTCTCATGATTGCAATAAACCGTGACATTTTTCAAATGTAAATATGCATACTTACGTAGGATGATGTCATCACTTAACAATTTTTGCATTTATATATATATATATATATATATATATATATATATATATATATATATGAGGGTATAGAAATTAAGAAAGAGGGCTGTCCACAAGTACAGCAGACTTAAGGGATATGTGAAGGAGCGAAGCTGAAAGATAAACAGATGAATGTGATCAGATAGGCAGATCAAAGGATATATGCACAACTGAACAAATAGCTGAGCAGAAATGCAGACATATGCACCCATATGTGTTTGTTCAATGATAGAATAAACTGTGAAAAAGGGGGAAGAGAGACATACAATGTACATAGAGAGACATATGATAATCAGAAACATGTTATCAGCAAACACTAAAATCTCCTTTATTATATGACATGGACATGTGTTAAGCTATTGTGAATCACAATATTCGAATTTCAGTCTAAGACTTTCAGCAGAAATATCAGCAAGGGAGAAAGAATGAGTGAATTAGGATGACCAACAAGGTTGAACCCCCCCCCCAAAAAAAAAAAAAAACCACAACAACAACAAACAAACAAACAAAACAAAACAGAGCTATGTAGAAAGAAAACAAAGAAGAAAGTAGAAAGAGAAAGTCTTCTGAAGAATGCCCATAGAAATAAAGAAATGTATTTGAGAAAGTTTTTTGCTGTAATCACAGACTTAAAAAGCAGGCATTATAGAAATTATTAGAACAAGTAGACCAAGGACATCAAAGATATGACTGTGTAGTGAATAAGAATAGATCATAGAGCTAGAGAATGACAAGCTCTTGACTTGAAGAGGTGTGATGAGAGAATTATCAAGGCAGGAATGGAGAAAATCACTCGTAAAATTTGCCATTCCCAAACCGGTTCTTCCCTTCGCTGGCCCATCCTCACCCAGCCACTGATTGTAGCCCCAAGATGAATGCCTCACACCAATGAAGGAAATTGTCTCTGACATCAATAAACACGGGGGTCACAGTGCGTGGAACTATCTGTTGATCCCACATTACTCGTTGCCATGGCGATGAGAGACGAGGGATGACTGCCAGCGAGATGAACGACCCTGGTATACCGGAGGGATGAGAGTGGTCTGGACAGGTTCAGATATAAAGAAAAAAAGCACCTCATGGGAAATGATTTCTGACGCTGGAGTAGAAGATGACAGATCGTACACATGTCTTCTGTAGTCACATGAGCTATTTCATCCCGTTCTTGCACTAAGTCAAATCAGAATTCTGACAGTGACAGCATCGTTCAACTTTGTGCAGTTTCCTCCAAAGTCTCATGAAATAATCATCACAAGTAGGCCACGATGCCAACAGGTGTATGTATCACAGTTATAGGCAAAAGGAAGGATAAAGCCAGCTTGTGTTTTGCACTAAGTTTAAGACTATATTGTCCTTGCTATATATTTTTTTTTTTTAGTAATTAACTAAAATTAACTAGAGTAATTAACTATTAAACAGATATGCTGTGTCACAATGATTTTAGAAATTAGATAAGGATGTACTGGAATTTCTAAAACAATCTTAATAATATCAAGTCATATACTATTGAAAACCATGTTCAATGGTTAACTGGAATCAAAATAACATGACATGATACAGTGGGTAGTGATGATATGATTCACTATGAATAATATGTTGATATGATTCATGATAATATATCTTTGTAATAAGCTTACCCGATTATTACATCGTATTACATTTATTGCTAGGTCACATCCATGTCACTCTGAAATAAACAAAATAGAGTTTTGATGAGGGAAATGAGGTAATGATTGTACATATTTCTTTGCAGATTAATTTTTAGAAAAGAATGATGACAGAGTTTTGTATGTGGTTCATTATTCAGATTCCTTCTTGTGAATAAGTTCATGATGGCAAATACAAAGTTATCCAGAATATAGATAATATTTAACTCTCTGGAGTCTGTCTATAATGTTCATATTCATTGTGACATAGCTTATTAACAATTGGATGAAATAAGTAGAGAGAAGAAGACTTGTAGGACACAGTGTGAGAGGAAGAGAGACTTCAGCAGTTAAACCCGGTGAGGATGGTTTGATTTTGCTACAACACGCATTTTCCATTGGCACCTCCCCGAGTATACTCGGGACTCATCCTCGACAGGTTAATTATGTTGGAATGTTGTGACAGCTTACCAGGATGATCCTTGAACCACCAGCAATTAGATATCAGCTTACACCCGGAACAATTTCTGAGATTCTTGGAATTGCCCAAGGAGTTCTTGTTCCTTATTGAATGAGAAATCAATAGGATATTGCAGTGCAGTGTGTTCATGACCGTGAGGAGAATTGATTGATTTATTGAATTATTAGAAAAAGGTAAAAATCAATCATATCACATGAATGTAGAATGCTCCAAGACTTTGCTTTTCTACACAAAAAACTTCGTGAGGTTGGATCAGTTTACAGTCATATAGCTTTCCATCAAAAAATACAGTTCATGTCATCCCACTTCTTTAGTGTCCTACTGTTTTTATATTTTGCTGTCAAAAAGTTAAACGCTGAAATTCTAGACATAGTAGTTTTTCAGATGTTTCCTCCTTCCAGGAAGAGAGTGTTTATCTTCTATCAAATTGGCTTAATTTACTCCAATTGTGCTAGCTCAATTTTCCCCAATATTTTCATTGTCATTTACATCACTTCTTTATACAGCCATTCACTTTCCTTCCTCGGGCAGTGTAAAATCATATCTTGGTAGATGTTTCCGTTTGGAGTAGAGTAGAGAACGTCAGCCTGGGGCTGTAAGACGCTTCTCTCAATTTTGCTCGAGTTGATGTTTTATTAGAGCATTCAAGTGTATGTCAAAGTTATTGAATGAATGCTGTTGGCTAGGAATGAACACTGAGTCAGAAAATTTGGTTTTGAATTTTCTCTGGAGGAAAGCTCCTCGGCTGATATTAAACTTGGATGTTTTTGGTTTGTTTTTAATATCATACAAAGAAGAAGCAGGTTGTCGACCCTAACCCACTCTTTTTCTCATTTCATTGCATTCACTTCATTTATTTCATTTCCAACAAAATGCAATTACTGATACAGTATACCATTTACATATACATAGTAATACAACATCAATACATGATGAAAAAGGAGAATACTAAGAATAGAAGGATACAATCATAAACTGTGACTTACTGTACCAAAACAAAGTTTCTATGAGTGTATCTATACTGTAATGTTTATTGATTAATGAATGAGTTGTTGTTCCTTTCATGCTAACTTGAATTCACCCACATTTTGTTTTACAGATCAATAACATCTAGATTTATCATATTTTATTTCTGGTATGATGTAAAATTTCAAGTTTGATGTGACAAAGGCAAGAAATGGAAGGAGGTATCAGAAAATGTTGTGTTGTATGAATAACCACACTTATGACTTCCATGAAATCTATTTTTCTTTTGCCCCCCCCCCCTTTTTTTTTGCACCAGGGTCTGAATGAAAGGGTCTGAGATAAGAGGCAGTGGCGTTGCTGTTTATGCCTTTACCAATATTTCTGCATGTCAGAAGCGATGAGATCAAACGAAGTTTATTGAAGTGGAGGGAAATATTGGATGAGATACGTTGCCTCCGGAATGAGGTTGTGTTATCGCCCTCTGGGGGTGAGCAAGGAGCCAAATTTCTCCTGGGAGGTTGTCTGGATGTACTGGGGTGGAGAGTAAAATCTTATTAAAGTGTCACCAAGACCATGAGGATCTTGTCAGGCATCAAAGGGGGGGGGGGGGAGGGGAGATTGGGGGATTGGATTAGTCTGTACATGACGAGGGTTCCTTAATGGAACAGGGAAAAAAAAAACTCATAAAATGAAGACTTCTCAGTGTTCATGATCAACATCTTCTATCAGCATCAAACATTGTGAGGTTTATTTTTATCTGACAGTGAGTGAGAGATGCCTTAGGTGCCTCATGCAAAAATGTGAAGGAGTCAGCCTTCAAGGAACATTTTCATTTTTCTTACTAGTATCTTAGGGGGGTTTGAATGGAGTTTTCAATGATATTCCATCACCAACTACCATCTTTTCAAGATTTTTACCTGTATAGACATAAAAACCCTACTAAATAGTGTGTTCAACATTGCAATCTAAATCCCAAGAAATCTTGCCATTATTTCTGAATTATTGCAATAATTTCAGAAATAGTGCAATAATTCACTTGCCTGATGAGTGTGTGAAAACACTGGAGCAAAAAATCTGGAGATTTTTTTTATCGTGTCATTCTAAACACATGATAGTACACAAACTCAAGGGTAAAGGTCACCATTTCAGTAGATTTCTGGCATGTACAATTTTGTTGAAAAATTATGGCGATGAGCAACTAGCAGGATATTTTTGTCTGTCTGAATGGATGCAAAAGATCTTTGTATTTATAGATCTTGCATTTAGACTACAGGATATTTTCAAGTTTTATTCTCATTGCATTCTTTTCTCTTCTTGTAACATTGTATCTGTGCATCGTGTGTTTATCTTCCATCACAAGCATTTGACGTGGACACGTCACATGACGAAGAAGAGAAAGAGGAGTCATCCGATGGGCATCACAGACAACGCCGTGACATCCACACGGAAACCAAATTCATTGAATTGGTCATTGTCAATGACTACCAGGAGGTAAGTGTTGAGTTTCTGGATTCAGTTTAGACTTGTTTTTCTGTTTTTCCAGAGGATGCCTCCCTGAGTAGAGCCAATCTATCAAAGGTGATTTCCTATGCAGGGGGAAAAAAAACCAGTGTTGAGAGGAGAGAAGTTTGCCCTGTAGTGTACAAGCTTCCCAGTCAGGTTATTCACTACTGCTGTGAAAGTAGAAATTTTCATGTGAGTAATTTTTTATGCCTGGCCAGGTAAGATGAATTGTGCATGTTCTTATAGAATATAGAAAGGTATTACATATAGCAAGCAAAAAAATTGTGTGTCTTTTTTTTGCATAATCCTGGATGTACCATTAAGGTTAGAAGTGGGGCCAGGCCAGTTGCAAAGGAAATTTGATCGAAAAGGAATGGTGTCCGCTTTCATGATGATTGCATTTAAATCAAGCTTTGAAATATTAATTTTTTGCTCCAGCACACTGTCGCACAAGGTATATGTACCATGATTCTAGTTTTCGTAAGAGCAATGACTGTAGCGTCAGCTTTTCAATTGTGAGGAGTTTAGGCTGTTGTCATGGACACTGCAATTATTGTCAGCTGTTAAAGTGAGCAGTGGATACAACGGTTTCCAGATCAGGATGAGCAAACTTTCTTCTTCATAACTTTTTTTAATGCTCTTCTTCTTCTTCTTCTTCTTCTTCTTCTTCTTCTTCTTCTTCTTCTTCTTCTTCTTCTTCTTCTTCTTCTTCTTCTTCTACTACTTCTACTTTAGATTGCAATTATAGGTATAGATAGGGCAGTTTTTCTAGAATGTATTTTAAAGTTCAATCAGAATATATTCATTTCAAATCTTACTAAGAGATGGTAATCCAATGTGCTGGAGACATACAGGGCTCAAGCTCTTATAATGCCTGATAACAACATAATGGTAATGATGAGGATCAAAAAAGTGAGCAAGCTTTTGACATGATGATCATGTTTTTTGTTAAATAGTGGAGGAAATATGAGCTGCTAGTGTAAGCTTACACATTTTTGTATGGTTGGTCATATTGTTGGTTGGATTTTGTTTATGCCATATGGTCGCACGTGTGACCCACACTATACTTTTCTTTAAATTTGTGGGTGGATTGTTACTATCAGTCATAGGACAAGATTAAGTGAATAGATTTTATGCAGAGAGCTTAAAAACATACATAACATTCACACATACATACATGTGTACATACATTTGATACAATTATAGGCCTATATACATACAAATGTACACACACATATTCAAACATATATGATATAATTTACACACATCCCCCCATGTATATACACATGCACACACACACACACGCACTTGCACACATTCACCTTCAGCAGCAAGAGAGATGTATAGTATACAGATATACGTGTATATGTGTGCATACATGTTGTTACATGCATGTATAGATGTATATCAAGATGTCTACTGGTATACATAGTTTCCACACTGGGTAGAGAGGAAGGCTGTAGTAAAGGCACACATATACACAGACTGAACTCTTGTACAATTAGAAATGCAGGCATCTAGGGTTGTAAAGACATACATGACATTCCTGAGAGTTAGACAGTTCACGTCACCCAGTCTGCTATGTTCATTACTACAGTCCTAGTGCTCTACCTAGTGAACCACAGTCTTAAAGGAACACATTCTCTTCTATCTGACTTTGTTCCATTTTTCTTCTCCAGTCTCTTCTTTATTGTCATTTTTCTGAAAGTAACTTCCTTAGTTGGGTTTTATCCCCATCGGATAAAGGCTCAGCTTTTACACTATTGCCGGTACTCAAAAGTGGAGAAGATATGAATTAAAGCAGGATCGAGAGCTTTATCTTATAGGCCCGCACTTTCCTGCCACGGCTTCTTTGGAATGAAAGTTCCTTTCAACTGAGACAGGGACGTGAGCTGAATGTCAGAGAGTCAAATGTTCAAGTGGCGCAGGGGAGGAATATTTCCCTGAACCTTTTTTTTGGTTTTGTTTTACATTTGTCCCAAGGGAGGATGAGAATGTGTATCCCTAATGTCAGTTTAGAGAGGAAAGATTTAGAAGGAATGGAAACCACTTAAGAATACAGCCATACTCTGAGAGCTCCTTCAAGCATGCCTACCTGTGTGTTCTGGAGAATTCAACAAAGTTATCTTCAAAGCGATCATTTGAGAAGGATTAGAGGGAGAAGCTCCTCTTGTGTTTTATCTCCTCCCCATCACCTATTCCTATTTTCAAGCACTGCACAGACTATGGTTTACCATTGGTGTGAAATGCTGCATTTTGATGTCTAAAGCTGCATTAGTGTCCTACAGGCCTTCCCCCACCAGAGGGGAGCTCTTTTGAGAGACAGCCACAGTGCATTAGTATGCCCATTCTGCAGGGGAGAGTGCTAATATAAAATGTCACTGCACTCAGATACATTTGCCTGCTACGTGACTCTGCAGTCTCCCTCTTCACACTTGTAAAACTAGACGGATCAGAAACCCTGTTCACACCTATTCTGTGCTGAGGGGTATAGCCCACCTATGGGGCTCCTGTGAGCTTTTTGACTGTCTTTCCATGTGAGTTACTTTGTGACTCGTGAACGTTTGGTGTATGAGTGTTAGATGTGGTCATATTAGTTACTAGAGGGCGATCAAAGTTGACACGTGCTTCCCATATCCTTGGATTTTAAAGGTACTGTTTGCCTTTGGGAACAGTGATTTAAAAAATGTTTGAGATATCACATTTGATACATATATGTGGGTCAGTTGTATCACAAAACATCCTACCATGTATAATATTTTGCAATAAAGCCTTGAATATATTTTATTCAAGGCTTTATTGCGAAAAAGGAGTTATCAGTATTTTTCTCACTAAACCATAACTGTAGACGGTTTAGTCGAGAAATATTTTTATTATAACTATTGTTCACATTTTGTGTATTTAACAATACTTAACATTAATTATACACGTACTGATTTAATCTTTTACATTGTATTTTTCTATCCCTAACTCATATTTTCAAACTATTTTGAAGCACTAAAGCTGTTTCATCTGCAAATGGTAAATTATGCCTTTAACATGTTTAGCCCATCAAATTCAAATTGAATATAATTAAAGAGAGTTAATTGATTACAAATGTCCCTTTTCCTCACCCCAAAACACAATTTTCATCAAATAGTGACAGATTGTTGTATGAAAGGGATTCTGAGAAACAGAACTCGGAGCTTATGTTTCAAACAGCAAATTATAGCTATAATGATGAAACGGTACATTAATGTGCGTCAAAGAGATTGATGCTCTGAAAGGTCTCTCTAGTGCGTACCTGAGATCAAACTGGAATGACCCCTTGAAGGCTCAGCACCACCAAAGTTTAATCAGTGAAATAGAACAGTCGGGCAAGTCTGTGATTAATCAGTGACTCATGCTCCAATTTTTAGCGGAAGAAGGGGAAGCGATGAGAGAGATTCACCGTCACGCAGGTCGTGTGACTCCCGGGCAGTGAGCAGTTCTCGTAAACGACACAAAATGGCATGCAATAAAGACCAGGTTAGAAGTAATTCCAGAATTACAGCTTTCTACTTTTTACAACCAGTTTTTCTGACGGAGTCAGCAACAAAAAATGTTTCCTCTTTTCACGTTTTTGTGGTTCCTACAGCACGAGGAAACGGTCCTGTGAGAGGTTTTCTGCGAAACTTAAATTTGCCAGGAAACTGTAACTCCCACTGCATGTGAATGAACTTTGCTGGAATGGGAGAAATTTTTCTTATTCTGGACACTGATCATGAATTATTGCTTTTGTGGCAAGCTGTTTGAGAATGTGCCCCCTTAAAAGAGAGGGTGACATTTTCCCCCCAGCAAATGGTAGTAAGGTGATACCATTAGTTCAGTGATCATGCGCTATATTTAGTATACGTCAGATGGTCTCGCTGCTTCAGCGCTGTAATATCCACGCTTTCCAACCTCTATTCATTAGGCTGCCTCGGAATATCAATCAAAAGGGCTTTTTTAGCAGGTGGAAGGGGAATGAATGTTCATCATTCCCGTCATTCCACTCGTTCTCTTCTTGATGAATAACTCCACACAAATGAAAAAAAAAAGAGATGGGAAAGCTCATCTCATCATGGCATGAGATAAATGCAGCTCCCGCGTCAAGTTTCATGTTTTCACTGAAAAAAAAAAAAATGATCGTGCCAAAGAATTTAGCCTGTTCAAGATGAAGTAGTCCATTTCTGCGTTGACAAAAGACTCACACATAAAATATATTTCTTAGTTTTTCATTGCCTACACATTTCTGCTCCTATATCATATGTATCACGAATGTTACACTCTCCTCACTCTTCAACTTATAAATTGTGCTCTGCCTTTGATAATATACAAATCTAAGTACCATGTATAAAAACTGCAGCTGGTGAGCAGGGTTTGCCATTTTATGCACTATCAGCAAGGAATATCATGTCAGAGGAACTATGCTTATTTCACTCAGTGTCAATTTTCGTAAAGAATTCTTTTTGACCTTGTCAATGAAATGATTTTACCATGTAAGGCACATTGATCAGTTTGACTGGAAATGTGCATTGCAAAAGAACAGTCATTATTTTTTTGTTATCATTTTATTAGTTTTATTGTTATCATTAAAGGGACTGTACAGTACTGGTTGAGGTAGGGATTCATGTTTTGAACATTCCTAAGTGAGATAATGAAAAGCCTCTTATGAAATATGAAAGAGCATGTAATTTTAAGAAGGATTCAACGTTTATTTGATGAAAATTGGTTTTCAAATGGCTGAGATATCCAAAAAAGGGCTAATAATAAAAGGCGACATGCCCCAACTTTATTAGTATCTCTTTGTTTCACCTTGTTTTTGGATATCTCAGCCGTTTCAAAACCGATTTTCATCAAATAAACTTTTGATACCCCTTAGATCTGCATGCTCTTTGACATCTCATAGAGTGGTTTCTGAATATCTCACAAAATGTTAAAAGCTAAATCTTCACCTCGACCAGAACTGTACACACCCTTTAATATTATTATTATTAGTAGTAGTAGTAGTTGTAGTAGCAGTCATTTTATTGTTCTTGTTATTATTATTATTATTATTATTAGTAGTAGTAGTAGTAGTAGTAGTAGTAGTAGAAATAGAAGTAGAAGTAGAAGTAGAAGTAGAAGTAGAAGTAGCAGTAGCAGTAGCAGTAGTAATGGTAGTAGCAGTAGTAGTAGTAGTAGAAGTAGTAGTAGCGGTCATTATTTTTTTGTTATTATTATAGTAGTAGTAGTAGTAGTAGTAGTAGTAGTAGTAGAAGAAGTAGTAGAAGTAGTAGTAGTAGTAGTAGTAGTAGTAGTAGTAAGCATTGTCTTTTGTTTTTGCTTCAACTGGATTTCATGTGCCCATTAAAGTACCTGTTTATGTGAAATTCCTTGATATTCTTGATATAGTGATGTTTTAGAGCACGAAATATGTGGTCTGTGTTTCATCAATATGAGCTTGCCTGCCTGGAAGTAAATTATGTCAAGCGTGTACTGAGCATTCCCACTAGCAACTCTCCAAAGTGATCAAATCTTGTGATATGCAATTAGGTTTATGAATAAAGTATTTTGTGACAGGGCAGGGTTTGGCATTTGCTTTCCGGGCACATTCTAGATGGTGGGTGGATGGAGGCGGGGGAGATGGTTGGCGTGTGTGTAATGGTTAATTATTTTGTGCTCAGTGTTGAAAAATATATCGTCAATGAGAACCAGAAGGTCAGTAATACATTATGGAGTAATACCCTTTTATGCTCTGAAAACACAGCAAGTTTTTGACAAATCTGCAATTGATTGCCGTGACAGGTCATTATCAAACCTGTTTTGCTGGATATCCCCAGGGCATTGTTGCAATCACTATAAGGAAAAACAATAGGGCACAGGATCTGAAAGTGTCATTTCTTTTAAGTTTTTAAATCCAATAAGGGTAGAGCTCCTGACATGGCCCTATGTATAAATGAGATATTAGCACAGAGGTGCAAGGTTGTCAAGGAGGTTTAATGAAAGTTTTGATTGGTTGGTCTATGAAGGGGGGTCTTGATTGCACCGTGGGTGTCATGACGCACCCCAGCATGCTGATGCCTTCTTCAGGAGCCCTGCAGGTGGTTGTCTGTCTGTGGGATATCTTCCTAGCCAGCAAGTCTTATGATGCATCGGTTCACATGTCTATGACTCATTTCAGCCTTTAAGGTAGAATCCACCCATCCTAGGTTACCAACCTACCCATTTCTATTTTCTTCAATATTTTTTTTTCTGTTTTGTTTGTTTCCAAACTTACATTTCTCATTTTTCATTTATGAGGAGAGTGCCACGTAGCAGTGGAGTAACCAAAGGCAAGTTCATTGAAAGTCGTGTTAATGGTTTTGAATGTAACTGCTTCAAAACTCCAACTAGTCCACAGGATGGGCTGTGATGTTTCTACATGCATGTGAAATCTTGAGTCTACATCCTCCTTGGTAGAATCCTATTTGAAAGATATTTGATATTGCACTGTACTTTGAAGGATGTGCTAAAGGAAAATAGATCTACCTCACATAGCAAGGTAGCCAGTTCAGTGAAGTCAATCGTGGTCTTTTACCGATGGCAGAGTATAAATGCAGAGTTTCCCAACCTATGTGGAGCAATAACCTACTAAGTCAGGTCACTGCTATTTCTCATATTGTTCCAGCTCATAAAGGTTGAGTCTATTTTTGTGAGCAATTTACTCAAGATTCATTTTATTGAAATGGCCCTTAGCCCACATAACCTCATTTTCCTAATTCATACTATAACCTCAATAGATCTAGACATTATTGGAGAGAGCCAGTGAGTATGGAAGTTATTGGATGCAATCACTGACTTATAGAGCTGGATACTTTCACTAAATTATGAAGCATGAAATGTAAAAAGAGTATAATAGACTATCATCAATCAGAATGAAAGTTTGAAAGTAAGGGACTGGTTCAGAGGATGGTGTGTTTGCTTCGTATACCAGAAGGTTCCTGGTTCAAACCCCTGATGAACACTTAGTTGCTAAATGATGGTGGAATGTTTTCCATGGTGCTGAGAGGTGAAAATACTGGTTATCAGTCTTTGGCTGTTGATTAAAGGATGTTTGTCGATGAGAGATGATGTGGGTGATCACAGGATCTACGGCAGAATACGCCATACTTACCTATACCATATCGCTATTCCTTCCCTTCCTGCTTTAAAACCGAGTATGGCTACTTAGTAGATCTGATTTTCACTAACTGAAAATTCATACCTGTCAGTGAGGAGCGTGATGCCATCCTTGGGATGCCATCCTTGGGATGTGGTTGGCAAATCATCCTCGCATGAAATGGGAAGGGAATCGGAATGGGAAAGTTAATAATTGAAAATATCTGCTCATGATTGCATTTGAAATGACTTCTCATTATGACACAGTAATTCTTAAATAGCCATTCCAAGGTCTCAGTATTCAATTCATTTTTTTTTTAATTTCATTTTTTGACAAGAACATATAGACATCACCTTTTTTTAGTAACAGAAAGTATGTATCCAGCTTACTTAATAATTACATCGAGAGTAATGAGGTTTTCAGCTATATGATGAATATTAGTCTTGTTTCAGACAGAGATTTTTCATTTTCATCACCGGGCTCAAAGCATTTGGTAATGCAAGCAGGATATTTTTGAGCTCTGTTGTCATACTAACATGTCTTCCGACAGATAGTGTCGTGCTGGTGTCACTTTAGGATAGCAATACTGTATCATTGGCTTGTTGCATTAGTGTTGTGATTATCTCCTTAAAGATTTCTTTACCACTGTTGACTTCCCTCAGCCAATAACTACAATATTGAGGCTCTCTCCAAAGGGAATGCCTTGCTTCACTGTGCGTGCGTTCCAAGAGAGGAAAATCAGCATACCCCTGTCCATTTGGCCCCTGCATTAGGGCATTGGACAGTGCCTACAAAGAAGAAGTAGAAGAGGAAATCCAGCAGAAACCATTTGTTAACACTATTTCTTTAATTCATTATTCACGATGCGATGTAACTTGTAAAAGAAGATTTTCCATGTGTTAAAGCCATAATTGCAATTTTCATTGATCAGAATTAAGAGAATGAGATCATAATGAACATGAATGCCCAAAATGATGAAGGATGTTTGTTTCAGATGTGTAGCCCTGTGAAGATTGAACAATCACTTGTCCCATTTTTGTTGTGAAATAATTGAACAGAAGTCTTGTTGGAGGCAACAAGTGGTCCTATTTCAAGCCATTGTATCTACACGTATATAGATTTGTCACATGGGTTCTGGATGTTGAAGTCTATCAGATGAATGTCTTCCAATGCATGCGGAGATCAGCAGGTGTGAGGTAGAACAGCTTGAAGCATTCAAGGGATGCCACATTAAAGTTTTGCACTCGTGACAGATTAGTCATCGAAACATTTGCATGACGACAGCATTGCCTTCCATCTCCCATTGGGCATTAGCTTGATTGACAACATGTAAAGACCAAGTTACACCCCACCATACCGGTATTCTCCCCCCTATCCTCCCAGTGTCGGTACTATCCTTACCTCATGTTCACACTTAAGAGCATCATTAACCCCTTCCCCTCCAACAACTGTTCTAAGCCTAAACCCTCTGCTAAATTCTGCTCCTAAACATGTACGGTGCTTACATACTCGTTATATCTCTCTGCCCATCACAGAATTGGAAGTGGCTTCTCAAAACTTGTAGCGTGTGTGTACTACAGCCAAGGCTCTTTTAGGCTGCTATAGCACTATATAGGAGCCTCTGAAACCACCCCCTGTAGGTGGTTTCAGAACCTGATCTGATCGGATCTCCTTTTCCATCTGTCTGTTTATACTGAACTAAAAAGCCTGCTTCAGGCTGCTCAAGGAGGCTTCAGAATCCACTCACTTTATGCTTAGCACAATTGGGGTGAGAGAGAGAGCACAGAGACTCTATGTTCACACATGGGTCAAATCTCGGGAACAGTCCATAAGGGATGTTGTATATTAATCTCACAGGGGATTGTTCACACTGGTCTACTACCAAACTGCTGTGGATGGTTTGCAGGTGACTGTCTCACTGGTCACTGTGAGGTGGTCAGCTTACGTGTGAACAAACCATGCATCCAACCAGTAAGGCATTAGTACCTGCCTCCATATTGTTGCCACATGCACCACATGTGATATACCGGTAGACAGCTGTTTGCATGGCTCAGTCCTCACATTTTTCCTAGAACATTTCATGACATCAGAGAAAAGAAAGTTTTCCTACCTACGGGATTCTTATTTACAGTAAAATGAGAGGAGAATTCCCCTCATCACAGGATTACCTCCTCAACTCGGAGACCAGTTTGAATCCAGCAAATGGTGGTATGTAGAATGGCTTTTAGGAGATAGCCCTGGCTACGATTAGCTCCTGTCTCGATAGCCCATTGTGCCTGCTAGGATAATTATCTGTCATGTGTCATTAGTGCCCACACTAGCCGTAGGGGGTCATACTGTGAGACCGCAGGAGGGCGAGAGAAAAAGAAATGGCGTATGAAAATGGGGGGGGGGGGGGAGGGGTAGGGAATCATCATAGCTTATAGTGCATTTCAGCCTTCTCATAAAGCATGATAGATATTTCCTGGATATTACACTTTTATCAAGCAATCATTTCCTTCATAGAATGAGGAATAGTTTGAAAGTGTCGAATTTTGTATGAACAAGAGAAAATGTCTTGTTAACTAACTGAGAACCTTGTTTAAATCTGTCATTTAGACTTCAGGTCAATTTACATAGCACCAAAGTGTGATCATGCTTGATACCTCTATTCTGTATTCAGATCACACTGAAGTAAAAGTTAGAGTGACAAGATGAGGCAAGTCATCCAAAGTTCTTGCGCATCGAGTGTGTATCACCCCCATGAGGATTCGAGATGCGTGATGCTGATATTCCAGATGCAGTCAGCGACCAGAGGATGCTGAGTGTAGATGTCATGGCATGATGAATGTCTTGTCTTTAGGTTACCGTACCCAATGCTGCTGGCCATGAGGGTGCAGGCTTTCGTGGAGCTGAGGTTGTTTGCCCTGTGATGAGACAGGGCCAGAGGGGAAGAGGTGGGGAATATTCATGAGATGGTGACCATCACACGGGTGGCTCCAGGTACTCATGGTAGTGGAGGAGATAGACGAGAGGGGGTGGGTTGGCAGACAGGAGTTCAGGGGTGCACCGTGGTGGCACTGGTCCTTTGCTGCACAGCATTGTAGGGTCCCTCATATGCTCTACCCAAAGCTGCCCCACCCCTCCCCCCCCCCCTCCCCAAGAAAAAAGATAAATAAAGAGAGGATAATGTGACCTTATAGCCAAGACACATCAATTACACAGGCCTCTAGCACTTATGCCATGACATTTACAAAGAGCTCTTAAAGATAGGGCGCTTTAGATTATCATGACGCGGACATTTAGAGGGAAAAAAAAATGTTCTGTGCATGCGCAGAATTGCTTATCAAAATTGATCTCGCATCATCTTAGTTTTCATGGTCGGTTCTTGGCCATTCAGTGTCCGCTCAATTCACGACACAGTGAGCTAGCCGATGCAATGATCTTATGGGGGCACCATTTTAATTTGTGTAGACCGAGTCCTCACATAATCCAAACCTCTGCAACACGAAGAATGGAGAGAGAGGATAAAGGCCAATGCAATCATTGTCTAAACATCCATGGCGCAAATCTAAAGTTTCCTAATGAGAAGGCAGGAAGAACCTACACAGTGAATGTATGAAAGAAATGCAAGTGTTTCGGTTCTTTTCTTGACTGCATTCTTTTTTTTTAAGTGGTCGTAGTCATGTAGGCATACTGGTCTAAACATGAGAAGAATGATGGTTGTGAGGGGTAATCATGGAATAGTTCTTCCTTGTACAAAGCACTGAGAAGTTTCAGAAAAGTGCTGAAAAATTAGAATTTTATTTAAAAACAAATCACTTTACATTTAATATCAGTGTTTTATCTGTAGTATGTTAATAACATGACTTGATGATGTTAATAACATGACAAGCACAGTTTTGTTGCCTCAAATTTGTAAAAGCATCAACTGTGTCCTTTAATCTTTGGAATTAGAGATAACCCTAATTCTATGATCTTCATATGACTCATTTCTGGAAACAAAATAATTTCTTACTTCCTCATAACAAAATAAAAATTAGATAGAATTAAATGCATATGATTAAATCAGGAAGGAAAATATACCAGAAATTAAAAATATCTTGTTGATATATCCTGTCATTTACAGCTATGAGATATTGAATGTATATCATAGTTTCAGCCTTGCCATCTAGATGGTAAAATGAGTAAAAATTTGTTTATGGCAAGCTGGCCCTGCAAGCAGTGAAATGACATTGATGTATTGGTTTAACTGTCATTGTATGGACGCTGATGTAACAAGATACTACTGAGATGGTTCCTTCACTGCAGCTGCATTCCCACACGGAAAAAATCATTTTTTTTTGCGCCGTGATGCGGAAATTGACTTTATTTGCCATCATTCACATACAGCAAAAGAAAAAAGAAAATAAAAGAGTGTTAAATCACGAGGCTTCATTTGAATCTTTAAGACTGCACATGTGAATGACTGCAGCACGGGGCACTCAAAGGTGTTAACATAGTGCGGCGAGGTACATTGTGGGATTTAAAAATACATATTTTCCTTTTATGTGTTGGTCATCCACCACACAGAGCAAATTATCCCAGAAGTTTTTTAAAAATCAAATTGGATTATTTTTTGCATCGCAGTGCATGTCCTGAGAGTAAAAGGTTTATTTGTGTCCACACTTACAAATTAGTCGTTTTCACATTGCATTGCAAAAACAATAAAAAAAAATACTTATTTTGTGTACGTGTGAATTGCAGCTACTGCTGACTTGTAAAGGGCTGTATTCTGCCAAACCAAGTGACAATTTCTACCAGTTTCATTATTGTATGATTTACCAGCACTAGAAATACAACAGAGTCGCAAATACTTGATTTAAATCAAAGTGATATCCACTCTTCCTTATATTCACTTCATACATATGTGCATAATTCTGAGATGATTCTTGATGTGACTTACATCCTTCTGCCAGATTGCAACATCAGAGCAAGATGACATGAATCTCTTACACAATGGCTGATGTGGCATGCAATAATATCAAGGGTCGTGTGATTTTTATAATTGACTGTCTGGTGACATTGTTGCATGTAGGGAGGAAGATTTGCAGTAGTTTCAATGTGGACTTTTTCCTGCCAGACAATTGTATTGGCCCATAACAACAACAAACAAAAAAAAAAAGGAAAAAGAAAAAGAAAACAGTCTGGCTGGTGCCAAATAATGTAGGACCTTTAAAAACGCAACTGCAGTTAGGCTGTAGGAAAATATTGTGATAATAAATGAACTTTCAAGTGTTTGTTAGTTTTATCTCCTCTGTAAGCCACTCGTAACAACAGTGCCCATGTCTACAATACCAGCACATGTACTACTCTACTGTTCTTTCAGTGGTCTCGTTCATTGATGTCAATTTTTTAATGCAATAAAATGAGTAATCAATACATGAGTCATTTTTGTAACTCAACTTTCATGGGAGGTCGGATAAGTGATGGAAAATAATGTAGCCATTTTTTAAAAACACACTTTCACTTAAGTATCCTTGAGTTGTTTGTATTAAATCTTTGCTGTTGAATAGCACAGAGAGGATGAATAACTTGGTGATTAGATTTATAATCTACTCTATTCAACGAGGCGAAGAAGAGTTGAATAGTGTGCCTCATCTTTCACCGAGTGCGAAATCTCGTTCCATTGCACGAGTAAAGACCATACACTATTTGTTTTATACAACACCTCAAACGTCAACAGATTTGGTACTCACAGATTCTTGAATTTAGCACAGAAATAGCAACCATTTTATGTAAAATCCAAATTAGTAGCACAGTCACAGTCATCTAGTCATATGTGTAGGAAACCGATCGGTTAAAGAGTAACAAAATGCGCGCTTGTGACTGTCAAGTGCGCATGGCAAATGTTTGTATATTGTGACATGAGAGCCGTGCAATGGAACAAAAACTTCAAGTCAATTGTGAGTGGAAAGGGACTGTACAGTACTGGTTGAGGTGGGGATTCAGGTTTATAACATTCCTAAGTGAGATAACGAGAAACCTCTTATGATATATGAAAGAGCATGTAATTTTAAGAAGGATTCAATGTTTATTTGATGAAAATTGGTTCTCAAATGGCTGAAATATCCCAAAAAGTGATAATAACAAAAGGCGACAGGCCACCTCTTTTATTAGGATCTCTTTGTTTCACCTTCTTTTTGAATATGTCAGCCATTTCAAAACCAATTTTCAGCAAATAAACTATTGATGCCCCTTAGAATTACATGCTCTTTGACATCTCATAAAGTGGTTTCTGAATATCTCACAAAACGTTAAAAGCTAAATCCTCACCTCAACCAGAACTGTACAGTCCCTTTAACACGGGAGTCAATGGAAATTGGTGACATCAGCCATGCGATATCCATTTATGCTCAAACATAATTGCACGTCTGACAGCGACAACATGCAATGGAACTGTAAACTGCATGTAATGTTAAGAACAATTGACCAGTCGGATCACTTTATTCTTTTTAGGTGTTGTATAATTACCTCCGCCAAGGGAGGAGGTTATGTTTTCATTACCGTTGGTTTGTTTGTTCGTTTGTTAGTTAGTTTGTCTGTGTGCAAAATAACTCAAAAAGTAGTTAACAGATTGGGTTGAAACTTGCAGGAAAGGTTGAGAATAACACGAGTAACAAACGATTAACTCTCCAAGAATTTTGGGGGAATTTATGAAGGATTTTTGATATTTTGGCAGGTAGGGTCAATGAACTTTGAAGTTCGGGCTGCGCGTATTTGAGGTTTGCATGCGTGCTCTAGTTTCTGCTGGGGCGAGGCTCGCCATGCAGCTGAGGTTTTATGATGTAACAAAGGCTTCTATACTGGGAAATTGGGCGACGTTCAGCAAACAATGTTGTAAGAACGTATGGGTGGAAATCACTGATATCTCTGTGGAAGAACAAGATCAGTGCGGGTGGAAATGAGCTGCATGCTTTGCGGAGGTCTGCGCTCTCAGAGTGCTTCTCTAGTTGTTACCTGTAATTGATTAAGTTCACCTTTGTCAATGGTTCTTTGATAAACATTGTGATTTCTGTGTATATTTCCTGCTATGTTTGAGATAGCTTCCCTGCTATAAGAGCTTTCCTCCAACTTCACCTGTTTTGTGCTCGTCTTTGTACTGAAAAAAAAAAGAATAGAAGATTGTGTTTTTTATTATAATCATCTTTATCACTGCCGTCATTGTCATTTCATCCACTTTCATATGTGTTGCTTCATCTGTGCATTTATAGCATGCATTCTCATTAATAATAAATAAAATAATATTTATATTATTTTATATCGAATATCGAATATCATTAACTATCGAATATTGAATATTATTAAATATTGAATATATGAATCAGTATGAGTCAGTGCAGAATTATTTTTTCTTCTGTTTTCAAGTTCCCAAATAGTTCAAATTTTCCTTCATTATTGTGTTGTGATATGAATCCTTGGGCACTAACAAGTTTTTTTCTCTTTCTTTGATTTCATTTGTTGCAGTTTTTGAGGCATGAGGAGAATGTGGAGATTGTGGAGGATAGAAGCAAAGAGATGGCCAACATGATGGATATGGTGAGATATACCGGTATAGGATCGCATCCTCTTTGACCACACCCATTCTGGGCTCCACAGTCAAACCATCAAACCACCCTCAGGGAGTTGGTGTGCTGGTTACTCCTGGGCCACCAGATTGATGGGTGTGAGAATGGAATCTCCTTTGGCTTTGACAACAATCGGCAGTCAGGAGATGTGCTTACTTAATTTCTATTCTGTCAGGAGATGTGCTTACTTAATTTCTTTTCTCATATCATCCACTAATCACTCAATTTAGCAATTACACTGAATTTGATTGTCAGATTTAGATTGCAAATTTATGATTTATAGACAATGTGTATTACAACACTTTTTGTTCTAAGTGCATTAGATTTTGCTGTGGATCTTTGGAAAGCTCAGCAATAACCACTTACATAAAATGAAAAGAGAAAGAAATGTATTTTCTTCTATTTATTTTGTTGACTGTATGATATCTTTGTCATGTGCAGATGACAAGATGTTTAGTGTATAGCTGATGTGTAACCTAGAATATTTATCATTAGCATGCTGTGAAGTATATTCATCATGGTAAGATAAGCATGTTTAATCTCTGAAGGGCTGGTTTTCAAGTTAACCTTCATGATCCTATCAGGGGAAGGATCAAAACTCTCACTTAATGAGCCACAGCTATTTCTTGTCTAATCGAGTCCTATTTAATTCATGGTAATGTTTTAATTATTGCACATGAGATAACCTGCTTTGCTGGAATACCAGTTTAATGAACCCCTCTCTGGTGTGAAGTTAGCGAATGTATGGTGTGAGAATGTCTGGCATCATATGAGTAGGACAAAATGAAAGAGGGCCTCATTTGTGTTGAGTCATCGGTGAAAAGTTGGTGAGTGCTCACTTTTGGGGACAGTCAAGGAGTCATTTGTGTCCACATCAGCCTGAGTGGTGGGCATTCCAAGCACCTTGTGGGTGTAGTGTGAAGAGAGAAATGGCAAGGTTCCAATTTCAAGCCTTGTCTTTGAAGTGAGCCAATCATCACTGAGCTCAGGTGTTGATGAGGGATCCTAGAAGTCTTATGTTGGTGTTCAATTCAGTTTGTAGAAAATACCCCTCTTTTTCTCTCTTTGAAGAGTTGTAGTCTTTACTTTATCATGTAACTTGACAGGGTTTGGAATATGTCCTTTGTAGAGTGTGATTAATATTTACTCTGTGAAGCTTTTCACCACTCCTTTTTTTCTCTCTCTTTTATTTGTTTTATCTTTTATCTATATATTGTATTGCTTTACAGTAACTTTTTTTTTTCCTCTCTTTCTCTGGTGGCTTATTTGTGACACTAAAATCTTTAAATCTGAAATATTGAGGGCTTGAAATAGAAGCAAACATAACAGTACATTTTGATTCTTACGGGCCTGATCAGGCCTCCAAAAGATAACCATTTTTGAAATTGGGTGGTCTGAAAATGTCGCACCTAAATATATGTGTTGCCAATATTTTTCACTTTCCTCAATTTTTTAATCATTTTTATATCAGCACAATTTTGCATGCTTATTTTCCGCTCTTTTGTTTATGCTGTATTGCTCCAATCACTTGTGACATAGTTTCTTCAGGAGTGTTATACCTTGTCAAGTTATTCTCTTATTCAAGATATGTCTGGAGTGTGTTCATGACTTTAATTCCAGGTCATAAAATTGAGTGGGTCTACAACATGCTTCTTGTGACTCCTGTCTCCCCTAGATCTATCGTCCAATGAATGTTCGAGTCGCTCTGGTGGGCGTGGTCACCTGGTCACAGGGTGATGCCTTCCAAGTCAACGCTAATCCCAGCACCACCATGGCAGAGTTCCAGAGATGGCGTAAAGATGTCCTCCTGCCAGACATTAAGAATGACAATGCACAGTTTATAACGTAAGATTACAGAATTTACTTCACCCCCCTCCTTCTTGCTCTTTTCTCGCATAATAAAAGAACACTTGACTTGCCTCTTTTAGAAGGCAGGGGGAATAATATCACCCTTACCATACGCCAGTGACAAGTTGAGGAATTGTGCACTTTTTTCAAAAAATAAAATTTTGTGAAATTCTCATTATATTTTCTGTAATCGTTCTGCACATGTGATGACATCATACACTGTAGTAGTCTTCTCATCCAGGAGTGACTGCGCAGATATTTTAAAAATTCGTAACTTTTGAATGGATTGTCCGATTTTTCCCAAAACTTTCACTGGTGTGTTCTATTAATATTGCTGCATTCACTCAACCCACATGTATATGAAGGTGGACTTGTCCTTTAAAGAAATAATTCCAGTATATGCAAGCAAAGAATACAAAACATTACCCATCAAGGACAAGTTCCATGGGTGCCTGGTGATTTGTATGTCTTGATGAGTAGCATTGTTCTTTTATGTCTAGTTTGAAACTGCCAGACTTAATGTTGAAAGGCCACAAGAGAAATATTGACTACAGTGGATGTCTTCATAGTAATAGATTCACTCAGTCTTTGCTCTCAAAATGTCCAAGAATGTGTTAGATTTATCACTTGTCTGCTGTATGACAGGCATGAATGTTATACCAGGAAGATATATTTGAATGTATTTAGTCTTAATCAGTGATGATGATGGTTATGAAGTTGGTAACCATGACAACTTCTACGTTACAGTGTCAAAGAGACTGCTCCAAATTTCCCGTGGGATAAATCTGACATTTATGTGTGTTCATTTTTACCTCACCAACATGGTGTGGAGTAATCATGAGAGTGCATTTCAAAGGTTTAATTAGCAAAGCGTTTTTTTGCTAGAGTTGGAAGGCCAGTAGTCTGAGCTGAGGGAAAACTGATCATGATGTCATTCTCAGCCATTATCATCAGTAGAAATAATCCAGCCGAATCTGGATCAGATATATATGTATTGGTAATGGCTGACAAAGCTCTGTTTGGAAGGTTGACACATCATTTGCTTCAGCAACAATTGCTTCAGTCATATTTTCTCCAAGGACTTTGGGTTATGATTGTGATAGGGTTTTAGGTTTAGTTTGATGTGAGGATTATGATTAGGGTTAGGGTTATGTGTTAGGGTATAATTTATGTTTGGCGTAGCATACAGATATTTCATGGGAGTAATTGTTGCAGGAGCAAATGTCATGGAACCATCTGGGAGGCTGATCTTTGCTGTAATGGCCAAATTTCAATCATTAACAATATTAGTGTGTCTGCAGCATCTAAAAATGGGGGGGGGGGGGACTGGGAGAGGAATAGTCTTTTGTATGAAGTTTGGAAACCACAACAATCCCCACCCAGTGTTGGCAGAGTGTGCTAACTCAAATCTGCAACTTGCTGATAACCTGTGAGCAAAATTCATCTTGGGGTATAGATTTTCTTCAATTTTTCTCCCTGTGCACAAATTAAATTTATATGATCTCAACTGCTCATCTGCATTTTTAACAATTCATCTTTTTATTATGTTTTGTGGATGCCCTTTAAAACTTGTCTATGTCACATGCTGTGAATTCCACTTTGGAAAGATCCAGCCTTCCATAGACAAGCCAGAGTAAAGGATGTTGTTACTCTGCAAGCCTTAAAATTCTTTCTTGGTGTGTGGGAGCATGAGGCATATTTACTTTTGAGAAGTGCAAACTCATATCGCCTCCAGCAAGGTAACAGTCAATGCAGGAAGACACACACTTGACACGTAGACCTTTTAACCCCGTTCTGAGCTACACTTCTTGATGTACCCTGGGAGGAACCTCTGCTCTTAAAATGCTCTTGAACCATATCTTCAGGGCATGTAAAGTGGCAGGTCTTCTATCATCTTTACATAACTGTGGGGGAAAAAGTCTGGCTGTATTCATGGAGGAACTTTGTCCTAATCGATGGTAATAGATTGACAGGGGGAAGTGTCTTCTTGAGAAAGCATCAGTGATGCATTCACCTCATCAGCTTTCTCATCTTGTTGTTGTTTGTAAATAAGGAGCAAATAATGAGAAAGTATACTGCTGTTTTTACAAGTTTCCACAAGATGCTGTTATAATTTGTGCACAATTCTGAGGTGTCTGGATGTGAAAGTTTGCCTACCCATGATTTCTGCTTTACCCCTTAACTGGAATTGGTACAGTAACACAAGCTACTATTTGAACTTTTCCTTTACTTTGATGAGTTTTATATTCAAGAATGACTCTGATGCTAATTTTCCTGAAGCTTAAAAGTAGATTTTTCTTCTCTTGTACATTCTTCCAGGGGTGTAAACTTTGATGGTAGCACCGTTGGGATGGCATCTCTTGGGACGATGTGTTCGGATGAGAGATCAGGAGGAGTCAGCCAGGTGAGGACTTGCATCGCAAACCCAGCTCAGTAGATCCTGGCTCTGTCTCCTCGATACCGGGGTCAAGGGTCGTTTCTCTCCCATCAACTTCTATATATCTATTACATGAATCAAACTATCTAAATAAGATGTTTCTTGGTGAAAGATCAATCAAGAACATGTCATGTGAATGTATTTGCTTTAGTTAGATAAAGGATATAAGATTGCTAATTGATATTTCTTATATATATATATTTTGTGTGTGTGTGTGTGACAAGAGTGGAATAAGTGTCATATAGGCCACTCTTGTGCTTTGATATCTATACTGTGGAAGAAATACCTTAGATAACAGTAGATGATATAGGTAAAAGAATAAGTCAAGTGTAGAAGTGGAAAGGTGTATCATATTAAGAACTGTAAATCAAAGAGGAGAGTTTATTGAAAAACAGAGAAAGCCCAGAAACTAATGCTTTTGATTAGTAGATGTTATGATTCTCTTAATTCTCTTTTGTTTCTATCTTTACATAGGACCATGACAGCAATGTTGCCGTGGTAGCCAGCACATTGGCTCATGAGATGGGACACAACTTGGGCTTCATCCACGATACGTCTGATAGGAACTGTATCTGTGATGCTCCTTCCAATGTGGGGTGTGTGATGGAACCATCCAGTGGGTATGTCTCCAGTCATACTTGTCTTTTTCTTCTTCTTTTTTGTTGGTAATCCTTCTTATTCTTCGAGGGTAATCCACCTCCTTTGTTTCTTTAAAATTATTGCAGATATCAGCTGGTTTATGAGTGTTTGACCACCTCATTGGGATTCCACTCTCCTCTTTATGAGAGAAATGAAGTGGGTTGTTTGAAGTGCATAGGGCATAGCACTCCTACCCTTAGACCAATGGCTTATTAAAAGCTCCTCTGAAAGAAATAGCAATTTTCATGAAATCAGAAGTTTATTTTATCAAAAGTGGGGAGATTTGTAAGCATTGTTCCAAATATATGGTAAAATAAGCATTGTTCCAAATATATGGTAAAATGACACCTTGTTGTTTTAGTGTTTAATATTTTACTAGAAATGAAAATAATTTAAAACTGACACCATAGTGTAGAGGAGATCGAGCTCTAAATTATGATACCAATAATTCAATACCCCCTCCCCCAAATTACTATAAAACCCTTTTGATTCTCAGTATGTTGACAATGATATGAGGCAGCATTGTATTAACTGATACAGAGTAAGATAGTGATAGATTGAACCACATGGACAATTATTATTGATTAAAAGTTGATATGGTCTTCTCAGTGTGCTCAATCTTCATTGGCGTCTTAAGTTTGTGAATTTCTGGGTGATTTGTAGACAAAATGACCTTCTACTGCTCATTCTATCCTGGAATCTTTCTACAGTCCCATCCCACCTACAAATTTCTCCACCTGTTCCTATGACGATCTGAACACATCTCTGGAGAAGGGTTTAGGGGCGTGTCTCTTTGATTACCCCGACATGATCTTTGATGGACCAATCTGTGGCAATGGATTCCTGGAGAATGGAGAAGAGTGTGACTGTGGATCACCTGAGGTTTGTGACCTTTGGGCCCTCAATATCACCTACAGTATGACAAGCTGATGTGAATGAAATAAAAGGCCAAACTTGGGTTTTTTGTTATTGTCAGAGATTTGACTAGCAGTATTTACAAATGCAACATTAAAGCAGTCAATAATCGTTGTGAAGAGTAAAGAGACCCACTGCTTTATATTGCAGCTCTGCAAACATGCCTCTCGAATTAATTTCATGTAGAAAAGTTTATTAGCTTGAAATATGTGATTTTGATTATTTTACGTGATATCACAATTTTAGGATGTTGAGTGATGATGGTACAACCACACAGTTTCCATTATGTGTGTTTAGTAAAGTTTTGGTTTGTGGGTACTTTACTTCTAAAAGCATGTACTATCAATGGAAATGTACCACATCTTTGTATCAATAAAGTAGATGCTCAGTGATAGATTTACATTCCTAGCTTTCAAATAATATTCTATCTACAGAATTTTGTTGTATTGAGAAGTTCTTGAATAACCTAGAAAAAAAGAGTTATTGCCTTTGATGAAACTTAAGTCATTTTCCATTGACAGGAATGTGTGAATGACTGCTGTATTGCGTTCACGTGTCGTCTGCACGAGAACGCAACGTGTGCCAACGGCGAATGCTGTGAAGACTGCCAGCTGAAGAAAGCGGGTGAAGTTTGTCGCGACATTGGTACCCAGTGCGACCTTCCGGAGTACTGCACCGGTCTCTCTGCAAAGGTGGGTCTGAAGCACCAGACTAGCAATATCCAAGGGCCTAGTTTGGACAGATGTACTGCAGTAAAGTGTAAACTTAAGATTTTACAATTCTTAGTTTCCATTGAACCATGTCATGGGTTTTGGGTTGGGTTTTGTTTTTGTTTTTTAGTGTAACTCATTATTAAAATCTTCGTCAACTTCCTCACATGTCTTTTCAAACTGTTAACTAAACATATTTGACTTTCACATCATGAAAGAAACTTTGCATAGATTGACACAAACCTAATTGTGTAAAATAGACTGGCTTATGCTAGCCTGAAATAAAATATTATGAAATCATGATTTTACAAAGTAGCCATAAGCTTGTGATAGTCTACAATGTATCGTAAGAATACAGAGGTTTGTACATTTTTTTTTACACCTATGTTGATATCATGCATTGTCTAACTGTACCCTATAGATATCAACTGTATAGGGTTCCTACAAACATTATTTCTTTCACAGCTGTTATGATTTGAGTTTTATGTTGTCATACAAATGGATCACGTGATAATACATTATATGCCATTGATTTCTGTGTGTGAATTCCTTCCAGTGTCCAGCCAATGTATACAGGCAAAATGGAGAGCCATGTAAAGACACAGTGGACGCTACCTGCTATGACGGTCAGTGCTTGACGCTTGACCACCAGTGTGAGAATGTCTGGGGAGGAGGTCAGTATGTTAATGGACCGTTTGATAGTTTCCATGGCAATAAGTTTGACTCTACTCATTGAATCAGAGCCACATGAGCACACCTCATAACAAATTCCATATCTGATTATGATTTTATGAAGTTACTCTGTGTTGTAATAACTTTGTGATGAGATCATTGATGCGTTTAATGTTACAAAAATTGTGCATGTTGAGAGAGAGATAGTAACAGAGAAAGATATGTTTCTCTGTAGATGGTGATAACCAGCTGTTTCATAATCTCAATATTGTAGATTCCAGTTCATGTGATTTTTTGCAAACTTCACATCAGGAATCCTTTATTATGTATTCTCTATAGAACTGTAAATAACGAAATAATGTGAAATTTGCAGTAAGTTCTTTAGGTTTTGATTTCTTAAGAAATATGTTCCTCTTTAAAAAAAGAAAAAAGAAAAAAGGTAGATACCATAGTAGATCTAGAGTCAAGTATATATTCCTTCTATTTTTAGGTGATTACATGTCTTTGTCAAGTATCACATGATAAAATCATCTGTTTTTAATGTCTTTTCACATATACTCTCAACTCATCCTATATGTTTGCATTCCAGATGCCAAAGCAGCACATGAAAAGTGTTTTACTTTCAACACTCAAGGAAGTTCATTTGGGAACTGTGGAGGAAGCAGAACAGCATTTGAACCTTGCCTGCCTCAGTAAGTATAGAAATCTCTTAGTCAGGAAGAAAAATCTGTGAGAAATAGTGTGCAACCAATATCAAAAAATTAGTTTGTAGTGACAGGATTCTGTTAATGGCAGAGTTAAAGAGTTAAGGTCTCATATGAAATATTTCAGGACAAGAATCATTTATTCAAATTATGAATTCTTGCATCAGGCTGTTACTATTGCAAAAGCAACTTGCCAGTCAGCTGTAAGAAATCATTTACATTAATGTAGATAGAAGTCATCAATGCCATTACTGTGCTGTTTTCAGTGTTGCTTTAACAGAAATGGAAGTTACTGTGACAAGTAATAAAAGCTTAAAATTATTTTTCTATGGGCTTGCTTATTAATGCTGTATCACCACTGCTTTTTTCTCTGCTATATGTGTATGTATGATTAAGTCATGTATTCAATTGTTTCAGCTCCCTACTTCATGTTTTCATTCCTATGACTTGTATTCCCACCACATATTATCCAATATGCCCCACCCACCTGTTACCCAATATGCCCCACCCACCTGTTCTCCCAATGTGCCCCACCCACCTGTCTCTCAATGTGCCCCACCCACCTGTTCTCCCAATGTGCCCCACCCCCTGTCACCTAATGTGCCCCATCAACATGTTCTCCCAATGCTGGGTTCATACAGGTCATGGAAAACCTGGAAAGTCATGGAATTTGGCCTAGTCTTTTTCCAGGCCATGAAAGCCATGAAAAACTGATATTTCCATCAAAAGGTCACGGAAAGTCATGGAATTGCGAAAATTATAGAAGTTTATCTGTTGTTTGTGTGAGCTGTGTATGTATTCCCTAGTTGCTTCGCTTTGATTTGAGGTCAAATTTTCAGTCTAATGTGTTTTAAAAAAATGTGTGAAAGTTATGGAAAGGTCATGGAATTCTGGCTAAAAAGGTCATGGAAAGTTATGGAATTTAGTTAATGATAAAGAGTATGAACCCTGCAATGTGCCCCACCCCCTGTCACCCAATGTGCCCCACCCACCTGTTCTTCCAATGTGCCCCACCCCCTGTCATCCAATGTACCCCACCCCCTGTCTCCCAATGTGACCCAACCCACCTGTCTCTCAATGTGCCCCACCCACCTTCCTCCCAATGTGCTCCACCCCCTGTCGTCCAATGTGCCCCACCAACCTGTTCTCCCAATGTGCCCCACCCCCTGTCACCCAATGTACCCCACCCCCTGTCTCCCAATGTACCCCACCCCCTGTCTCCCAATGTACCCCACCCCCTGTCACCCAATGTGCCCCACCCACCTGTTCTTCCAATGTACCCCACCCCCTGTCTCCCAATGTACCCAACCCACCTGTCCCAAAATGTCCTCCTCCAAACTGTTCTCCCAATGTGCCCCACCCACCTGTCTCCCAATGTGCCCCACCCCCTGTCACCCAATGTACCCAACCCACCTGTCTTCCAATGTGCCCTGCCCACCTGTTTCCCCACCAATCCATCTCTCTTGTGACTCATTAATCATCAATCCTCCTGGCAACCTTCTCCCCTTTCTCTTACCCCAGACATGTCAAGTGTGGAAAGCTCATGTGTCAAGGAGGCAGTAGCTACCCTGTGCTCAGCTCCCTGGCCAAGGCCAGCCAAGGATACATCTGGGATGAGAACAATGTCCAGCACACATGCAAGTCTGCCTCCATTGACCTGGGCCAGGATGTGCCAGATCCAGGCTATGTAGCCACTGGGTCCTTGTGTGCTCCAGGATTTGTAAGTTTAAGAGCTTTCATTCATATTTTTTTTTCATTTTCTCAGGTGATGCTTGGTAAATGAAATGTATGTAGAATCTTTTGTTTGTTTGTTAGTTTGTTTGTTTGTTTGTTTTTTTAGAATGCTTTGCCATTTCCAGTACTCTTTCACCAATATGAATTGATAGTAAAAAATGTATAAAGCTGTGGCTCCAGTAAACAGAGGCTTAACTTGATGTATGATTGTTCTCTTGCCTTATTTTCTCTCAGGTATGCAGTAACTTTCAATGTCGAAATCTGAGCACACTCAACATCAGGGCATGTCCCTTCAACTGCCACAACAATGGAGTAAGTCCTGCTCAGAATCAATCCATCTAGAGACCGTTTCAATTGAGATTTTTTTTCTTTTGCCTTTTTTTCAGACATGCCTTTTGATTCCAACAAAATATCAAAATGCCATTCTATCATGTGATAGCATCAGATAGTGGGCAGTGAAGTATTGAAATTAGAATTAGAATTCTTGTGTCATTATGGCATTTCCTAGGCTATTCTGTGACATAAAATAAAATATGAGAGCTATGAATTGTGATCATATAAGATTCTGCTGAACAAAGGAACATACATTTTGACCATCTCGTCAGACCAAATTTGTAGGCTGTTGACTCACAAAGAGTTAAAAAAAAAAATATAAAGATGCACTAATGCTATGCATCATAAATGTACATATACCTCTGCAGGGGATATCAAAGTTGGTTTATTTTATGAGATGCATTTCATTTCATAAATTGGATCTTAATTTGATGTATTTCATTTGCTTTATGTGATATATTTAATTCAATTTGACCCACCTTAGTGTGACTATCTAATTCCTCTCCAAGGAATATCTGTTTTCTGGTGCTAAATTGTTATGGTATTAAATATAAGTTGGCATTTACGTGCTTAGATTATTAGAAGCAAAGGCTGTTATGCATCAAGCTAACTCCTCTGGATTGTTGCCATGGTTACCACTCAACAGGTATGTAACAGCAAGAATCATTGCCACTGTGATCCTCAGTGGAACCCACCTCTCTGTAACACCCCAGGCTACGGGGGCAGCATTGACAGCGGTCCTGCTAGGCCAACTGACCAGTCAGGTGAGTCTAGAATTGGGAAGGACTTGGGAAGGACTCAAACACTTGTCTTTTGTCTTAATGAGATCCCCAAGACAAAAATAATCGAAACCGCAAGTCGACTTTGCTGCAGTTTTCTAATGTCAAATTTACTGAAGAGGGTGACTTTTCTCCTCTTCCCTCTAGTACGTCACCAGGAGGTTCCTAAAATGTTTATGTTACTTTCAACTGTTTCTGAACGTTGTTACTGCGTGTGACTGTCACCTATATTACCCATTGTTTGTTGTCCATATTTCTTCATGTTATGAGTTTATGTCAATCTCATCAAGTTTCACTCACAGACAAACAATCTACCTGACGTCCATTTGTCATTCATGGTTATGTAATTTTGTCACTCTTGACCCTGCCCCCCCCCCCCCATCCTGTTCCTTCTCATCTTCTCTCTCTGTCTCTTTATCTTTCTTAATTCATCCTCTTCTGTTCAGTTCTTCTCCATTTTCTTCTGTTTTTCTGTCTTTGTTCTCTTCCTTTTTCTTCATCTTTTCATTTTTACAGTCATAACATACCATATCAATAATCATACAAGTAATACTTATTGCAAAGGATATGAATAAAAATCATCCACCTGGTAGTCACTTAAGAACAATCTGAAATGCACAAAGTGAAGCCAAGTATGTTTTGGATTGTTGGAAAATTACAGAGGGTGAATGATTATACTAAAGCCAGACTTAGTAATGGGTATTATCTGTTTCATTAAATCTTGACATGATTTAGAATTCATGGCAGCCATTTTTGCAAGATTGCCAGGGATAGCACCAGCTCCAAGCTAAACTGAACTGAAGACACAAACCATCACAATGCATAAATACACAGGCAATGCATCTGAGTACAGACAGTCATTTGTTGTACCTGTAATAATTACGCCCCATAAAAAAGTAAACATGGGCAAAATAAAAGACTGAGCAACTGATAGTTCTCAGCCAATAAGTTGATTAGGATCCATATCAAATCACCATCCTATAATCATTAACCTGTTGAGGATGAGTCCTGAGTATACTCGCGCAGGTGTCTATGGGAAATGCGTGTTGTAGCAAAATCAGTCTGTTCTCAACGGGTTAATCACAATCACACTTGGTTGACTTTCTATCCACTTTCTACTTTTCCTTGCTTTGTTTCATACATTTTGATTTTTTATCTTCTGTTTCTTCTCTCCTACTTGCCAAATCTCAGTCATCTCAGCCTGTATTCTCTTTCCCTTTGATCTCTATCTCTTTTTGATTTCAGCACATCCCATGTTGTCCCTTACCAATTATAGAAATTTTTTGAACTCTTTTGCTTTAAATTAAATCTTGTTGCCTTTTGTTACCTCAACCAAGTACTGGTGTTGTTGTTTTTTGTGTGTGGGTGTTTGTTGTTGTTTTTTTTTTAGTTATACCATGCCAAGCATTTTTGTTTGATCTATCTTCATCCTCCATTAGTTTTTTTCTTCATCTATATTCCTCATGTGTCTTTGTAAGATATGAATATTTTTCTCATCCACAATGTTCATCCCTTTTTGTTTTATTGTCACTGCATTAAGCTAGCTGACTGTATTGGTATACATCATTTCATGCTGTCAGTGCTGCAAAAGAGCAGATATTGGCATGTGTGATTGTGTTTTTATTTATTCTAGATGTATTTTGTTTTGAAATTGCAACATATATAAACTCATGCAAAGCACTTTTAAAGAATGTGTATTTTAACTTGTGTACATGTGGGTGTTTTTTATATAAAGGATTATTTTGGTGCTGCTAACAGATATTTATCGACAGATATGTTGTGGCAGTGGTCTCATATATATACCACAGTAGATCTCATTTATGGTTTGTGGAGTCATAGGGACTAATGACTTAAGGTACCATCATTTTAACCCCTTGAAAACTGGTCCGAAGTATGCTCGGGCAGGTGTCTATGGGAAATGTGTGTTATAAAAAAATCAGCTGGTCCTCAATGGGTTAACAGCACCCAACACACTTAAAGTTGATTGTTTAGCTAACAAGCTGTGCACATCATATGTGGTAAACTCGCCCCTGGTCAGGAGAATAATATTAACTTCATGGAGTCTGAATATTCTTTGTTTAACATATACTGTTTTCAAATATACAAGACAATCTAACTTTCTTTAAGTGCTCCTAATTGTGGTGTATATTCTTAATGACTATCTAGTTTGGATATAGCAACTTATATACTCATCTCCTGCAGGGGTGTATCCAGAATTTTTTCTGGGGGGGTCGTAATCACAATTTTTGGACCTTTACCTTTGCGAGGGATCGGAGCGACCAAGCGGTGGGAGGGGGGGACCCAGTAGGGAGTTTTTGAATTTTATATCTTAAAATGGGGCCATTTGGTGCATACAGAAGTGACTTTTTCAGCATACTTAAAAAAAAACCCTATTTATGTTAAAATCGGTGATAAAACCTGTGTTGGTCACTTACAAGTTCGTTAATTGGTAAGTTGAAAACTGCATAAGTGCATTTTAAAAAAGTTGCTGACTAGCTAACCTTACACCTTCCTAAAGTACATAGACCCCAGGATAAAAAGCCCTCGAAAAACAAAAATTGTCTTTTACAAAAAGTGGACCTTTTGAAAATTTTGGGGGGGTCGTACGACCCTCCCGACCCCCCCCTTGCATACACCCATGTCCTGTATATTCATGAGCCATCAGAATGAGACAGATTGTAAAACTTCAAGAAGAAAACTGCTAGAATAGATTAGAAAGAAAGTAGTGTCAATTCACTTGATAAAATGTTGCCATGCATGATGCAAATGTTCATCAAAATTCTTCTCTAGAAATACTTCTCCGTAAGCAGCAACTTTAATAGTAGACCACCACCACAAATACTTTCAGTTCAGACTTTGTGCAATATTTTAATGTCATTTATAGTTTTCATAAGAATTTTTCCTTTTTATGACAAAACAGTCAAATCATCCTCCTGCATGTATGTAGTCAAAATAGAGGTTGTTTTTTATACCCCCGCCAAACGAAGTTTGAAGGGGGTATATAGGAATCAGCGGACAGTCGGGCGGTCGGGCGGGCGGTCGGGCGGGCGGTCGGTCGGTCGGTCGGGCGGTCGGTCGGTCGGGCGGTCGGTCCGTTGCAAATCTTGCGTCGCGAACTACTTCCTCAGTTTTCAACCGATTCCCATAAAACTTGGCACAGATGTGTGCCTTGGGTTGTAGATGTGCAAGACATATTTTTTGACAGTACCCAAAAGTACGTTGCCATGGTAACGGCATATTATGGGCAAAAATGGGTACAAATCTTGCGTCGCGAACTCCTCCCACAGTTTTTGATCAATTTTTATGAAATTAGGTACAGATATTCATCTGAATATGTTAATGTGCAAGACACATATTTCCGCAGTGGCAAAAAGTGCGTTGCCATGGTAACGGCATGTTATTGGTAAAATATAGGGCAAAATGCTTCATGGCAAAACTGCTTCATCAGTGTTCTTCCAATTCTCATGGAATTCATATTGAATGTTTGTCTTAGGATATAGGTCAGCATGACACATTTCTTGACAGTGACAAAAAGTATGTTGCCATGGTAACAGCTCACATATTATGAGCCAAAATGATGGAAAATTTTGTGTTGCAAACTACTTCCTCAGTTTTTGCCCAATTTCCATGAAACTTGGTACAGATGTGTGCCTTTGGTTGTAGATGTGCAAGACGCATTTTTCGACAATACCCGAAAGTACGTTGCCATGGTAACGGCATATTAATGGCAGAAGATCAAGGAAAGATCTTGCGGATTTAACTACTTCCTCAGTTTTTTGACCAAAGCTTATGAAATGTTGTTTTGACCAAAGCTTATGAAATGTTGTTTGGCGGGGGTATAACCAGTCGCTGAAGCGACATTTCTAGTTTTTCTGTGAAGTAATAAAAAATGTAAATAGATGAAAAATAAATAGTAAATATATTCCTCTTTCATTGACTGGCTTAATTTCATATAGGTAAGAAAGTCTACTAGCTTTGCTCTCTAATATCTTCTTAAATCTAGTTGCAGGCCACTATTTTGATGGTAATGAACACCACTGGTAATTGTGTTGCAGTGCTTTTTGAAAGCTATGATGTAAATTCATGATTACATACTTTACTCATACTACTAAAGGTATTGTGAACATAAAAAGAAAATATAGAGAGAGAGAGAGAGAGAGAGAGAGAGAGAGTGAGAGAGAGAGATGCGATATGTTAAAATTGGATTTGAATGTAGAATTTGCTCCTTTCAGAACTGGGGTTACAAAATACCTATGGGTTTCATCCCTCGTGAGAGGTGGCTGGGAAGGTCTGTTGTGTGTAGCTTTTATGTTAGTGTGCAATGTTTATTAAATGTTTATATAATAGCATTGTTAGAAAATAGTAAAGCATTCCATGCATTGTAAGCATGGTACTGATAGAGCTCTGTCTGCAGCAAAGCTAGTGGGGGCGCTATTTACAAACAGTCCCACACAGGTTAGTCATAGTGCCCTTAACAAAGTTTGTACCTCAACTTAGAGAGATTTACAATGAGATTTCATTTAGTGTGAATACAATGAAAAGGGGATAAAAATGTAGGGAATAGATTCAGTTTGAACTTGTAGAGTTTAATCATGCTGGTTCTTTGTTACAAAAATGGAAGGTCAAAAGTTATACCTTTGTGAGTACAATGTAATAGGGGATAAAAATACAGGGAGTAGATTTAGCTTAAGCTTGTAGATTTTTACCATTTGTGCTATGTGAGTGTTCTTTACAAAAAAATTCAAGTTCAAAATTTATACTTTCCAACTGCCTTCTTAAATTGTCTTCTTAAATACACATGGATGTATTATGATGATAACAAGTGGTGAAAATTCACTGCAAAGTATTAGTATTCACAGTCAGTGCCAGGAAATATCAAGTAAGGGTTTCTAGGGGCTGAAAATGTGTCTGAATCTTTGTAAGTTGATTACATAGTGAGAGTGAAAGGATACTTCTTTGATAATGTCTGCTGTATCTATCTCTAGTTATTAGTTAATTAGGGAAGACATATCTGCTACTTTGCAAAAACATGGACAGCTAATAATGTACAAGTATGAAGGGATCAGTAATTTTTTTATCTTTACTGAAATAAGGCAATGAAACTCAGTGCTGTGTGCAGTGCTTGGTTTGCTTTGACCTGCCTCATGTCAATATGTTTTGTTCTGTCTTCCCAGTTACCTGTCATGTGTAAGGCATAAAATTTCCAGTTTTACTCATATGTTTACTTTGTCTCTTTTGCCTCTGAAACTTGCTTCGCAAGGTTTGTTATATATATAGAAATTGCGATCTTAATTTTTCTCCACACTGATAACAAAACCTATTTAAACATCTCCCCTTTTGTCACTGTTCTTTTATTTTTGCCTCCTGCAGTAACCCTATATCCTAAAAGTACCTCGCTAATCGACAATCCCCAGGTCACTAGAAGAATAATTGTCCGAGGTAACTATGGAAACAGAATTATCACTTGGTGTTCATTACCCTTGTCTGCCTGCAAAGAAGAAACCTAGAGAGAGATGTTGGCAAGAAGAGAGAAGAAGGAACATCGCCATCTGCTCCCAAATCTTGGCTCTCTTCATTTTGACTCTAACTCCACTGCCTCCTTTACCTGCTCTCATTGCTTTCCATTTCTTTTGATTTTTGAGCCTTAAGTTTCTCTAATCATCGCGAGCAATCATGACTTACTAACACCTACAAATAATAGCAACATAGCTGACTAACCCCTGTATCAAACTTTTTAACTGCTGGCATCAAAGTATGCATCACATCACTAACACTGCATATTTTTTTTTTTTTTTTTTTTTTTGCGTGGCTACATTTCAGCAGATAACCACTGAATTGAAAGACATCATCATGCATCTTTCTGTTTTGCAATTTGCTGGACATCTTGATGATAATGTGATGTTTGTGTGTTGTGTGAGTGCTTGTAATTTGTGTGTGTGTTTGGTTTTTGTTTGTTTCTTAACAGAAAGACAACTGATGGAGATTTTTTAATTTATTAACTTGTATTGTGTTCCTGGTATTGGATAGATTAGGTGATTTGTACATCACACTAGTTTTAATACAGTCAGATATAAAATGAATGCATTTTAATAGTTTTCTGGTATATTGTAACACAAAATACTAAGGAATGAAGTGAATCGTCAAGTGTTGCCAACAACAAAAATATTTTATTGTTATTATTTTTTTTTTTGCAGTTACTTTGTAACCAATCTACTGTCATAGAAAGTACATAAAAGGACTGTTGATTTCCTTTTATTTTGTATCTAAGATATGTCATACATGAGTAACTGTTTATTGCATTTGCAGCTTGCAATTAAGGGCTTTACTTATTTTTGGCTACTCGACATGATTTTGATATGGAAACATTGCCAAATCAAATGCCAAGTTGCTGATATTACTTTGTGTCTGGTCTGTAGATTCCAGAACAAAACAAAAGTGAAGATTGTAGTGGCAGATAATATTTTTTATGAAAGATTTCAAAGTCTGCCAGTCAAGAGTGTTCTGAAAAGATTGTAATATTTGTAAGGCTCAGGTGTAGAACTTGTCTAATTTAATATAGGCATACAAAATTAACCATTGATATCAAAGGCCTTGTATGTTCTTCTATGATGATTTCAAAGACTGTATATCTTCAATGTCTAGAAGTGCCATGCTCTTTCTTTTCATCTAAATATCATCCATTTCAGGAGTGAAGTTTGGAGAGACTGCCCACTACTCATTATGTTCCATCCAATTTTCACCCTTAGCCATGCTTAACCAAGAATTTAGATTTGTGTCATGATTCCATATATGTTTACATACAGCAAGAATCTCAATGTTAACAAGCCTTCATTTTATGTATGTATGTCTATCATATTATTGGTATTATGACAAGAATAATATATTCTCTTCATTATTACTGCACTCTGCAATATGCCACATCTAATCTGGATCTCAATAATCTGCCTACTAACAGTATTACCAGGTATTCCTTACATTCTTTCAGATCTATTATGATTCATGAAATCTTAACATACTTTTTCATATTTCAGAATTCTCTTCCCATTTCAATTCATGTATTCACTTATTCGTTGGTCTCTGCTGCATTTTACCACATATTGCATTAGTGTAGTAATTTTCACCCTTTCAAAGGTCGTATTTGTTGTTTTTTGTTAGAGTTTCCTCTTTCAAATTTTTAGACAAATTTAAAAGTAATGAAAGCTATCTTAAGATTGAATTTGAATGTGTTTTGAAATATTCCAACACAATTCTGATCTGTTTTATTTTGGAGAAATGTGAGCAGTTATGCTGTAATGAGCACAGGACAGTATCATTAGTATATCTTGATGATTTTCTAAATAATGAAAAGTTATTCAATCAACTTTGGAAAGGAGTGAAATACATAGGAATCATATTTTACAACATTTTCTTTTTCATTTTACTGTCAGATGATTTTATAAGATCATTGGAGTTTCATGACATATACACTTCTGTGAATTTCCCTACTCTTTAATTCAGATTCAGATTCAGATTCAGATTCATTTATTGTCCATTTAGGAAATTCTTCTTGTTGGCATATGGGCGTGCACATAGGAATATCTACATACATATATACATACATACATATATTCATGTACATGTACAAATATAAATAAATACAATTTTCAATATATACACAATTATACAAGCATAATTTATACTCACAATACAGTAAATACATACATCATTACAATCTTTTAATTCATCACAATTTATTATATTTACCGATCAACAACAAAACAAAAAAGTTCAGAAAACGTGAAGTCCGTCCTTTCCGAGGAAGTGCATCTTTTACGTAACCTTTGCACACCCACACACACACTCACTCGCACGTACTCTGAAGGATAACACATCACGTCATGCCATGACACAAGTACATCACTGGATACATACAGGTGAAGGCAAACAAACACATGTGCACATACACAAACATAACACACACACGTTCGCTCACACACACACACACACACACACACTCCATTTAAGTTGAGGTTCTTTCCTTTCTATCATTTTTCCTGCCATTTTTACTGCTCTCTTGTAAAAGAGTTACATATATGAAGAGCATTGTTCCAATGGATATTGATCAAACAGAAGTGTTACTGTACTGTCACAGACAGCTGTGTACACGTGTCTACACTGTGTGTTTACACACTGTAGGCCTGCAAGTAGTGTGTATTGATGTGAGTGTAAACATCACAGGTGTACAGTGTGTGTTTCCTTAATACTGCAGGTTCATTGGGTGTTTAAGCATGCCTTTTCACACTGTGGGTCTATAGTGTGTATAAGTGTCCACTTATACACACTGTAGACCCACAGTGTGTGAGTGTGTTTTTCTACACACTGTAACTCTGCAGCATGTAAAACCACATTGACAAACTGTAAATCACCCATTTGTACAAAAGCTGAGATATTTTATGACCAAAATATGACTTGGACAGCCATTAGATATTGTGGGAACAAAGATATTAACTTTTTACACAGTTAAACAATCCTTTGGAATAGGACATTTCTACAGCATATTTTTACCTCTGCCATCATGTATTACCATCTACTGTGGATAACTTTCATATCTACCACCCCTGTATTACTGTGTAGGTGCTAGAAATACATGTACTCCATTGGTTGTGGCATTGCCAAGAGTGGTGCATTCATGATTGTGTCTTCTGTTCTTTTTAGTTATAATATTGGTAGCAGTAGTAGAAGCAGTATTGTGGTTTCAGTGGTACTGATGGTAATAGTGATGATATAATGATGATGAACATGATTGTTGTTGTTGCTGTTGTTATTATTATTATTATTATTATTATTATTATTATTATTATTATCATCATCATCATCATCATCATCATCATCATCATCATCATCATCATTATCCTTATTATCACTATTATTATTGCTATCATTAAATTATTCAATCACATTAATGATTCCATTGTTACAAATCTGTAACAAAGAAATAAAGAGTAATGCCAAAGATTACCGTGGGGATGATACTGTTCAGCATCCTCAGCACTTACGAGGTGCCATGTCCATAAGTTTGAACCCCTCCATTTAAAGACCATTTAGGTGTATAGATGTCATGGGGATGGTGGATATAGACCTGTATTTTTCCATAAGTTATGATGTTAGCGTTGAACATTTGAATATTTTGACTTATTTTGATATCATAGGCCTTGCGATATTTTTTTTCTCATTGTATGGGGATTAAATGTGATTTTGAAGGTTCTCTCCCATCCATGATACAGTATTCAGAGGAAAAGAAGTTCTAATTATTTGTCATTTCACAGCCTTAAGAGATACAACATAAAAAACAGTGTTTTGAATATATATTGTATGAGTCAATATTGTGTAGGTGAAAGTGTTGTGTGGTTCGTGGAATAGAATGTAATGTCAGACTGTCAGACCACCAGACTGATAAAATTGCCCCAAATCCTGGTTGATGTCAGTATCAGATTACCTACACCTGTTGCCCTGTGAACTGTTGAAGGGCTGCCAATTTCAGCAGATGAAATAAAACATACAGATGCACTATCAAAAAAGAACAAAAAAAAAGAACAAAAACATACATTTCAAAGGCAAAAATTAAATTCTGGTTGAAAATATGGAAATTGCACATACTAATCTTACTTAATCAATTCCCCAAATATGTATTTTTCATTAAAAAAAAATGTTTCCACGTTTTGATGACAAAAAAAAAGAAGATGAATATATGAATATTGAGAAAGCATACTACTTGACAGCTCTGCTAGTCTACACTTCAGGTATATCTCCTTTAAGTGAGTGGAGAGGTAAGGGATAAAGATAACCTTGTGATTGTATGCTGCTGAGAAGATTGCATTCTAGCCAGTAATGTAATGCTTATGCATGTATTCATTCAGCAGGAATTTTGTCCCCAAGTAAACCAGGGACTTCATTCACTTTTTATTTTTATTTTTTTTACAGTGGAAGAAGTAGAAAAGAGGTTGCCATGGTGATTTCCTGTTTCTTTCATCATCTATACTCCTGTCTTTTTATGGCTACAGGTGGTCCAGGCTCCAACACGGTGATCGTACTCCTCGTCATGTTCCTCTGCGTTCTTCCCGGCCTGACCCTCCTCGGCATCGTTCTCTACTGCAAGCGGGACACACTCTCCAAAATGGTGTCGAAGGGCGCCCCCAGGCAGAAGTATGTAGTCTAACCTATACTGCAGTACACTCCTCCCTACTCCAGTCTTCTGGCTTTTATTATGAGAGTGCATTTCAATGTGTATTTCATTCTTATGAACGTTTAAAGCAAACAGTACTTTCACACACAAGTTTAGTCAAGGAAAGTTGTCCTGGAGTAGAAATGAATGTTAACAGGACAGAGTAAAACACTGCATAGCTCCAATATGGAACTGTTACATAAGTTTCAAGGCTAAGACCAAAATGACAGAGAGGTTCTGATTGAAAAACGATCAGAAAACTGTAAGTGTCACAGTATGTTGTGAGTAACATTACACCCTTTTCCTGCTCCCAGTATTACCTGTGAGAATAAAATCTTATTGTGTATTTTTTCATTTGATGTGCAGGTACTCTCAGTCAAGATATGGTGGCAAAGAAACCAAAGCAGCAAGTGGCACACCATCATCCAGCTCTGTTCCAAGCCGTCCAGCACCGGTCAAACCCACAATACAACACACCCACTTACAGGAGATGAAAGCAACATCTACCCCAAGCAGACCATCGAGACCATCAGCGGTACCACCGGTTACCATCAGGCCAGCGCCGAGGCCACCGGCAAGCTCCAACCGACAACCAACCACAGCAGAGAGGCCACCATTCCAAGCATCAAGTGCTTCATCTGCTCCAAAACCCAAGGTACCACCAGTGTCGAGACCAGTGCGACCATCCCCAGTGCCTCCTGTACCATCAACCAAACCACCAAGTCCAGCCAAAAGTCCCCCTGCACCAGCAGTGCCAACGTATCCCAAACCATCTGCAATACATTCCAGCAACAAGCCACAGTTTAGGTTGCCTCCACCAATAGACTCAGGAGACAATAAGATGTCTGGCGGTGCCACACCACCACAGCCACCGACTAAACCAGCACTCAGGCCTCCATCCTCTTCCAACAAGGCCCCAGGAATGCCAAGCATTCCAACAAGACCAAAACCAAATGTGAACAGAAACAACTCAAAAGCGCAGGAAGAGGAGTCAAAGGTACTGGAATTGAAATCCAAGTTCACCAGAGGAGAGTCGGCACCAGGAACCGACAATGTGGGAGAGGCACCGAGTAAACCCTCAGTTACCAAAAAGCCAGTACCGCCAAAGAGACCTGCGGTACCGAACAAACCAAGAATGCCCTCATGGCCACCAGCACCTGTCAAACAGGACCCAGCTGTATGACGACAAACTCGATATGTGAATCTTTTTTGCAAAAACTTTTAACTAAACTCTTGATCGGTACTGAACTCTAGTATGTAATTTAGTTCATAAGTCATTTATTGTGATTTTGATAATGTCTTTAATGTCATTGGTTTTAATGTATATCAGTGGACTGCCATGTGTGTGTATGAGAGAAGGGGGGCAATGTTCTTTCATGAATGTGTAATTACATTGTACTGGTTGGCCTACCTGCTATTCGATAATTATAGCAGCGAAATCAATGAGAAAAATGGTGTATTTGTAAATTAAACCACATACATTGAGTTTGGAGTTTCCTTTGTCATTGTTTGCAAACAGCAACAAAATAAAAAGTTGCAGTCATATTTCCTCTATGACTGTTTCTCCATAACATAGATATATAAATCTAATGTTAACACAGTTTAACCAGAACTGCCTATAATGTTCTATTTAAATGATGAGATCTTTGATACTCGGTGAAAAGAAGAAAACCTCTTCTCAAGGTCAAAACTGATTCTCTGAGATGCAAGATATCAAAATCCTCTCTAGTTTTAGTGACTTTGAGGCTAAGAGACAATCTTTGGCATTAAGTACAATTTTCCATTTTTTCAGATAAACCAAGGCCTGAAAATGTGATGATAACTTGCAGAAACTGCTGTATTGCCCTCTTCAGAAAGGGAAAATTAGTATTGTTATTATCTATTTGGCGTCATTACATACAAGGACAATGATATGCAGACAGAGAGAAATTTAAATGAAATTCTTTCATAGTAGTATGTAAACTGCATAATTCACATTCTCCATACCCATACCTTCATGGCTGATTTGTTTTCTTGACTTTGATTTGTCTCACTAAACCCTGCGTAAACAGAGAGACAATTTGTCCTTCACTCATCCTGACCAAATGATATCAATTTGTGATGCATACATATATGTTCCAGCTTCCCTTTAAGTGGATGACATGGACAAGCATGGATGCCGAATGCTTGCAGATACATTGTTCCAAATTGTTGATATTGTTTATTTGATACCAAAAGTGCAAAACTTTGTTGCTGTGTTCTGTTATTATAAAGTCGCTTAAGTACTGTATATGCCGTATACTTTGTGAGTCTAAATTTTCACGAATCAGGACTTCCCAACAGTTTTATGAGTTGTTAAATTTGCGATCATGGTGTACAGTAATGAGGAGAGAAATTATGCGTGCACGTCACATTCATGTCGGGATCAATATTGTCGCATGTTGTTAGATTCGCGAATAGCACCAAACTTGTGAAAAATCATAATCCCACAAAATATATGGCATACACAGTATGATGTACAACATTTAGCCTTTTCTCCAGTCTTGTCAAGTATAATGTTCAAACTTTAGCCTTTTCTCCAGTCTTCTAAAGTGTAATGTACAAAATATGAGCCTTTTTTTCCTAAGCTTTGTGAAGACTTTCCTTGCTGGTCAGGGTATTACAGAAATGTTTTGTTGCTTTCGTCTCTGTTTGCTAATTTAAGCCGTGCCATCTCTGTGTGTTGCTATTTGTTTTGGATGTAGAAATAGGTCACGGGAAGTCTTGCTGCTTAGCTCGTCATTTTGTATTTTTCATGAACTTAAGTAAAAAAAGGGACCCATTCCATGAGGAAAGAGAACCAGTTATTTCTGAACAGCTGACACAAACTTTGTGCCATATTTGTTGTCATATTGCATTTTGCTGGTTACTATCTTCTACGATTGGGTTTGCGAGAATATAAGGCTTTCATAATCCTCTGATATGTAAGCTCTCTTTTTTTTTGACAATTAAGAATGGCAATGTCTATCTTTAAGATGAAATCACATGAACTTGTTAGATTTATCACCTGTGTTCAGTGGTCAAATAGTCAATCTTAAAAGTTAGATGGCTTAGGTGCATCAGGAGCATACTGGAGTTGCCATCAGTGTATCAAGAAGAGTCTGTTGATATGTTCCTTTGATTTGAAAAAAAAAAAATATTGTGGGTTAACATAGACAAGATTTTTTTTTTTTCTATTGAAATACCGTAAAAGTGGATATTTTCATGCGACTAATTTTTCGCGCTCAGCGGGGTAAGAAGAATTTTGCGTGTTTTTAATTCCGCGGAATCAAGACCTCAACTACTAGAACATATGGCAGGCAAAAATATTTGTGTGCTTTTATTTTCGCGCTAGTTTCTGGTTTGCGCGAAATGCGCGAAAATTTCAACACCGCAGAAATTTCCACTTTTACAGTAGATTCGTGTATCTATACACAAAGGCTACTGTTCTCAAAATCACTTTTATTGTTAGTGACCATTTTACCTTCTCAGGGCAAACATTAACCATCCACTTGACATAAACACACACCCAGACTTATTTTGTTCTTGTAAAAATACTTCTGCTGTAACAGTTGTCAATGCATTTAATGGGTAATGCTTTCTTTAACCCATTGAATACTAGTGCAGAGTATACTTGGGCAGTTGTCTATGGGGGGGGGGGGATGCATGTTATAGCAAAATCAGCCCTTCCTTGACGGGTTAAGGCAGTGGCATGAGAAATACTGTGATATAGGAAACCAAAATGCTGCCTTACAATATTTTGCAAGATAAGAATGTGAGGGAAAAATTAGGTTTTATGCTGCGAAATAGTTGTGAAAGGGTGATACTTTGCTATTAGGTCCTTCAGGGTCTTTTCTCCTCACTACTGAGTAAGACCCAGTTCAATTATATAAATTTTACATTAAAAAAAAATATGTATATATCATTTTCTTATTTATGTCTCCCTATCATTTTGTTTTAAAAGAAATAAAGAAGAATGTATAATGTATCAGGGTTTTATTTCTGTGGTCCATTATGCATCATCTCCTCACAGTTGAAAATGTGTACAGTAATATATAGTGTATCTCTGTCACTAGTTATCTATAAATGAGACATGTCTCTGTGACTTCCAAAAGGAGACTAAAGCCTGGGACAAGACTATCTCACTTGGTAGAATGATTGCTGGTGATGAAGAAGTCTTTCTTATGAAGAATTTATAGAATTTACCATTTACAATCCATGGAAACAATCTGTACAAATTGGTTAATCGTTGGTTTATGTCACTAGTTTTCAATTCTGTCTTTCGATACTTTATATAGACATTATTAATTTACCAAAAATATCCCAGCAGATCAGCATTTATGGGTGCAGGAGATGGCCTCAGTCCCACCTGCTGATTATGATGTATGTAATGAGATATTGACTGCTCTCAACAACATGTATTCGGGAGGTGTGGACTGTGTCTACAGAGTGTCTCAATCTGTATTTCTGACTGATTGATTTAACCCATTTTCTACAAGGAACTGGTGTACATTATGTAAAGCCTGTAGGGATTTGAGAATCTGGCAGGGAATAGCTTAACGAATTGATATCACGTTTTTATACATAGGACAGCAATGTGTGTGTCAATCAAATACACTGTATACTGTATACGCTGTTATTTTCGCGTACAGATATTTTTGCAAATGAGGAGGTCACAGACATTTTCGCGATATGTTGTTTTCGCGAATTGACACAGAGGCCTACATAAGCGTACTACTGTTAGCGTATGGTGACATTTTCGCGTGTTGTTGAATTCGCGGTCCAACTGAGATTCGCGAAATTCGCGAAAATTAAACCCTTGTGAAAATAACAGCTTATACAGTAGCTTTCAGTGGTTGGTCTATGGTTCTTAAACCTTGGTAACACTGAAATTAAGCACCTCCATTTGGTTTTCATCCTTAAACACTGTATATGTATTTTACCAACTCATTTGTTGCTTTTTAGCCCATGTGATATAAACTTTTGCACTTATCATATGAAACAAAAGCTGTCGTATGTACATTTTCTGTTAACGTTAAGAACAAGAGTCCATGTATTGTTCCACTAATCCATGTGATTGTCATTTCAGTGTGTAAATGTGTTGTAATTATTAATTTCTTGTAACTTATCTTAAATGAATTGCATGTATACCGTTCTTCCATGCTGTTTCTAAGTGTCAGTGTTAGAAGTGTATATTATACTGTATTTAATGCAAATATAGAGAATATTATTTTGTTTTAAGTTTGAATGTATAGATTTTGTTTTTGTTGTTGAGAATCCAACCTGTTTAACTGTTTGTACCATGTGATTTCAAACTCTCAAATATAATACTTTTAGAAATGATTCTACCTTGTTTCTGTCTTCTTAAATTCTCTGATATGATAAATTATCTTATACCAAGTGTAACAATTCCAAGTGGTGTTGATTGACGCTTCCCTTAAATGACAGTTAGAGACAAAAACAAACAAATTAACGTGTTTTTGGTGTACTTCTAGGAAGAGTGAAATGTTGATATTTTTTTCATTTCATCAAAAATTGCTGTCTTGTCGGTTTCTTGCAGCTTTAAATTATTTGAATTTGCTTAAGTGTAAACTGCTGAATAGATTATCAGATTGATATTTGGTCCAGATTTTTCTCCCAAATCACGTTTTGTGATCAAAATTTGACTTGTCATAGATATAGTTATCAAATGATGATAGTTATCAAATGATGAGGGTCCTTGTAAAATGATCTATAGTACAGACACATGTGTAGGCCTGAATTCACAAAGGTAGTTAAGATTTAGTTCATGGATTATGCTAATTTCATTTGCAGAAATGTGCACCAAAAATAACTTAGGCCAGCAGACATCCAATAGAGAGCAATCTAGGCCATGGTTGCTGGGGTTAATTACTCCCACCCCTCCCCCCCCCCCCCCGAAAAACAACAACAACAACAAAAACATCAACAGCAAACATAACAAACAAACCAATGACGAGTGACTGGTATTACTCAAATGCATTATATTTTCAGCTGATCTCCATGTTGTGTGTACAGTTAATTCTTTTTCCAATTCTTACAATCACTCGCCCCATATTGTGGAACAGAAATCGGAGGAAGCTTCTAGGCAGTGTTTTTTTCTTATTATCCCAAATTTAAATTTGTACATTTCCTGCTCTCTCCATAAATTTTCCTCATGTGGAAGGAATTTGCAGTTTTAGTGAAAATGTGAATTCTGACACGGTGACGCTCTGTTGGGCAAATCAAGGTGTGTAATATGAAAATGGAAACATTTACATTTCTATTGGGTATGCATGTCCTTATTGGACATGTATGAGTATTATTGTGGAAGCATTGATTATGACATGTGTGATTTTAGCTAGTGGGAAATGAATTTATGATGATCAGACATTGAAATGTCTTTGTTTCAATGTAACAGTAATGTAAGAATTGTGTCATGAGGTGTATAACGATATAGACGCTGACATGGAGATCAATTTTTAATCCATGGAATACCGGTCTGTATTACTGGCGCTAACGAAAGATTGGATTATGAAATAGTGATTTGAAGTGCATACGTGACAACATGTGAGAACAAATTCGAAATGGAAGTTGTTAAGGAGAGTTCAAATAAAACATTTGTAATGAAATATGAATGTACAATTGTGGTAAATGTGTATCTGGTATTGACTCATTCGTTTTGTCGCGTGGTATATGAAGAATCTTGTATCCTCTTCCGGAGTGATATACATGTATCTCCGTATTTGCAGTAAGTCATCAGCACTTGTTAACTTTGGTTTCCATATCAAGTAATTAGTGCAGTGTAATCTGCCTTGTGAACAAATAAGATAAGATCAACCAAGACATTTTGTCTTGCTACAGACATTCCATTTTATTTATTTTGGATCTCGTATCATAAGAGCGCAGTTCATATACTAGCAGCTAGTGTGAAGAGATTCGCAAAGGTATTTGTCTTGATAGGAGAATTAACAAAACAGATGACAGAGAGGAGGAGAAAGTAGATAGATAGATAGATAGATACATAGATAGATAGATAGATAGATAGATAGAAAGTAGATAGATAGAAAGTAGACAGATAGATGGAATGATAGGTCTATGGTTAGGAAGATTGAGAGACGGCAAGAGGGAGAACAGAAGTATCGAGAGACAATGAAAGCACAAGCCACTCAAACAGAAGAATTATAAGGAGAGAAGTAGGTATGATATGGAGAGATCTGTGAAAGATCAATGAGAGACAGAATGAGAGAAGAGAAGAATAGGAGACAAAGACTGAAAGCACAAGCCACTCAAAACAGAAGAATTAACAAAGCAGATGAGAGAGGGGAGGAAATAAATACGAGAGAAGAAGAACGAGAGAAAGAATGAAAGCACAAGCCAAGAAGAATTAAAACAGATGACAGAGAGGAGGAAGAAGATGAATAGGTATATGGATAGATAGATTGAGAGAAAGTGGAAGGGAGAAGGAAAGAGCGCGAGAGAAATTATGAAAAGACAATCCATTCAAACAAGAGAATTAACAAAAATAGATGAGAGAGAGGAGGAAATATATAGGTATATTAATGGATCGACGATCGACAGATCGACGAGAGAGAGAGAGAGAGAAACAGAGAAGCAAAGATGGGAGGAGAATCGATGAAAGCACAAGTCGCTCAAACCACCCCAACCCCTTCTCTTCCTACGATTATAATTTCGATTGTCTGTATTGTTCTTTAACATGTTTGATTTTACAGAATAGTTTAGTTTTTTATCGTTTTAATTATTGTTTTCTTTGTGTAAATCTACATGCATCATTCTTGTCACTGAAGAAAGTAAGATTTATGTTTATATATTATTTCATCATGTAAAAAGCGAAATAAATAATTGAACTGAACTGAACTGATAGTTCTGATAAATACCGCAAACAAATGCGAGGTTTTCTGGTAGGGTCAACTGAGCTCAGAAACTTTGAAAACCTCTGAGATATATCGTGGCGGAAATTGAAATTTTAAAGGAATCTGAGTTTAACGCTGCAGAATTATTTCATGGGATATGCATGTTTCTGATATTAACAAATTCTCTCTGATCTATATTATGCTTGAATTTCTTAACTGTTTGGTTGTTGTTGTTGTTGTTCATTTTCCATCTGTGAAGATGGCTGGATAGCCCATATTCAGCTACACTAAGCTGGTCTTCCATGGGGTCCAGTTGGATGTGGGGTGGCCGGGGACCACTTCACCGGGTTAGACACCCTGCTCTTTGCGATAAATGAATGAAGCGGGATCTTTTACGTGCATGAGCTGTGACTCTCTCATACACGGGACCTCCATTTTATGTCCTATCCGAGGGACAGAGTGTTTTGCCTCTTGCTAGAGGGGACGGTATGTTTACACACAACATTGCTCAGTCCAGACTCGGGTTCGAACCCGGGCCGCGTGATCGTGAGGCAGACGCACTACCGACTGAGCCAACTCACCGTAATATGGTAATATATAATTCGGATTAAAATACTAGTAAATTAAATGTTGTGTAGGCGGTATTATACAAAGGATGATTGGTGATTGTTGAGGTATGGTCTAATCACAAGGGCATCAAGAAAAAAAAAAATCCGTGGTTTTTAATTTGATATAATTTGTAAATATTAAAGGGTTCTTTATCAATCATCTTTTCACTGACATCTTAATTCACACCGCACACGTTCAAAATACGTAGATCGCACAGTCACAACGGCTGGGGGAACAAAACAGAAACTATACAGTTATCTCCTTTCCCATGATAAAGACAAACTTGACAGTGACGTTATTACTTCAAACAGAGAAGGTAGGCCTGAGTGGATACCAGTTATTAGCATTATGACTTGTTGTATTTCACGTCAAGTATCAATGAATGAGTCACTATCATCCGGTAACTGTCTCGTAAAGAAACCGAAACTCCTGAAAGATCCTCTTATTCTATATATATCACTAAGTCCGAGTCTTTCTCAACTTCAATAATGACATAATGAATACGTTTTGCTATTACTTGCTCGTTTTTTTCTCTCTCTTTTGTGCTTTTATCCTGATCATGAAGGAAATATTTTCTCTCGTCCACTCCTTGCAGAATTCCGAACTTCATTTTTTTTTGTTCTTTCTGTTTTTGTTTTCATACTTTATCCAGTTACTTCGGACTACCCTTACCCCCCCCCCCTTATCTTTATATCTATAATATTTCTTCTTTGTGACTGTTACGTAGGCCCTACTGGCAAACTGCTAGTCGTTTTATTTTGTTTTTTCTTTTTAAGAAGCGCAGTAAATGCATTACCCCCAACATCAACAAGGTAAGAGTATTTATTATTACCACGTGTATATTAAAAGCGTTTACCTGCCATTTCACACCACTTGCCTACTCGTATACATTGTACTGCTATCTGTAGACTCACTATATATTATGATGTCATTATCTCTAATTTCACGCACGGACGCGCGACATCAATTCGTGGAACGTAAATAGTTACACGTTCTATCAGGATGTATTTTCTGCAAATCGAACAATTGAAAGAAAGTAAACAACGCATACATCAGAAGCAATATACAAGTATGCATCATCTACCACTCTGTTTTTAAGATTGTCAGTCTACTGCTAAATATCATCTACAAATTAATGAAACAAAGATGCATCTTACAGAGATTTCAGATTTCAGAGATTATTTACATGTGTTTCAGCATGTTGTTAGCAATTCTAGAACATATCCCTTTGTTATCAAGCGACAGAATGCATTCTGTTATAAATTCTTAGCTATGTAGCGCCACCTATAGGCAGGCAACTGCTCTCTAGAGATGGGCGTGACTGCGGGGGAGAGAGGGGAAAAAATCCGTACATTGAGGTCACTTCCGTGATGGTTATTCATGCTGATGAGTCGATCGCGCTCCGCAGTGTCGTCTGCAGAGAAATGTTAATCACTGAACGATCAGGCGGGGGATGAGGCGGACGAGAGTATAGAGACTGAAGCACAACACTCGATGCCGGGCGAACGTTTCACAAGCGAGACATCACTTCTACATTACTGCACGACCACATAATGAGTTACGAGCGACTGTAACATGGCGGCTTCACTATCACAACTCTCCGTGCTCAGTCAAATTAGCGAGGAATTCCTCTTGTGCCAAGTCTGTTTTGAACGTTTTAGCAAACCCAAAGTGTTGCCATGTCTCCATAGTTTCTGCGAGGCGTGTTTGTTGCGATACGCACCAGATGGCAGCCACACCATTCGATGTCCTCTGTGTCGTCAGGAGTCGGAACTCCCTGAAAATGGCGTATCGGGTCTGGCTGATAATTTCTTCATTCTGAATCTGTCTGATGTATTCACCCCGCGCAAGGATGAGGGGCCGAGAAGGAAGGCTGTGTGTACCATATGTGTCGGCCAGCTACCCGCCGAGGCACACTACAGATGTCTGGAATGTGTTGATTTTCTCTGTGATGAATGTGCTCCTTCACATGACCACCGAATTGCCCGTTTCACGAGGAAACATCACATCATTACAGTTCCGCCATCGGAGAACAAAAAATTGCTCAAGCGTGAAATTCACTGCGAGAAGCATGAGGGAGAAGCCGTCCGATTTTACTGCGAAACTTGCGCCGTTCCCATATGTCGCGAGTGTATACTCATCGAACACAAAGACCACTCACATACCTTTCTCCAAGATGAGGTGACCCGCCATAAAAACACCATCGACACGCTGATGAAAAATGTCCGTGATAGGATCGCCACTTTCGAGGAGGCCCTGCGGGGTGTGGATGAGGTGGAAGCTCAGCTGGAAGCTAACCGCGGCCAGGCCGAGTACGTCATTGAGAGGACTCTCCAGGACATCATGGCACTGCTCCGCAAACAGCAGCAGGAGCTCGGACATAGGTTAGGCCGTATCTGTCAAGGTCGCAAACAACAGCTCAACGCACACCGTAGGAGTTTGCAATCTGGATTAGATAACTTACTGAGTGGTTTTGACTTTACGGAGAAAGCCCTCGGTCATGGATCCGAGCTAGACATCCTGTCCATCAAAGACCAGGTAATTGAGCGGCTACAGGGACTTGCCGTTGTCTCCCCACAACAAGATTTTACCATGGAACAACTTAGCAACCTGTACTTTGAGGCTAAGGAGAGTTCTGTTGACCATTCCCTCCCACAACTCGGTGAGATCAAATGTGGCGATAAGACCTTCAGCGAGTTGTCGCAAGCCACCGATACCAGGTCAATATGCTCCATTGATTCCACCGAACTTGACGACAGCTCGCTATCAGAATGTGCTCCAAAGTCACCCAAACGGACAGCCAAAGAATCGGTGCTAAAAAAGCCCCAAATCCTCTTCCACCTGAAGGACGAGACGGACGACGCCGGGGAGTTCGACTGGCCAAGTGGAGTGGCGTGTACCGCCGACGGAGAATACACTGCCATCGTCGATCGCGACAATGACCGCATCCAGGTGTACAATCGCAAGGGACGTTTCGAATGTAAGTTTGGCTCGAGAGGTCGTCAACCGTGTCAATTTGAACTTCCGCTGGACGTCGCCATCTCAGACGATGACGACCCTTGCGTGTATGTCACAGATGAATACAATCATCGGGTCCAGAAACTAACTCTCTATGGGCAGTACATCCTGCACTTCGGAGACAACGGCCTCTTTAAGCAGCCCTACGGAATAGCCCTTGCCACGGACGGCCGTGTGGTTGTCACCGACATCGGCAAGCATCGAATCACCATCCACGACCCCGACGGAAACCTTATGCATACGTTCGGTTCTCGAGGCGACGCCGACAACCAGTTCAACGAACCGCGATACGTCACCATCAGTAACAATCGGATCATCGTCTCGGATCATTGCAACCATTGCATCAAGATCTTCGACTTTCAGGGTAACCATATCTGCACCTTTGGCTCCTGTGGCTCCAGCAACGGCCAATTCATCGGTCCGACCGGGGTCTGCACCGATCAGGAGGGGAATATACTCGTGGCGGACTGTGCTGATAGGCTTCAACTCTTCTCTCCCGACGGACTCTTCATCCGTCATCTCCTGAATGAATCGGATGGTTTGAGTGGTCCTCTCGGGATGGCACTGGCCTCTAGTGGGGAGCTTGTCGTCACCAATCTCGGCACCCACTGTGTTAACATGTTCAGATATTCAAGCTGGGTTTGATAATCATGCAGCCAATGAAACTTGTGTCTGTATACTGTCATTACCTGATACCTTGGTTTAGTCATTATTCATTGAAATTACTAGGAAAACAAAATGAGTTAAATGATGTTTGAAGTTTTCTGAGGCGAAATCATTGTTTTATTCCGAATAATTTATCAGAAATTGCGAATAACAATCTAATGTAATGCACTATCAATACTGCCGTGTGAGTGACGATAGATCTTTGAGTGAAAAAATTTAAAAGCAAACCGCTTTTGAATCTATTTGTTTTTCTTTACGAAAGCTGGTGGTGTTTACCTGTGTGAATGAATCTTCATTTCAAAACATGACAGCAAACGTCTGCTTGTAAAAAATACACTTTGAATCACCATTACGCACACATGTATTTACAAGCAGTTCGCCAGGCATAGAATTACTGGACACCTTAGAGGAGCGGGTGTAACGTTGAGGCTTATATAATGAAGTCTCTCTATCTGTGACAAGGCAACAATTCCCTTGTTACCATGGCACCTGCCATCAGAAGAGAAAAAAAATTGTGCAATACACATCTTACGATCATTGCCATTTTCTCTGCATAGGAGATGGAATGATAGTCAGAAACAGAGAATTACTGACTACTACTATTACAGCATATATAGCTTTGAGGAAATGTTTGCACGAACTAGTGACACTGCTTTTGCAAGCAAGAGTAAGCATAATTATTTCTGCTACGTCAAACAAAGCATACAAATGAGCGCATTTTAACAGAGCTCATTATAGGTGCTAATATCATTGTTAAGTGCAGTATAAACTTGTTATAAAATCTGCCTCTAACTGCAGCCATAGACTTATTTTTGCACGTACATAGAAATATTGATTTTAGCTTTTATCACAGCCTTCCTTATATATATAATGCAGCATATCTATTCATAAAGCTTTAAATGTATTCGTGTACTTCGTCACTGCAGTAAACTGAGTCTCTATCTGCTGCAGATGGCACTGTTATGTTCTTTTCGCTTGTTGTTGTTATTTTGTGGCATGTTTATGATCATTATTCTCAAGCTTTGAAATTTATTCTGCGAATGTCCTCTCAGAATAATTTCACTGGGGGATCACGGTTGATAGATCACACTAGATTCAATTCATATACAAGAAAGTTTCTTGACGGCGTAAGGGGCCAATGAAGGTTATGCAGTTTCACGTTGTATACTGTTTAATTTCCATAACTGCTCAGGATATAATAAGAAGGCATACTTTGAAAATGTCAAGACCCCCTTCCCCCATGCCCACACACAGGCAGGGGCACCTGCTGCGTACTGCCGTGATTTCATTACGTGATATACAGCCCAGATGTAATAGGCCGGCGTGAAGAATATCTCATGAATTATTCATACCGCAGCGACCTTAATCTATATACACTGTATCTACAATGCACTTTCATACTTAAGCCTTGTTATGATGATAAAAAAGAACTAAGAAAAGAATAGAATGTGACGTGAGTGTTCTATATTCTATCACAATATCTGTGTGCGCTGCCAGGATCGACAAGCTAAAATAATAATCTGGAAATAGAGTGGCATCGTACGTTGTCTATTTAAGAAACCACTTGAACCATTGACGATCTAGGAGCAAAACCTGATCATATAATGATATGCTCCTGTGCTGCACTTAGAAATTGATGTCTTATAATAATAAGTTAGAATATCTATCCAGAGGCTCGTTCACCAATGAATAGTCACACCTATGAGTGGTGACGCATCATACCTACTGTAATGTATTTTCAATATCGCTGTGATGTGGTGAAAACCTCACTGTTTGCAAATCTGCGAGCAGTAAGATGCGAATTCTATCAAGTTGGAGGTCGACGGTATGAAAAAGTTAGGGAAAAAAGCTCCACATCATTTCGTTTTCTTTGTGTGCGCTGAGGACGAATTCATTCCCACGTTTGCCCCGAGTAGTATGACTCATTCTTTATAGTGAGGCACACAAACGCTGGAAATCTCCCAGACCGTGTAGTCCGCAGGTATTGGAGTATTTTCCCTCCATTCACAGACTCCGCTTTGTCATCCAGATACATTTCAATTCACGGCCTTTTTTTCCAAAAAGTATACTCACACGACTGAGTGTAAATATACACAGTCAGTGAGTAACGTGATTTTTGCTCGAGCAAATGGTCTGTGAGCTCATCCTCAGCAAATATTAACAATTTGTGCAAGTACCATTGTCATTCCCTACCCCCCCCCCCCAAAAAAAAGAAGTCAAATAGGAAGTTCGTAAGATAACAGCTATTACATGAAAACCATTCAGCTTTAAGATGTCATTTTAGGGTGGAAAAAAAGAATTAGTAAATGTTGACCTTGACTCTAGGTGATGATAATATTGAAACGTTCTGGCAAGAGCACGTGGCATTGGATGGCGAATTATTCATTATCTGTCGCCTAAAAACGGATTCGTTTTTGCCAGCGGCTGTCAAACTTTGGCAACTTATAGTGTGTTTAACTAAGAACAAGTTAGTCACTCTTTACTAAATTGGTACCCTAAAGGTCCCAGGTGAACACCTATTTGTTGAAAATCTGTGATTAAGCACAAAAGGAAAAGAAAATGTCGAAATCACGGGCGTGGGCGTATGCAGTGTAAAAGCAATGCCTAACCCTTTGTGTCATTCGGGTGCCGATTGACACAGAAAACCACCATAGCGATGTACGCATAGTCCAAAGTCCCTGGCACAAAAAGGGTTAACAAGCGAAATGAACAAATGCCTGAGAGGAAATACTTCCATCGTATTGTCAAACTTGCTCACTCATCAGTTGGAGAAAATAAATGCACAATCAAAGGTAAAAGAAATCCACAGTACCCGCGGCTACGCCATTGATGGGGACAATTTACGGAAACATGATATTATTTACTTACAATAAATACATGAATAGCGTGAAAGGTATCCATAAAACTTAGTAATATCGTCATTCAATGTAGAAAGCATCGATGGATTGTTAACGGCTCTTTTAATGAAGGTTTGCTCTGGTGCCTTCTTTCTTTATTCATCTTTTTCTGTCGCCTCTCATCTCAGTTCTCTCCTTTCTCTTCCCTTCTGTCATTCTAGAAGTATGATAAGTATTAAAGGAACTGATAGATTTTGTCTCTTAAGAGGGATTAGCCAATCACGAGTTTAACTATTCTTAGGAAATCTTACTTGGCTCGAAGGCCCCGGATATGTTAACAGTAGAGATTTGCCAGGAATTCTCAAAATAATCCCTGCTTATAGGTTCTTTCCTCAATGGTAGCTCTAACCACCATCATGTCTGAAGGACATTAAAGAAACCAAAATCAGCAGTTTAGACTAACTGATTGCATACTTCGGGACGAACGCCATGAATGCAAAGAATAATCAATATGTATATTGTGATCAAATATTACTCCAAAATTAGTCATTTGAAATGTGGTTTGAAATAAATTACGACGTCGTAAATGAAAGGATCTGCAGAAATTATGTTTACCTCGTACTTGATCAGCACAGAATCAACCCTGCAGCATTAACATCTATTATGCTGATTGCTACGATGCTATCAATGCAGTGCATTTCCGTAATCAGAAAATATAAACAAACCAATTGCTGACACACTTATGATACACGTATCAGTATCAATTGTGTGCCTAAGATGTTAGTCTATCAACGTTGTGTCCTTGTGAGGTCACAGTGATGACGAAACAATAGGGACAACGGTCAATGGTCGACATGAGTTTGGCGAATGGAATGTTGACTCACATCTTTTCAATGATTATTCTTGATAACGCCACTCCTCTTTTTTTTTTTCTCTCTCTCTCTCTCTCTCTCTCTAAATCCATTCATTGATAGGAACTGCTGCTGGAGAAATGTTCAAACGACCTTTCTAGAAACTATTGTAATATATGTGATTTGGTTCTGCCTTGGGATGATTAAATTTTATCTTCTTGGTGCATTTCTTTCAAATCGAAATGTTTCATATAGCACAGTTGTTTTTTATGCTGGAAACGTAGTCTTCGACAGTTTTGCAAGCTAGCTTGCGTGGTGAAAGTAAGAGGGGTGTGGCAGGGTTATTTGTACCCCATAGACAGTGACTAACAACTGCAAATTGTTGCAGTTTAGGTTACACTGTGGGGAGGGGTACTTGGTACGATAATAATTATTGAAGTAAATACGATCTTGTCAAGCGCTGACGGTACTCCTAAACCATCTGATCTTTTTTTTTTTTTTTTTTTAGGGGAAAAATGTTTTCTTCCCTTTCAATCTTGATATTTTTCTGTCACTTCCGTTTGATCTGTCATGTGATGGATAATGTTTTGGAATTGAATATCAAACAACCCGTTCGATATCGATTTATGCATCCACAGGGCCTCATATTAAAAAAAAAAAAATAATGTTGTATGTTGTATGACTTTAATGCGACGTTGCATCATTTCAATAAAGAAGCATTCATGACATAGTTATTGAATCATTACCATTTTTCTCCAACAACAATATCAGTCTTATGGTTTATGAATAATAGAATGGTATACCTTGAGTCGCCAGAGCCTGTTTTAATAACACAGGATGTTTAGCCTCATATCATCTGGATAAACGCATCATTACACTTCTGAGATGATTATCATACAAGAAGAACCCGCTGTCTGCTTTCGCCGCTTATCATTGAATTTTAGATTAGGATGTGAAGGTCTCAGTAATGAATATTTCTCCCTCATACACCCTGGCTTTCCAAGAAGTGTATGTGATGATCACGTTGTGTATCATATTTGTTACCAGGCCTAGCCCACCATACATTCACGTCAGCCATCAGCAATCACCCCATTTAGTCAGCGGTGTGTGGCGTGTAATGAGCTTGAAGAAAAGTGTTATTATTTCATGTCTTCAAAAAAATCCACGAACTTTTAGTTATACACCTGTCAAGAAGGGATTGTTACAAAAGTTTTATTTTCTTAATAATAAGATAAAACAATGAAGCCAGAATTGACGTAACAGTGATTACAATTACTAGTGGCTTGCTTCTAGTTACATCTTAACGCCATGGAAATACTTACTATTCTTTGTATACTCGAGAATATATATGAACAGACCGTTGATTCTTTTTTATCTCTTTCACTTCACATAGCTCATACAGCTAAAACATTGTAACCGAGAAGAGAGAGAAAAAATTGGATACATCATATGGATTTAGACTCTCACAACAAATAGGCCAAGTTAATAATCTATTTAAATTAAATCTCGCGATCCAAGGCAGAAAGTGCTATGTTGCCTGATGGTACAATACCCCAGATAAAAATAATAACATCTGTCAGATTCATCACAAATTCCTAATCGTTGACACCACCCAATATATGCTACATCAAATAGTGTTAAATATTGATTGATCGGGATGACAATTGTGTTCATCTGATATGTGTCATGTACATGTTAATGCTTCCCAATTGTTACGAAGTGAGAAGCATGTACAGTGGCAATGTCTTAGAATCCTGTTTTAATACCCACATGAAAACAACATCAGTAGAACTCCAGTAGCTAGATATCAGTGCAAGGGTGCGTTGCGTACAAGCTGCCGTGTGTCATGATAAAGAGAGAATATCAACGCTATTTGATTTCCTGCCTCCCCACTGCGTTCGTTATGGGATCATTAGAGCTCTCATTCCAGTCATTATTGGCTGTTGGTAGCGATACAGTGCGACTCCCTCGTCTCCCCCAGCAATGTTTCCATTACTATATCACATCGAACGACGCCATTTCGATTCGACGACCGCGTAATAAAATTGTAGTACACTGTACATGTCTACATGTCGCCCCTGCGACGAATACAACGAATCGAAACCGAATCGCGTCGCACAGCACGGGAAACCCATTGATGGAGAATGGGGCCGCATCTCATATCCTGAAATTACAGGAGAACGCGATGACGTCGCCTGCGAGCGTCACGTGATCCTTATTAAAATGCAGTGTCATGTCCACTGGTAAAAGCCCGTTGGATCATAGTGTACATACACCGTTGACGCTTTCCGAGTCTGTTGTGTGTATAAGCGTTCCTCTTAAAATGTGGTCCCTCGCTTGTGAATATCTTTAAGCATACCATTAAAGCCTGTAATTAACATTGCGTTAAACTTCGATGCACCATGACAGTGCTTTCAAACGCCTAGTTAATTCTGAAACCGAATATTTTAATAGTTTCTTGAACCTTCATAGCAAATGTTTCAGATTACAAAGAAAACTAGAAGAGATAACGATACCATTTTTTACTAGCTTTATCTGAGAGACAGTTGAAGAGGTGTATATCGTTTAGAATAAATTCCACGAAAATTAGTACGTTTGATGTTGGATGATAATCATTATGTTCCTTGTTAGAATTCTTCGAGGTGGGACTATACTCATTTTGAAACAGAGGTTACCATGCTCAATTTCTGAGATGATTGTTTCGTCACGATGTTACTTGTGTCGTATTCTCAACGTAGCCACAATATTCCTGCTAGCCATCAAACAAAGAGCATAAAAATATCAGATCTATCAATGCCTTCACATTGTCACTATATAAATCTCATGGAAAATTATGCTGACGGTAATTGATCGTGTACTTTATAACGTGCAGTCGACGAAATTTTTGTGTAATGTACATAAATATAAAAATAGGCCTAATGATGAAGAGATTCTATAAATGATTTATGCACGCATTAGACGAAAAATCCTGTCTGTAAATAAAACTCTTATATTGTGAGAAAAATTTAGAATACGATATAAAAACACAGCAATGTAGAGTATAATTTATCAACACAATTTTCTTTTGTTGCATGTAGTTGACTAGATCTATGGAGATATCATCGGGGGATTTTCAAGCAGAAAGTGTAACGGATGCGGATATGTAAAAATTGTGAATGGAAAGAAAATGTATTGAAATATATTTTTATAGAAACCTGTACATAAGTAATACGCAGAGAAAACATTGTCTGTCTCTTAATGTAATGTATCGTCTGCAATAGAGCCTGTGCATCATGTTATCCGGTTGTCCGTGTCCTAGAATCCCTATGTAAATCATTATAAACGCAAACCAGTGTAAAATGAAGAAAATTAAATAGCCGGCATTAGCTACATCCAGTTCAGCGTAGTTGGCTATCTAAGTGATTCATGTTCTTCTGTGTATGGTCCATGATACGACTTTGTGAAACATGTTTACATTAGTATATGTCAACTATACAACAGCACTATCGTGACTCCGAGACTAGATGTTCTCACACTGCAATCGAACCAGTATTGCCAAACGTATCGGCAAATGTTTATCTGATTATTTGCTGACGAAAACAAATTCAGCGGCCGAGTATTTTAGGGTATGGTTGTGTGTTTATTTCACTGACATTTATCATGTCACACGTCGTTGATGAAAACCAAATGAGGTCATTCTATGGAGAAACAAAAAAAGAAATATATTGACATGTCAGCTTTGATGTGATATTGAATGTCATGCATGTTTAATCCAATGATATCATACATATCATATTTCATCGAGTTCCGTCTTTATCTTATGTAATCCAAGAGTCTTAGGAGATTTCAAAGTTTAAAGTGCGCGCTATCTCATCGCAACATGAATTGCTCAATGAAGTTACGTAATCTGTCAAGACATTAAATTATTAATTGACAAAGCGCATCAGATTTGTTGTATGGGGAAAGATGTACATGAATTGCTTCTCAACAAACATAAAAACAGAAATTTAAATGAAAATCAGTATACTGTAATCACTTGATCGATGAAAAAGAAAAAAGCCGCTGGTATTGCGTGAACGATTAAACAAACGACACATTTATTTCAATGCAATTCTTCTTCGTGTTCAACTTGTTATATAATGTCGCAGACGTCTCTCTCGCATTGTGTATATTATATAAAAAAATATATATATATCGTATATATATATATATATATATATATATATATATATATATATCGTATATATATATATATATATGTCTGTGTGTCTGTGTGTCTGTATGTGTGTGTGTGTGTGTGTGTGTGTGATTATTGGTCAAGTTGTATGTGTGCGGGAGTTGCGAGAAAGAATCAAGAGAGTGAATATCTGATCAGCGTTTCAGTTAAGCTCTAGATTGTTGAAGTACTTCAAATGGATGTAAAGACAATAATCGTTTTTATTTGTGACAAGCAAACATATTTGTACACTGTCTTTTTTGACATTTACAGAGGGTAGTGAGGCTCAAAAGTGATGATTTCATAACAATATTTTCTGGATAAGAAACATCGAGTGGATTTAAAATGGTCAATCACATATTATTGTGTGGGTTCGAAAGAGAGCGAGCTACACGTTGTGACATACCTAGAGAGAGCAGTATAAACAAGTGACTGATTACAACCTTTTATATTCCTGATTTTAACTAGTTTATCGAAATCAGACATTTCTGAAGCGTTGTATGTGATGAAGAAAATGTAGACAAATAGAACTGAAATGAAACGAAATGAACATGCAATAGTATATCATCTTGCCGTATATCATTCTCAACCTTTGATTTTTTTAGTACCTTCTCATCTAAAAAAAAAAAAAAATAGTTATCTATCCGGTAGAGTAATGGGCATTCGTTATTTTGTTTTCTTTCGCTTTTGAACAACCATTATGCACGAGGCAAAGATAGCCGTCAATTAGCAGTACATATTCCTCCGTGATGCACACAGGCAAAATGGTGTCACAATGTCATGTTCAGTATAAATTGTGCACTAATATTCATTGGGATTTGTCTGAAAGTGGCCCGAAATAATTAAGGTTCATGTCCTAGTGAGCATGATCTTTGACCACACTTCACAAACTTAAAAAAGATCACTTTGCCATGTATCCTCTGTACGTAAGCATTTCACGTCAGAGGGTTGGTATTTTCTTTTTTTTTTTCTTTTTTTTTACGGTAAGGATTTGATTCCATCCACATACAAATTGTTTCATCAGAAATATTTGTCACTCGGTCAACCTGAAATAACCACTGACACTTCTGTTTTGAGATGTCGAGTGAAGAAATAGAAATGGTCGACTGAAAAAGATAACATACCTGATTTTTCTCAGAGATATTAGCTGATATGATATAATAAGCGAGTGTAAATTTCACTTCAACATCCACGTGAATGTGCATCTTTTCAAGAGCGGAACGACGACAGCGGCAGGAGTGGGAAGAAGCAGTGAGATGCTGTGACAAACAGGTGGAAGGCAATGGAGAAACACAGATTGTGTGTGTGTGTGTGTGTGTGTGTGTGTGTGTGTGTGTGTGTGGATATGTGTGTGTGTGTGTGTGTGTGTGTGTGTGCATGTATTTGCTCTCCTTCTCTTCTGCAGATGGGATGCCAGTAGCGAATCCTCTATAGTGGAGAATGGGTTGCCATGGCAACCGGAGAAGACGTACGACTTGTGCAACGCAGGGGAGAAGGATGATGACGTCATCACATAGATTTGGTGACTGCTAATAGAGGATACAAGATTCTATGTGGGTGATTTTATGGGGGTGCATTGACGCCTAATGTTTCGTTAGATGCATAATTTTTATCCCTCCATATGTCAGATATCACAAGTTTGTTTTTTGTTTTATTTCAGGAAGAACTTTATTCATAAGAGGGGTGTGCTTTGTTTTAAGACCGACTTAGTAACTGCCACATCTAAAAATGACTTGTTGAATCCATTACAGATCGCAACCTATACATTTTTATTTCACTGAAATATATGAAACATAATTACAAAGCGATGTCTAATTAATCACAGGGTGATAGAGAAAGGACAATAATGGTAAATTTGCTGGTAGAATGTAGTTGTCGCATGCGAAAACACAGCTGCAGGATCGATATTTTTGGTTGTTAGATCAACAGGATTTTCATCTGGCTTTCTATGGGTCTATAATAGTATCAGAAAAAAAAATTAAAAATCCAATGCGTTCTGATAAATGACATTGGCTAATTACATAATGAAAAACAAAAATCTTAAATAAAATAACCGAGACGGTGTTAAGGTAGACACATGAATCCGTGCAGAGTGTTTCATTACACGCTCTGACACTTTATAGAATAATTAATTTGAAAACATTAAAACTATCCTCAAAATAAGCCATTAGCATATTTGTTATCTTTGTTTCTACAAGAGTGCACTTTTGGGAATTTACTTTGGGGATATTGTCAAGATTTCTTAGGGTGTTTGATTTTGCAGTTGGAGTCTCTTACCAGAAAGTGGAGCAGGCGAAAAGAAGGAGAAGAAGAAGATGGAGAAGGAAAAGAGAACGGAGATTGAAGGAAAAAAGGAGAGAACAGAGAGAAGGGAGAAGGGAAGAGAGTATATAGTGAGAGTAGCTAGAGAGTTGACGGAGAATGCAAATAATGCAACCAGGGATGCATGTCGCTGCCTAATGAATATTCGTCGCCAATGTGGAATCAAATTTGAATGACATTTCCTGTTGATGATTTTCCTTCCGTCTTGCATGAGCAGACTACACAAATTTTGATGCCTCCGTCCACAGAGAATGACGGAGGTATACACAACTCCTTCATCCATGAATGCAGGTAGCTTGAGATAAGCACGGATTGGAAAAGAGAATGCCCAGACGAATACTAAGTAGCCTTTCTTGAAAGACAAACACATCTCCCTGATGTTTTCAAATGATGATAATCGAATTCCATTGACTTTTCTGACATTTTCGTCCCATGCAGAGAGAGGAAGAAGCAGTAATGCACGTTGATGGGAAAATATGACGGCATGTATATTATGAGTAAAGTTATATGGCCTTGATATTGACAACAGGTAAAACGCAACCCGGGAATGCGGCAGATATGTCAAATACCAAATGCAGCCTGGAATGGTGTACCGACAATCGACAACATGCATGCGTTAATTTGCTTTGATTTTATGTGTCAAATATTGCCGAGAATGGACATTTACATTTTATGTACCTGGTAAGAGTCATATCCACGTGCGGAGTGCCTTTTCGTCAAAAACCTTATTTTGCTGATTATTACATTTTTTTTTGGGGGGGGGGGTGATAAGATTAACTTTGAAAAACGACAGAGTTACACTAATTTTTGTCCTCGGCTGTGGACAAAATGATATCTGATTTTCGTTCCGATCATTTTCCTACTTCTTCAATTATGATACATCAAAATAACAAAAACAACACAACTAAATAATCTTACTCATCGTACATACAATGGATAAAATAATCATAGACATATGGGGCCTGCATTAAATCAAGCTTGTTTAATTGCAGAAATCAGACGGAATGACCAAACAGATATATAGATAGATAAACCAAGAAAATAAATGAGTAATGAAGTTGAAGAAAACGATAGTGTGCATATTTCAAAGGTGCTGTACAAGAGTTCCCATTACTGGTCGATATAAGTGAAATCTTTGGTTTATTTCATTTCCATTTCGGGATACTTTATGTCAATTTGGCAACTTTAACTCTTAGGCTGTGTTACAGTTAATTTAAAACATGGCGATAGGTTTATACAAATGTACCTAAAATATCAAAGTTATAGATATAGGTTAACAATTATCGATAATGTATATACAAGTGTATGTACACAAGTTCAACGTGGATAGGTACAGGCAAACTTATTGACATGTGGCTTGTTAGTGGATAGGAAATGAAGCACATTTATCACAACACATCTTAAATCGATCCGTTATTATTTTCCCACCCTCCCCATCCCTGCTCCCGTTGATATTGGGCTCTGCTTGCAAATCCACTGCTGATTAACATTTGTTGCGAGAACTGCGTGACCTTGACTAACTTTACCTCATCAAACCATGAACGACAAACGTGATCAAACACGAATAATCCTATCTAATTCGGCAACGTTAGGCAGAAATTGATACCAGTCAGTCGCGTTTCACTACAGCCTGAAAACTGAAGAAATCCATGCGATTTCAGAGCCTGCAAACTATCACCGTGGAAATCTTTAGAAAATGAGATTAATGCCTGTACGAAAAAAAAAAAAAGTCACTTTCGATTACACATTCTCGCGGCGGCTAACTCTCCTTAATTAGGCAAAATCTGTTTTTCCTGTCACGCTGAAGTAATACGATGCACACACAACAAACGTTAAGCGCTATACTCTATAAACGAATTATCAGAGACTTATTAGCCCCTCATAACACTGAGAAGTGAATTTTAAAGTACTGATGGAAACCCACAAAAGGGACTTGTCCGGACTCATGTCCGAGTCGTTTGGGTCGTTGTGGCGCAAGAAGTTGTCATTTCCCGTGCAAGAAAACGTCATGGCTTGATTGAGACTTAATTTGTCACTGTATCGCGATGTCAGAATACTCAACGACTGCTGTAATCAGGTGACTAACACGTTTCAGTCCTTTTAACGTTGTTTCACCAGACTTTCAGATTATGTTCAAAATCTCACACCTATCCTCATTTTACTCAATTGACATATCGAGTACTTGTTGACTTTAACCTGACAAATCAATATTGGCTGACCAAGAAACCACAAGTTCTTCTATGAAAAATCAACTTCTGAAGTTTATAATACACCAGTTGGATATGCTGATATTTCTTGCAAACATTCATTGGATAATATTGATGTATAACTGCTAGGGTTTTGTTGTCACCATCTAGACGTCTATTTTATGGTGACTATTTTCATGCATTTCATGTCAATTCAATTCGATTTCAATTCATTTTTCAACAGAATACAAAATAACAAGGTATGCAAATGAGATGACGCTAAAATGAAACCTGTCTGTAAGTATCATTTTTTTTTTAATAAAATCTTGTCTTAACAGTTAGTATCTTAAAAGATGTTCAGAGTGAAATATCCATGAACCTTTTTTTCAATCTCGAGCGAACAGAATAATCTTTCTTCTAAATTCTTCAAAATATGTTTCGCGTGACTATCGTCGTTTGCTAACAGATGCAATAACAAAAAAAGAAAAATCACTTTACTAATAACAAATTATAGATTTCATGCTGAACCCAATATGCAAAATAATGTCGAAATCGTCCTTGTCATGGAACCTACATAAACGTAAGCAGGTCTGTTTCTTTATCATATTTGAATAAATCGCGTTTACTCTACATAAAGACCAGGATAAGTTTTGCTTTCATTTTAGATACTTAACAAGACGTCAACTGAAGGAAAGTCTACCTGAGAAAATTCTGGTTTATTGCAAAGTTCCGACCACAGGCCTGACTTCTGATGGATCCCAACCTACTGTAATCAATTATAAATTACTTGGGTTCTTGAGAGTCCAAATACGTGTATCCTGCTGGTAAATTTGGTTGTTCTTCTTTAGTCAGAAAAAGACCATTATAGCTTTTATCAAGTAGTCATGTTCGAATGATATGATCTTGGGAATATAAGAACAAAAATATTCTGGGTGAAATTCTATCTCCACCGACATACTGTCACAATTACCACAAGAGCACATTAGCCAGGATTATTGTGATCTTTATGATCTACTTCTGAATTACTTTGTAATAAAAGTGCTAAACCTTTTGCATCGACTAATGCTATATAATGCTAAAAATGTATATAAGTTTTTTTTTTTTGATATATGTGATTTGAAAATACAGAAAAAAAACCAACCAACCAACAAACCAAACAAACAAACAAACCTGGCTCTAAAATGGTCAAAGAAACGAAGTGAAGAAGTAAGTGATTTTCCCGTTATTGTGTCTGCAGCAGCATAGTGATGTGAATTACTCGCACTGGCATCTCTTGACACCTGCATATTTGACGTTATGGTAAATGAAAAATTTTATTGCAGAGCTGTCTATCATGTTTTCTTGCGCCCGTCGACAGACATTCTGCAGATCATGTCCATTTCATAACACTCTACGATGTGACTGGCAGGAAAGGCTAACACCGTATGGTCACTCATGCAGAATACCTTGAAGGAGTCGATTCACTCTATACGGATTGCGGACCTCCCGCATGATTCCAGTTGGATTAACCACCACCCCAACTTCAGTTATTGGATACTCATCGAAAAAAAGATAAATAAATACATTCATACATTTAAATGCATGTAATTAAAGTGCACCCTGAAAAAAAAAAAAAACCCAACATACTATTTTCTTTTTAGTTGGCTTGCATTCAGAAAACATATTAGTGAGGTTCAAGAACAACCGGAACACACCAAAACATTAAAATGGAATTCCTACTGTTAATATTGCCCTATTTACACATCACAAAGATGAACTTTATCAAAACGGTAAGAAAACATTCAAGTGTTTGATGATATTTATATCAAATATAAACGCTACCAAGTGATAACTGTAGGCCTATAATTTTTTGTCAAAATGACAACACTATGTTCAACTTTGTTGCACCATCCAAGAAAAAAAAAACCTACCCAACAACAACAACAGTGCAACAAGAAAATATGAATTTCTTAATTCCGAACCAAACAATCGAAGACCTTATAGTCTAGACTATGAGAACTTGGGTCATGTAAAAATCAACCAAACTGTTCATCTCTCTCATACAATCCGTCGTCTTTATCAGACGATGCATCATTATGTTTACCCTGAGACAATGATTGCATTATCATCCTGTCACGTTCAATTATATTTCTCCGTCTTCTCCTTTTCTGGTCCTTGTTTTGATATGTTTTTGTCTGTCTACGTCTGCCTGTCTGTCTGTCTGTCTATGTACTTGAGTATGTCTATCTCGTTGTCTATCTTGTACTTCCCTTTTTAGAATGTGTCCGGTATGCAATTTGTTTTTCCTGTGATAACGGTTGAAGGCATGATAGAGGAAAAAACGGCATTCTAATATAACGCCATACCAAGTTGCTTCGTGTAAGGTACGGCATCTAGCCATACTCAGCGGCGCTCTGTCAACCGTGTGCTTGCATAATATGCAAGCCTGTAGTGCTTTCCTTATGAGCTCTTTTCCCCCCTGCGTGTGTGATGTCGTACACTTTCCCCCCTTGGGGCGTAGCGGCCGGTGAGATGTACGCGTGACATTTGGGAATTCTTCACATCGGCGGAGCTACAACACTGACGCTGTAGCGTTCCAATAAACCCGGGTAATATGTGATATCGCTATGTTATTAAATCTGGATAAAGTACGATCCCCTCTCTATTTCAGGTTATTTTGTGGCGTCACAAAATTCAGCCTTACTCTGAAATAATGTCATCAGGACTGTTATGGGGTTTTGGGCGTTCATCCGGACACCATTACCTTTCATTGTCAAACACAGATGTCTTCCACATTAAAGAGATTTGTTTTCTTAATGGATGTGTTTGATTGTCATGGATAGGCATAAGTGATGAAGATTTAAACCCTGCAATATGTGATAAATCATCTGCTTCATTCATACAGTATAGTGTATACATATATATATATATACAATATATACATATATTATACTAAGCTGCTTTAACGCCAACACACGCCAACACACAAACACAAAGTAGCTTTCTTAAAATTACGTGACTTCATATAATATAAATAGATAAATATATATATATAAATATATATATATATATATATATATATATATATATATATATATATATATAAAATAGTTGAGACAATGTAGATAACAGAAGATGTCGCATGAAACCTGCAGAGTTGTGAAGCTTTCGACCGTGGTCTTCCTCAGCTTTAATATCTGTTTGTGAAATGAAATATATGTTTTTGAGCATAACAAATCTGAAGTCATAAACGCAATATATCAAATATAAGTTGAGCATGAGTTAATAGTTACATGACATACTTGGCAATATTTTTTGGCACTTTGCAACACATTCAACAATGTATAACTGTAGATGAGTGTATAATGAGTATATAATATGTAGCATACAAACATATCATACAATAAAAATTATCAAACATATATCATAAATAAACTAAATAATATAATTACCTGCTAAGCAGACGTTTGAGTTGCCTGGATGCCTCAAACGTCTGCTTAGCAGGTAATTATATTATTTATATATTATATATAATATATACACACACACACACACATATATATATAGGCCTATATACTAGTGCTTATATATATATATATATATATATATATATATATATATATATGTATATATAATGAAGAGCTTTCAACCAAAAGGCGCTAAATCCATTGATTTAGCGCCTTTTGGAAGCAGGCTCTTCATATTATTATTTATCTATATGAGATATTTTAGTATACAAAATATAATCAACGGCAATCTCAGATCTCTTTCTTCAGAGACATGTAGAAATGACCAAGTAAGTAATTTCACATATGGAATAATCTTTAATCATGATTACACAAATACACTGCAACAAAGGAAATACTACATAGAGAAAGCTGACCTAAACGACAGCATTCCCTTGCTCTGACATTGGCGTTACTGAGCCTTTAGACGAAATGATGACATCTTTAAGTTACATGTGTATTGCCATTTTAATCACACAGGCAGTATTAAGTTTGTTTTATTTTTTGTGGATTCATGCTTATATTCATACTTATAGTCCTTATACTTCACGTTAATTTTTCATCCGATATCTTTCAATCATAACTGTATTAATATGAAAGAAAATACAGTATACTGAGAATGTAATTAAGAATAAAACAAAAGAAAGAACACAGAAAGAACACAGCGATATTCCTACATTACGTATACTTAGTATTTGATTATTTAAGTGTTCTTTTGAAGTTGATACCATTATCATCCTGAAAACTCTGACCAAAACTGAGAATAAGAGGAACAGGTGACTCAATGAAGTATCGACTGTCCGCACACTGCAGAGGCGGTATATCATTTCAATATTGTATCATGCCGGCACTGCTTTTCTTTTTTCTTTTTCTTTTTTATCACTGTGGCATTTCTGCATGCAAGCAGCGTTCTAGTGTCAGAGTGTAAAAAGGTCGTCATAGATCATGTGACCTTAATGAGAGATACAATTATGATACAGCCGCATCACGTGACTGGTCTTGGCAAGGCGATGTGGTTCTGTGCTACTCCAGTGTTCATCCCCAGATGGGTATGTCTAATTGTCATCGCTGCGGCCATTGAGGAATCAGTAAGCATGAAGGTCTTTGGATCCACCAAACCTGGCACACTCCATTTATTTCGAATGCGAAAGGTGACTAGCTGCATGTAATGCATTGTGCGTATAAGAAGACGTGAGAGAATTATTGTGTGAATGACGCACGCAGATTTAGATTGTGTGTTTACTTTCTTAATAGGAGTAGGAAACAATACCATTTGATGATGAGCATGTTAACCTAGACTACCTTGTCTCAGGAAATATCTATGATATTTCTTTTCGGATAGAAAATGAATAAAATAATCTATTTCCCTTTAAGTCCTACCAGGGCAATATAAGATATTTAAATAATCTGTACTTTAATCCGTACTGGGTTAATGACTGATGAATTATGCAGAGGAATTTTTCCTATTATACACAATAATTTGAACTAACTTCACAATGACCATAACAATGAATACTGCTGACAACAGCTCATATGAAAGGAACTCCAACACGCACCTGTCAGCACATTTTCACGCACATAATACACATGCATACACATTACATTAACGCTAAACAAACTCGTCTCAAATCTGGTAGAACAGCATAAATTCAAGCTCATTACGTTGAGCTGCCTGTATGCTAACAAGCTAGAAATACCTATTCTGTATTATCTATCTGATGACACAGCCTTAAACAATACAAGAAGCAAAAACCGTCTCTACAATGCAGACGCTGCAGTCAAAGCGATAGCTTCAACCTCTAACCTTTTCTGCAGTGAACACAGGAGCCCGGAGGCATGCACAAGGCGAGCATCGATTTTGCTATTATAGTATCCTGAGAGAAAGAATCATTGGTGTGTAAAACGCAAAGTTCTAGAGAAATGAAAAGAAAATAACTTTGGTAAGCGTTATGTGTATACAGCTGAATAAGTTAAACAAATCAAAGTTTCTTTTTCATTACTTCTGTCAGTTAAACCAATTACGTTTCTTTTTTCATTACTTTTAAAGTTCATATCATACCTAACACGCCAGTCTTGTATCATAAATACGTGCATCTATGCTTGAAGATAATATCTTCCGAGTTGAAACAATGTAGGGGATTTGAATATAAAGTGTACGAATTATTGCAAATAATGTCAATAAATTCCAACCAATGATACAGATTGCCTGGGTCGATATGGAACGGAGAAGCAATGAATGTACTGTTTGTGTTTGCTTTTTTATATTAATTTGGTAGAAGCCGGCAAACAGCATGCTAAGTTGTCATGTTTTATGATATACAAAAAAAAAAAGTAGCTGCATTTTCCTGTCAGCTACAGCAAACATCATTATTCCTCTTTGTCTGTGTGCGTCCATAGCTAACATTGGTCCGTCTGTATTACAACTAGCGGGGATCAATCAATTCGGATTAGAAAACTAGATCACACTTGATGCCGATTTCACTATCATGACACAACCAGTGGATGCTGAGATACACACAGGCTCATACACACACACACACACACACACACACACACACACGCACACACACACACACACACACACACACATACGCACACATACACACACACACGCACACACACACGCACACATACACACACACACGCACACACACACACACACACACACACACACACACACGCTCATACACAGAGAGTGAGAGAGTAAGTGAGAAGAGAGTATAGAGAAGGTATATGAATAGACAATGGGGTAGTGGTAGGATAGACTGATAAATGCGATCAATTCGATATATGAGGAAGGAGAGTAATGGACAAGATGAAGTGGAAGTGAGTTCAAAGATTTGTAGAGTTTGACATCTAAGGAAGACGGAGAGAAATATATAATGTATTATTAAAATATATACATAGAGATATGTATAATACGGCATTGTAGATAGATTTATTAATAGAATAGAATGTATATCTAATAAAAGAAAGAAAGTAAAGAATTTTAGAAAAAAACACATGTATCCATGCAAAAGTGCTTGTGATTTACTGCTGCTATATGACTTATGGGGAGAGATGTGTATCAATAGATTATAGGCAAGTAACATTATGAGATTACACTTACACACATCAAACATAGAAATGCATTCTTGATTCTGAAAGATTATAAACGACTAGGTTGAAGACAGACAGACGAATCACCTGTCACCGATGAATTTAAAGATAGACAGACAGACAAACAGATAGATAGATAGATAGATAGATAGATAAATAAATAAATAAATAGATAAATATAGAGAGGTAGGTAGATAGATTTAGATAGATAGATAAACAAACAGACAGATGAATGCACATAGATAAATAGATAGATATAGATAGATAGATAGATAGATACTGTAAAAGTGGTTTCTTTCGCGGTGGTTTTATTTTCGCGCTTTTCGCGCTTTGAGGTTGAACCGCGAATTCAACATCACACGAAAATGTTTTGAACTCGTCGCTTGTTACAACGCTATCATTACCGACCGCGAATTTAAACACACGCGAAAAAGTCGGCACCGATGGAAACCGCGAAAGTTTCTGTACGCGAAAGAAACCACTTTTACAGAGTAGATAGATAGATAGATAGGTAGATAAATATATTATATATATATATATATATATATATATATATATATATATATATATATAGAGAGAGAGAGAGAGAGAGAGAGAGAGAGAGAGATACTTGAGATAGACAGATAAACAGATAGATGAATAGATAGATAAATAGAGGGATAGATAGACAGACAGATGGATATAGATGTATAAAGAAATAGATAAAGCACGCATTCCAATACTCCGTCAATGTGTACAGATGGTTGCACTGATAAGAAAGGAGGCCTCTTTTGAAGTGGCGGCTGCATAATGAAGAGACGACAGTATTAATTCAACTACGATTCATCAACCGATCAGCCCAGGTCGACAGCAATAACCCCCCCCCCCCCCCCCATCCTCATTCATTTGCTGGATAAGGCATTGCATGAAAATTGAAATTCAAGACATAACAACTCTTATGATTCAACCCTTTCAAGGACTGAAGTGCAAAATATCGGTCGTATCTCAACTTGAAAATTAGCATGTTCTTTCTGGATCGAACCGACGGATGTTAGATGAGCTTGATAAACCTCAAGAATTATTTTATTTTACTCTTTCTTTAGTTCCCCGCGGGAGAATTAGCTACTCAACTTTTGGAGGTATTTACTTATTACTGATGTATAATATCAACACTAGCTGAGTGTGACATCCGGGTTTGAATAGCGAATTTTGTTGTTGTTGTTGTTGTTGTTGTTGCATTTATCTAAAACAATAAATGTGCAAATTAAAGAGAATTATGCAGAAACTTGGAGTGTTCCTCATTTCCATGCAATGTGTCCTATAATGCTAAACTGCAGACAATGTTTTATGAATCTATTATAATCATACACAATCAAAAAGATATGCCCATGCACTCCAACATCTATTGGAAAGTAACATGTTTGTGACAATGCCCTTGCGGACATAATACCTGGGCTCACACAACAAACTCGAAACAACGAACAGGTTTTTCATAAAGCGAGAGTGGATAAGGTTTTCAACATTCTCATTTCACGTGTTGTACATCAAGTTAAAATCTATTTTCATTTCCATCAAATAAAAAGAGAAATTTCATACAATTTATAAGCAGAACATAATCATTTGTAATAATTGCAAAAACGTAAATTAACAAAATACATGTGATAATGTATGAGTATCAAAAATGAAGAAGACATAATAATTGTCTAACATCTACCTCCCACACTTCATTAATGTAGCGTGGTAGCACCTTTGATCTTGAAACACAACAATGTTATTAGCAGAACTAACAAGGGAAAGGTATGGTGCCTTTAGAGTTCAGGCACCAATATCAGAAGACAATGTTAAGTTAATGTGTATAATACAACCTAATGGATACAGTTTAGAAGGTACTTTCAAGAAAAGAAGCGTGAAAACAGGGTAAGGATACTTTAATAACTAAAAGGTGCAAAAGATATCTCACTACTGTAGGATTATATGTGTGTGTGTGCGTGTTTAGGGGAACTAATCACACCTTTTCAAAGGTTGGTATCAAAGATTCCTCTAACTAATACATTGTAAAGCTATTAAAATTCCATCTATCAGTTCTTGTCTTTGAATCTATATCAAATATCATTTTCCATTTAGGTTGAATGACAATGATTAGGTTCACATTTCAGATCGATGTGATATAGATACCCGCCCTCGAATATAAAATTATTTAAGGATAAAACAGGTGTGAAGACCATACACCTTTATATAGTAGCACCAAGCAGACCTCTCCTTACGTAGCTTCCGGTCAAATCGCCTCCTCAATTTCGGGTCAATAGAAGACGGGGGTGGAGGCCAACTATTGATCTTAGTGCTATCAATTCGAGGTAAATAAGTTCGACTCCTCCCTAGGCTACTCTCCAGACGTCAAGAAAACATCTTCACGCAATAATCGACATTGTGATTTATATTAACCTAGATAAATCCCAATTCGTCTATCGAATGTGGCTGATTGCTCATATACATATATATATATATATATATATATATATATATATATATATATATATATAATATATATATATTACTAGAGTAATTTTCAATTTACTTAGAGCAATGATTACCACCTCTTTGTTCAAATGTTTAGCCACACTCGGAAAAAAAAAACAGTAGGGCACAAGTTGGATTATGTAAGTGGGCGATATTTAGTCTTACAACTATTGTTCTAGAGGTATTTAAACAATTATTGTTCATGACTTCAAACCCTGCACGATGCATACACACGCTTGGATAAAAATGCTTTTCTTCAATATCCCAATAAAGTGTAATAAAAAGAGAGAACCTGACCCAGCTATGGCAAAATGACAATTCGACTGTCTCAATCAGGTCTTAAATTGAAGAATATCAAAGGATATTATTATCGTTAATTGATTGTTATCATTATATAACAATGATGATGGTAATAATAACAATAACAATAATAATAATAATAATAATAATAATAATAATAATAATAATAATAATATTAATAATAATAATAATATTGCTATCATTATTATTATTATTATCATTATTGTTACTATTATTATTATCATTATAATTATTCAAATTCATGAATTTCTTCCGTCGAGATGTTTTCATTGCAACTGATTGACAAATTGCCCTACATCGACGTAAATAAGCACTGAATTGATCAGTGTTTTTTAGTAGAAGCCATGATAACAAAAAATCATGGGCGTACATACTCGAGCAGGATTCGAACCTACGACCTCCTGACCACAGGCAATTTGTCAATCAGTTGCAATGAAAACATCTCGACGGAAGAAATTCATGAATTTGAATAACAAAGCAATACCCGCTGCATGCTATAAGGATTAGAACCAACACTTGCTATCGGGCGAAAGCTCAGTGGTCTAGTGGAGATGACGCCTGTCCGGTGATCAGGAGGTCGTAGGTTCGAATCCTGCTCGAGTATGTACGCCCATGATTTTTTATCATGGCTTCTACTAAAACACACTGATCAATTCAGTGCTTATTTACGTCGATATAGGGCAATTTGTCAATCAGTTGCAATTATCATTATTATCATCATCGTTATCGTCACCATCATCGTTTATTATCATTTTCATTTTTGAAAGCATAAACAGCATTCTGATTACAAGTGCATACCAATGAGTGTCTTGGCGTCATGTACACACAGTGTTGTGTTAAAAGGTTGGGCTGAATGATGATGTTCGAGGCCGCAACACAAATGACAGACATAACAGACTTGTTTTCGTGACCAAAAAAAAAAAAAAAAAATGGACTTCTACTTCTGATGGGCTAGCTAGGCGTTTTCTACTACGTCTGCTTTTAACATGTGCATTTCCCTTCACATATTTATACACTAACCTTACATTACAGGGCAGCAAAAAGCAGACTACAGGTGATTGGATAATGAGACTGCGTGGAGATCGAATCATGCCCAAGGTCGAAACGTGACTTTGTTCGACACGTCAATGTGCCTAGCACTTTCTGTTATACTGTGGGGTTAAGACTGGAACACTTGGCTTTAGACAATAACTGTCACGAACTCACAGAACTGCACAATGTAAATTATGGAGCGAGACGACCATCCAAAATCAATGTAAGAGTATGTCACTCATTTTTCCATTACTTTATTTCCATCGAGCAAAAAGGTGATACATAATATCAGTTATACCAGCAAAAAGTGAAGAAGCACAATCTATAAAGCATAGGTATAGTATAAAATGTATGTGTGAAGGAATGTGTAATAGTATCAGACAAGCCATGCATACTTTGCAGAAATGGCGTTCAAATTCATACTCTGCTAAACTTGTTAGCATAATCTGAATATGCACCTTTTCATTCTATAAGGACTGCCAAACGATTGATGTGAGTCATAACTTATTTACAGCACAGAGGAATCGTGCATGAACAGTCCGTGATCGTCATATTCGATCAGCATGAAATTGTGATTCAAATCACTGACGGACGAATTTAGGAGTAACAGAGATCTGGAGCATGTTTATTTTTGAAGGAAGGACAAATAATGTTGATTTCTGCTGATGCACCGTAAATTAAAAGTTTTGCGAAATTCAAGGAACCAAGGAAACGTGCCCTCTTCAAAACAGATAAAGACATAAAGAAACACACACACAGTAACACACACAGCCAATTGCATCAGCTATATCAAGACTTAGTGATGCAATATCTTCAGGTATTGATGAGAGCATTCTGCTAGATATGAATGGATCACATGGAATTGAGAAAATTTTTTGACCAGACGTAGAATGAATGAAAAAAAAACAAGTTCGCTGTATTGTTCACGTGCCATGTATGCAGGAGATAACATCACACCACAAACATACAAGGAATGTTGAATAGTGCTCGTGGCTTGCCACACTTTTCAGAGTTGAATTGGCTACATATTCCCCTTAGGGGCAAGCATCACCTATTCAACTAGAGAAAATAGACGGTAATCCAGGGTTCACATATTAACGCAATACAGCGGATGTTTCTCGTGTGAATGATGAGTCAACAATAGACACGTGGCTCAAAGTGAGTGCTTAAGGTTGGGAAATCTTTGTGCTCCTTTCTAAGGGTGTAACAGTCAAGTCTTTTACTCCCAAAGGTCACTGTCGACCAGACGATAAGACGCGAAATGTCACCACCAATCTGATGCACTCCCAGATGTATCTCTCTTTATTCTGCCTTTTAGATCAATCTCTTCCCTCCTTTTTTAACTTCTTGATTCGCGCTTCTCTTTCTCATTTCTCTTTCTTCTTCTTTTCGTAATCGTCATTTCCAGTGTTTCTGGTTGTATTTTCTATCGCGCTCTCCCTACCTCCCCCATCTCTCGAAAGAGATTCTTTCCCTATTACCGTCGTTTGTTTGTACAGTAGACCTCGCCTAAGTCGACATCGCATAAGTCGACAACTCGCTTAAGTCGACACAATAAAAAAGTCCCGATTTTTGCCTTTGTTATTCCTTGAAAATTTCCTCGTCTCAGTCGACATTTATAAGTCGACAACTCGCGTAAGTCGACCTGATTTTTCAGTGCCAACTGAGCTGAAATACGTGTTAATTCCCTCGTCTAAGTCGACATAATTTTTCGCTCAAAATCTTATCGCATTCTCTGAAAAAGAATTGTTTTCCCGCTCCGATTCGCTGCGTTTCTACTCGGTAATTCGCTAATGTACGGCGCGGTAGCGTTCGCGCCATGCGTCCATTGTCTTGTATGCCAGAATATAGAAAGGACATACACTAATTTACACCGGAGCATTTCATGTAGTACCCAAGACAGTTCACTTTACCCCTTTTCTCCGTCTCGTTTTTCTCAAAACGCACAAATTTTGTACACTTATATGTCCCAGTAGGTATTCATTATCCGAACATGAAATAGGTGTTTTTGTAAATCCGAATATTCTAACGTTGATTATTCCGAAGCGGTATTAAAACCAGGGCCCTTTCTAAAAAGATTTATTACAATGCAACTAATAATGCAACTCAAAAAATCAAAAGCAGGTGTATCAAATCACACGCAACTTTTGCATTTAAACGCAAGTGCGTTGCTGAAAAGACTTGCGTTTGATAATTATATGAAACTAGAAAATAATTGTACGAACCTGAAACTCTAAATGCAAGTCCATCAAATCACACGCAACGATGTATTTAAACGCAAGAGCGTTGCAGAGAAGACTTGCGGTTTTTGTACGAAACTAGAAACTGCGTTTAAATACATCTCTCTACATCTACGAAAGTGCATTATTGTTGAAAAGACTTGCATTACTTTTTTCATTTCGTAAGCAAAATTAAAGATTAAACGCAACTTTGAAAATCAAATGCAAGTCCATCAAATCACATGGAACGCTGAAAAGACTTGCGTTTGATAATCACACGAAACTAGAAAATTGTAGGAAACTTAAACTCAATTGTTTAAATACATCTCTCTACATCTACGAAAGTGCATTATTGTTGAAAAGATTTGCATTACTTTTTTATTTCGTAAGCAAAATTAAAAATTAAACGCAACCCTGAAAATCAAATGCAAGTTCATCAAATCGCACGGAACGCTGAAAGACTTGAGTTTGATAATCATACGAAACTAGAAAATTGTAGGGAACTTTTTTTAACTCAATTGCGTTTAAATGCAACTCTAAAAATCAAATGCAAGTCCATCATATCACACGTAACGCTGTATTTAAACGCAAATGCGTTGCAGAGAAGACTTGCGGTTTTTGTACGAAAATATAAGAAACTGTGTTTAAACGCATCTCTAAACATCTACGGAAGTGTGTTATTGTTTAAAAGACTTGCATTATTTTTTTTTCGTAAACAAAATTACAAATTAAATGCAACTCTAAAAATCAAATGGAAATCCATCAAATCACACGGAACGCTGAAAGACTTGCGTTTGATAATCACACGATACTAGAAAATTGTAGGGAACTTTTTTAACTCAATTGCGTTTAAACGCAACTCTAAAAATCAAATGCAAGTCCATCAAATCACGTAACGCTGTATTTAAACGTAAGAGCGTTGCAGAGAAGACTTGCGGTTTTTGTACGAAACTATAAGAAATTGCGTTTAAACGCATCTCTAAACATCCACGGAAGTGTGTTATTGTTTAAAAGACTTATCGTAAGCAAAATTAAAAATTAAACGCAATTCTGAAAATCAAATACAAGTCCATCAAATCACACGGAACGCTGAAAAGACTTGCGTTTGATAATAACACAAAACTAGAAAATTGTATGAAATTTAAACTCAATTGCGTTTAAACGCAACTCTAAAAAAACAAATGCAAGTCCGTCAAATCACAAGCAACGCTGTTTTTAAAACGCAAGAGCGTTGCAGAAAAGACTTGCGGTTCTTGTCCGAAACTAGAAACTGCATAAAAATGTACGGAAGTGCGTTATTGTTGAAAAGGCTCGCATTATTTTTTATTTCGTAACGGAACTTTCGCCGTGACCGAACTTAGTCTGCACTTGCAGGGGAAAGACATCGCAACATTTACAAGTTTCAAACTACCGAAACGCATGCTGCTTCACAAAATGTCAATGAAAAAAATGATAACGAATTATTGTTAAATTTCGCTATGCCAAAGTTTTAAATCTCAGTCCAAAGTTAAATTAGTCTGACAATGGTAAGAGGTTTGTTTTTACGAAGGTTATAGTAGTCCGAAAGATGTCGTTTTCGGATGAACAAACTTTTCTTCTTCTTTTTATTTCACACAGGCCCGCGCCGTACAGAGCGGTAATGTTGCGAATCGGAGCGCGAGAACATTCATTTTCAGAGTATGGCAATACAAATTTAAGCAGAACAAATATGGCGACTTAGGGAAGGAAAATCACACATATTTCAACTCAGTCGGCACTGAAAAATAATCTTGACAGAATCATGCGAAATCACGCGCATATCTTCCCAGCAAAGCACTTGAATTTAAATCGCAAAGTTTAATGCAATTTTGGGGAATTTGCCTTTGATATTTCAAATCAAGTTTAAAACGTCAAGTATCTAGAAACGGGCCTAGGTTTCGGATCCCGCTCTCACAAAATCTCTCTAGAGATTTGGGAATTGTGCGTTGTCGTTACTAACCCGCGCAAGATTTATGCATGAACTAAGACATTATTGTTGCTCATGTCAGTAGGCATGTTTTGGCGGCAAAAGGAGTAAGATATGGGTAGCGATCCGCATCGTGATCCAAATCTTACTCTGTACAGGGGAAATTAATTTTCATTTATAAGTCGACAAAATGTCGACTTACGCGTAAGTCGACATTCGCATAAGTCGACGTGTTTTGCTCAGTCCCGATTATGTCGACTTACGCGAGGTTGACTGTATTTCCCCTGAAGTCACATGTTCTCTTATTGATACGAATGGTTAGAATTTACTGGATTTATGCACTGAGCTACGATAAAAGCAAAATAAGAAAAAAACCATCCAGAAGGCTTGAAATCTACCGATAAATGCTTTGAAATATTTATCGGAATAATACCATTTGCAAAAAGCAAACACACACACACACACAAACACACACACACACACACACACACACACAGACACACACATATATATATATATATATATATATACACAAACAAACAAAAACGGAAATCTGTTCATTTTAGAGAAGTTGAGATTATGCTCCCATCAGGATAGGTAGCGATGCTCTCATTCTTGAAATTATATTACAACTGTGAAGTAATCTATAATGACGAGAAGATCACTGTTATTGCAGCCATGAATAGCTGCGTTGCCATGGTGACCAATGAATAAGGTTAATGACGGACCACCTGTCAGCTGCCAGGAATTGACAAACTTGTGGCGACACAATGAACACGGACGCGCCCCTTTTCTGCGTGGATTATAATCTGTCAATCATGTATAATTATGATATAATGAGCAACATCTGTGCATGTGTTCTGGTACGCACGTGTCACATTAATCTTGTCGATTTTTTCCAACAATATTCATTTTCAGGGGTCTTTTTCTCCTCCTTTGATCTTCAAACATTATTGTTATTATTACTGTTATTATTATTGTTATTATTATTATCATTATTATTATTATTATCATTATTATTATTATTATTGTTATTATTATTATTATTATTATTATTATTATTATTATTATTATTATCGTTATCATCATCATCATCATCATCGTTGTTATTATTATTTTGGAAGGAGGATGATGATGAAAATCTGTGTATATTGTATGTGTGTGTTTGTTCGCGTATGAGTCGTTTTTTTTTTCTAATTGTTAAAGATTGTTTCTGCATCGACGGAATCTGACGCCATGTTGTCCAGAGAAAACCCTTGAGAGAGGAGAGAGTCCTGTATATCCCGCTTGCTTAATTGCCGTATCTGCCCGATGCTTTGATGAGATTGAGTGCTGGATAAGGAGGCTTCAGTATCATTGCAAAACCTTGAAGGCCATTATGGAGACACGTGTCTCGAATGAAGAGAAAACAGTCCTTAGGAATACAGAGATTGTATACACTAAGATATAAAGCCGAAGAGAAGACTAATTCGAGATGGATAAATATGGAAAGAAGAATAAACTGACATACATACATCCATACCACATACATACAAACATACATAATACATACATACGTACAGACAGACAGACAGACAGACAGATGGACAAGGACAGACAGACTGGCAGACAGACATATATAGGCCTATAGACAGACTGACTGACAAACATGCAGACAGACAGACACAAGATGGAAAGATTGATGGTAGTACCAAAAACTCAGTGGAGAGCTTATAATTTAAGAGTAAATCATAAATTAAGAAGGTCAAATAAGGCAAATACAACGCATGCGACTTATTTGTATTTGCATGAAATAGATTGCAGATTTTGAAGATCAAAAACAAATCCTACAGGTATTTTTATCCTCGATCGTCAAACAGGTGTTATTTCCTTCTGTCAGACCTCCTTCTGTGAAATTGAGGGACACTGAAGGCACGTTCCTCTCAAGATCAGCGCCATGTTGGAGTGGAATATATCTCCATGCAGTTTTCATCGCCTCGTGATATACAACTTACAAGTATATTGTACCTGTTAATGATGCTGTATGTGCGTTGCACGTGCGTCAATTCTAATATGACAGGCAAGGATCACTGAGAAAAAGGGGGCACTTTTTAGCGCGCGATGTGACGCACACATGCTCAAACTGGGACTGACTTTATCAGATTATAATTGTTTTCAGATGGCAAAGGGAGAGTGCTCTCAATCATTCAGATCCGTCGAGGCTACTATCGTAATTAGCTTTGGGCACTTCTTTCATTCTGATTCTTTTGCAAACTTGCATGCTCATCATCAGCATGGAAATTAAAATGGAGATCGAGGCGACACTCTTACATTCACTCTCGCTCACTCGTAAATTGCAGTTGTTGAATGTTTAATGTTTTTGCTATAAATGGTCCAAGAGTAATTGAACGCCAAACAATTATGTTAGCATCTGCGAATCAGAGAAAACAGACGACATGAACTCAAGCTTAATCAGCTCAAATGTCGTTCGAAATATCTTACGAGTATACTATAAACTTATCTCTGTGAAGCTGATCACAAAAGAAGCCAGCAATATTGCCTCTGACCATGGACCTACATGCTCTGACACACGAAAATAAATCACCCTTAGGTTACTAAAAAATTAATGTAAATGTAAATGTAAATGATATTCAGTTTAATCCACTTCAAATTTTATTTCATTTTTCGAAAAGATCATATTAGACATTTCACTCTCTTTGTTAACAGAGAATAAGGTTTCATGCATAAGCAAAACAAAGTAAACTGAGAAGAGTATATCCTTTGTTTTTGACCTTTTCCTGTTTGATTCAGATATAAACGAATTTGTTGATTTGTCTTTCATTAATAGTATCATCAACAGCCCCCCCCCCCCCGCTTCCAGAATGATAATGATAATAACAAAACATTTTCATGCTCTTGTTCCTTTCTACGTCGTATATTGTGTACATCCTTTAGGAGCTGGATTTCTGGTCAATTCTTCAGTTCAAAGAAGCACCGATAAATCATGATAATGACTTCGTGAATATCTATTAAAGAGAGCGATTGCCGTTGAAACCAAAACTACAAAGTTTGAAATGATAGGGAGTTTTTAGATGTATTAAGATATGAAGTAATTGTGTTGATGATGTGACAGTGATGCCATGCGCAGAGGATCCATTTTCAACCACTTAGAAAACAGAGATTACCTGAATAGCAGATAACATCTTTGCAGGCCTATCCTTAACAATGCAACTTCCCACCTTCTTTGTACAGCTAATGAATTGGCAACTCTGTATTCTTTTTTTTGTGTGTGTCTGATCTCTAATTTGAAAGGAATCAATATGATATTCTGATTAGTGCTAACGAGCCCACACAAATTTGAAAAAGTTTCAGCGCGTGGGTTGCAGGAATTAATGAATGTTAGACCTACTTGTAAGAGTTGTATCTTGATAACAGGACCCTAACCTGAACCAAAAATACAACATAAATCATTTAATGAAGAATATATGAAAACGAATATGAGCAAGGGAGAAAGAAACAATTAGAAGTTACACCAACACAAGATGCCGAAGAAAAGGAACAAAATTTAGGAGAAAGAGCGGATGATGATGAGGACGAGGAGGAGAAAGAGAAGGGGGACGAAGAGGAAAGAAGCAGGAGGAGAAAAAGTAGGAAGATGAGGAGGGGAGGGGTAAGGAGATGGAGGAGGAGGAGGAGGAGAAGGGGGAGGGATATAAGGAGATGGAGGAGGGGAGGAGGAGGAAGAGGAAAAGAAGGAGAAGGAGGAAGAGAAGAAGGAGTAGGAGGATGGGGAGGAGGGGAAGAAAAGGAGGAAGAGAAAAAGGAGTAGGAAGAAGAAAGAATGTTGAACATGATGGAATCCTATAACCTCAACGCAATTTGATCTAGCTGTAATGAATGACTTAATTCGGAGCTTCAAGTCTGACACGTCTTCAAATAACCCTGGTGTTTGCTAACAGAGAAGGCTCTTTATTGCTTCCAGTTCGAAGCAAATACTTCCCGCCTTTTACTCCACAGGGAAACGTTTGGCATCACACGATGCTGTACCTCCGGAGGTTGCCCCTTACTGAATCCCGCTATAGAAAACACCACTGTGATGGTGGGTGTTAAGCTAACACTTTGCCTCTGTGAACCTCACTGTGGGAATTCGGGAGCGAAATGGCGTCAGTATTTACTCATAATGATCACGTTAATATTGCTCCAATTCTCCTGCCACCTTAATGCCTGGTCTCCCCCATTTGAGTGTGGTCTTCATACCCCATCCAGGGACTTCTCAAATGGAGGAATATCGACGGAAGCCAAGCCAGGACGGATGGTCGATATTCAAGAGTCCATCTTCTATCCCATTGCGCACACACATCTATATAGACAAACATCGCAGCTCAGTTCGACTCCATTTGAAATGCTGTTAGTAAGATGACTCATCCGCAGCATTAAAAGCTACCCAGTGCAGGCGACTAACGCAGGCGGGGAGCTCAGTGAGGTAGCGTGTCAGGGTCGAATTACGATATTCAGAGTTCTGTTGAAAGTAATCTCATCATCAGATTGACAAGCATCCAAACTGGTTCGGTTGCTCTCTTACCTTGCTCGTATTTTTGCTCCCTTTGAGAATAATAAGAGATTTATTCGTAGGTCAACACACTTATAAGTTGGAAATGTGTGGAAAATCGCGTACGTGGGCGAGCATAAGTGTGTGTTTGTCCCAGTGCCTGATGCATATGTAGCTGTGTACCTTCCAGGAGTGTTGTTTCTTGACATAGGTAATATTCACGCATGTTTGTATGTGAATAAGATGAATAGTATTTTACACAAGTCATAAGATCAAACCTTTTCTCAGACTGCAAGGTCATGATAACCTTTCGGTTAAATTGATTCTATAAATAACAATAGCGAGATTTATCTATCAACGATTTGTGCCTGTATAAGGCTAGGCCTACATCATCAAGGATCTTTTCCACCTCCCCGGCTGAAGAAAATTCATTGATAAGTTGTGCATTCCTTTTATTTCTGCAATGAGTGCTAAAAGGTGGGGAGATTCTTTATTACATACATTATTTCATCGCAACTTGAAAAGTCAATTCCCAACCCTTTATAAAAATATTTTAATTTACCATCGATCACAAATTAGTATAGGCCTATATAGATACTGCATTTGAAAGTGATTCAGCGGCTGTCAGTTAGTGGTTAATGCATTATGAAGTAATCGCTCTGAGTGACAGCCAATATGTCAAACGCGACGAGAGCAAAAAGGTTGGAATATTGACGACTTTACCAGCTAGGCACTTAGAGAGCATTCCAGTATATTGGACGCCATCATTTAGTAGGCCTACGTTGTGGCGTCCTCCTGTATCTCTAGCGCGCTGGTGGGTATCTTTCCTCGGACATCGCTTTTAATATCGCCTTCCTTCTACCCCCCCCCCCTCTCTCTCTCTCCCTCACTACCTTTTCTCATTTTTCTCACTATTTCTCGTTCTAGCTCGACAAGACAGTCTTATTCTCTTCTTCTTCTGTCTTTTATTTTTTTTTTCTCTCTCACACATACTCTTTCTCATAAATCACTAGCTGTAAATATCTTTTACTATACATTGTACTAACTCTTCTTGTGTCAGAGTTAGTGTTAGATTGTCTGTCTTTGTGATATTTTTTCATATCGATTGATCAGGCACTCATTCACAAAGCCCTTCTCTTCAAATGCACAAGAAGTATTTTCGAACATAATTTCATATATATATATATATATATATATATATGTATATATATATATATAATGGTATTATTATCCGCGTGTTGGAATAAGAGCATGAAGACGATGAAGACAAACAAGTTGACATAATGCATTAGAATCCAACTTCATTTATTTGTAAACCAAATTTTCGACCCTTGCACGGATCTTCCTCAGGGTAACAGTGATATTTGTATTTGAAGCTCAGCACAGAAAAATAATAATAATAACAAAGAAACGCGCCTGGTTGTCAGCTTAGAGTTTGAGCTAGGTTAGCAACCAACACGCACGGTTGTTAGCGTAAAATTTGCGCTATCTTCATGAGTGCAAAATCCAAATACAAATATCACTGTTACCCTGAGGAAGATCCGTGCAAGGGTCGAAAATTTGGTTTACAAATAAATGAAGTTGGATTCTAATGCATTATGTCAACTTGTTTGTCTTCATCGTCTTTATATATATATATTTTTTTTCCCCTTCCACAGGGTTCCTTTATTGAATAATATCATACACACAAATATATACAAAAAGAGATATGTATGTACATGCAGATTTAACACATGATATTCTTGGCCATTCTAAATACAATAAGAACAGCAGACAGTTACAAAAATCAGTTATAAATTGCAAATTCTTTTCAAAGTGTCAGAAAATTACCTGACAAATCATTTCATAAGAAAACACAATCAGAGACATTTAGTAAAATTTAACCACTTTTTCATAAATTTCTTTTCTTTCAGATTTGTTTTACATATATACTTTTCCATATCATAATAACTTTTTATCGCTGACATGATTTGTTCAAAAACTGGCAAACAATTTTTGCATTTGGCTGTAAAAATTTCTTTCCTTACTATAATCATAATGCAATTGAGGGCACTGTTATTACGTCCATAAAAACCAAATAATTTATTTTGATTTGTAAGCTTAATATGAATAGCATTACGGGGCAGCCAAAGCTCAAGTTTTGACCATATCTCGTTTGAATATATACAAGAACAAAATATATGCATAATTGTTTCTTCGCTATTATTACAAAAAGTACATAAGTTATCTGTTACTAATCTAAATCTCAATAAAGCGTCTTTCATATAAAGAATTCTATTTAGCATCTTGAACTGAAACCATCTCATGTTTACATCGACAGTTGAATAAAAAGGAATTTGGTAATAAAAACTCCAAATGATATTGTCTAAATCAAACTCCTGTTTCCATTTTATAAGACTTTTACATTCCTTTGTCTTATGTTTCAAGAAAGCCTGGTAGATATGTGCACAACCTTTTTTCACTTTCAGTATTAAAAGCAATGTTTCAGGGATAATACATGTAGGTTCCATAATCTTAGGTATGACATTTTTATTATAACCAAATCGAATAGCATTACACAAACCATAATATTGAAGAAAGTTTACTTGTGCATTGTATTTACGTTGAAAATCAGAATATGAAAGAAATTTTCCGTCTGTTTCTAGAACATCGTTAACAAAACGTACCCCCTTAGCACACCATGACTTATAATAAATTACATTATTATTAACTTGTATTCTAGGATTGTTCCAAAGGGGTTGACATGCGATATTATCTACAATGGACTGAGTTAAATCTGAAAAGGCTAATAATACCTCTTTCCAAAATGGGTTGCGCATTGAAATGGCTAATTCTTTGTAATGTTCAGCCCCCATAAATAAGTGGAGAGATGTGTATGATGGAGGCAAGAATGATTGAAACATATGTAAAGTGAAATTTTCGTTACTTGGATAACAAATATATATATATTTATATATATATATACATGTATATATACATACATGTATATACATGTATATATATATACATGTATATATATATGAAGAGTTTATGAAGATATATACATGTATATATATATACATGTATATACATGTATATATATATATACATGTATATATATATGAAGAGTTTGTTTGCAAAAACCGATAAGTCCAATTTTGATGATTTTGAAGTACGGTCTCTGTCATAAAGTACAAAATAATACCTTTTAAATGATATATTGGTCACTACATATAAAGTTACATTTTTGAAGTTATGGTCAAAAGAAGCAAACATTTTCTTATTATTCTCTTTATTTTTCTTGACCTTTAATGGCAAATATCTCCATTTGACAAATATGGACTTATCGGTTTTTGCAAACAAACTCTTCATATATATAATGATATATTATATTATATCATATCATATTATATTACATTATATTATATCATATCATAATACATAACGAGTGAAGGTGACCATGTGATATTACTTAAATCACGGCTTCTCTCTTCTCTCTCTCTCTCCATCTCCTTCCTCTCTCCCTATTTATCTTTCTCCCCCCCTCCTCTTTTATGTTGTTAGAGTACGTTGCCAATATGACATAATTAACCTGCGCTTTTATGTGTTATCAAATAATCACAATATCTATTAAAGTAAGCACACCACGCACTCACACACGCAAACACACACACACACACACACACACACACACACACACACACACACACAAAGCATATGCTATGGACACTATGCATGTTATAGGTCCATTAGGAAAGTATGTATACCATCTTTGGACTGTAAAATTATACGGCTGTGCTGTGCTTGTGTGCATACGTAAAAGATGTAACGAGGATGCGATAGAAGAGGTCAATCAAAGGGCTGTAAGGAGGCTCCGCGCCTAGCATCTGACTGAAAATGGGCGCCACAAAATATAATGCTGTTAAACGCCACTTAAGAGTGTCCACCAGCGATACACCGCGATTCACTCCTGAGTATCGATAGAGGGTAAGACTCATTGAACCGTGAATATCTCTCCCCCTCTCCCCTCCCTCCAACCCCACCCTCGTCCTTTTCTCTCTTTCTGTACACAGACCATGGTAATAATGCTGATTTTATTTCTGCATTCGGCATGTTGAAGGCCTATAACTTAAATATAAATAGTCAATTATATGAAAGCACACGACATGGATAGGATACCAAAGTTATAATTGCATAGTTGATATTGGTATACTGTAAGCATTTTAGACAGTATTTACACAACTTGATTCTTCATATTCGTTTGTCACTGAGGACATAGCAAAAGAAAAGAGTGTGTAACAATATCTGAAGGATTGCTGCGGGAGAATGAAAGGCCCGTACATCAGAGGCTCACTCTGCATTAGATCTTGGAGCAGACGACAACGAGGACTGACGGCGGGAAAGAATCTGAGCGGTTATTAGGGAATTGCGGAGACATGCGGAGAGCTAAACGAGATTTTGCCGTAGAAAAGGTCAGACCTCGTTTAGATTTCGAGATTATATTAGGGGTTGAGGAAAAGAGAGAACGAACAAAAAAAAAAAGGCGGGATGATAGCAAAGAGCAGCGGAGAATGAAGAACATAAAATGAACTGAGCAGACGACACGCTTAGACTAAAAGGAACGAAGTCATATCTTTTTTTTTTTTTTTCAGAATGTCAGCCCTCCACGGTCTCTTTTCAACAATCGACCACTTAACCACCCATGGCGGATACTATCCTCTAACCTTCAATGTTCTCCAAATGTTTCTTGCTAACACTAGATAACAGTGCTTCGGGAAATTTCCGAAGTGCACGTCACTTAACCGTCTTTCTAGGTACACATAGATCACCATTCTCCTCCTCCTCCTCCTCCTCTTCTTCTTTTTGTTGTTGTTTACGTTCAGATCCGTCTTTGTTTTGTTTCCTCTAGATGTTAATTTACCCGATTTTACTTTGTCAGTGAATACCCATCGCTCAATTTCGTCGAATATCTGCATGCCACTAGTGTGTGCATTAGTCAGAACCTAACGTTTCGGTATCGAGCCATGTGTGTGTGTGTGTGTGTGTGTGTTTGTGTGTGTTTGTGTGTGTGTTTGTGTGTGTGTGTGTGTGTGTGTGGCAGTTTCTTATTGAGTTTTATGGCAGTTTCTTATTGAGTTTTATGATTTAGTTGAGTTAGAAGAATTAGAATGGAGAGATATTTTTTTTAGGTTTACGAGGTAGTTCAAATCGAATCAAATGCGTGAATGCCTTAATAATTTTGATGAAAATTGTAATATTTCGGTCAAGAGAACAAAATAAGTTACCCAAGAGGGAAAAGATAAAGAAATTTGTTCTGGATTTTATAGAGGAGGAAAAGAACGTTGCGGTTAAAGCAGGTAAGCTCGGTTTTCATTTGCAAAAATGGGAGCAGTTGAAACTTTCATAGAGTCAGATGTATGGTCAGTTTAGGTTTTAGCCGTATTAATGTTTAGGAATTGGTATATGTATCAGCATTATGCTGGTCACTTTTTTTTCCCCCATGTAAAATGTTTAGTTAGCTTCGGTTTTAATTTGGTGTGTGTTTAAATGTCAAAGAAACAGGTAACCAAGATACCACAAGTATGTAGTGTGATTTGGCGTGCAAATGTTGGTGTTTGTGAGTGCGCACTGGTGGGTATGTTGTTGTTGTTTTGGTTGATGTCTAGTGCATATATGGGTGTGTGTGTGTGTTGAGGGAAGGCTACGGGGGGGGGGGGGTATGTTAGTGGGGAAATAGGTGGGGATGGTTAGGGTTATAGGTAGATGTAGTTAGGTTAGAGTAGAGTAATGGTTAGCGGGGAAATAGGTGGGGATGGTTAGGTAGATGTAGTTAGGCAATGGTAGAATAATGGTTAAGGGGTCAGGCAGGAATATGGTTTGTTTTGATGATATACACATATGGTTATTTTGTGCTTGTACGGGGGGGGGGGGAGGGATGGTTGATAGGTTAGATGGAAAAAAAATGATGAGTTTTGTTCGGTTAAGTAAAGAATGTTTTTTTTATATGTTTTAGGAAGTGCTGTATTCTCAAAAGAGTGTAAGAGAATTTATATAATGAAGTGGATATTGAGCAATCTCATCAAGTTGATCAAGATTTTTTTCCCTTTAAGAGTTATACTTTATCTGATATATTTATGTATATAGTGTGTGCTCTGCCAAGAAAAAGAAAAAAAAAAGAAAAAAAAAGGAAGTTAAGTGAAAAAGTGATTGAGTAGCACACATTTCTTAGTCGGTGTGTGAGTGATAAGGCACATTCGGATTGGCTTGATTAGGCTGATCAAAAGTGCTTTTTCTGAGAATTATGTAGATTTTTATGTCATTTCCCTTATAAAAACAGGGTATGATTTGGTAAAAAGAATCAAATATATTGTATTTAAATAAATGATTTAGCAGCACAAGAAAGAAGAATACAGCTGCTTTCTTTTTTTTTTTGTTGGTGGATGTATTAATTTTATTGTTAATATGGATTTCACATTGAATGAAACTCAAATAAAAGAATATCATAAAAAAAAGTGTGTGTGTGTGTGTGTGTGTGTGCGTGTGTGTGTTTGTTTGTGTGTATGTGATATCATCGAGTATGACTTTCTTGTGGAATTTGTGGTTTTCTGTTGTTGTCACTGCAGAGAGCATAACGTGGCAGAGAAGCCGTGAGAGACTATTGATGTCACCACCTGCTTGCACGTTACACAGAGTTATTATTGTTTGTGTACATCTTTTATGATACTTATTGTTGTCGTTATTTTTTTCCAACTTTATTTTTCTAATTAACATGCCGCTTCATATAACAATTACACGCATAATAATGAGTGTACGTTATGGAAAAAAAAAATTAACATAAAAAAACTATGATATAAGAGCTTGCCATTTGTTCACATGAAAATCTAAACGATTCTTTTTCATAGCTATAATGATACATTCTGTATTTTCCAAATGCTTCATAGAAAACAGAAACGGATTTAGAGTTGGAATAATATATTCGTCTTTACATGAAAATACAAAGTAATTTGCATATAATGAATAATTGTATTCACGAAATGTCCTCTTTCAACATGTAAAGTTCCAAAACATATTTCCTCATCTGTGAACATAACATGGCGGACATTTTTAGCTTTGAGTCATTTTTCTTTGGCATTGTTGTCGTTATTGTTGCTGTTGTAATTCTTAATCATGTTGTTCAGATGGTGGTGGTGGTGGTGGATTTTGTCATGTTGTGGATGTTGTGGGTATGATATTGTGCGTGTTGGCGTGTTGTTTCAACCGTGTAGGTGTGGGCTTTCGTATATAACTGTATATTATTATTTTTTGTGTGTGTATGTGTTCCCCAGTCACTTCTACTATGTTGACATGATACTGCATCTTTGCTGTATTCACCTTTAAAACATACAATTTGATACATCGCAATGTTATTCTTCCTCATTTGGATTATGCAAATGTTATTTGGGAGTCTTCTTGTGAAAAACATATAAATCAATTGCAAAAACTGCAAAATAGAGCAGGAAGAATTATTCTGAAGGTTAATCCTAAATTACATTTTTCTGTCAGGTTAATACATGATATATTACAGTGGGAAACGTTAAAATCCCGTCAAAAATTTCATGTCGGAGTAATGATTTTCAAGATTTTGAATGATTTAACACCTACCTATTTACACGAAAATATATTCTATTCCCCCAAACCCTACCAATTTCGGTACTATAGCCTCAGCCTTCCAAAACCTCGGACAAACTTTTGCAAACGTGCATTTTTCTACAGGGGAGCCAAACTATATAACAGCCTTCCGCATGCTGTCCGTGACTGCAAGTCACTGAAGGATTTTAAACGGTCCCTTTTTGAATTGGTTTAATTTCATCTGTGTAAACATATCTAGATATATATATATATATATATTTATATATACTTTTGTCTGATACACGAGAAATTTATCTACACTTTTCAATAAAGCGTACTTTGCCCTGAGATTTTGTATGATTATTGCATTATACATTTTCATGAGACTACAAATGTATTATAATGTTGTATTTATATAATTATGTAATCTTCTATTCTTTTTTTTTCTTTTCCATAACCCTTTATAACTGGTCCCCATGGAAGACCAGCGGCACCAGAAAAGTGCAGCTGATTATGGGCTATCCAGCCGTTATCTCTCTATATAATCCCTTCATTTTTTTTGTTTGTATATCGATGATGTGTCACATTCATTTGCTATGTATGTATGCTTCATTTTTATGCATGATGTATCATTTTCCCTGTACTTTATATGTTGTCTTTTATATCTGTATGTATGTTTATGACGGAAATAAAACAAACAAACAAACAAACAAACAATAAATCAAACAGAAGATTATGGCGTAAACGATGTGAAAAAACAAACAAACAAACACCAAAAAATACGTAACATATGGCAGTAGAATCTCACAGGTAAACGTTTGCAAAATATGATTTTGTCAAGCACTGATGGAGCACGGCAACCATCACACACTTGTGTGTGTGTGTGTGTGTGTGTGTGTGTGTGTGTGTGTGTGTGTGTGTGCGCGCGCGCGCGAGGGCACATACGCACACATACATACACACAAACACACACACACACACACATCGTCTCTCTCTGTCCCTCTTCGCCTATATTTCTGTCTCCCTCTCTCTGCTGTCATCCTATTTCCTTTTTCTCTCCTTTTGTGTATGTCCATTTATATAAATATTCCTCTCTCTTTCTTTCTTTCTCTTTCTTTCTTTCTTTCTCTTTCTATCTTTCTTTCTCTTTCTTTCTTTCTTTCCTTCTCCCTCCCTCTCCCTATGTTCTCCACATTTTGATGGAAAAGAAAATCTCAAATCTAATCTGGGTATAAAAAAATATGATGACAGTCATAAGATTATCTACAGTAACACCATTTGAGAATCTTCTGGAGGCCAAGGCTGTGACGAATGATATACCTTTTGGGACTCTTTGTATCGGTGATAAATTTTGGGTTAATTACGTGTAATGAGCATTGCGTAGAAATCAAACTTTTGGAAGTCGATAGATTTTGGGTCAATTACGTGTATATGAGCATTGCGTTGAAATCAAAGTCAGCTTCCGCGGAATGAGTGGTATAGTGAAAATGGACCATATACCGCGCGAAACTGAGCGGAGTATCCGTATGACAATTCGGAACTAATGTCAAAGGCTAGTCTTCTATCCAGTTTGTCTTGTTTCAGTATCCACTCTTTCTCTCGTTCTTGTTATTTTTCTTATTCTATGTCTTTGATTCTTGTGGTTTCCTACTTCTGTTCATTCATAGTAATTGAATACTTATTTTCATCGAAAAGTGATGTACAGGCCCATGATTAAAAAAAAAACTCATATTCTGTGCCAATGAGTCAAATTTTCTCAATTTCCAGACATTATACATAAACTATGGATATTCGATTAATATGCCATGCAGAAGGTTAATAAGTAGAATGCAGATTAACAGAGGTGATGGTGTCATTAATCTGAAACTTTCTGACTATTTCGTACACCAAGAAATAGCATACTTTTCTGTCGATTTTTTTTTTCAACTACAAATCTTAACCCCTTGAAATTCACCATCGCCACAGGTTATTGCAACGGAACAAAAATTTGTTCCAAGGCATAAGTGGTTACTTTGGATTTCACTTAAGACATTGGAAATTTAGAAACAGTTTTTTGCCGGTTAATGGGAGACTTTCGAGTTCATGACTTCCTGACCTAATCTTATTTTTATTTACGTATTTGCCACTACATGTGTAAAATTGCTCTTTCGTGAAAACACATAAAAGTTGAAGTTCCACAACTTTCTTGTGCTAAGTTCTATTTCGATGAAATCGCTATATACATACATGGTTTGTTTGACTTACTTTACCCAGTTCATTCAGTTAAAGGACAAGTTCACCTTCATTAACATAAGGATTGAGAAAATGTAGCAATATTAGTAGAACACATCATTGAAAGTTTGAGGAAAATCGGACCATCCGTTCAAAAGTTATGAATTTTTGAAGTTTTTGTGCAGTCACCGCTGGATGGGAAGACTACTGCAGTGTATCATGTCACATGCGTACAACAATATAACGAAAGTATAAAGAGAATTTCACAAAATTTCATCTTTTGAAAAAAGTACACATTCCCTTGACTCGTTACTGACATATGTTATGGGTAATATTATTCCCATTGCCTTTAGAAAGAGGCAAGTCAAGTGCTCTTTTATTATGCGAAAAAAGTGAAAATATGTTGAATTTTCTTTACATTTTCTTTATACTGTTGTACTCATATGACATCACGAGCCTTAGTAGTCTCCTCATCCAGCGGTTCCAACACAAAAATTTTAAAAATTCATAACTTTTGCATCGATTGTCCAATTTTCCTCAAACTTTCACTGATGTGTTCTACTAATATTGCTGCATTCTCTCAATCCTTATGTTTATGAAGGTGAACTTGTCCTTTGATAATATAATAACGGCTTATTTATCCAGGGTAGCCTCTTCAGTGTTGCCACTGCTCTACCAGAGGGCCCTGCCATTATTATTGCCCCAGCGTTGCCAGGTACCCATTTATACACCTGGGTCGAGAGGGACACTGTGGGTAAAAACATCTTGTCCAAGGACGTAAGCACTGGGCGGGATTCGAACTCGGGTCCTCCGATTGGGAGTCGAGAGTCTTATCCACTATACCACAGCGCCCCCACAATTAAATTGCGATTTATACTCTGCTATGCGGCCATTTCAAGATTCCTATGATTTTCATTTGCAAATGAGGGCTTTTCTATAAAGCAATACATACACCCTGTAATGACTTCTAGATGTGATTGAGGTGAATGCAAGCATGACCACCGGAGGCGCTATTCTGAATTCTTTACCTTGGTCGCCGTTATTATATGTATGCTTTGGTGCCATTCTGGGGTGCGATTCATTATTACCCTAACACAGTTATCAGTCTTGGGCCGAATCACGGCAGTTAGGCAGTGGAAGATACTATAGTACGCTTAATGCATTATATTTGTGTGCATTGTTTGTGAGTCAGAAAAGACATGCTAACGATATTTGTTTTTTCGTTAACAATTTGTTACAGCTTTTCTGATGAAAGATCTGGATCCGCTGACGAAGAACGATCGAGAAGGAAGCCTCCTCGCAAGAGGTCTGTGGTAACACATGGCGTATCACCTGTTTCCCCACAGTGTATAACCTCGTTATAATCCCTTCATTAGCAATCAAGCTGCTGCACACCTCATGTTCATCAGAGTCCCCCATGCATAATTCATGAGTCATCCAGGATTGAGATCAGGGGGCCTCTGGTTCAACACAATCTGTGGTTACGGCTCATGATCTGGTGAGCGCTTTCCTCTTGATCGATTTTCTTTTCTCGTCGTATAAGTATGGAGCCATGAAACAAACCAACAAACAAACAAACCCAGGGTGAAAAATGATCTTGAATTTTGCATGTACCTGGTAATTTTGTGATAGGAAAGACAGATACAGAAACAAACAAACAAACAAACAAACAAACAAACAAACAAACAAACGAAAAAGATGAGTGTGATTGTTTCTGAATGCACTAAATTATAAAAGACCGGTTTACTCATGTACTCAAGTTCATTTATGTTTTCTTTGAAGAACAAACAAAACACTTAGAATCCAGTATCATCACCTAGCTGTTGCATTGTCGGGTACTGCTGAGGAAAGTCTTACATAGTTGTCAATTAAGAACAATATTTGTTACAAAGGCTTGAATGGAGAGGTTTCATTTAACAAATATAGAAAGTGGTTAGATCACTTTCGTGTTCACGAGCACGCCAACAAGAAATAGACATTCACAGCCCTGATGGAAGTTAGTGATCCATCGCCACTCCATAGATGAAGAACGCAACTATGACGGGTGCATCTCGACATGCGTGCATCCTTTTCACACGTCATACCGGAATTATAATGAGCACACGTGGTGTATTGTGAGTCAACCGTGCAGACAGTTTTCTGGCAACACTGCTGGCCTATCGCCCCTTGCAACCCCCCCCCCCCCCCAAAAAAAAAAGAAAAAAAGAATTTTCCTCGCGGTACCTTTGACAAACTGTAACCTCCTGGTGTGGAGAGATTGAGAAAAAAAAAACAACAAAACAAAATAAAACATCCCTTTCTCTACTTTTCGCCAACGCACGTGCGACTGTCACAGAAATAAAAAAAAATATGAAGTAGAATTATGGAATATGGAAATGGAATATGGAATATAATAGGGGGAAAACAACATCTCGTTCAATTTGTGTGTGTGTGTGTGTGTGTGTGTGTGTGTGTGTGTGTGTGTGTGTGTGTGTGTGTGTGTGATAGTTTCATCACAACATACGGTGCCACTGCTGAGAATATTACCGTTTATATTGAGAACATGAGAACTTCAAAATCCCATAACTTTATTTTGGATGCGCGTCACGAGTTAGACACCCACGAGTCATACAGCCCACGAGTTATACAGCCCACGAGCTAGATACTAAGTGAACAAGGCCCATGAGCTCGACATCCGATAAAATAGGCCCACAAGCTATATACGGTCCACGAGCTAGACACTATGCAACATTGTCTAGTGTCTAGCTCGTGGACCTGTTTTACTTGGTTTCAAGTTCTTGGGTTGTGTAACTCGTAGGCTGTATGACTCGTGGGTGCATAACTCGCGGACCTTTTTCCACGGTCTGTATAGATAGTGGCCCGTTTGACTCGTGGGTGTCTAGCTCGGCGGGTGACCCAGTTATTTCAGATCCGATTTAAAAGAAATCTTTACCATTCTGATTATTTCATTTTAACAACTAAAGCCAAGTGAACTTGGTTTGGACTTGCGTTTTAAGCACTCTACACCGTCTCTATTAACTCACATGAAAATGGCCTATAAGATTATAGGATGGATACTCATACAAAAGCAAACTACATTTAGATATCATGTATATGATTCTATATGAATTTTCATTTACTTTTCATATTTCCTTAATGGAGATACATCAAACATTTACAACAAAACATAATACAACTGAATACTATACTCTGATGAATTAAAGATAAACATATAGAAGAGAAAATGATCGCTGGCAAAGGAATGTTGAGCTACCAAAAGAATATGTAGAAATATGATGAGATCTAGATTACTACTAGTGTCAAAACAAAAATTTATATATTAGAAGATGTCACTGATATACACCATGGTCCGTTCTCATTCCGTACACACGCACATCCAAGCTGTTTGTGTGCCCGTGACGTCATCACTCCCAGTCCACAGGCTGCATGTCGTCTGCTGCCATCAGACTGTGATACCTTGTCTGTTCGCACATTACATTCTCATGTCATCAGCCGAGGCCTGAAACACGTGATATCATCCTAAAACACGTGAGTTCATCGTCTGCTAGACTGTGATTGTTGACTTGCACACGTCACACACAGTTGCCACGTGGTGTTGCCAAATCAAAAAAGTTACAGTGTATTAGAGAAACATAAAAATTATCATTATCAATCATTATCATTATCAATGTCATTTTATTTTCATCAGTTTGTCATTTGCAATGCCCTCTACTTTTCATGATTTTTTTTGACAATCATAAACAATTCTTTAAATGCTTTAATTATTCAGTCGTTTGATTATCACACGCAATAATCTTATCGAAGGTGTGTTTTTTTTCTCCTTTCTTAACAAAATAGTATAGCCCATATCCAAACAATCGAAATTGCAATGAGAGATATAATGCAAGTGTGAGCCCTTGTTGGCTGTGATGTCCTGCATTACTCAAAAGTTGGTGATTACTGACTCACATGCCTTTTGGCAGTATTTTTCCTACAAGGACCCGACAATGTTCCCACATAAAATTATTATGCAATATCCACAAATTCTCTTTCTATTGTTGTTGCGCATGGATATTCCTCAATCAATCAACCATGCAGAAAAGTATTGTTTTTCTCTTTGCATACGAGAGAATGATAGGAAAATTGAGCATTTTTTTTTCAATATTTCTTCTGACTGTGGACACGTAACTTGTAATGTTTGAAGTCGCATGGGTTAGCTGTAGGTATATGGTTCATGATTATTATACTCATTTAAATTTTCAAACTCGTATCAAGTGGCGCGAAATGGCGTGCGGCAAAATTCCAGCCATATACCTCTCACAGCACCCATGCACCAACGGCTGGAGTGCCGGGAGACGATATGACATTGCCTGTCTTTGATGGGGGTTCTATATATCTGTTGTAGAAATACCCTTCAATCAGAACGTCATAGTGTTGTCAATCAAATTACTAATTTGTTTTGTTATTTTTCCGTTATTGGTTTAGATAGGGTGGAGTTATTAGATATGGCTTGATAATCTCGCAATGTAATTCTGTAAGTCCGATAACATTTTTTTTTTCTTTTTTTAAAAAGACATTATGATAACATGTACGCACAACGTTTTCTTTCGAGGACATAAAGTCCAACCAAGGAGGTTCTCTCATACCTCCTTGGTCCAACATACCGATATAGGTGTTGGTTCCTGTGGATCTTTTAAGGCAGAGCAATATGAAGCTATATAGTTTTCTCGGACTATACACAATCTTCATCATCATCTGTTGCCGAGATATGCCGCCACTAGGAAGATTCCATTCGTGTAGCATCCATCAGTCGTTGGATGTTGAAATTCTCGCATCATGATATCGAAACCTAGATGAGAGGAAGACTCTACCCACGAGTGATGATGGGACCACCTCCGTATTGGCCCCTGACATAGCGGCTACTTATCACTGGAAAGTCATTTCCATCAACTAGATCATCCGACTACTGAGTATCAGTGTGTCATATTAAAGGTGCAGGCACCACAACGGTATGTTATGAAGGTGGTGTATTGAATCACACGCCCATGAACGAGAAGTGGTTCACGCCGAATTTCCAAATTCACGACATGCCCTCAATTTTAACTTAACTCACCCCAAATTCGAGGGGGGGGGGGTGGGACAGCATCTACACCGTTATGGCCAAACTGAACGCAGTTATGATATATTGTTCTTGAACAATTCACCATTATCTGATTTATGTAAGAAAGTATGAATGACTGCCGAGAACTTGCTTCTTTCACCACATGAAAATGCTGTTCAAAGTGAGATTCACACACAGGGGAGAATTACTGTTTATAAGAAACTATATTGATTATAATATGCTTGTTGGATTTTCTTCATACAGAGAATTCGTGACACGAGTATACGATCACTAAACATGGATAGTCTGGATGGATCCGTTTCCAGTTTCGGTATCGCAGTGATCAGAGCACATAAAATATGATGAAGAGAGAAAAGAACGGCTCTTATTACGCACATCTGGTGTTTGCAGAAATATTGTTGATGGTATGGACGAGAAAATGGCTATCGAGCACCAATGCTTAAAGGGAAATGAACTCTAAATGATATGTGGATCGAGCAAATACACATCAGTAAAATCAAGCTCATTGGTAAAATACTTCGGTGAGGTTCGAGAAATATCTGGCAGTCACTGGCGTAGCCAGGGGGGGGGGGGGGGGCGATGGGGGCGGTCGCCCCCCCTAAGATTTGGACCGGGGATTTGGGAGGCGGAAAAAAAAAATGCGTGTATACTGTATGCATGCACATGAAGCGGGTCTCCTTTGCAACCTTTCATCAAATAAGATATTTTTTTGAATATTTCACTCAAAGTGTGCACCAGATCGTTGAATTTCAATTCAAAATATGCAAAATCTCTCGTGCTTGGGAGGGGGTATCCCCCTCCCAAACCCTCCCCCTCTGTGCCTCTTTCCCTAGCTTAATTAGTACACTTTTTAGATTTACAAAAAAAAAATATGAATAATTCTGAGTGCACAAGACTTATCACTAACGGTATATTCCGAAAACTCAAGGTTCCCTCATGTATAAGGGGAATTTCCCCTTTTAATCGACCCTTTCCTCCCTCAGCCCCCCCCCCATCAGTTTTTTTTTTTTTTTTGTGATTTCCCAAATGTTGATTCCATCAAATATACGTATACGAGATATCTCAATTTCAACCTTAAAAAGGCAAAAGCTCCATCGGAAGGGAAGGGTGGAGATAACACTCGCTCACGCCTTCTCCCTGCTCGCCCGCCCCTCCCCCCTCCCCCCTTCCGCCATGCATAGAAGTAGACTGTGGCTATACCCAGATCGCTTTATTTCAATTCTAAAAACGCAAAAGCTCCGCGAGCGGGAGGGGGAATCCCCCTTCCCCTAAGGTCTACCTCACTAGACTTTATACATAGACACAGATGGTGCACATTCGGAATAAGAGCTAAATTCCGTGATTTTAACCCTTCGATGAAAAAGTATTGCACCAAAAATTTGCACCAGATCGCTGAATTTCAGGTCTGAAAACGCAAAATCACCTTCGTGTGGGAGGGGATATGCCCCTATCTACACCCTCGTGTGCATGCTTTTTCTGTTTGATTGCTGAACTGCAGACAGCGTTCATGATATTCAGTGTAAGAATTAATACAAGAAGATTGTTTAAATGATATACCATTTTATAGGCAAATTGTTCAATAATAATCTACACTAAGATATACTGCAACCTTAAACAAGTGGGACTGTTTCAACTCGTTAAAACACGCAAAAACATGCATCAAATTGCACCATTTGCAACATCAAAATGCAAAAAGTTCTCACCGTGGGAGGGGGGACACCCCCCTCCCACACCCTCCCCTCCCCCTTCGCTCGCTCCGCTCGCTCGGGTTCAGTCGCGTTCATGATATTCAGTGAAAAGAATTAACACAAGTACCATTAATATAGGCAAATTGTTCAATGATAATCTACATCAAAATATACTGCTACCTTAAACAAGTGGGACTGTTTCTCGTCGATAAAACGCGCAAAAACCTGCATCAAATTGCACCATTTACAACATCAAAATGCAAAAAGTTCTTACCGTGGGAGGGGGGACACCCCCCTCCCACACCCTCCCCTCCCCCCTCGCTCGCTCCGCTCGCTCGGGTCCAGTCGCGTTTATGATATTCAGTGAAAAGAATTAACACAAGAAGTGTATTTAAATTGTACCATTTTATAGGCAAATTGTTCAATAATAATCTACATCAAAATATACTGCTACCTTAAACAAGTGGGACTGTTTCTCGTCGATAAAACGCACAAAAACATGCATCAAATTGCACCATTTACAACATCAAAATGCAAAAAGTTCTTACCGTGGGAGGGGGGACACCCCCTCCCACACCCTCCCCTCCCCCTTCGCTCGCTCCGCTCTCTCGGGTTCAGTCGTGTTCATGATATTTAGTGAAAAGAATTAACACAAGAAGTGTATTTAAATTGTACCATTTTATAGGCAAATTGTTCAATAATAATCTACATCAAAATATACTGCTACCTTAAACAAGTTGGACTGTTTCTCGTCGATAAAACGCGCAAAAACATGCATCAGATTGCACCATTTACAACATCAAAATGCAAAAAGTTCTTACCGTGGGAGGGGGGACACCCCCCTCCCACACCCTCCCCTCCCCCCTCGCTCGCTCCGCTCGCTCGGGTTCAGTCGTGTTCATGATATTCAGTGAAAAGAATTAACACAAGAAGTGTATTTAAATTGTACCATTTTATAGGCAAATATTGTTCAATAGTATTCTACATCAAAATATACTGCTACCTTAAACAAGTGGGTCCGTTTCTCGTCGATAAAACGCGCAAAAACATGCATCAAATTGCACCATTTACAACATCAAAATGCAAAAAGTTCTTACCGTGGGAGGGGGACACCTTCGTCCCACACCCTCCTCTCCCCCTTCGCTCGCTCTACTCGCTCGGGTTCAGTCGCGTTCATGATATTCAGGGAAAAGAATTAACACAAGAAGTGTATTTAAATTGTACCATTTTATAGGCAAATTGTTCAATAATAATCTACATCAAAATATACTGCTACCTTAAACATGTGGGACTGTTTCTCGTCGATAAAACGCGCAAAAACATGCATCAAATTGCACCATTTACAACATCAAAATGCAAAAAGTTCTTACAGCGGGAGGGGGGACACCCCCCTCCCACACCCTCCCCTCCCCCTTCGCTCGCTCCGCTCGCTCGGGTTCAGTCGCGTTCATGATATTCAGTGAAAAGAATCAATATAAGAAGTGTGTTTAAATTATACCATTTTATAGGCAAATTGTTCAATAATAATCTAATTCAAAATATACTGCTACCTTAAACAAGGGGGACTGTTTCACGTCGATAAAACGCGCAAAAACATGCATCAAATTGCACCATTTACAACATCAAAATGCAAAAAGTTCTTACCGTCGGAGGGGGGAAACCCCCCTCCCACACCCTCCCCTCCCCCCTCGCTCGCTCCGCTCGCTCGGGCTCGGTCGCTTCGCTCCCTCGCAGACTAACCGCCCCCCCCCCCCCCCTAAGATCAAATCCTGGCTACGCCGTTGCTGGCAGTAGGTTAAAAACATTAGTTTTGAAAGATTCGGTTCCCTCGTCACTAGATAAGAAGACTACAACAATATCATGATGTATTAGCAGGACAACGATAGAAAATACACAGAGAATAGTAAACATGTTTTCACTTTCCTAGCATAATGAACGAGCACTTGGTTTAATTACCTCATTAAGGAGGCAGGGGGATAACATTACTCTTAACATAATGCTAGTATTACTATCAAGTGGAAGGAATGTATATTTTCATGGAAATGAAATTTAAAAGACAGCGAGACAGGGTTGGGAAGGGAGAAATATATGAGATGGCCACAGGACAAACTGCATCTTGTAAAGAGATGGTAGGATTAAAGTTTTATGAGTGAGAAAAGTTCGTGTATTGATTCACGAAAATTCGTCTTGGCAAAATGGGGGCAATTAGAGTATAAGAAATTTTTAGAAGCTTCTAGGTTGACAATACTATTTCAACGTGAACTGAATATACACGCATAGAACAGTACATAATAATATGGTTATTTCTATTCAATAGCTATATAACCAAATACAGATGTACCTAATTACAGTTTCCATAAAATAGATCTGAAAGTCTTCTCTTTTTACGAAAGTCTTACCAGGGGCGGATCTAGCTTTTTATAAAGGAGGGGGTTGGGGGCGGTATTCGAGGGAGCGTAGCGACCGAGCCCGAGCGAGCGGAGCGAGCGAGGGGGGGAGGGTGTGGGAGGGGGGTTTCCCCCCTCCGACAGTAGGGAGAATTTTTGAAAATCCGTGTGTGAAAATGGCGTTTTCTTGCATCTAAAACACCACTATTTTTGGTATAGAGGTCATTGCCATGAATAGAAAAAAATAAAATTACAAGTTAAAAAAAAGAAGATAAGATAACAAAAAAATGGTCCCCGGATTTTTTTTTTTTTTTTTTTTTGAGGGGGGGGGGGTTGCAACCCCCCCCCCCCCCTCTAGATCCGCTTCTGCTTACCGAGTGAGATAAGACGAGACGGGGTTTATGGTGTTCGCCAGGAGACTAGGGGCCTCTTGCAGTCTGTCGACTGGTTGACTGTTGACGGCTTATTTTTCCATCACGCGTCTTCTCTCTATTCCTTCAATCGGGTATATTATAGACTGCCTGCCATGCAGGTTGCTCGCGTTTCTTCTTTCAATTTCATGCAAAAATTGATACAGATATAGGAACAACATTTGTGCGGGGATCTCACCTCTATACAATTGCCAGCCCACATGGTATACAAAATAATAAAGAGTTCACTAAAAACTTCCGACATTGACAATGCCGATTAACTAGTACTACTACAAGACTTGTATTGTAAACGCAGACATTTTCGCGATACATTTTCGCGATCAATTTTCGCGATACATTTTCGCGTATTTCGCGCTACTTTTGGCTAGCGCGAATTCTGAAACCCGCGAAAATATCTTCACAATTTTCTCAGCACATTTTGAATGGGTTGACAATTGCGCAATGCGAATTCAAGAACCCGCGAATATGTTTTTGAGCCGCTCGATCAGCGGAAAAATTAATCACGCGAAAATTACCGACATTTACAGTACTATGGCTACTCCTACTACTACGGCTACATGTAGGCCCTACTTACTACTACTACGTCTACTACTACTACCACTACCACTTCTACATCTACTACTACTATTACTACTACAATGTACTTCTAAAACTTCTACTATACACTACTTGTAATACTGATGACTTGATGATGATAATTTATGAACAACAATAACATACATTGCTGAGACATGTCGTTCCGTGCTCAAGTTGACCTTGAGGATTAGGCCTATTAAGCAAAAAATGTCCTCCAAACAGTAAGAGGAATTATCCATGACATTTCAGAGAAATTCACTCTACTTGACCATGAAGGTTTAACCCTTAATCAGCAGCTTCCTCAATATAAACCCAGCCACGCGCTGCTCTGAGGTATAGACCAAAACACCTCCTCGCCAACCCCCCCCCCCCTTCCCTATTCCTGGCAAGCAATGCCAATGACATGACGTTGTGCTCACTGATGCCTGTGCCATGTTGTTGAAGGAAATAGCTAGTATTTTAATCGTATGGCGAGTTGATAGGGAATTAACGGTGTAATTGTGCGTGCATGAAAGGATATTGATCCACGTCAGAAGGACACTGTGTGGAGAGTCTATGGCCAGAAGTTGATTTCCTCTCATTTCTACAGTGGAATGAGGAAATCTCTGATTACACCACGGTAACACATTCCAGACAGGCTCAGGAGGCTATGATCAGTGCTAATAACTTAGCTTAGTATAGAGAGCTCGATAAAATTATGCCAGCAGACCATTTTACATTGTAGTGACTTTTAAATTTCTATACATTCCTTCAGTTGTGTTTTTTTTAATTATCATTCAAAGAGTAATTCAGTTTAGTAAACGAAAAGAGAGGGGCCATAGGAGGGTGAGACGTTTTTCTTCTCTTGACTAAACAATATTATGTTTGAGGAGGATATAAAGGCATAATCATGCTTCTTTGGTTGTGATTTGGAATTACTTGATGCCCTGCCATGTCATAATGAATACGTGGAGAAGGCCTCGACACTAAACCGGCGTGGTATTCTTGCGCAATCCGTAGGCCTATAGAAAACCCGGCTTGCTTTTTCCACTCCAGTCTTTTGAGCTTCAATCCTCGACCATGCTGGTAGTCAATACTTTGGTGCTAAAGTTCCTATTCACAACCTGCTATATATCACTGAAAGTTTAGGATTGTGAGGGATTGTGGTTTCGAGGGGGTTAATTCATTTGTGAAACTACATTGTGGGAACTTGATCCGTACAATAAAGAGTTTGATCTCAACGCTCGAGTCTTTTTCTTATCACCCCACATAATGTGATTGTGCTGTTGGACACTATTTTCTCTACATTTTAGAAAAAGCGGCTGGCAAGAAAGACTAAGTTTCCCGGGATCACTCATGCAAAACAACCAGAGTCGATAAAAGAGATGCAACCCCCGCATGGTTGGGCGGAACTCTCTCTGTTGGTCGCCGTGAGCGGACTCGTCGCCACGCTGAACATGATGAAAGCAGCAACATTATTAGAACACATCAGTGAAAGTTTGAGGAAAATCGGACAATCGATGCAAAAAATATAAATTGTTAAAGTTTCGGTGTTGGAACCGCTGGATGAGGAGACTACTTGAGTTTATGACATCATGTGTGGACAACAATTATAAGGAAAATATAAAGAAAATTCAACATGCTTTCGCTTTTCTAGCACAATGAAGAACACTTGACTAACCGCTTTAAGAAAGCAGGGGGAATAATTACTACCTTAACATATGTCAGTATCAAGTTGATGGAATGTGTAATTTTCATGAAAATTGATTTTTTTTTTTGTGTGTGTGGAATTGGCCCTTCATATCTTCTTTATATTATTGTCCACGTAAGTACACTCTAGTAGTCTCCTCATCCAGCGGTTCCAACACCAAAACTTTACAAATTCATAACTTTTGCATCGATTGTCCGATTTTCCTCAAACTTTCACTGATGTGTTCTAATAATGTTGCTGCTTTCATCATGTTCATTCAATCCACATTTCTCTTTAGGTTTTGATTTCCTTTAAATCAGCCAAGAGAGAGATCGCTGAAGGACCGCTAAAAGACCACTTAAAGGCATAATTTACCATTTGCAGATGAAAGCATTAGTGCTATAAAATAGTTCTAAAATGTGAGTTAGGATAGAAACAACCACTGTCAAAATTTGAAACCGTATAATCGATGTTAAGTGTTGTTAAATACACAAAATGTGAACAATAGTTATAATAAAACATTTTCCAGACTAAACCGTATACAGTTACGGTTTTATAACCCTGACATTTCCTTATATTTTAGGTTTTATTGCAAATATTTCATATGGTAGGATGTTTTATGATACAACAGACCTACACATATGCATCAAATATGATATCTTGAAAGTTTTTGAAATCACTGCTCCCAAAGGTAAACTGGACCTTTAAGACGCCAATAATTCATGAAAAACTATTTTGAACCGTTTCAAACTTTGTGGAGGTCATGGATACCATGAAATTCACGGAAAGATCACATAGGAATCATGAAAGACCTTGGTGATCGACAATATTGGTGGAGATGAGAATTGGGCTTATAACTTTTTGCGAGATACCAAGAAAACACTTATGAAATAGTACAGAGCATACCATTTTAAGAGGAATTAAAAGTTTATTTGATGAAAATCGGGTTTGGAATGACTGAAACATCCAAAAACAAAGTAAAACAAAGCAATCGTAATAAAAGTGGGTCCCACACTTTATCAGAATCACTCTGTTTCGGATATCTCAGCCATTTCAAAAACAATTTTCATCAAATAAACATTGAATTCCTCATGGAATTACATGCTCTGTCACATTTCATAAGAGGTTTCTCATTATCTCACCAAAAAATGTTAGAAACCTGAAATTAGGTCTCAACCAAAACTATACGATCCCTTCAAATATTCTTGACGAATTTCTTGACGAAATTCATATCGCGTGAATGCAAGTCTGCATTGCTTCAATGTGCATGCCTGTGGTATAAAAGACACTCGCGTCTGAATGCAAACCACATTACCGGGCCGAGCGCGTACCAAGGCCGTCGCTATTTCTAATTTCTACACCCGCCTATGACGAATCATTCAATACACCTCACAACACGCCCCGCTTTTCTTGTTTTCGACACGCTCAATTTAAGGTCGGATTAATCCAATTCATGCCAACGTCATGAATGTCACAGCGTGATAAGACATGATTCCTTTTTCCCCCGAGAGAGAAAATCATGGAGAATACAGAGATTATTAACTGCTACTGGGACTATGGGATTAATAATCATAATGATTGACAATAATACTATAGCATTTAAGATATCAGCTCCACACACACCGAGGCATACGGTCTGCGACTAATTTCGTGATTAATATATCAAGGGAAAATATATCAAGGACTGTTATAAACATACTGGGGTACATAGTGGAACTAATGGAGAGACACGAGTTGATGCACAGGGCATATATCACGTGTGGTAAACATCCCATGTCATTCCCATGCAAGTAAATCTTGCATCATCATCATCAGGTCAGGCCATTATTCTTAGCCTCTCTCTTTCTCTCTTTGTCATTCGTATTCATCCATTTTTTTTTCTAGAATACAGTATCATGGCAGTGAAAACTTTAAATACATGTGTATTTCAGAAAACCCCTTTTCACCACTGGCATATTATGTTTCAGGTCTACAAGCATCAATATATAATCAATATATTTTCCCCCAAGCATAACATTATTATGTAAAGCTGAATACATGTTGATGGGTTTTGTTTACACACGATAATTATTTCATGTCAGTGGATCATCTGTTGCCATGGTAACCAGATATGACAGGCATTGTATCTTATTGTAACGTACCCACTGTCTCCTATTCTGCCTCCCTCTCCACAAAATCATTCTTCCCATCATGCTGCATTCCAAAAGGCATTACACAGATTTTCCTAGCCTCCATGTTATATCATATCAACTGATTCTGTCCAGTTTTTCCCCCTTATGACAGCCAAAGAGTATGAGTTTATCAGCATGTTAAATAGAAAAAAAAATCTTGATCAAGGACTTAAAAGACTAAATTACCCTGCTAAACTCATTCCTCATCACTACCTTAAGCATAATTTGTTATTTAAGCTGTGTGTCAAACAATGAAATCAACAATAAACTTCAGAGTGGAAAACAAAAAGAAGAATAATATAAGAGGGGAGGTAACATGATTTTTCCTGCTCAAGGAAAGGTGTTGATCATAACAACAATAATTTCTATCATTTTAAGCCGACATAGTCAGAAAGATACACTAATGTGTCACCTAATTCACCCATTAGTTTCAGTGTCCATATCTATCAAAATATACAACTGGCATTTAGTGTCATCCCATTAACCCACTGAAGACTGAGTCCAAGTTTACTCGGGCAGGTGTCTCTGGGAAATGTGTGTTATAGCAAAAATCAGCTTGTCCTCCATGGGTTAACATACTGCTCACAGGAGACTGTGCAACAGGTGAAATCCCAGAGTGAAACACAACATCTTGAAGACTGACAGTAATATTCACCATAATGTAGTTGCATCAATGGCATAAGGCTACATAAAATTGGAATATATGTAACACGCACAAGTGAAGAATGATTTTTTTTTTTTTAACAAGGAAAAAAAATCCTTCTTCATCACTGATCATATTTATCAAAGCCAGCTGATAAAGCCATCACATCCAAAGATGATAATTTTGACTGCATTCAATTACAATCTACTGAATCTAGGATGCAATGGTGGATACAATCCAGGAGTCAACATCTCCGTCAGTTTCACATTAACGTCTGCAATGCCCTTGTCTGAACAAAGATCCACCCAGTAGCATATGCTACAGGATTCCCTACACTGACTCTACCCATCTCATACAGCACGCCCTGCAGTGGAAAACAACATATGGACGTCTCATCTGTTTGCACATCATTATATATCCCCCTCTAGCTCCTGCCTATCACTACCCCATTCTGCATATCATGATTAAACATGAGGCTTCATCTATTCAAATTAGCTACTTATTATTCATACAGCCCCCACCCACGCATGCAAATAGTCTCTTACAGCAAGACAGGTGGCAGCATTATGTCATCTGTGTGGGGGGGAAACAAGCTCGCTTGCATAGCTATCAGATTGAATAGTCATGATATGTTAATGAAGGGAGGAGCTCTACATATTAGCCAATCACAGGACTGCTCGGTGCTGGCATCTAGCATGTTCTTCATCCAGGATGAAATTGATGAATAATTCAGAACCCTGGCAGCAGGGCTGAGTGTGATGCTTCCACTCACAGAGAACGAGATCATTTCTAAATGCCACAACACAGAATAAGATGCATGAAGATTTGATGCAGTGTTTTACAAAAACAAAACAAAACAAAACAAAAATGACTTTAATTGTCAAGCAGATGTCTTTGGACTTTGACCTACATCTGTGAAAATATATGCTAATGCAGCTACCAGTTTATTGAAAGAATCAATTTCTTTCATAATTGATTAAAATAATGCAGTCATATAAAATTAGATTTCCAGGTACAGCTGTAGTTGTAAAATTCAACCCATGAATGTGTTTGCACCTTTACACTCTAATATGCAGTCCCATATTTGATGACTGAAAAAGACTTTTTTTTTTTTTAAGGTTTCTGTACTTGTATTGACACAGAATGCTTTCATGATGTAAAATATATGCACTAACAATCACAAAGAAAATCTGATATTCATGTATAAATTCATAAAAAAAAAAAAAAAACCTGTACATCAATGAAAAAAGACCTATTGGTCCACATGTGTCAGAAATTTTTGAGGGTGGCTGTAGGGATGAGTGGAATAATGAATGAGTACATGGATGGAGAGATTGATAGATGGATGAAGTGATGGATGGAGAGGAGAATGGCTGATGATTTGATGCAGCTCCTACAAATCTATAAGACTATCAGCGTTCAACCCTTTTTGCAAATGAGTATTGAATTCTGACCATTAGAATGAAATAAATGGGAGTCCTGAATATTATTTACACTTAGGTGTGGCATTTTGGCATTATGTAATCAAAGCCTATAAATGTAATTGCAAGATGTGCCATTTATTGAGGAGTGCCAGAAGTATTCTCACTAAAATATTTTACCTTTGGCGAATGAGAAAAACAAGCATTTATAACTATGACTTGGGTATTCAGTAGAGTGGATCCCTACAAAATTGTAAATGTAATCGCCATAGACTTTATTCAGATCCAATCAGGTTCACGTGGGCAGCGAGTTCATGAGACACATCATGACGTGTTTCCAGACATAAATACACAAGAATTCCTGCTCATAGAGAAAGGAGAGAGTGAAGAGTGTATTTTGCAATGCTTCACACATTAAAGGACAAGTCCACCTTCATAGACATGTGGGTTGAGTGAATGCAGCAATATTAGTAGAACACATCAGTGAGAGTTTGAGGAAAATTGGACAATCCCTTCAAAAGTTATGAATTTTTGAAGTTTCTGCTCAGTCACGGCTGGATGAAAAGACTAAGTAAGCTTGTGATGTCACATGAGTACAACGATATAAAGAACGAATAAAGAAAATTCAACATATTTCCATTTTTCTCGCATAACAAAAGAGCACTCGACTTCTCTCTTTCAGAAGGCAGGGGGAATAATATTACCCTTAACATACATCCATAGCAAGTCGAAGAAATGTGCACTTTATTCAAAAAGTAAAGTTTTGTGAAATTCTCTTTTTATTTTCCTTATATAGTTGTACGCATGTGACATCATACACTGTAGTAGTCTTCTCATCCAGCAGTGACTTCGCAGATACTTAAAATATCCATAACTTTTGAACGGATTGTCCGATTTTCCTCAAACTTTCACTGATGTGTTCTACTAATATTGCTGCATTCTCTCAATCCTAATGTATATGAAGGTGGACTTGTCTTGTAAGTTTAAATTCAAGAATCCAGTGGGAAACTTCATCATTAAGAAAACTGCAGGAGACTGTCTCCCTGGCAGTGTTTGGCCAATTTCAAAATCTTGGCAGATTTTTAATTTTTCTATCTCTTTGTTTGTCTCTAAATCTCAAAGAAATCAGCACATAAAGGCTACTTTGCAAGTTTTCATAGTCATCAAAAGGAAAACAACTTTGATGTTTTTATTGATATCACATAGAATGCATGATAAAATTCTTGTACATAAGAACCATCACCAAGTACTGTTCAGAAATCGAATGGAGGCAGAATGTAAGTGCATGCCACCTATTCAAGTCTGTATGATCTCAATGCACATAAACTTGTGATTTGCTGAAAGAAATAAGAAAAAAAAAAAGATGATTTAGTATGTTGACAAAGTCCAAAACTGAGATAGCATCCAGACTTGACATATAAGGATATTTACTGCTAAAAAACTTATACATTTCAAACAGTTCTTAATATCAAACTGATGTGGCATTAATTTGACCCATTTGTACATACTGGGTCAAAATAAACATTCTTTCATCTTAATCTACATGTTCATTTTCATATATTTCATTTGCATACAAAATAAATATGTATCACCCACATATGTATGTAAACCTTACTGAATCTAACCCGTGATAATAAAGACATTCTTTGAAGCTTAAGTATATTTCACATGTCAGACAGCTAATTGTCCATGAATGATATGGATTGAGAAAGACAGTCCACAGAGTGGTCTTTCTTCAACCAAGATACTGATGTCTGGTAGGGACAGACAACTAAAAAAAAAATAATACTAAAATAATGATGATAATAATAAAAGAAATAAATAAAAATGATAATAATAATAAAATAATTCCTCCAATGCCTGTAGGGGCAGAAAAATCTGTTAACACTAATTTGAAAACGTAAAATCACTGAATGTAAATGACAATTAATATCAAATTTGATCCAGAAAATTATAAATGGCATCATAAAAATGCAGGTTTACCAACCATTCTGAAAATAAGCATTGAGCAGTACACTGTAACAGGGAAAGATGCTCATTTCTCAGTAGTAAAAAGGCTACACCTGTAGGAATCAACATCAACTTACCAAAATGAAAAGGGCTTGGAGACAAACATTAATTTTTGTAGATCACCTACTAAATTACAGTCTCTGCTACACTGAAAACGCATTCAGTAGGACTCAAACTGATGGCTCCTCTATGCTGCGTTTACACCATGTTTCCGGTGGCCACGGCAGTCACACTTCACGACACCGTGGACAAAACGGGATGGACATGAGACAACGCAGTGAGACAGGATAGGCAAAGGTGACAGGCCGTGATTGCCATGAATGTCTTGTCAGATTTAAACTGTACAAAAAAAAAAAAAAAAAATTGCCACGACAGTCCTGGTGATAATAAGAAACCTTGTATGCTGCAATAAAACAGGCTGAATGCAACAAAACACGATGGCACGTTATAGGCCGGAACAAAACTTGGAGGCGGTCCGTAGAGGGCTGCAATGGAAAATATTGATAGTCCAGCCTTATCAGACACCGTGAGAACAGTGTCTGATAGCTATATGTTCACTGGGGTGAGAACTGGAATGAACAAGACTAGAATATGAAGAGGGGAAAGCAGGAAAATGTCTCATCTACTCACAACGCATTACGTTTTGGGCAGATGGGGCTGCCATGGCCACCGCGAACATGGTGTAAAGGCAGCATTACTTTCAGTTGAGTCTGAAATCTCTCTGATTGTAAGAGAGTTGTCTGGTTTGAATGCATTGATACCAAAGAAGAGAACCACTGAAACTCTGTGGTAAATTATAGTCACAGCTGTAGGCAGTTTGACTGCTATTTTTGGACAAGAAAGACTCAAGCTGTTGTGTTTGTCGTAATCTGTTGCTAAAAATAATTTGTTCTATACAAGGAGTTTCATATTCAGTACAGTTAACACAGGATTTGATAGAGCTGTCATAAGTAGAGACATTAAAACTCATTGAAGACAGTTCACTCTAGATCTTATTCCTAATAGATAAACCAAACATTTCTGATTCATGACATTTTGTTGTACCAAAGACTAAAAAATGAATCCACGCAAAAAAAGAATGTAGACAATAAGCAAGGGACTGCCAGCTTGAAAGTATTGGCTAGCTGTATTTCATTAGAATGACATCCTCGAAAAACTGTATCCAGTTTAGAGGAGAGACTTTATCTCTGCAAATTGGAAGGACTACAATATTTTTCAGTGGCAAGTCATAAAAGCTGTGTAAAGTTTTGAGTGATAAACCCACAGTCTACATTCAAAATCTTCAGAGTTGTGCTTGGGTAGAAAACAAAACAAACTTAAAAACTTGAAGAAATTTAGAACTGAAGTAGGATAATAACTTTGATTGCTTGGATACCAAACTTGAAAGACACTGGCTTTGTGTGAATTTTGCAGAATTAATTTTTTTTTTTCAAATTTCCAACACATATCTCTCAATAAAATTATTTTGAGGTGTCACACTTTCTTCACTTTTATGAGATGATTTAACACATGTGGGGAAGACTGTTTCCTTGATGCTATAATTTTTTTTTCTGTCATTTTCAAACATATATCAAAACAACTACTTCAAATTGTCTTCTGCCCCACAGAATATGTGTTTTTCTTTTTTTTTTTTGGGGGGGGGGGGAGCTACAGTACAAACACACTTTAGAGGTACAGTTCGACCTCGATTATCCGGCCTCCTTTTATCCCGAAATCTCTATTATCCGGACACGTTCAAGAAGTGAAGGACTTCTTTTTTCATCCAAAAATTGAGAAAATACAGTGACTTTCATGGATCTATTTCACTTATTTCATAAGATGTGCATGATAGGTTTCTCAACATCTAATAAGGTAAAACATGTATGATTTTCACATAAAGATATACTTTATTTTTGTGAAGAAGGGACTACAATTTTGCGCAGGCTAGCATAGATTACACCACCGTTGCTGGGTACGCTACCTGCCTAGCTGCCAGTGCACTGGGACGGCAGCTTGGACGGCAGCTATATACATTGCGTCTCCCATATCCGGCCAATTCGCTTATCCGGATGAGCGCCGGTCCCGACATGGCCGGATAATCGAGGTCGAACTGTACTGCCTATTTTCAAGATTCAAACAATTCAGTCTATAGTTCTGAATATGACTGCAATTTTCTCATGAGGTAAATTATAGTTGATTCCAGGCTTGAGACTGGAATAGAACCTATTTGTCTATCACAGAGAGAACAATTTGATTCATCTAACCACTCTTTTAGTTCTGTAGTGGATTCAATTAGCAGAACATAATCACTGCAAGAGTACCTTCACACAAAACTTCTTATCTCTTTACAAGAGGCCGATCCCTTTGTTTTTCAAACTTCCACTTCAGTTGATAAAAAAAAAGAATGCTACACTTGGTACTTTCTACAACAGTTTAGGAGTTGCTGGTCATATTTTTCTGGCAGCCTTAGGAAGATTTCCATCTGATACACCCATACAAACATTGATATCCCTGGTGGCTGTTTCCCATCATACATCAAGTTTACTGGTCTATCAATAGAAAATGTTTGCTCTTGTCTTGAGAACTCCTGTCATTTAACACCACTAAACAAGTCCAGGTAAAGTAGTAATTCTATTCACAGATTGATGATAACATCCCGAAACCTCCCAGGATGAGAGAACCTATGTCATGTCTCGATGCAGCAGACGTCCAGGAGGCAGAACTTTGATCGACACGTAGGACAGGGCGCCCTCGCCCCAAGCCACGTCTCGGGACGGTCCTGCGGCTGCCGATTGACCCACCACTTGCACAAGCACTCCAGGCACCACATGGGGCGGCAATAGCACTGGACACATTCACCCTGTGAGGGCGCATCACACTGCTTGACGAGCTTGATGTCTGCAGGAGTCTGAAGGCAACCAATGCAAGTCTCCGGGGGCTGGTAGAGAGGAATGAAAGAAAAAGACGACTAATAAATGTATGTATGTATTCATATTCAATTCATATCTACTATATTGTTCGACCCTGAATGAGCCTAGACTTTGCTTTGTAAAACTAATTCATTCATTACTGTTAAGTTACTTTCCCCAATCATCCGATGGCTGCAATATACATGAGACAAAGTTCATCTATTCCTTTGAAGGCACTCTAAGCTGTTGGTATCAAGGCAAACTGCCCATAAACACTTCATATTGTAAAGGTGGATATTTTTGCGTGGGTAATTTTTCATACTCTGCCTAGTAAGATGAATCTGTGTGCTTTTATTCTGAGGAATCAAGACATTATGAACTGGTACAGACGACAAGAAAAACGTTTGCATGCTTTTATTTTCTGCGCTAGTTTCTGGTCACGCGAACTGCGTGAAAATTTCAATGTTGCAAAAATTTCCAGACCACTTTTACAGTACATGCTTCCTTGTTGGCGTGGTAAGGTAAATCCAAATACAATCTAATCTAAATACACATCCTTCCAATGAAATAATATAACACTTAAACAGCCTGTAAAGAACCAGGGGATTACAGGTATAATGTAAGCCTTGTCCATTGATAACAAGAGTGAGGATATCTGTAATAATCAGCTAAGAGAGCAGGCTAGCAGACATGCTGATCTGTGAATGAGGCAGAGTTAGGAGTAGAAGGTCATGACTCTATTTGCATATCTCACTGATTTGCCATCTGATTGCCATGACTACAGTGTCTGTCAAAGTTCAGATAATTTGGCCCTCTCTGCACAATGTGGAAAAATCAATTCATTTCCTACTATTCTTAATGAATGTCCAAAGGTATTTCTATTTACTTTGGTATAAAAAACAACATAAAAATGACTCCAATGTTTTACTCTTTCATCAAAGAGGTTCCCCAAAACAGTAGCTCTTCATTGCAGAACATGGTGAGAAATTCTAGAAATGTGACTGATTGAACTCTCTAAAAAGTTGTTTTGTGTAGTAATAATGCATCAAATGATACATTCATTGATTTTTAAAATTTTGAGTTGAAAAGTTCATATTTGGACCTGAGGATAACAGTAACAGCCTCAAGCATTCTTAAAAACTAAAACACAAGTAATATTTGGGTGTCTACTGCAATGAAAACTCAAGGCAAGTAATAACAAATTCAAGCAAAAACTTGAGGGAAGCTTTTATGATACCATTTGCAAAAAAAAAAAAAAAAGTGTAGAGTGAGATACTACCAAAGAAGACAACAAATTTAAGGGAAGATGCTCTCCTAACAAGAATTTCTTTTAGTATCTTGACTCAAGCAGTGTTCCTTATAGCACAGCTGAAGTCAGGACCAAAATCAATCCACCGCTGGATGAGTGATAACACAAAGAATGAATTCACACATCATTTGTGTTGATCCCTACTCATAATCTACTCACCGGCGAGCCGTCTGGGAGATGATATTTTTGGTTGCTCTGTACCTGTTGCCTGAAAGCCTCCAGGAAGCGGTCAGTGAGCGTCTGTTGGATAACCACGTTCCTGGCATTGACAATGGGCATACTGACCTTGTCCTTCAGGTCGCGAAAGTCCAGAGCATTCAGTCTGCATACAGCATGGTAGAGAGAATCACACAAATTTTTAGTAATGCATTCACAATTGTGTTATTATGCATCCTGTTTGTGTATTTACATTATCAGTGAGTACAATATAGGTCTTAACAATTACCCCAATATGTGCACAAGGCAGAGTGCGTTGGATGAGTGTAAAGCTGGCAACAGTGTAAAACATAATGTGAATCTTATACTGTCCACATCAACTGAATGTATTTGCATTTTTTACATTATTGAATGTAAAAAATTTGAGTGTGACTGAAACATGCAAATGTTAACCTGGACACCAAATCCAGTTCGTCGCTTGAGAATGAGAAGGGCATTTTTAAAAGTTGTCTCTCACACTATGGCCCGAATTCACGAAGGTGGTACAAATGAAACCATGATTTAAACCATGCCCAAAAACCATGGAGCGCCAAGTGTCGCACAGAATATTTCGTTATGAAATTGGTCATTTCATCGACAAAATGACCGTTTCGTTAAGGAAATTATAATTTCGTGGACGAAATGTTCATTTAGTTACAAAATGTTGTCATTTAGTTACAAAATAATCATTTCATCGATGAAATGACTAATTTCGTAACGAAATATTCCATGTGACACTTGGTGCTCCATGGTTTTTGTCCATGGTTTAAACCATGGTTTCATTTGTACCACCTTCGTGAATTCGGGCCCATGAGTTTAGTGGTAACTTAAAGGCACATGGACCCTGTGGTTTAGTCGAATGTGTATGTGGACGCATTGCGCAAGTTTCCTACAGAGACCTATGCTGTTGACTCCTCTGTAGCGCTTACACTTTGACCCATTTCCACTGTAGTCAGTGGTCCAATCACAGTTCGGCTCATTTTTCGGTTGAGGGGGATGACAGAACTCTTTAAACTTTTTTAAAACTTCTTTCGTGACGTCATACTAAGAAGCACATAAGCACGCACCCTGTCATCACTACAGACTGCGTGATGCGCAGAGAAGACAACGAAGGCAACGTTACCTAGCACACCTACGCGCTTCACTATTGATGACAGCTCAACTTCGGCAATCTTCGTATCAATGCTACTATGATCGACAGTATCATCCAACAGCGCCCTCGCACCCACCAGGTCTATGTGCCTTTAATGCCCTATCATTCTCACCCGACGAATTTATCTGATATGGTATTGCATTGTAAAATAAATGCAAATGGAAGCAACAACACACACTTCAAAAAAAAAAATTATTCTTAACCCATTAAAGATGAGTCCAGAGAATACTCGGGCAGATGCCTATGGGAAATGCGTGTTATCTACATGTATATATAGCAAAATCAGTTCAGCCTCTAAGGGTTAAGGGAAAATGGACTGCAGCACTCTCATTACCAACCTGATTTGAAAAGGTTTGATGTTTCTGTTGATGCTGATGACTTCTATCGTAAGGATCTGCACACCCGTACTGCTCTCATGCGACAAAGCGTGATCCACACTACCAAGAATGTTCATGTGGCAGTCCTGCTTGTGAGCAAAGTGTACAACGTAAGCTGACGACCGAATTATCCACGAGTCTGTGACATAGATCCTGGCACTCGGTGGGCCAGTAGAAAACTTGTTTATCCTCCTGAACTCGATGTTGATATTGGAAGCAACCCCCCTCCACGAGTCCGCATGGTAGCCAAGTGTTGTAGCGATAGGGTGTTTGGACCACTTGTTGGAGGACCAGTAGAATGCAATCAGCAAGGTGATGATCAGCACAGAGATTGAAACTCCAAGATAGGTAAGCCATGGTGCCCCAGTCAGCCAGGGATTAAAGAGGTTGTATTCAGGGCACACTAGTCCTAGACCCACGTAATAACCTTCCGACGATAGTAGGGAAAAAACAACAATAAATAATATATTCATAATGTGCTAGATTGGCTGGTAAAAACTTGGCTTGCTGTCTTCTTGTAGAAATTAACTTCATCTACATAAGAAGCAAACATATGTGTGCTTGGACATAACAAGATAGCTCCGAAAATGTGCAATGGTGAATACCAGTGCAGGCTGTCATGAAAAACAACTTTGGGCTCCATGTTGTTGCACTAACTCAGCATTTGTGAATATTTGAAACTTTCACATCATCCTAAATATATGAGTTTCTCTAGGCAAACATGTCTTGCACTTTCATGTACTCGTTCCAACAATGCATAATTCTCTCTAGGTACAGTCTGTACATATAGACCGATTCTGTGACGAGCTATGTGTATTTTTGGCAAGGGCAGCGCCATTACTGCGGTGTCTCAGCCGACCCCCCCTCCCCTCTCCCCCACCCCCTTCCGCGCGCAGAATGAAAAACTGATGCATGGTTGTTTTAGCCAATGGGCGTCTTGTACTGAGTGCGCGAATGCTTGCTTAGTGCGCGAACCTTTCTTACAAGTGCGCGATAAACATGTTGCCTGGGGGGTGGGGGAGAGAAGGGGGGGGGGGGTCGGCTAAGACACCTCAAAATGAGCTAATGGCTGCGCCCAGTGCTACAAATTGTCTGCTGCCCTCAACGAACCCGAATCGGTCTATAAACAGCCTGGATACAGTAATAACTTCAAAAATAGCTGCATATTAATGAATTCTGATAAATAATTGACACTGAAAGCAAAGGTGGTTTTTTTTTCTAAGTTTGATTTTCAAGAGTCAATTCTGCCAACATAGGAACAAGTAAAACATTCTTTACTGTGTTACAGATCTTCCTATCAAATAATAAGATAATAATAACAATGAAAAATAATAACAAAATAATATTTTCACCATTATCACTGTGTCAATGTGTGAAACAGTAATGACACTCTTAACAGGTCTTATTTATCCATGGTACCCGGTAGTATCTTAGTGTTAACACTGCTTTACTGGCTCAGAGGGACCTGCTATCAAACCCCTGTATGTCCATACCCCTGCATTACCAGATACAGTAGGCAGTATTGGTACATGCGTGAATCCATATATTTTAAACACCTGCTCTCAAGAGGGAGCTATACACCTTGTCCAAATCTGAACATTAGCAGGAATGATGTGAACCTATATGACCTTTTGTTTACAAATACTATGTAGGGTCCTTAGTATGCCACTGTGATCCCAGGGAACAGTGCACTCAGCACTGGGACCTCCATATGATTAATGATTAGATTATCATCAGGGCCAATGCTGTTTTTTTTTTATCCTATAAATCCCTAGGAGGGTACATTGCGCCCCCTACCATATTTTCATTTGCCACTCCTATGCCCTTTATCCAATTTCAACCAAATTCCATGTCTTTTCCTAAAATCTTATGTGAATATTTTGATATATGATTTACCTATGTCCCACATTGCTGGTTACTATGGTAACTGTAAACTGACAAGATGTTCGTCAGATTTTGTATGTTTTTCTGTTCCAATTTCAGTTAACAACACTGGAGAAAATGGGGGTTTTCTCGGCTACAATTTGCTGAAGAACCAAAATGTGAATTATAGCTGTAAATTACCCTAAAATATGGTCTTCTTATTATTTCCATTTGAAGACATTGACATCAACAATAGATATATTAGAAATAATAGAAAAATGTCATTTTCATACAGGTTTTGCCTGAAGTACAAGTATCATTTGTTTATCATATTATCAATCTGCAAGTGTACTCGAAATTCCAAAATGATGGAAATGTGAAATGTGATACCATATGTACCTATCCCAAACAATACATCGATCACAGGCCTCATATATTTCTTTATATTGTAATGAATAGCACCCCCATGTGTTGACCTTTAGAAATTTCAACCACAACTACATATTGTAATAGTGAAGGTTGGCTTGCTTTTCGTTTGTGGCAAATAAAAAAAATGATTGGTATGAAATAAAATCAATTATACTGGGGAGAAAAGAATATAAAGAAAAACATGATTTTAGCATATTTCCAATGTATTTCTTTACATTTTGTTAAACAGTACCCTCAGCGGGTGACCTTGAGAAATTTCAAATACTGGGTCATGTAGAGTATGAGTTGCTCTACCAATGTGCAGTAAGTGCTACATCATATAATAAAGAAGTTACATGGGGGGTACATCATTATCATCATCTGTACGGGAGTGTAGGTAGGTCCTGTCAAGTCTCTCGGTCGTCAGCGCTTGGTAGCACGAGTAACAGTCTATATCAAGCGTGGGCATGGATGTCAGATTTCAAAATGTTTGTCTGACCAGAATGTGTCTACATGGTGTTTGAAAGAATCTATACTAGTGGATGTCACAAGTGATGTAGGTAAACTGTTCCATGTCTGGATGACTCTTTTGCTAGAACAGCTGCTGCGTATGTTCAAACGACAATGGGTGGCAAATAATTTGAAGGGATGGCCTCCCATTCCACGACAATGTGCTACCCCCTGGTTGCACCAGTCCTGATCATTATTAGGGTTACATAAGTTAGGTCATGTCTGTAATTGAATTCTAGTGTCAAATCTGCTCCTTGCATATATCCAAAGAAAAACTGATTACATGTACAAAGTATTTGCTGCCTATAATCTCTTTTCACACAATGTCAAATTAATGTCCCTACCATCACCTAGAACCCTCTAAATCTCTCTGGCAGAACCACGATACTTGCAGAGTTTAAATAATGTTTAGGTTTTGTTGTGATTTTTTTTTAAAGCTCTAGTCAAAAGTGTGAGGGGAGCCTGGAGTGTAGTTCCAGAGCAGCCCCCTAACCCCCCCCCCCCCTGAACCAATAAATCTGCTTTAAAACGGTCACCCATGACCTTATTACCAACTGTAGGCTACATGGCAATACAGCATGTTAAAAAGAGGCAGAGGAGTAAAGTCTAACCCTTTAACCCCCCCCCCCATTCTGCAGCCCCTGATAAAATTTCATTTATTAGTCCCTGCATTTATAGACTGTAGTGTAGCCATAGCCATAGGGTTGATAAAACATGCCTCGATATCCTTGACTACCATTTACTATGGGGCGACTGTGCTTCACAAAACCAACAAAAAGTCGCACCCCTTGATTTTACACGAGGACTCAAAAAAGGTGAAATTGGTCAACCGAGTCAATCTTGAGTTTTTCATATTTTCTGAAAGAACTATTCTTCTGCATTATTGATTAATTTGGGATTGTAACATGAATGAGAAAGTATGTTTTCAGCAGTTTTTCTACAACCCTTTTTTTTTGGGGGGGGGGGGGGAGAATAGAATGGTCAGGTATTGTTGTTGCTCCAGTGGTTTACATCCTGTGTTTTGTCCTTCATCGCTCAGCTAGCACAGCTTGGTAAAGATTAAGCGCTTGAATAGACCCTGTACTTCAGAGCCTCTTTTCTCAGTTCACACTTTTCCACAGTGTGTGGTTTCTTTCCAGTATTTACTGAGATAGGTTAGGGGAGTCCATTTGAATTGAGTTAGACTCTATACATGATTTTAAAGCTTACAGTCTGCTCTTTCACTCAGAATCTGCCCTTAACTAATAATCAGTGTCTGGCGACTTTGTGATGCAGGGTCACATTAGTAGTACTATCTACATCATTAGATTTAAATTACAGGAGGGATAGTATAGAATGCACCGAATGCAAAATGGGTCAAATTGTCTCACATTAATTACAATATCTTTTACATCAGCTGAGGCTGAGTATTAAATCACACACTTTGCTTTCTACTAGCTTACAGTTACACTACAATCACACTAAAACCAAATAAAGTTGTGATACCTAAGGGAAGAGTCGCATGAAACACGATCGTGGCTGTGGTCCTTTTGATGTGGTAGTGGACGAAATGCAGCTCTTCGCTCCCAAGCCAGGAGGAAAGTACGTACTGAATCGTCAGTCCCGCAGAACGAAATTCATTCGGAGGCACTACCAAACAAACCGCTATCAAGAGATACACCAACGTAAACACAAAATCGGCGGATGCCTCATACATCGCAAAAATTATAATTTTGACTGCATGAGAAATGGAAAGTTAACAATAACCAATAATCACAGTGGATCAGCCGTCTGTTCCAATGCACTATTGGTCTTGACGTTCTGCTTCCAGAAACAAGGAACGCGGGCATACGCCGACCAACGAAGACCTAGTCGACCTCTTGCCCGCTCAGGACGGGGCAAATCACCTACAGAGTCCCGTCCGCCCCCGCTGCTAAAAGGTATCTCGAGAAGCCTCAGTCTTGTTATGGATTGATCGGATGAGAAGTAAAATTTTAAGTGTGCTGGTTCGGAAGTTTGGTAATATGAATATTTATTGATTAAAAAAAATGCACTTGAATAAATTCTAGTGTATTAATAAAAAAATTCAGGCCATAAATTATCTTAATTGAAGTATCATACATGTTTACTTGCTTTGAGATAGTTTTTACAGAATTAAGAGCCATATCTAAATTGGCATCTTATTTATACACGTCAGGTTCATGATAAACATTCAACTTCGACCCACGAAAAGGGAGCCGAGTCCGTATGCGGAATGACATGATTATGTGATCTATGGTGTGAATTGCGTTGATGATTCGTTGCAATTGAGCAGGCAGCATTCAGAAGATAAGATTGTCTTTTGTTTTTTCTGGATTCCATATTCAGTGTTACGGCAGCTGGAATTCGGCAAGTTTGACACACAACAAACAGACCCATGTAATCTCGCGCGCGGGGGCGACGTTGAACGTACTACGAGTCCCGTACGACTACCCTAACATGTTAGTGGTGTGGCAACCAAGCTGAAGCCAGCGCCCAAACTCAGCGCCCAAACTGTGCTCTCGATACCTACTGTTATCGATACTAGGCCTCCGCGGCGATACGATTTGGAGTCCAAACTCGCCCTGTTATGACCACAGAACTTCTATGGTCACGACCTCTACGGCACAAAACCACCACGTTCTCGTTCCCCTCCTCTTCGGACGTGTGAAAAAGCAAATAATCAGATGAAATTTTGGTATTCTGTACCTTTGTTCAATATTTCCCTTTCAAGAAAGTCAAATGAAATAGTAAATGTCAGCGCCCGGTTGAAGGGAATAATGAGATGAAATTAAGGCATTTTCGGCCTTTGTTTAATCTTTCCCTTTAAGCAAATATATTTTTTAATATGATACAACGCACCCACCCCTAGGTTGATTAGAAATACCTTAAATATGCGGGTCGGCGGCCATTCAAAGTAAAACATGAGTTTGGGCGCTGGGACTGAAAGTTTCGTATATTGGGTCTAGGTATACTCGCTGAAAACAAGTATGACGTCTTTCAACTATCGAGTATATATTCCTTTAAATCATAAAAGTTGTTGATACAGATAACATTTTGAACTCTTTACTTCATTTCATATTCATCAGACATGTTTCTGATGATCTCTGGTTGAAGTCAAATGAGGTATATAGTCACCACTTGTTTAAATGGAATAACCAGCTTAAATTGGGGCATTTTGTGCATTTGCTTAATCTTTCCCTCTAAACAAAAATATTTTTTAATCTGTTACCACGCGTCCACCCCTAATTCGATCGGAGATAGTTCAAAGATGGTTTTGGTAAAAATTTGTAAAGATTGCCAAAAATACGAAGAGTCGGCGGCCATTCAAAGTCAGAAATAAGTTTGGGCGCTGGGACTGAAAGGGGTGAATACTGGGTCTGGATATAGTCACTGAAATCTGCAATAACTTCATCACCCTATCGAGTGATATATTCCTTTAAATCATGAAAAGTCATCGATATAGAAATCATGTTTAATTTGTATTTCATGACGATTTCACGACACAATACACGTTTCTGGTGATCTTTCGTTTAAGTCTGATGAAACATTAACAGTCAGCGCCCGGTTAAAAGGAATAATCAGATGAAATTTGGGCGTTTTCGGCCTTTGTTTAATCTTTCCCTTTAAACAAATATATCTTCTGATCTGATACCAGGTGTCCACCCCTAATTCGATAGGAGGTAGTTCAAAGATGGTTTTAGCAAAAAATTTGCAAAGGTTGCCGAAAGAAGGGTCGGCAGCCATTCAAAGTCAGAAATGAGTTTGGGCGCTGGGGCTAAAACGGGTTCATACTGGGTCCGGATATAGTCACTAAAATCTGCAATGACTTCTTTACCCTATCGACTGATTCCTTTAAATCATGAAAAGTCGTTAATACAGATATCATGTTTACTTGTATTTCATGACAAATTCACGACACGTGTTTCTGTTGATCTTTCGTTTAAGTTTAATGAAACGTTAAAAGTCAGCACCCGTTTAAATGAAATAATCAGATGAAATTTTGAGATTTTTCGGCCTTTATTTAATCTTTCCCTTTAAACAAATACATCTTCTAATCTGATACGACGCGTCCACCCCTAATTCGATCGGAGGTAGTTCAAAGATGGTTTTGGCAAAAATTTGTAAAGGTTGCCGAAAATATGAAGGGTCGGCGGCCATTCAAATTCAGAAATGAGTTTGGGCGCTGGGAAGAAAACGGGTGCATATGGGTCTGGGTATAGTCGCTGAAACTTGAAATTACTTTTTTACCTAATCGGGCGATATATTCCTTTAAATCATGAAAAGTCGTTAATACAGATATCATGTTTACTCTCTTTGTCGTAACATATTGACAACACAAATTTCTGGTGATCTTTCGTTGAAGTCAAATGAAATATTAATAGTAAGCACCCGGTTAAAGGGAATCATCAGTTGAAATTTGGGCATTTTGGACCTTTGCTTAATCTTTCCCTTTAAACAAATATATCTCCTGATCTGATACCACGCGTCCACCCCTAATTCGATTGGAAATAGTTTAAAGATAGTTTTGGCAAAAATTTGTAAAGGTTGCCGAAAATATGAAGAGTCGGCGGCCATTCAAAGTCAGAAATGAGTTTGGGCGCTGGGACTGAAAGGGGTGCATACTGGGTCTAGATATAGTCACTGAAATCTGCAATAACTTCATCACCCTATCGAGTGATATATTCCTTTAAATCATGAACAGTCATTGATATAGATATCATGTTTAATTTGTGTTTCATGACGATTTCACGACACATGTTTCTGGTGATCTTTCGTTTAAGTCTGATGAAACATTATCAGTCTCCACCCGCTTAAAGGGAATAATCAGATGAAATTTGGGCATTTTTGGCCTTTGTTTAATCTTTCCCTTTAAAGAAATATATCTATTAATCTGATACCAGGTGTCCACCCCTAATTCGATGGGATGTAGTTCAAAGATGGTTTTGGTAAAAAATTTGTAAAGATTGACAAAAATATGAAGGGTCGGCGGCCATTCAAAGTCAGAAATGAGTTTGGGCGCTGGGAAAAAAAGGGGTGCATACTGGGACTGGATACAACTGTATATAGTCACTGAAATCTGCAATCACTTCTTTACCCATCGAGTGATATATTCCTTTAAATCATGAAAAGTCGTTTATACAGATATCATGTTTACTCTCTATTTCACGACAAATTTGCGACACGTGCTCCTGATGATCTTTGGTTAGAGTCAAACGAAACATTAATAGTCAGCGCCCGGATGAAGGGAATAATCAGATGAAATTTGGGCATTTTCGGCCTTTGTTTAATCTTTCCCTTTAAACAAATATATCTTCTGATCTGATACCACGTGTCCACCCCTAATTCGATCGGAGGTAGTTCAAAGATGGATCTGCTAAAAATTTGTAACGCTTGCCGAAAATATGAAGAGTCGGCGGCCATTCAAAGTCAGAAATGAGTTTGGGCGCTGGGGATAAAACGGGTGCATGCTGGGTCCGGATATTGTCACTAAATTCTGAAATGACTTCTTTATCCTATGGAGTGATATATTCCTTTAAATCAGGAAAAGTCGTTAATACATATATCATGTTTACTCTGTATTTCAGGACAAATTTGCGACACGTGCTCCTCATGATCTTTGGTTGAAGTCAAGCGAAACATAAATAGTCAGCGCCCGGTTAAAGCGAATAATCAGATGAAATTTGGGCATTTTCGGCCTTTGTTTAATCTTTCCCTTTAAACAAATATATATTATGATCAGATACCACGTGTCCACCCCTAATTCGATCGGAGGTAGTTCAAAGATGGTTTTACTAAAGACTTGTAACGCTTGCCGAAAATATGAAGCGTTGGCGGCCATTCAAAGTCAGAAATGAGTTTGGGCGCTGGGAATAAAACGGGTGCATAATGGGTCTGGGTATAGTCGTTGAAACCTGAAATTACTTTTTTACCTAATCGAGCGATATATTCCTTTAAATCATGAAAAGTCGTTAATACAGATATAATGTTTACTCTCTTTGTCGTGACAAACTGACAACACAAGTTTCTGGTGATCTTTCGTTGAAGTCAAATGAAATATTAATAGTAAGCACCCGGTTAAAGGGAATCATCAGTTGAAATTTGGGCATTTTGGACCTTTGCTTAATCTTTCCCTTTAAACAAATATATCTCCTGATCTGATACTACGCGTCCACCCCTAATTCGATTGGAAATAGTTTAAAGATAGTTTTGGCAAAAATTTGTAAAGGTTGCCGAAAATATGAAGAGTCGGCGGCCATTCAAAGTCAGAAATGAGTTTGGGCGCTGGGACTGAAAGGGGTGCATACTGGGTCTAGATATAGTCACTGAAATCTGCAATAACTTCATCACCCTATTGAGTGATATATTCCTTTAAATCATGAACAGTCATTGATATAGATATCATGTTTAATTTGTGTTTCATGACGATTTCACGACACATGTTTCTGGTGATCTTTCGTTTAAGTCTGATGAAACATTAACAGTCTCCACCCGCTTAAAGGGAATAATCAGATGAAATTTGGGCATTTTTGGCCTTTGTTTAATCTTTCCCTTTAAAGAAATATATCTATTAATCTGATACCACGTGTCCACCCCTATTTCGATGGGATGTAGTTCAAAGATGGTTTTGGTAAAAATTTGTAAAGATTGACAAAATTATGAAGGGTCGGCGGCCATTCAAAGTCAGAAATGAGTTTGGGCGCTGGGAATAAAACGGGTGCATAATGGGTCTGGGTATAGTCGCTTAAACCTGAAATCACTTTTTTACCTCATCGAGTGATATATTCCTTTAAATCATGAAAAGTCGTTAATACAGATATCATGTTTACTCTCTTTGTCGTGACAAATTGACAACACAAGTTTCTGGTGATCTTTCGTTTAAGTCTAATGAAATATTGATAGTAAGCACCCGATTAAAGGGAATCATCAGTTGAAATTTGGGCATTTTGGACCTTTCCTTAATCTTTCCCTTTAAACAAATATATCTCCTGATCTGATACTAAGCGTCCACCCCTAATTCGATTGGAAATAGTTTAAAGATAGTTTTGGCAAAAATTTGTAAAGGTTGCCGAAAATATGAAGAGTCGGCGGCCATTCAAAGTCAGAAATGAGTTTGGGCGCTGGGACTGAAAGGGGTGCATACTGGGTCTAGATATAGTCACTGAAATCTGCAATAACTTCATCACCCTATCGAGTGATATATTCCTTTAAATCATGAACAGTCATTGATATAGATATCATGTTTAACTTGTATTTCATGACGATTTCACGACACATGTTTCTGGTCTTCTTTCGTTTAAGTCTGATGAAACATTAACAGTCTGCTCCCGGTTAAAGGGAATAATCAGATGAAATTTGGGCATTTTTGGCCTCTTTTTAATCTTTCCCTTTAAAGAAATATATCTATTAATCTGATACCACGTGTCCACCCCTAATTCGATGGGATGCAGTTCAAAGATGGTTTTGGTAAAAATTTGTAAAGATTGACAAAAATATGAAGGGTCGGCGGCCATTCAAAGTCAGAAATGAGTTTGGGCGCTGGGAATAAAAGGGGTGCATTCTTGGTCTGGATATATAGTCACTGAAATCTGCAATGACTTCTTTACCCATCGAGTGATATATTCCTTTAAATCATAAAAAAGTCGTTAATACAGATATTATGTTTACTTTGTATTTCATGACAAATTCACGACACGTGTTTCTGTTGATCTTTCGCTTAAGTCTAATGAAACGTTAAAAGTCAGCACCCGTTTAAATGAAATAATCAGATGAAATGTTGAGCTTTTTCGGCCTTTATTTAATCTTTCCCTTTAAACAAATACATTTTCTGTTCTGATACCACGTGTCCACCCCTAATTCGATTTGAAATAGTTTAAAGATGGTTTTGGCAAAAATTTGTAAAGCTTGCCGAAAATATGAAGGGTCGGCGGCCTTTCAAAGTCAGAAATGAGTTTGGGCGCTGGGGCTAAAACGGGTGCATACTGGGTCCAGATATAGTTACTAAAATCTGCAATGACTTCTTTACCCTATCGAGTTATATATTCCTTTAAATCATGAAAAGTCGTTAATACAAATATCATGTTTACTCTGTATTTCAGGACAAATTACGACACGTGCTCCTGATGATCTTTGGTTGAAGTCAAATGAAACATTAATAATCAGCGCCCGGTTAAACGGAATCATCAGTTGAAATTTGGGCATTTTGGACCTTTGCTTAATATTTCCCTTTAAACAAATATATCTCCTGATCCGATACCACGCGTCCACCCCTAATTCGATTGGAAATAGTTTAAAGATAGTTTTGGCAAAAATTTGTAAAGGTTGCCGAAAATATGAAGAGTCGGCGGCCATTCAAAGTCAGAAATGAGTTTGGGCGCTGGGAATAAAAGGGGTGCATTCTTGGTCTGGATATATAGTCACTGAAATCTGCAATGACTTCTTTACCCATCGAGTGATATATTCCTTTAAATCATAAAAAAGTCGTTAATACAGATATCATGTTTACTTTGTATTTCATGACAAATTCACGACACGTGTTTCTGTTGATCTTTCGCTTAAGTCTAATGAAACGTTAAAAGTCAGCACCCGTTTAAATGAAATAATCAGATGAAATGTTGAGCTTTTTCGGCCTTTATTTAATCTTTCCCTTTAAACAAATACATTTTCTGTTCTGATACCACGTGTCCACCCCTAATTCGATTTGAAATAGTTTAAGATGGTTTTGGCAAAAATTTGTAAAGCTTGCCGAAAATATGATGGGTCGGCGGCCTTTCAAAGTCAGAAATGAGTTTGGGCGCTGGGGCTAAAACGGGTGCATACTGGGTCCAGATATAGTTACTAAAATCTGCAATGACTTCTTTACCCTATCGAGTTATATATTCCTTTAAATCATGAAAAGTCGTTAATACAAATATCATGTTTACTCTGTATTTCAGGACAAATTACGACACGTGCTCCTGATGATCTTTGGTTGAAGTCAAATGAAACATTAATAATCAGCGCCCGGTTAAACGGAATCATCAGTTGAAATTTGGGCATTTTGAACCTTTGCTTAATATTTCCCTTTAAACAAATATATCTCCTGATCCGATACCACGCGTCCACCCCTAATTCGATTGGAAATAGTTTAAAGATAGTTTTGGCAAAAATTTGTAAAGGTTGCCGAAAATATGAAGAGTCGGCGGCCATTCAAAGTCAGAAATGAGTTTGGGCACTGGGACTGAAAGGGGTGCATACTGGGTCTGGATATAGTCACTGAAATCTGCAATAACTTCATCACCCTATCGAGTGATATATTCCTTTAAATCATGAAAAGTCATTGATATAGATATCATGTTTAATTAGTGTTTCATGACGATTTCACGACACATGTTTCTGGTGATCTTTCGTTTAAGTCTGATGAAACATGAACAGTCTCCACCCGTTTAAAGGGAATAATCAGATGAAATTTGTTTAATCTTTCCCTTTAAAGAAATATATCTATTAATCTGATACCAGGTGTCCACCCCTAATTCGATGGGATGTAGTTCAAACATGGTTTTGGTAAAAACTTGTAAAGATTAACAAAAATATGAAGGGTCGGCGGCCATTCAAAGTCAGAAATGAGTTTGGGCGCTGGGAAAAAAAAAGGGTGCATACTGGGTCTGGATATATAGCCACTGAAATGTGCAATGACTTCTTTACCCATGGAGTGATATATACTTTTAAATCATGAAGAGTCGTTTATACAGATATCATGTTTACTCTCTATTTCACGACAAATTTGCGACACGTGCTCCTGATGATCTTTGGTTAGAGTCAAACGAAACATTAATAGTCAGCGCCCGGATAAATGGAATAATCAGATGAAATTTGGGCATTTTCGGCCTTTGTTTAATCTTTTCCTTTAAACAAATATATCTTCTGATCTGATACCACGTGTCCACCCCTAATTCGATCGGAGGTAGTTCAAAGATGGTCTTGCTAAAAATTTGTAACGCTTGCCGAAAATATGAAGGGTCGGCGTCCATTCAAAGTCAGAAATGAGTTTGGGCGCTGGGAATAAAACGGGTGCATAATGGGTCTGGGTATAGTCGCTGAAACTTGAAATTACTTTTTTACCTAATCGAGCGATATATTCCTTTAAATCATGAAAAGTCGTTAATACAGACATCATGTTTACTCTCTTTGTCGTAACAAATTGACAACACAAGTTTCTGGTGATCTTTCGTTGAAGTCAAATGAAATATTAATAGTAAGCACCCGGTTAAAGGGAATCATCAGTTGAAATTTGGGCATTTTGGACCTTTGCTTAATCTTTCCCTTTAAACAAATATATCTCCTGATCTGATACCACGCGTCCACCCCTAATTCCATTGGAAATAGTTTAAAGATAGTTTTGGCAAAAATTTGTAAAGGTTGCCGAAAATATGAAGAGTCGGCGGCTATTCAAAGTCAGAAATGAGTTTGGGCGCTGGGACTGAAAGGGGTGCATACTGGGTCTAGATATAGTCACTGAAATCTGCAATAACTTCATCACCCTATCGAGTGATATATTCCTTTAAATCATGAACAGTCATTGATATAGATATCATGTTTAATTTGTGTTTCATGACGATTTCACGACACATGTTTCTGGTGATCTTTCGTTTAAGTCTGGTGAAACATTAACAGTCTCCACCCGCTTAAAGGGAATAATCAGATGAAATTTGGGCATTCTTGGACTTTGTTTAATCTTTCCCTTTAAAGAAATATATCTATTAATCTGATACCAGGTGTCCACCCCTAATTCGATGGGATGTAGTTCAAAGATGGTTTTGGTAAAAAATTTGTAAAGATTGACAAAAATATGAAGGGTCGGTGGCCATTCAAAGTCAGAAATGAGTTTGGGCGCTGGGAAAAAAAGGGGTGCATACTGGGACTGGATATATAGTCACTGAAATCTGCAATCACTTCTTTACCCATCGAGTGATATATTCCTTTAAATCATGAAAAGTCGTTTATACAGATATCATGTTTACTCTCTATTTCACGACAAATTTGCGACACGTGCTCCTGATGATCTTTGGTTAGAGTCAAACGAAACATTAATAGTCAGCGCCCGGATGAAGGGAATAATCAGATGAAATTTGGGCATTCTTGGACTTTGTTTAATCTTTCCCTTTAAAGAAATATATCTATTAATCTGATACCAGGTGTCCACCCCTAATTCGATGGGATGTAGTTCAAAGATGGTTTTGGTAAAAAATTTGTAAAGATTGACAAAAATATGAAGGGTCGGTGGCCATTCAAAGTCAGAAATGAGTTTGGGCGCTGGGAAAAAAAGGGGTGCATACTGGGACTGGATATATAGTCACTGAAATCTGCAATCACTTCTTTACCCATCGAGTGATATATTCCTTTAAATCATGAAAAGTCGTTTATACAGATATCATGTTTACTCTCTATTTCACGACAAATTTGCGACACGTGCTCCTGATGATCTTTGGTTAGAGTCAAACGAAACATTAATAGTCAGCGCCCGGATGAAGGGAATAATCAGATGAAATTTGGGCATTTTCGGCCTTTGTTTAATCTTTCCCTTTAAAAAAATATATCTTCTGATCTGATACCACGTGTCCACCCCTAATTCGATCGGAGGTAGTTCAAAGATGGATCTGCTAAAAATTTGTAACGCTTGCCGAAAATATGAAGAGTCGGCGGCCATTCAAAGTCAGAAATGAGTTTGGGCGCTGGGACTGAAAGGGGTGCATACTGGGTCTAGATATAGTCACTGAAATCTGCAATAACTTCATCACCCTATCGAGTGATATATTCCTTTAACTCATGAACAGTCATTGATATAGATATCATGTTTAATTTGTGTTTCATGACGATTTCACGACACATGTTTCTGGTGATCTTTCGTTTAAGTCTGATGAAACATTAACAGTCTCCACCCGCTTAAAGGGAATAATCAGATGAAATTTGGGCATTTTTGGCCTTTGTTTAATCTTTCCCTTTAAAGAAATATATCTATTAATCTGATACCACGTGTCCACCCCTAATTCGATGGGGTGTAGTTCAAAGATGGTTTTGGTAAAAATTTGTAAAGATTGACAAAAATATGAAGGGTCAGCGGTCATTCAAAGTCAGAAATGAGTTTGGGCGCTGGGAATAAAACGGGTGCATAATGGATCTGGGTATAGTCGCTGAAACCTGAAATCACTTTTATACCTCATCGAGTGATATATTCCTTTAAATCATGAAAAGTCGTTAATACAGATATCATGTTTACTCTCTTTGTCGTGACAAATTGACAACACATGTTTCTGGTGATCTTTCGTTTAAGTCTGCTGAAACATTAAGAGTCTGCACCCGCTTAAAGGGAATAATTAGATGAAATTTGGGCATTTTTGGCCTTTGTTTAATCTTTCCCTTTAAAGAAATATATATATTAATCTGATACCACGTGTCCACCCCTAATTCGATGGGATGTAGTTCAAAGATGGTTTTAGTAAAAATTTGTAAAGATTGACAAAAATATGAAGGGTCGGTGGCCATTCAAAGTCAGAAATGAGTTTGGGCGCTGGGAAAAAAGGGGGTGCATACTGGGTCCAGATATAGTTACTAAAATCTGCAATGACTTCTTTACCCATGGAGTGATATATTCCTTTAAATCATGAAAAGTCGTTTATACAGATATCATATTTACTCTCTATTTCACGACAAATTTGCGACACGTGCTCCTGATGATCTTTGGTTAGAGTCAAACGAAACATTAATAGTCAGCGCCCGGATAAAGGGAATAATCAGATGAAATTTGGGCATTTTCGGCCTTTGTTTAATCTTTTCCTTTAAACAAATATATCTTCTGATCTGATACCACGTGTCCACCCCTAATTCGATCGGAGGTAGTTCAAAGATGGTCTTGCTAAATATTTGTAACGCTTGCCGAAAATATGAAGGGTCGGCGGCCATTCAAAGTCAGAAATGAGTTTGGGCGCTGGGAATAAAACGGGTGCATAATGGGTCTGGGTATCGTCGCTGAAACTTGAAATTACTTTTTTACCTAATCTAGCGATATATTCCTTTAAATCATGAAAAGTCGTTAATACAGATATCATGTTTACTGTCTTTGTCGTAACAAATTGACAACACAAGCTTCTGGTGATCTTTCGTTGAAGTCAAATGAAATATTAATAGTAAGCACCCGGTTAAAGGGAATCATCAGTTGAAATTTGGGCATTTTGGACCTTTGCTTAATCTTTCCCTTTAAACAAATATATCTCCTGATCTGATACCACGCGTCCACCCCTAATTCGATTGGAAATAGTTTAAAGATAGTTTTGGCAAAAATTTGTAAAGGTTGCCGAAAATATGAAGAGTCGGCGGCTATTCAAAGTCAGAAATGAGTTTGGGCGCTGGGACTGAAAGGGGTGCATACTGGGTCTAGATATAGTCACTGAAATCTGCAATAACTTCATCACCCTATCGAGTGATATATTCCTTTAAATCATGAACAGGCATTGATATAGATATCATGTTTAATTTGTGTTTCATGACGATTTCACGACACATGTTTCTGGTGATCTTTCGTTTAAGTCTGATGAAACATTAACAGTCTCCACCCGCTTAAAGGGAATAATCAGATGAAATTTGGGCATTCTTGGACTTTGTTTAATCTTTCCCTTTAAAGAAATATATCTATTAATCTGATACCAGGTGTCCACCCCTAATTCGATGGGATGTAGTTCAAAGATGGTTTTGGTAAAAAATTTGTAAAGATTGACAAAAATATGAAGGGTCGGTGGCCATTCAAAGTCAGAAATGAGTTTGGGCGCTGGGAAAAAAAGGGGTGCATACTGGGACTGGATATATAGTCACTGAAATCTGCAATCACTTCTTTACCCATGGAGTGATATATTCCTTTAAATCATGAAAAGTCGTTTATACAGATATCATATTTACTCTCTATTTCACGACAAATTTGCGACACGTGCTCCTGATGATCTTTGGTTAGAGTCAAACGAAACATTAATAGTCAGCGCCCGGATAAAGGGAATAATCAGATGAAATTTGGGCATTTTCGGCCTTTGTTTAATCTTTTCCTTTAAACAAATATATCTTCTGATCTGATACCACGTGTCCACCCCTAATTCGATCGGAGGTAGTTCAAAGATGGTCTTGCTAAATATTTGTAACGCTTGCCGAAAATATGAAGGGTCGGCGGCCATTCAAAGTCAGAAATGAGTTTGGGCGCTGGGAATAAAACGGGTGCATAATGGGTCTGGGTATCGTCGCTGAAACTTGAAATTACTTTTTTACCTAATCTAGCGATATATTCCTTTAAATCATGAAAAGTCGTTAATACAGATATCATGTTTACTCTCTTTGTCGTAACAAATTGACAACACAAGCTTCTGGTGATCTTTCGTTGAAGTCAAATGAAATATTAATAGTAAGCACCCGGTTAAAGGGAATCATCAGTTGAAATTTGGGCATTTTGGACCTTTGCTTAATCTTTCCCTTTAAACAAATATATCTCCTGATCTGATACCACGCGTCCACCCCTAATTCGATTGGAAATAGTTTAAAGATAGTTTTGGCAAAAATTTGTAAAGGTTGCCGAAAATATGAAGAGTCGGCGGCTATTCAAAGTCAGAAATGAGTTTGGGCGCTGGGACTGAAAGGGGTGCATACTGGGTCTAGATATAGTCACTGAAATCTGCAATAACTTCATCACTCTATCGAGTGATATATTCCTTTAAATCATGAACAGGCATTGATATAGATATCATGTTTAATTTGTGTTTCATGACGATTTCACGACACATGTTTCTGGTGATCTTTCGTTTAAGTCTGATGAAACATTAACAGTCTCCACCCGCTTAAAGGGAATAATCAGATGAAATTTGGGCATTCTTGGACTTTGTTTAATCTTTCCCTTTAAAGAAATATATCTATTAATCTGATACCAGGTGTCCACCCCTAATTCGATGGGATGTAGTTCAAAGATGGTTTTGGTAAAAAATTTGTAAAGATTGACAAAAATATGAAGGGTCGGTGGCCATTCAAAGTCAGAAATGAGTTTGGGCGCTGGGAAAAAAAGGGGTGCATACTGGGACTGGATATATAGTCACTGAAATCTGCAATCACTTCTTTACCCATCGAGTGATATATTCCTTTAAATCATGAAAAGTCGTTTATACAGATATCATGTTTACTCTCTATTTCACGACAAATTTGCGACACGTGCTCCTGATGATCTTTGGTTAGAGTCAAACGAAACATTAATAGTCAGCGCCCGGATAAAGTAAATAATCAGATGAAATTTGGGCATTTTCGGCCTTTGTTTAATCTTTTCCTTTAAACAAATATATCTTCTGATCTGATACCACGTGTCCACCCCTAATTCGATCGGAGGTAGTTCAAAGATGGTCTTGCTAAATATTTGTAACGCTTGCCGAAAATATGAAGGGTCGGCGGCCATTCAAAGTCAGAAATGAGTTTGGGCGCTGGGAATAAAACGGGTGCATAATTGGTCTGGGTATAGTCGCTGAAACTTGAAATTACTTTTTTACCTAATCTAGCGATATATTCCTTTAAATCATTAAAAGTCGTTAATACAGATATCATGTTTACTCTCTTTGTCGTAACAAATTGACAACACAAGTTTCTGGTGATCTTTCGTTGAAGTCAAATGAAATATTAATAGTAAGCACCCGGTTAAAGGGAATCATCAGTTGAAATTTGGGCATTTTGGACCTTTGCTTAATCTTTCCCTTTAAACAAATATATCTCCTGATCTGATACCACGTGTCCACCCCTAATTCCATTGGAAATAGTTTAAAGATAGTTTTGGCAAAAATTTGTAAAGGTTGCCGAAAATATGAAGAGTCGGCGGCTATTCAAAGTCAGAAATGAGTTTGGGCGCTGGGACTGAAAGGGGTGCATACTGGGTCTAGATATAGTCACTGAAATCTGCAATAACTTCATCACCCTATCGAGTGATATATTCCTTTAAATCATGAACAGGCATTGATATAGATATCATGTTTAATTTGTGTTTCATGACGATTTCACGACACATGTTTCTGGTGATCTTTCGTTTAAGTCTGATGAAACATTAACAGTCTCCACCCGCTTAAAGGGAATAATCAGATGAAATTTGGGCATTCTTGGACTTTGTTTAATCTTTCCCTTTAAAGAAATATATCTATTAATCTGATACCAGGTGTCCACCCCTAATTCGATGGGATGTAGTTCAAAGATGGTTTTGGTAAAAAATTTGTAAAGATTGACAAAAATATGAAGGGTCGGTGGCCATTCAAAGTCAGAAATGAGTTTGGGCGCTGGGAAAAAAAGGGGTGCATACTGGGACTGGATATATAGTCACTGAAATCTGCAATCACTTCTTTACCCATCGAGTGATATATTCCTTTAAATCATGAAAAGTCGTTTATACAGATATCATGTTTACTCTCTATTTCACGACAAATTTGCGACACGTGCTCCTGATGATCTTTGGTTAGAGTCAAACGAAACATTAATAGTCAGCGCCCGGATGAAGGGAATAATCAGATGAAATTTGGGCATTTTCGGCCTTTGTTTAATCTTTCCCTTTAAACAAATATATCTTCTGATCTGATACCACGTGTCCACCCCTAATTCGATCGGAGGTAGTTCAAAGATGGATCTGCTAAAAATTTGTAACGCTTGCCGAAAATATGAAGAGTCGGCGGCCATTCAAAGTCAGAAATGAGTTTGGGCGCTGGGACTGAAAGGGGTGCATACTGGGTCTAGATATAGTCACTGAAATCTGCAATAACTTCATCACCCTATCGAGTGATATATTCCTTTAACTCATGAACAGTCATTGATATAGATATCATGTTTAATTTGTGTTTCATGAAGATTTCACGACACATGTTTCTGGTGATCTTTCGTTTAAGTCTGATGAAACATTAACAGTCTCCACCCGCTTAAAGGGAATAATCAGATGAAATTTGGGCATTTTTGGCCTTTGTTTAATCTTTCCCTTTAAAGAAATATATCTATTAATCTGATACCACGTGTCCACCCCTAATTCGATGGGGTGTAGTTCAAAGATGGTTTTGGTAAAAATTTGTAAAGATTGACAAAAATATGAAGGGTCAGCGGTCATTCAAAGTCAGAAATGAGTTTGGGCGCTGGGAATAAAACGGGTGCATAATGGGTCTGGGTATAGTCGCTGAAACCTGAAATCACTTTTATACCTCATCGAGTGATATATTCCTTTAAATCATGAAAAGTCGTTAATACAGATATCATGTTTACTCTCTTTGTCGTGACAAATTGACAACACATGTTTCTGGTGATCTTTCGTTTAAGTCTGCTGAAACATTAAGAGTCTGCACCCGCTTAAAGGGAATGATTAGATGAAATTTGGGCATTTTTTGCCTTTGTTTAATCTTTCCCTTTAAAGAAATATATATATTAGTCTGATACCACGTGTCCACCCCTAATTCGATGGGATGTAGTTCAAAGATGGTTTTAGTAAAAATTTGTAAAGATTGACAAAAATATGAAGGGTCGGTGGCCATTCAAAGTCAGAAATGAGTTTGGGCGCTGGGAAAAAAGGGGGTGCATACTGGGTCCAGATATAGTTACTAAAATCTGCAATGACTTCTTTACCCATGGAGTGATATATTCCTTTAAATCATGAAAAGTCGTTCATACAGATATCATATTTACTCTCTATTTCACGACAAATTTGCGACACGTGCTCCTGATGATCTTTGGTTAGAGTCAAACGAAACATTAATAGTCAGCGCCCGGATAAAGGGAATAATCAGATGAAATTTGGGCATTTTCGGCCTTTGTTTAATCTTTTCCTTTAAACAAATATATCTTCTGATCTGATACCACGTGTCCACCCCTAATTCGATCGGAGGTAGTTCAAAGATGGTCTTGCTAAATATTTGTAACGCTTGCCGAAAATATGAAGGGTCGGCGGCCATTCAAAGTCAGAAATGAGTTTGGGCGCTGGGAATAAAACGGGTGCATAATGGGTCTGGGTATAGTCGCTGAAACTTGAAATTACTTTTTTACCTAATCTAGCGATATATTCCTTTAAATCATGAAAAGTCGTTAATACAGATATCATGTTTACTCTCTTTGTCGTAACAAATTGACAACACAAGTTTCTGGTGATCTTTCGTTGAAGTCAAATGAAATATTAATAGTAAGCACCCGGTTAAAGGGAATCATCAGTTGAAATTTGGGCATTTTGGACCTTTGCTTAATCTTTCCCTTTAAACAAATATATCTCCTGATCTGATACCACGCGTCCACCCCTAATTCGATTGGAAATAGTTTAAAGATAGTTTTGGCAAAAATTTGTAAAGGTTGCCGAAAATATGAAGAGTCGGCGGCTATTCAAAGTCAGAAATGAGTTTGGGCGCTGGGACTGAAAGGGGTGCATACTGGGTCTAGATATAGTCACTGAAATCTGCAATAACTTCATCACCCTATCGAGTGATATATTCCTTTAAATCATGAACAGGCATTGATATAGATATCATGTTTAATTTGTGTTTCATGACGATTTCACGACACATGTTTCTGGTGATCTTTCGTTTAAGTCTGATGAAACATTAACAGTCTCCACCCGCTTAAAGGGAATATTCAGATGAAATTTGGGCATTCTTGGACTTTGTTTAATCTTTCCCTTTAAAGAAATATATCTATTAATCTGATACCAGGTGTCCACCCCTAATTCGATGGGATGTAGTTCAAAGATGGTTTTGGTAAAAAATTTGTAAAGATTGACAAAAATATGAAGGGTCGGTGGCCATTCAAAGTCAGAAATGAGTTTGGGCGCTGGGAAAAAAAGGGGTGCATACTGGGACTGGATATATAGTCACTGAAATCTGCAATCACTTCTTTACCCATCGAGTGATATATTCCTTTAAATCATGAAAAGTCGTTTATACAGATATCATGTTTACTCTCTATTTCACGACAAATTTGCGACACGTGCTCCTGATGATCTTTGGTTAGAGTCAAACGAAACATTAATAGTCAGCGCCCGGATGAAGGGAATAATCAGATGAAATTTGGGCATTTTCGGCCTTTGTTTAATCTTTTCCTTTAAACAAATATATCTTCTGATCTGATACCACGTGTCCACCCCTAATTCGATCGGAGGTAGTTCAAAGATGGATCTGCTAAAAATTTGTAACGCTTGCCGAAAATATGAAGAGTCGGCGGCCATTCAAAGTCAGAAATGAGTTTGGGCGCTGGGGATAAAACGGGTGCATGCTGGGTCCGGATATTGTCACTAAATTCTGAAATGACTTCTTTATCCTATCGAGTGATATATTCCTTTAAATCAGGAAAAGTCGTTAATACATATATCATGTTTACTCTGTATTTCAGGACAAATTTGCGACACGCGCTCCTCATGATCTTTGGTTGAAGTCAAGCCAAACATAAATAGTCAGCGCCCGGTTAAAGCGAATAATCAGATGAAATTTGGGCATTTTCGGCCTTTGTTTAATCTTTCCCTTTAAACAAATATATATTCTGATCAGATACCACGTGTCTACCCCTAATTCGATCGGAGGTAGTTCAAAGATGGTTTTGCTAAAAATTTGTAACGCTTGCCGAAAATATGAAGGGTTGGCGGCCATTCAAAGTCAGAAATGAGTTTGGGCGCTGGGAATAAAACGGGTGCATAATGGGTCTGGGTATAGTCGCTGAAACTTGAAATTACTTTTTTACCTAATCGAGCGATATATTCCTTTAAATCATGAAAAGTCGTTAATACAGATATCATGTTTACTCTCTTTGTCGTGACAAATTGACAACACAAGTTTCTGGTGATCTTTCGTTTAAGTCTAATGAAATATTGATAGTAAGCACCCGATTAAAGGGAATCATCAGTTGAAATTTGGGCATTTTGGACCGTTGCTTAATCTTTCCCTTTAAACAAATATATCTCCTGATCTGATACTACGCGTCCACCCCTAATTCGATTGGAAATAGTTTAAAGATAGTTTTGGCAAAAATTTGTAAAGGTTGCCGAAAATATGAAGAGTCGGCGGCCATTCAAAGTCAGAAATGAGTTTGGGCGCTGGGACTGAAAGGGGTGCATACTGGGTCTAGATATAGTCACTGAAATCTGCAATAACTTCATCACCCTATCGAGTTATATATTCCTTTAAATCATGAAAAGTCGTTAATACAAATATCATGTTTACTCTGTATTTCAGGACAAAATTACGACACGTGCTCCTGATGATCTTTGGTTAGAGTCAAACGAAACATTAATAGTCAGCGCCCGGATAAAGGGAATAATCAGATGAAATTTGGGCATTTTCGGCATTTGTTTAATCTTTTCCTTTAAACAAATATATCTCCTGATCCGATACCACGCGTCCACCCCTAATTCGATTGGAAATAGTTCCAAGATAGTTTTGGCAAAAATTTGTAAAGGTTGCCGAAAATATGAAGAGTCGGCGGCCATTCAAAGTCAGAAATGATTTTGGGCGCTGGGACTGAAAGGGGTGCATACTTGGTCTAGATATAGTCACTGAAATCTGCAATAACTTCATCACACTATCGAGTGATATATTCCTTTAAATCATGAACAGTCATTGATATAGATATCATGTTTAATTTGTATTTCATGACGATTTCACGACACATGTTTCTGGTGATCTTTTGTTTAAGTCTGATGAAACATTAACAGTCTGCGCCCGGTTAAAGGGAATAATCAGATGAAATTTGGGCATTTTTGGCCTTTGTTTAATCTTTCCCTTTAAAGAAATATGTCTATTAATCTGATACCAGGTGTCCACCCCTAATTCGATGGGATGTAGTTCAAACATGGTTTTGGTAAAAACTTGTAAAGATTGACAAAAATATGAAGGGTCGGCGGCCATTCAAAGTCAGAAATGAGTTTGGGCGCTGGGAAAAAAAAGGGGTGCATACTGGGTCTGGATATATAGCTACTGAAATGTGCAATGACTTCTTTACCCATGGAGTGATATATTCCTTTAAATCATGCAGAGTCGTTTATACAGATATCATGTTTACTCTCTATTTCACGACAAATTTGCGACACGTGCTCCTGATGATCTTTGGTTAGAGTCAAACGAAACATTAATAGTCAGCGCCCGGATAAAGGGAAAATCAGATGAAATTTGGGCATTTTCGGCCTTTGTTTAATCTTTTCCTTTAAACAAATATATCTTCTGATCTGATACCACGTGTCCACCCCTAATTCGATCGGAGGTAGTTCAAAGATGGTCTTGCTAAAAATTTGTAACGCTTGCCGAAAATATGAAGGGTCGGCGGCCATTCAAATTCAGAAATGAGTTTGGGCGCTGGGAATAAAACGGGTGCATAATGGGTCTGGGTATAGTCGCTGAAACTTGAAATTACTTTTTTACCTAATCGAGCGATATATTCCTTTAAATCATGAAAAGTCGTTAATACAGATATCATGTTTACTCTCTTTGTCGTGACAAATTGACAACACAAGTTTCTGGTGATCTTTCGTTTAAGTCTAATGAAATATTGATAGTAAGCACCCGATTAAAGGGAATCATCAGTTGAAATTTGGGCATTTTGGACCGTTGCTTAATCTTTCCCTTTAAACAAATATATCTCCTGATCTGATACTACGCGTCCACCCCTAATTCGATTGGAAATAGTTTAAAGATAGTTTTGGCAAAAATTTGTAAAGGTTGCCGAAAATATGAAGAGTCGGCGGCCATTCAAAGTCAGAAATGAGTTTGGGCGCTGGGACTGAAAGGGGTGCATACTGGGTCTAGATATAGTCACTGAAATCTGCAATAACTTCATCACCCTATCGAGTTATATATTCCTTTAAATCATGAAAAGTCGTTAATACAAATATCATGTTTACTCTGTATTTCAGGACAAAATTACGACACGTGCTCCTGATGATCTTTGGTTAGAGTCAAACGAAACATTAATAGTCAGCGCCCGGATAAAGGGAATAATCAGATGAAATTTGGGCATTTTCGGCATTTGTTTAATCTTTTCCTTTAAACAAATATATCTCCTGATCCGATACCACGCGTCCACCCCTAATTCGATTGGAAATAGTTCAAAGATAGTTTTGGCAAAAATTTGTAAAGGTTGCCGAAAATATGAAGAGTCGGCGGCCATTCAAAGTCAGAAATGATTTTGGGCGCTGGGACTGAAAGGGGTGCATACTTGGTCTAGATATAGTCACTGAAATCTGCAATAACTTCATCACACTATCGAGTGATATATTCCTTTAAATCATGAACAGTCATTGATATAGATATCATGTTTAATATGTATTTCATGACGATTTCACGACACATGTTTCTGGTGATCTTTTGTTTAAGTCTGATGAAACATTAACAGTCTGCGCCCGGTTAAAGGGAATAATCAGATGAAATTTGGGCATTTTTGGCCTTTGTTTAATCTTTCCCTTTAAAGAAATATGTCTATTAATCTGATACCAGGTGTCCACCCCTAATTCGATGGGATGTAGTTCAAACATGGTTTTGGTAAAAACTTGTAAAGATTGACAAAAATATGAAGGGTCGGCGGCCATTCAAAGTCAGAAATGAGTTTGGGCGCTGGGAAAAAAAAAGGGGTGCATACTGGGTCTGGATATATAGCTACTGAAATGTGCAATGACTTCTTTACCCATGGAGTGATATATTCCTTTAAATCATGCAGAGTCGTTTATACAGATATCATGTTTACTCTCTATTTCACGACAAATTTGCGACACGTGCTCCTGATGATCTTTGGTTAGAGTCAAACGAAACATTAATAGTCAGCGCCCGGATAAAGGGAAAATCAGATGAAATTTGGGCATTTTCGGCCTTTGTTTAATCTTTTCCTTTAAACAAATATATCTTCTGATCTGATACCACGTGTCCACCCCTAATTCGATCGGAGGTAGTTCAAAGATGGTCTTGCTAAAAATTTGTAACGCTTGCCGAAAATATGAAGGGTCGGCGGCCATTCAAAGTCAGAAATGAGTTTGGGCGCTGGGAATAAAACGGGTGCATAATGGGTCTGGGTATACTAGTAGTCGCTGAAACTTGAAATTACTTTTTTACCTAATCGAGCGATATATTCCTTTAAATCATGAAAAGTCGTTAATACAGATATCATGTTTACTCTCTTTGTCGTGACAAATTGACAACACAAGTTTCTGGTGATCATGGTTTTGGTAAAAACTTGTAAAGATTGACAAAAATATGAAGGGTCGGCGGGCATTCAAAGTCAGAAATGAGTTTGGGCGCTGGGAAAAAAAGGGGTGCATACTTGGTCTGGATATATAGCCACTGAAATTTGGAATGACTTCTTTACCCATCGAGTGATATATTCCTTTAAATCATGAAAAGTCGTTTATACAGATATCATGTTTACTCTCTATTTCAGGACAAATTTGCGACACGTGCTCCTGATGATCTTTGGTTAGAGTCAAACGAAACATTAATAGTCAGCGCCCGGATAAAGGGAATAATCAGATGAAATTTGGGCATTTTCGGCCTTTGTTTAATCTTTTCCTTTAAACAAATATATCTTCTGATCTGATACCACGTGTCCACCCCTAATTCGATCGGAGGTAGTTCAAAGATGGTCTTGCTAAAAATTTGTAACCCTTGCCGAAAATATGAAGGGTCGGCGGCCATTCAAAGTCAGAAATGAGTTTGGGCGCTGGGAATAAAACGGGTGCATAATGGGTCTGGGTATAGTCGCTGAAACTTGAAATTACTTTTTTACCTAATCGAGCGATATATTCCTTTAAATCATGAAAAGTCGTTGATACAGATATCATGCTTACTCTCTTTGTCGTAACAAATTGACACCACAAGTTCCTGGTGATCTTTCGTTGAAGTCAAATGAAATATTAATAGTAAGCACCCGGTTAAAGGGAATCATCAGTTGAAATTTGGGCATTTTGGACCTTTGCTTAATCTTTCCCTTTAAACAAATATATCTCCTGATCTGATACCACGCGTCCACCCCTAATTCGATTGGAAATAGTTTAAAGATAGTTTTGGCAAAAATTTGTAAAGGTTGCCGAAAATATGAAGAGTCGGCGGCCATTCAAAGTCAGAAATGAGTTTGGGCGCTGGGACTGAAAGGGGTGCATACTGGGTCTAGATATAGTCACTGAAATCTGCAATAACTTCATCACCCTATCGAGTGATATATTCCTTTAAATCATGAACAGTCATTGATATAGATATCATGTTTAATTTGTGTTTCATGACGATTTCACGACACATGTTTCTGGTGATCTTTCGTTTAAGTTTGATGAAACATTAACAGTCTCCACCCGCTTAAAGGGAATAATCAGATGAAATTTGGGCATTTTTGGCCTTTGTTTAATCTTTCCCTTTAAAGAAATATATCTATTAATCTGATACCACGTGTCCACCCCTAATTCGATGGGGTGTAGTTCAAAGATGGTTTTGGTAAAAATTTGTAAAGATTGACAAAAATATGAAGGGTCGGCGGCCATTCAAAGTCAGAAATGAGTTTGGGCGCTGGGAATAAAACGGGTGCATAATGGGTCTGGGTATAGTCGCTGAAACCTGAAATCACTTTTATACCTCATCGAGTGATATATTCCTTTGAATCATGAAAAGTCGTTAATACAGATATCATGTTTACTCTCTTTGTCGTGACAAATTGACAACACATGTTTCTGGTGATCTTTCGTTTAAGTCTGACGAAACATTAAGAGTCTGCACCCGCTTAAAGGGAATAATCAGATGAAATTTGGGCATTTTTGGCCTTTGTTTAATCTTTCCCTTTAAAGAAATATATATATTAATCTGATACCACGTGTCCACCCCTAATTCGATGGGATGTAGTTCAAAGATGGTTTTAGTAAAAATTTGTAAAGATTGACAAAAATATGAAGGGTCGGTGGCCATTCAAAGTCAGAAATGAGTTTGGGCGCTGGGAAAAAAGGGGGTGCATACTGGGTCCAGATATAGTTACTAAAATCTGCAATGACTTCTTTACCCATGGAGTGATATATTCCTTTAAATCATGAAAAGTCGTTTATACAGATTTCATGTTTACTCTCTATTTCACGACAAATTTGCGACACGTGCTCCTGATGATCTTTGGTTAGAGTCAAACGAAACATTAATAGTCAGCGCCCGGATAAAGGGAATAATCAGATGAAATTTGGGCATTTTCGGCCTTTGTTTAATCTTTTCCTTTAAACAAATATATCTTCTGATCTGATACCACGTGTCCACCCCTAATTCGATCGGAGGTAATTCAAAGATGGTCTTCCTAAAAAGTTGTAACGCTTGCCGAAAATATGAAGGGTCGGCGGCCATTCAAAGTCAGAAATGAGTTTGGGCGCTGGGAATAAAACGGGTGCATAATGGGTCTGGGTATAGTCGCTGAAACTTGAAATTACTTTTTTACCTAATCGAGCGATATATTCCTTTAAATCATGAAAAGTCGTTGATACAGATATCATGCTTACTCTCTTTGTCGTAACAAATTGACAACACAAGTTTCTGGTGATCTTTCGTTGAAGTCAAATGAAATATTAGTAGTAAGCACCCGGTTAAAGGGAATCATCAGTTGAAATTTGGGCATTTTGGACCTTTGCTTGATATTTCCCTTTAAAGAAATATATCTCCTGATCTGATACCACGCGTCCACCCCTAATTCGATTGGAAATAGTTTAAAGATAGTTTTGGCAAAAATTTGTAAAGGTTGCCGAAAATATGAAGAGTCGGCGGCCATTCAAAGTCAGAAATGATTTTGGGCGCTGGGACTGAAAGGGGTGCATACTGGGTCTAGATATAGTCACTGAAATCTGCAATAACTTCATCACACTATCGAGTGATATATTCCTTTAAATCATGAACAGTCATTGATATAGATATCATGTTTAATTTGTATTTCATGACGATTTCACGACACATGTTTCTGGTGATCTTTCGTTTAAGTCTGATGAAACATTAACAGTCTGCGCCCGGTTAAAGGAAATAATCAGATGAAATTTGGGCATTTTTGGTCTTTGTTTAATCTTTCCCTTTAAAAAAATATATCTATTAATCAGATACCACGTGTCCACCTCTAATTCGATGGGATGTAGTTCAAAGATGGTTTTGGTAAAAATTTGTAAAGATTGACAAAAATATGAAGGGTCGGCGGCCATTCAAAGTCAGAAATGACTTTTGGCGCTGGGAATAAAACGGGTGCATAATGGGTCTGGGTATAGTCGCCGAAACCTGAAATCACTTTTTTACCTCATCGAGTGATATATTCCTTTAAATCATGAAAAGTCGTTAATACAGATATCATGTTTTCTTTGTATTTCATGACAAATTCACGACATGTGTTTCTGTTGATCTTTCGCTTAAGTCTAATGAAACGTTAAAAGTCAGCACCCGTTTAAATGAAATAATCAGATGAAATTTTGAGCTTTTTCGGCCTTTGTTTAATCTTTCCCTTTAAACAAATACATTTTCTGTTCTGATACCACGTGTCCACCCCTAATTTGATTGGAAATAGTTTAAAGATGGTTTTGGCAAAAATTTGTAAAGCTTGCCGAAAATATGAAGGGTCGGCGGCCATTCAAAGTCAGAAATGAGTTTGGGCGCTGGGGCTAAAACGGGTGCATACTGGGTCCAGATATAGTTACATGTACTTAAATCTGCAATGACTTCTTTACCCTATCGAGTTATATATTCCTTTAAATCATGAAAAGTCGTTAATACAAATATCATGTTTACTCTGTATTTCAGGACAAAATTACGACACGTGCTCCTTATGATCTTTGGTAAGAGTCAAACGAAACATTAATAGTCAGCGCCCGGATAAAGGGAATAATCAGATGAAATTTGGGCATTTTCAGCCTTTGTTTAATCTTTTCCTTTAAACAAATATATCTTCTGATCTGATACCACGTGTCCACCCCTAATTCGATCGGAGGTAGTTCAAAGATGGTTTTGCTAAAAATTTGTAACGCTTGCCGAAAATATGAAGGGTCGGCGGCCATTCAAAGTCAGTAATGAGTTTGGGCGCTGGGAATAAAACGGGTGCATAATGGGTCTGGGTATAGTCGCTTAAACCTGAAATCACTTTTTTACCTCATCGAGTGATATATTCCTTTAAATCATGAAAAGTCGTTAATACAGATATCATGTTTACTCTCTTTGTCGTGACAAATTGACAACACAAGTTTCTGGTGATCTTTCGTTTAAGTCTAATGAAATATTGATAGTAAGCACCCGATTAAAGGGAATCATCAGTTGAAATTTGGGCATTTTGGACCGTTGCTTAATCTTTCCCTTTAAACAAATATATCTCCTGATCTGATACTACGCGTCCACCCCTAATTCGATTGGAAATAGTTTAAAGATAGTTTTGGCAAAAATTTGTAAAGGTTGCCGAAAATATGAAGAGTCGGCGGCCATTCAAAGTCAGAAATGAGTTTGGGCGCTGGGACTGAAAGGGGTGCATACTGGGTCTAGATATAGTCACTGAAATCTGCAATAACTTCATCACCCTATCGAGTTATATATTCCTTTAAATCATGAAAAGTCGTTAATACAAATATCATGTTTACTCTGTATTTCAGGACAAAATTACGACACGTGCTCCTGATGATCTTTGGTTAGAGTCAAACGAAACATTAATAGTCAGCGCCCGGATAAAGGGAATAATCAGATGAAATTTGGGCATTTTCGGCATTTGTTTAATCTTTTCCTTTAAACAAATATATCTCCTGATTCGATACCACGCGTCCACCCCTAATTCGATTGGAAATAGTTCAAAGATAGTTTTGGCAAAAATTTGTAAAGGTTGCCGAAAATATGAAGAGTCGGCGGCCATTCAAAGTCAGAAATGAGTTTGGGCGCTGGGACTGAAAAGGGTGCATACTGGGTTTAGATACAGTCACTGAAATCTGCAATAACTTCATCACCCTATCGAGTGATATATTCCTTTAAATCATGAACAGTCATTGATATAGATAATCATGTTGAATTTGTATTTCATGACGATTTCACGACACATGTTTCTGGTGATCTTTTGTTTAAGTCTGATGAAACATTAACAGTCTGCACCCGCTTAAAGGGAATAACCAGATTAAATTTGGGCATTTTTGGCCTTTGTTTAATATTTCCCTTTAAAGAAATATATCTATTAATTTGATACCAGGTGTCCACCCCTAATTCGATCGGGTGTAGTTCAAACATGGTTTTGGTAAAAACTTGTAAAGATTGACAAAAATATGAAGGGTCGGCGGGCATTCAAAGTCAGAAGTGAGTTTAGGCGCTGGGAAAAAAAGGGGTGCATACTTGGTCTGGATATATAGCCACTGAAATTTGCAATGACTTCTTTACCCATCGAGTGAGATATTCCTTTAAATCATGAAAACTCGTTTATACAGATATCATGTTTACTCTCTATTTCAGGACAAATTTGCGACACGTGCTCCTGATGATCTTTGGTTAGAGTCAAACGAAACATTAATAGTCAGCGCCCGGATAGAGGGAATAATCAGATGAAATTTGGGCATTTTCGGCCTTTGTTTAATCTTTTCCTTTAAACAAATATATCTTCTGATCTGATACCACGTGTCCACCCCTAATTCGATCGGAGGTAGTTCAAAGATGGTTTTGCTAAAGATTTGTAACGCTTGCCGAAAATATGAAGGGTCGGCGGCCATTCAAAGTCAGAAATGAGTTTGGGCGCTGGGAATAAAACGGGTGCATAATGGGTCTGGGTATAGTCGCTGAAACTTGAAATTACTTTTTTACCTAATCGAGCGATATATTCCTTTAAATCATGAAAAGTCGTTGATACAGATATCATGTTTACTCTCTTTGTCGTAACAAATTGACAACACAAGTTTCTGGTGATCTTTCGTTGAAGTCAAATGAAATATTAATAGTAAGCACCCGGTTAAAGGGAATCATCAGTTGAAATTTGGGCATTTTGGACCTTTGCTTAATCTTTCCCTTTAAAGAAATATATCTCCTGATCTGATACCACGCGTCCACCCCTAATTCGATTGGAAATAGTTTAAAGATAGTTTTAGCAAAAATTTGTAAAGGTTGCCGAAAATATGAAGAGTCGGCGGCCATTCAAAGTCAGAAATGATTTTGGGCGCTGGGACTGAAAGGGGTGCATACTGGGTCTAGAGATATAGTCACTGAAATCTGCAATAACTTCATCACCCTATCGAGTGATATATTCCTTTAAATCATGAACAGTCATTGATATAGATATCATGTTTAATTTGTATTTCATGACGATTTCACGAAACATGTTTCTGGTGATCTTTCGTTTAAGTCTGATGAAACATTAACAGTCTGCGCCCGGTTAAAGGGAATAATCAGATGAAATTTGGGCATTTTTGGCCTTTGTTTAATCTTTCCCTTTAAAGAAATATATCTATTAATCTGATACCACGTGTCCACCCCTAATTCGATCGGATGTAGTTCAAAGATGGTTTTGGTAAAAATTTGTAAAGATTGACAAAAATATGAAGGGTCGGAGGCCATTCAAAGTCAGAAATGAGTTTGGGCGCTGGGAATAAAACTGGTGCATAATGTGTCTGGGTATAGTCGCTGAAACCTGAAATCACTTTTTTACTTCATCGAGTGATATATTCCTTTAAATCATGAAAAGTCGTTAATACAGATATCATGTTTACTCTCTTTGTCGTGACAAATTGACAACACAAGTTTCTGGTGATCTTTCGTTGAAGTCAAATGAAATATTGATAGTAAGCACCCGATTAAAGAGAATCATCAGTTGAAATTTGGGCATTTTGGACCTTTGATTAATCTTTCCCTTTAAACAAATATATCTCCTGATCTGATACTACGCGTCCACACCTAATTCGATTGGAAATAGTTTAAAGATAGTTTTTATCAAAAATTTGTAAAGGTTGCCGAAAATATGAAGAGTCGGCGGCCATTCAAAGTCAGAAATGAGTTTGGGCGCTGGGGATAATACGGGTGCATGCTTAATCCGGATATAGTCACTAAAATCTGCAATGACTTCCTTATCTCATGGACTGATATATTCCTTTAAATAATGAAAAGTCGTTAATACAGATATCATGTTTACTCTCTTTGTCGTGACAAATTGACAACACAAGTTTCTGGTGATCTTTCGTTCAAGTCAAATGAAATATCAATAGTAAGCACCTGGTTAAAGGGAATCATCAGTTGAAATTTGGGCATTTTGGACCTTTGCTTAATCTTTAACTTTAAACAAATATATCTCCTGATCTGATACCACCCGTCCACCCCTAATTCGATTGGAAATAGTTTAAAGATAGTTTTGGCAAAAATTTGTAAAGGTTGCCGAAAATATGAAGAGTCGGCGGCCATTCAAAGTCAGAAATAAGTTTGGACGCTGGGACTGAAAGGGGTGCATACTTGGTCTGGATATAGTCACTGAAATCTGCAATAACTTCATCACCCTATCGAGTGATATATTCCTTTAAATCATGAAAAGTCATTGATATAGATAGCATGTTTAATTTGTGTTTCATGACGATTTCACGACACATGTTTCTGGTGATCTTTCGTTTAAGTCTGATGAAACATTAACAATCTGCACCCGCTTAAAGGGAATAATCAGATGAAATTTGGGCATTTTTGGCCTTTGTTTAATCTTTCCCTTTAAAGAAATATATCTATTAATCTGATACCAGATGTCCACCCGTTCAAAGATGGTTTTGGTAAAAATTTGTAAAGATTGACAAAAATATGAAGGGTCGGCGGCCATTCAAAATCAGAAATGAGTTTGGGCGCTGGGAAAAAAGGGGTGCATACTGGGTCTTTATATTATAGTCACTGGAATCTGCAATGACTTCTTTACCCATCGAGTGATATATTCCTTTAAATCATGAAAAGTCGGTTATACAGATATCATGTTTACTCTCTATTTCAGGACAAATTTGCGACACGTGTTCCTGATGATCTTTGGTTACAGCCAAACGAAACATTAATAGTCAGCGCCCGGATAAAGGGAATAATCAGATGAAATTTTGTCATTTTCGGCCTTTGTTTAATCTTTCCCTTTAAACAAATATATCTTCTGATCTGATGCCACGTGTCCACCCCTAATTCAACTGGAAATAGTTTAAAGATGATTTTGGCAAAAATTTGTAAAGGTTGCCGAAAATATGAAGGGTCGGCGGCCATTCAAAGTCAGAAATGAGTTTGGGCGCTGGGGCTAAAACGGGTGTATACTGGGTCCAGATATAGTTACTAAAATCTGCAATCACTTCTTTACCCTATCGAGTTATATATTCCTTTAAATCATGAAAAGTCGTTAATACAAATATCATGTTTACTCTGTATTTCAGGACAAAATTACGACACGTGCTCCTGATGATCTTTGGTTGAAGTCAAACGAAACATTAATAGTCAGCGCCCGGTTAAAGGGAATCATCACATGAAATTTGGGCATTTTGGACCTTTGCTTAATCTTTCCCTTTAAACAAATATATCTCATGATCTGATACCACGCGTCCACCCCTAATTCGATTGGAAATAGTTTAAAGATAGTTTTGGCAAAAATTTGTAAAGGTTGCCGAAAATATGAAGAGTCGGCCGCCATTCAAAGTCAGAAATGAGTTTGGGCGCTGGGACTGAAAGGGGTGCATACTTGGTCTGGATATAGTCACTGAAATCTGCAATAACTTCATCGCCCTATCGAGTGATATATTCCTTTAAATCATGAACAGTCATTGATATAGATATCATGTTTAATTTGTATTTCATGACGATTTCACGACACATGTTTCTGGTGATCTTTCGTTGAAGTCAAATGAAATATTGATAGTAAGCACCCGATTAAAGGGAATCATCAGTTGAAATTTGGGCATTTTGGACCTTTGCTTAATCTTTCCCTTTAAACAAATATATCTCCTGATCTGATACTACGCGTCCACACCTAATTCGATTGGAAATAGTTTAAAGATAGTTTTGGCAAAAATTTGTAAAGGTTGCCGAAAATATGAAGAGTCGGCGGCCATTCAAAGTCAGAAATGAGTTTGGGCGCTGGGACTGAAAGGGGTGCATACTGGGTCTAGATATAGTCACTGAAATCTGCAATAACTTCATCACTCTATCGAGTGATATATTCCTTTAAATCATGAAAAGTCGTTAATACAGATATCATGTTTACTCTCTTTGTCGTGACAAATTGACAACACAAGTTTCTGGTGATCTTTCGTTGAAGTCAAAATAAATATTAACAGAAAGCACCCGGTTAAAGGGAATCATCAGATGAAATTTGGGCATTTTTAACCTCTGTTTAATCTTTCCCTTTAAACAAATATATCTTCTGATCTGATACCACGTGTCCACCCCTAATTCGATTGGAAATAGTTCAAAGATAGTTTTGGCAAAAATTTGTAACGCTTGCTGAAAATATGAAGGGTCGGCGGCCATTCAAAGTCAGAAATGAGTTTGGGCGCTCGGGATAATACGGGTGCATGCTTAATCCGGATATAGTCACTAAAATCTGCAATGACTTCCTTATCTCATGGAGTGATATATTCCTTTAAATCATGAAAAGTCGTTAATACAGATATCATGTTTACTCTCTTTGTCGTGACAAATTGACAACACAAGTTTCTGGTGATCTTTCGTTCAAGTCAAATGAAATATTAATAGTAAGCACCTGGTTAAAGGGAATCATCAGTTGAAATTTGGGCATTTTGGACCTTTGCTTAATCTTTCCCTTTAAACAAATATATCTGCTGATCTGATACCACCCGTCCACCCCTAATTCGATTGGAAATAGTTTAAAGATAGTTTTGGCAAAAATTTGTAAAGGTTGCCGAAAATATGAAGAGTCGGCGGCCATTCAAAGTCAGAAATGAGTTTGGGCGCTGGGACTGAAAGGGGTGCATACTTGGTCTGGATATAGTCACTGAAATCTGCAATAACTTCATCACCCTATCGAGTGATATATTCCTTTAAATCATGAAAAGTCATTGATATAGATAGCATGTTTAATTTGTGTTTCATGACGATTTCACGACACATGTTTCTGGTGATCTTTCGTTTAAGTCTGATGAAACATTAACAATCTGCACCCGCTTAAAGGGAATAATCAGATGAAATTTGGGCATTTTTGGCCTTTGTTTAATTTTTCCCTTTAAAGAAATATATCTATTAATCTGATACCAGATGTTCACCCGTTCAAAGATGGTTTTGGTAAAAATTTGTAAAGATTGACAAAAATATGAAGGGTCGGCGGCCATTCAAAGTCAGAAATGAGTTTGGGCGCTGGGAAAAAAGGGGTGCATTCTGGGTCTTTATATTATAGTCACTGGAATCTGCAATGACTTCTTTACCCATCGAGTGATATATTCCTTTAAATCATGAAAAGTCGGTTATACAGATATCATGTTTACTCTCTATTTCAGGACAAATTTGCGACACGTGCTCCTGATGATCTTTGGTTACAGCCAAACGAAACATTAATAGTCAGCGCCCGGATAAAGGGAATCATCACATGAAATTTGGGCATTTTGGACCTTTGCTTAATCTTTCCCTTTAAACAAATATATCTCATGATCTGATACCACGCGTCCACCCCTAATTCGATTGGAAATAGTTTAAAGATAGTTTTGGCAAAAATTTGTAAAGGTTGCCGAAAATATGAAGAGTCGGCCGCCATTCAAAGTCAGAAATGAGTTTGGGCGCTGGGACTGAAAGGGGTGCATACTGGGTCTGGATATAGTCACTGAAATCTGCAATAACTTCATCGCCCTATCGAGTGATATATTCCTTTAAATCATGAACAGTCATTGATATAGATATCATGTTTAATTTGTATTTCATGACGATTTCACGACACATGTTTCTGGTGATCTTTCGTTGAAGTCAAATGAAATATTGATAGTAAGCACCCGATTAAAGGGAATCATCAGTTGAAATTTGGGCATTTTGGACCTTTGCTTAATCTTTCCCTTTAAACAAATATATCTCCTGATCTGATACTACGCGTCCACACCTAATTCGATTGGAAATAGTTTAAAGATAGTTTTGGCAAAAATTTGTAAAGGTTGCCGAAAATATGAAGAGTCGGCGGCCATTCAAAGTCAGAAATGAGTTTGGGCGCTGGGACTGAAAGGGGTGCATACTGGGTCTAGATATAGTCACTGAAATCTGCAATAACTTCATCACTCTATCGTGTGATATATTCCTTTAAATCATGAAAAGTCGTTAATACAGATATCATGTTTACTCTCTTTGTCGTGACAAATTGACAACACAAGTTTCTGGTGATCTTTCGTTGAAGTCAAAATAAATATTAACAGAAAGCACCCGGTTAAAGGGAATCATCAGTTGAAATTTGGGCATTTTTAACCTCTGTTTAATCTTTCCCTTTAAACAAATATATCTTCTGATCTGATACCACGTGTCCACCCCTAATTCGATTGGAATTAGTTCAAAGATAGTTTTGGCAAAAATTTGTAACGCTTGCTGAAAATATGAAGGGTCGGCGGCCATTCAAAGTCAGAAATGAGTTTGGGCGCTCGGGATAATACGGGTGCATGCTTAATCCGGATATAGTCACTAAAATCTGCAATGACTTCCTTATCTCATGGAGTGATATATTCCTTTAAATCATGAAAAGTCGTTAATACAGATATCATGTTTACTCTCTTTGTCGTGACAAATTGACAACACAAGTTTCTGGTGATCTTTCGTTCAAGTCAAATGAAATATTAATAGTAAGCACCTGGTTAAAGGGAATCATCAGTTGAAATTTGGGCATTTTGGACCTTTGCTTAATCTTTCCCTTTAAACAAATATATCTGCTGATCTGATACCACCCGTCCACCCCTAATTCGATTGGAAATAGTTTAAAGATAGTTTTGGCAAAAATTTGTAAAGGTTGCCGAAAATATGAAGAGTCGGCGGCCATTCAAAGTCAGAAATGAGTTTGGGCGCTGGGACTGAAAGGGGTGCATACTTGGTCTGGATATAGTCACTGAAATCTGCAATAACTTCATCACCCTATCGAGTGATATATTCCTTTAAATCATGAAAAGTCATTGATATAGATAGCATGTTTAATTTGTGTTTCATGACGATTTCACGACACATGTTTCTGGTGATCTTTCGTTTAAGTCTGATGAAACATTAACAATCTGCACCCGCTTAAAGGGAATAATCAGATGAAATTTGGGCATTTTTGGCCTTTGTTTAATTTTTCCCTTTAAAGAAATATATCTATTAATCTGATACCAGATGTTCACCCGTTCAAAGATGGTTTTGGTAAAAATTTGTAAAGATTGACAAAAATATGAAGGGTCGGCGGCCATTCAAAGTCAGAAATGAGTTTGGGCGCTGGGAAAAAAGGGGTGCATTCTGGGTCTTTATATTATAGTCACTGGAATCTGCAATGACTTCTTTACCCATCGAGTGATATATTCCTTTAAATCATGAAAAGTCGGTTATACAGATATCATGTTTACTCTCTATTTCAGGACAAATTTGCGACACGTGCTCCTGATGATCTTTGGTTACAGCCAAACGAAACATTAATAGTCAGCGCCCGGATAAAGGGAATCATCACATGAAATTTGGGCATTTTGGACCTTTGCTTAATCTTTCCCTTTAAACAAATATATCTCATGATCTGATACCACGCGTCCACCCCTAATTCGATTGGAAATAGTTTAAAGATAGTTTTGGCAAAAATTTGTAAAGGTTGCCGAAAATATGAAGAGTCGGCCGCCATTCAAAGTCAGAAATGAGTTTGGGCGCTGGGACTGAAAGGGGTGCATACTGGGTCTGGATATAGTCACTGAAATCTGCAATAACTTCATCGCCCTATCGAGTGATATATTCCTTTAAATCATGAACAGTCATTGATATAGATATCATGTTTAATTTGTATTTCATGACGATTTCACGACACATGTTTCTGGTGATCTTTCGTTGAAGTCAAATGAAATATTGATAGTAAGCACCCGATTAAAGGGAATCATCAGTTGAAATTTGGGCATTTTGGACCTTTGCTTAATCTTTCCCTTTAAACAAATATATCTCCTGATCTGATACTACGCGTCCACACCTAATTCGATTGGAAATAGTTTAAAGATAGTTTTGGCAAAAATTTGTAAAGGTTGCCGAAAATATGAAGAGTCGGCGGCCATTCAAAGTCAGAAATGAGTTTGGGCGCTGGGACTGAAAGGGGTGCATGCTGGGTCTAGATATAGTCACTGAAATCTGCAATAACTTCATCACCCTATCGAGTGTTATATTCCTTTAAATCATGAAAAGTCGTTAATACAGATATCATGTTTACTCTCTTTGTCGTGACAAATTGACAACACAAGTTTCTGGTGATCTTTCGTTGAAGTCAAAATAAATATTAACAGAAAGCACCCGGTTAAAGGGAATCATCAGTTGAAATTTGGGCATTTTTCACCTCTGTTTAATATTTCCCTTTAAACAAATATATCTTCTGATCTGATACCACGTGTCCACCCCTAATTCGATTGGAAATAGTTCAAAGATAGTTTTGGCAAAAATTTGTAAAGGTTGCCGAAAATATGAAGAGTCGGCGGCCATTCAAAGTCAGAAATGAGTTTGGGCGCTGGGACTGAAAGGGGTGCATACTGGGTCTAGATATAGTCACTGAAATCTGCAATAACTTCATCACCCTATCGAGTGTTATATTCCTTTAAATCATGAAAAGTCGTTAATACAGATATCATGTTTACTCTCTTTGTCGTGACAAATTGACAACACAAGTTTCTGGTGATCTTTCGTTGAAGTCAAAATAAATATTAACAGAAAGCACCCGGTTAAAGGGAATCATCAGTTGAAATTTGGGCATTTTTCACCTCTGTTTAATATTTCCCTTTAAACAAATATATCTTCTGATCTGATACCACGTGTCCACCCCTAATTCGATTGGAAATAGTTCAAAGATAGTTTTGGCAAAAATTTGTAACGCTTGCTGAAAATATGAAGGGTCGGCGGCCATTCAAAGTCAGAAATGAGTTTGGGCGCTGGGGATAATACGGGTGCATGCTTAATCCGGATATAGTCACTAAAATCTGCAATGACTTCCTTATCTCATGGAGTGATATATTCCTTTAAATCATGAAAAGTCGTTAATACAGATATCATGTTTACTCTCTTTGTCGTGACAAATTGACAACACAAGTTTCTGGTGATCTTTCGTTCAAGTCAAATGAAATATTAATAGTAAGCACCTGGTTAAAGGGAATCATCAGTTGAAATTTGGGCATTTTGGACCTTTGCTTAATCTTTCCCTTTAAACAAATATATCTGCTGATCTGATACCACCCGTCCACCCCTAATTCGATTGGAAATAGTTTAAAGATAGTTTTGGCAAAAATTTGTAAAGGTTGCCGAAAATATGAAGAGTCGGCGGCCATTCAAAGTCAGAAATGAGTTTGGGCGCTGGGACTGAAAGGGGTGCATACTTGGTCTGGATATAGTCACTGAAATCTGCAATAACTTCATCACCCTATCGAGTGATATATTCCTTTAAATCATGAAAAGTCATTGATATAGATAGCATGTTTAATTTGTGTTTCATGACGATTTCACGACACATGTTTCTGGTGATCTTTCGTTTAAGTCTGATGAAACATTAACAATCTGCACCCGCTTAAAGGGAATAATCAGATGAAATTTGGGCATTTTTGGCCTTTGTTTAATTTTTCCCTTTAAAGAAATATATCTATTAATCTGATACCAGATGTTCACCCGTTCAAAGATGGTTTTGGTAAAAATTTGTAAAGATTGACAAAAATATGAAGGGTCGGCGGCCATTCAAAGTCAGAAATGAGTTTGGGCGCTGGGAAAAAAGGGGTGCATTCTGGGTCTTTATATTATAGTCACTGGAATCTGCAATGACTTCTTTACCCATCGAGTGATATATTCCTTTAAATCATGAAAAGTCGGTTATACAGATATCATGTTTACTCTCTATTTCAGGACAAATTTGCGACACGTGCTCCTGATGATCTTTGGTTACAGCCAAACGAAACATTAATAGTCAGCGCCCGGATAAAGGGAATCATCACATGAAATTTGGGCATTTTGGACCTTTGCTTAATCTTTCCCTTTAAACAAATATATCTCATGATCTGATACCACGCGTCCACCCCTAATTCGATTGGAAATAGTTTAAAGATAGTTTTGGCAAAAATTTGTAAAGGTTGCCGAAAATATGAAGAGTCGGCCGCCATTCAAAGTCAGAAATGAGTTTGGGCGCTGGGACTGAAAGGGGTGCATACTGGGTCTGGATATAGTCACTGAAATCTGCAATAACTTCATCGCCCTATCGAGTGATATATTCCTTTAAATCATGAACAGTCATTGATATAGATATCATGTTTAATTTGTATTTCATGACGATTTCACGACACATGTTTCTGGTGATCTTTCGTTGAAGTCAAATGAAATATTGATAGTAAGCACCCGATTAAAGGGAATCATCAGTTGAAATTTGGGCATTTTGGACCTTTGCTTAATCTTTCCCTTTAAACAAATATATCTCCTGATCTGATACTACGCGTCCACACCTAATTCGATTGGAAATAGTTTAAAGATAGTTTTGGCAAAAATTTGTAAAGGTTGCCGAAAATATGAAGAGTCGGCGGCCATTCAAAGTCAGAAATGAGTTTGGGCGCTGGGACTGAAAGGGGTGCATACTGGGTCTAGATATAGTCACTGAAATCTGCAATAACTTCATCACTCTATCGAGTGATATATTCCTTTAAATCATGAAAAGTCGTTAATACAGATATCATGTTTACTCTCTTTGTCGTGACAAATTGACAACACAAGTTTCTGGTGATCTTTCGTTGAAGTCAAAATAAATATTAACAGAAAGCACCCGGTTAAAGGGAATCATCAGTTGAAATTTGGGCATTTTTAACCTCTGTTTAATCTTTCCCTTTAAACAAATATATCTTCTGATCTGATACCACGTGTCCACCCCTAATTCGATTGGAAATAGTTCAAAGATAGTTTTGGCAAAAATTTGTAACGCTTGCTGAAAATATGAAGGGTCGGCGGCCATTCAAAGTCAGAAATGAGTTTGGGCGCTCGGGATAATACGGGTGCATGCTTAATCCGGATATAGTCACTAAAATCTGCAATGACTTCCTTATCTCATGGAGTGATATATTCCTTTAAATCATGAAAAGTCGTTAATACAGATATCATGTTTACTCTCTTTGTCGTGACAAATTGACAACACAAGTTTCTGGTGATCTTTCGTTCAAGTCAAATGAAATATTAATAGTAAGCACCTGGTTAAAGGGAATCATCAGTTGAAATTTGGGCATTTTGGACCTTTGCTTAATCTTTCCCTTTAAACAAATATATCTGCTGATCTGATACCACCCGTCCACCCCTAATTCGATTGGAAATAGTTTAAAGATAGTTTTGGCAAAAATTTGTAAAGGTTGCCGAAAATATGAAGAGTCGGCGGCCATTCAAAGTCAGAAATGAGTTTGGGCGCTGGGACTGAAAGGGGTGCATACTTGGTCTGGATATAGTCACTGAAATCTGCAATAACTTCATCACCCTATCGAGTGATATATTCCTTTAAATCATGAAAAGTCATTGATATAGATAGCATGTTTAATTTGTGTTTCATGACGATTTCACGACACATGTTTCTGGTGATCTTTCGTTTAAGTCTGATGAAACATTAACAATCTGCACCCGCTTAAAGGGAATAATCAGATGAAATTTGGGCATTTTTGGCCTTTGTTTAATTTTTCCCTTTAAAGAAATATATCTATTAATCTGATACCAGATGTTCACCCGTTCAAAGATGGTTTTGGTAAAAATTTGTAAAGATTGACAAAAATATGAAGGGTCGGCGGCCATTCAAAGTCAGAAATGAGTTTGGGCGCTGGGAAAAAAGGGGTGCATTCTGGGTCTTTATATTATAGTCACTGGAATCTGCAATGACTTCTTTACCCATCGAGTGATATATTCCTTTAAATCATGAAAAGTCGGTTATACAGATATCATGTTTACTCTCTATTTCAGGACAAATTTGCGACACGTGCTCCTGATGATCTTTGGTTACAGCCAAACGAAACATTAATAGTCAGCGCCCGGATAAAGGGAATCATCACATGAAATTTGGGCATTTTGGACCTTTGCTTAATCTTTCCCTTTAAACAAATATATCTCATGATCTGATACCACGCGTCCACCCCTAATTCGATTGGAAATAGTTTAAAGATAGTTTTGGCAAAAATTTGTAAAGGTTGCCGAAAATATGAAGAGTCGGCCGCCATTCAAAGTCAGAAATGAGTTTGGGCGCTGGGACTGAAAGGGGTGCATACTGGGTCTGGATATAGTCACTGAAATCTGCAATAACTTCATCGCCCTATCGAGTGATATATTCCTTTAAATCATGAACAGTCATTGATATAGATATCATGTTTAATTTGTATTTCATGACGATTTCACGACACATGTTTCTGGTGATCTTTCGTTGAAGTCAAATGAAATATTGATAGTAAGCACCCGATTAAAGGGAATCATCAGTTGAAATTTGGGCATTTTGGACCTTTGCTTAATCTTTCCCTTTAAACAAATATATCTCCTGATCTGATACTACGCGTCCACACCTAATTCGATTGGAAATAGTTTAAAGATAGTTTTGGCAAAAATTTGTAAAGGTTGCCGAAAATATGAAGAGTCGGCGGCCATTCAAAGTCAGAAATGAGTTTGGGCGCTGGGACTGAAAGGGGTGCATGCTGGGTCTAGATATAGTCACTGAAATCTGCAATAACTTCATCACCCTATCGAGTGTTATATTCCTTTAAATCATGAAAAGTCGTTAATACAGATATCATGTTTACTCTCTTTGTCGTGACAAATTGACAACACAAGTTTCTGGTGATCTTTCGTTGAAGTCAAAATAAATATTAACAGAAAGCACCCGGTTAAAGGGAATCATCAGTTGAAATTTGGGCATTTTTCACCTCTGTTTAATATTTCCCTTTAAACAAATATATCTTCTGATCTGATACCACGTGTCCACCCCTAATTCGATTGGAAATAGTTCAAAGATAGTTTTGGCAAAAATTTGTAAAGGTTGCCGAAAATATGAAGAGTCGGCGGCCATTCAAAGTCAGAAATGAGTTTGGGCGCTGGGACTGAAAGGGGTGCATACTGGGTCTAGATATAGTCACTGAAATCTGCAATAACTTCATCACCCTATCGAGTGTTATATTCCTTTAAATCATGAAAAGTCGTTAATACAGATATCATGTTTACTCTCTTTGTCGTGACAAATTGACAACACAAGTTTCTGGTGATCTTTCGTTGAAGTCAAAATAAATATTAACAGAAAGCACCCGGTTAAAGGGAATCATCAGTTGAAATTTGGGCATTTTTCACCTCTGTTTAATATTTCCCTTTAAACAAATATATCTTCTGATCTGATACCACGTGTCCACCCCTAATTCGATTGGAAATAGTTCAAAGATAGTTTTGGCAAAAATTTGTAACGCTTGCTGAAAATATGAAGGGTCGGCGGCCATTCAAAGTCAGAAATGAGTTTGGGCGCTGGGGATAATACGGGTGCATGCTTAATCCGGATATAGTCACTAAAATCTGCAATGACTTCCTTATCTCATGGAGTGATATATTCCTTTAAATCATGAAAAGTCGTTAATACAGATATCATGTTTACTCTCTTTGTCGTGACAAATTGACAACACAAGTTTCTGGTGATCTTTCGTTCAAGTCAAATGAAATATTAATAGTAAGCACCTGGTTAAAGGGAATCATCAGTTGAAATTTGGGCATTTTGGACCTTTGCTTAATCTTTCCCTTTAAACAAATATATCTGCTGATCTGATACCACCCGTCCACCCCTAATTCGATTGGAAATAGTTTAAAGATAGTTTTGGCAAAAATTTGTAAAGGTTGCCGAAAATATGAAGAGTCGGCGGCCATTCAAAGTCAGAAATGAGTTTGGGCGCTGGGACTGAAAGGGGTGCATACTTGGTCTGGATATAGTCACTGAAATCTGCAATAACTTCATCACCCTATCGAGTGATATATTCCTTTAAATCATGAAAAGTCATTGATATAGATAGCATGTTTAATTTGTGTTTCATGACGATTTCACGACACATGTTTCTGGTGATCTTTCGTTTAAGTCTGATGAAACATTAACAATCTGCACCCGCTTAAAGGGAATAATCAGATGAAATTTGGGCATTTTTGGCCTTTGTTTAATCTTTCCCTTTAAAGAAATATATCTATTAATCTGATACCAGATGTCCACCCGTTCAAAGATGGTTTTGGTAAAAATTTGTAAAGATTGACAAAAATATGAAGGGTCGGCGGCCATTCAAAGTCAGAAATGAGTTTGGGCGCTGGGAAAAAAGGGGTGCATTCTGGGTCTTTATATTATAGTCACTGGAATCTGCAATGACTTCTTTACCCATCGAGTGATATATTCCTTTAAATCATGAAAAGTCGGTTATACAGATATCATGTTTACTCTCTATTTCAGGACAAATTTGCGACACGTGCTCCTGATGATCTTTGGTTACAGCCAAACGAAACATTAATAGTCAGCGCCCGGATAAAGGGAATAATCAGATGAAATTTGGTCATTTTCGGCCTTTGTTTAATCTTTCCCTTTAAACAAATATATCTTCTGATCTGATGCCACGTGTCCACCCCTAATTCAACTGGAAATAGTTTAAAGATGGTTTTGGCAAAAATTTGTAAAGGTTGCCGAAAATATGAAGGGTCGGCGGCCATTCAAAGTCAGAAATGAGTTTGGGCGCTGGGGCTAAAACGGGTGTATACTGGGTCCAGATATAGTTACTAAAATCTGCAATGACTTCTTTACCCTATCGAGTTATATATTCCTTTAAATCATGAAAAGTCGTTAATACAAATATCATGTTTACTCTGTATTTCAGGACAAAATTACGACACGTGCTCCTGATGATCTTTGGTTGAAGTCAAACGAAACATTAATAGTCAGCGCCCGGTTAAAGGGAATCATCACATGAAATTTGGGCATTTTGGACCTTTGCTTAATCTTTCCCTTTAAACAAATATATCTCATGATCTGATACCACGCGTCCACCCCTAATTCGATTGGAAATAGTTTAAAGATAGTTTTGGCAAAAATTTGTAAAGGTTGCCGAAAATATGAAGAGTCGGCCGCCATTCAAAGTCAGAAATGAGTTTGGGCGCTGGGACTGAAAGGGGTGCATACTGGGTCTGGATATAGTCACTGAAATCTGCAATAACTTCATCGCCCTATCGAGTGATATATTCCTTTAAATCATGAACAGTCATTGATATAGATATCATGTTTAATTTGTATTTCATGACGATTTCACGACACATGTTTCTGGTGATCTTTCGTTGAAGTCAAATGAAATATTGATAGTAAGCACCCGATTAAAGGGAATCATCAGTTGAAATTTGGGCATTTTGGACCTTTGCTTAATCTTTCCCTTTAAACAAATATATCTCCTGATCTGATACTACGCGTCCACACCTAATTCGATTGGAAATAGTTTAAAGATAGTTTTGGCAAAAATTTGTAAAGGTTGCCGAAAATATGAAGAGTCGGCGGCCATTCAAATTCAGAAATGAGTTTGGGCGCTGGGACTGAAAGGGGTGCATACTGGGTCTAGATATAGTCACTGAAATCTGCAATAACTTCATCACCCTATCGAGTGTTATATTCCTTTAAATCATGAAAAGTCGTTAATACAGATATCATGTTTACTCTCTTTGTCGTGACAAATTGACAACACAAGTTTCTGGTGATCTTTCGTTCAAGTCAAATGAAATATTAATAGTAAGCACCTGGTTAAAGGGAATCATCAGTTGAAATTTGGGCATTTTGGACCTTTGCTTAATCTTTCCCTTTAAACAAATATATCTCCTGATCTGATACTACGCGTCCACCCCTAATTCGATTGGAAATAGTTTAAAGATAGTTTTGGCAAAAATTTGTAAAGGTTGCCGAAAATATGAAGAGTCGGCGGCCATTCAAAGTCAGAAATGAGTTTGGGCGCTGGGACTGAAAGGGGTGCATACTTGGTCTGGATATAGTCACTGAAATCTGCAATAACTTCATCACCCTATCGAGTGATATATTCCTTTAAATCATGAAAAGTCATTGATATAGATAGCATGTTTAATTTGTGTTTCATGACGATTTCATGACACATGTTTCTGGTGATCTTTCGTTTAAGTCTGATGAAACATTAACAATCTGCACCCGCTTAAAGGGAATAATCAGATGAAATTTGGGCATTTTTGGCCTTTGTTTAATCTTTCCCTTCAAAGAAATATATCTATTAATCTGATACCAGATGTCCACCCGTTCAAAGATGGTTTTGGTAAAAATTTGTAAAGATTGACAAAAATATGAAGGGTCGGCGGCCATTCAAAGTCAGAAATGAGTTTGGGCGCTGGGAAAAAAGGGGTGCATTCTGGGTCTTTATATTATAGTCACTGGAATCTGCAATGACTTCTTTACCCATCGAGTGATATATTCCTTTAAATCATGAAAAGTCGGTTATACAGATATCATGTTTACTCTCTATTTCAGGACAAATTTGCGACACGTGCTCCTGATGATCTTTGGTTACAGCCAAACGAAACATTAATAGTCAGCGCCCGGATAAAGGGAATAATCAGATGAAATTTGGTCATTTTCGGCCTTTGTTTAATCTTTCCCTTTAAACAAATATATCTTCTGATCTGATGCCACGTGTCCACCCCTAATTCAATTGGAAATAGTTTAAAGATGGTTTTGGCAAAAATTTGTAAAGGTTGCCGAAAATATGAAGGGTCGGCGGCCATTCAAAGTCAGAAATGAGTTTGGGCGCTGGGACTGAAAGGGGTGCATACTTGGTCTGGATATAGTCACTGAAATCTGCAATAACTTCATCGCCCTATCGAGTGATATATTCCTTTAAATCATGAACAGTCATTGATATAGATATCATGTTTAATTTGTATTTCATGACGATTTCACGACACATGTTTCTGGTGATCTTTCGTTTAAGTCTGATGAAACATTAACAGTCTGCGCTTGGTTAAAGGGAATAATCAGATGAAATTTGGGCATTTTTGGCCTTTGTTTAATCTTTCCCTTTAAAGAAATATATCTTCTGATCTGATGCCACGTGTCCACCCCTAATTCAATTGGAAATAGTTTAAAGATGGTTTTGGCAAAAATTTGTAAAGGTTGCCGAAAATATGAAGGGTCGGCGGCCATTCAAAGTCAGAAATGAGTTTGGGCGCTGGGGCTAAAACGGGTGTATACTGGGTCCAGATATAGTTACTAAAATCTGCAATGACTTCTTTACCCTATCGAGTTATATATTCCTTTAAATCATGAAAAGTCGCTAATACAAATATCATGTTTACTCTGTATTTCAGGAAAAAAATTACGACACGTGCTCCTGATGATCTTTGGTTGAAGTCAAACGAAACATTAATAGTCAGCGCCCGGTTAAAGGGAATAATCAGATGAAATTTGGGCATTTTTGGCCTTTGTTTAATCTTTCCCTTTAAAGAAATATATCTATTAATCTGATACCACGTGTCCACCCCTAATTCGATCGGATGTAGTTCAAAGATGGTTTTGGTAAAAATTTGTAAAGATTGACAAAAATATGAAGGGTCGGCGGCTATTGAAAGTCAGAAATGAGTTTTGGCGCTGGGGAAAAAAAAGGGGTGCATACTGGGTCTTTATATCATAGTCACTGAAATCTGCAATGACTTCTTTACCCATCGAGTGATATATTCCTTTAAATCATGAAAAGTCGTTTATACAGATATCATGTTTACTCTCTATTTCACGACAAATTTGCGACACGTGCTCCTGATGATCTTTGGTTACAGCCAAACGAAACATTAATAGTCAGCGCCCGGATAAAGGGAATAATCAGATGAAATTTGGGCATTTTCGGCCTTTGCTTAATCTTTCCCTTTAAACAAATATATCTTCTGATCTGATACCACGTGTCCACCCCTAATTCGATCGGAGGTAGTCAAAGATGGTTTTGCTAAAAATTTGTAACGCTTGCCGAAAATATGAAGGGTCGGCGGCCATTCAAAGACAGAAATGAGTTTGGGCGCTGGGGATAAAACGGGTGCATGCTGGGTCCGGATATAGTCACTAAAATCTGCAATGACTTCTTTACCCTATCGAGTGATATATTCCTTTAAATCAGGAAAAGTTGTTACTACAGATATCATGTTTACTCTGTATTTCAGGACAAATTTGCGACAGGTGCTCCTGATGATCTTTGGTTGAAGTCAAAAGAAACATTAATAGTCAGCGCCCGATTAAAGGGAATAATCAGATGAAATTTGGGCATTTTCGGCCTTTGTTTAATCTTTCCCTTTAAACAAATATATCTTCTGATCTGATACCACGTGTCCACCCCTAATTCGATCGGAGGTAGTTCAAAGATGGTTTTGCTAAAGATTTGTAACGCTTGCCGAAAATATGAAGGGTCGGTGGCCTTTCAAAGTCAGAAATGAGTTTGGGCGCTGGGGATAAAACGGGTGCATGCTGGGTCCGGATATAGTCACTAAAATCTGCAATGACTTCTTTACCCTATCGAGTGAAATATTCCTTTAAATCAGGAAAAGTCGTTAATACAGATATCATGTTTACTCTGTATTTCACGACAAATTTGCGACACGTTCTCCTGATGATCTTTGGTTGAAGTCAAAGAAACATTAATAGTCAGCGCCCGATTAAAGGGAATAATCAGATGAAATTTGGGCATTTTCGGCCGTTGTTTAATCTTTCTCTTTAAACAAATATATCGTCTGATCTGATACCACGTGTCCACCCCTAATTCGATCTGATGTAGTTCAAAGATGGTTTTGCTAAAGATTTGTAACGCTTGCCGAAAATATGAAGGGTCGGCGGCCATTCAAAGTCAGAAATGAGTTTGGGCGCTGGGAATAAAACGGGTGCATAATGGGTCTGGGTATAGTCGCTGAAATTTGAAATGACTTCTTTACCCTATCGAGTGATACATTCCTTTAAATCATGAAAAGTCGTTAATACAAATATCATGTTTACTCTGTATTTCAGGACAAATTTGCGACACGTGCTCCTCATGATCTTTGGTTAAAGTCAAACGAAACATAAATAGTCAGCGCCCGGTTAAAGGGATTAATCAGATGAAATTTGGGCATTTTGGACCTTTGCTTATTCTTTCCCTTTAAACAAATATATCTCCTGATCTGATACCACGCGTCCACCCCTAATTCGATTGGAAATAGTTTAAAGATAGTTTTGGCAAAAATTTGTTAAGGTTGCCGAAAATATGAAGAGTCGGCGGCCATTCAAAGTCAGAAATGAGTTTGGGCGCTGGGACTGAAAGGGGTGCATACTGGGTCTAGATATAGTCACTGAAATCTGCAATAACTTCATCACCCTATCGAGTGATATATTCCTTTAAATCATGAACAGTCATTGATATAGATATCATGTTTAATTTGTGTTTCATGACGATTTCACGACACATGTTTCTGGTGATCTTTCGTTTAAGTCTGATGAAACATTAACAGTCTCCACCCGCTTAAAGGGAATAATCAGATGAAATTTGGGCATTTTTGGCCTTTGTTTAATCTTTCCCTTTAAAGAAATATATCTATTAATCTGATACCAGGTGTCCACCCCTAATTCGATCGGATGTAGTTCAAAGATGGTTTTGGTAAAAATTTGTAAAGATTGACAAAAATATGAAGGGTCGGCGGCCATTCAAAGTCAGAAATGAGTTTGGGCGCTGGGAATAAAAGGGGTGCATTCTGGGTCTGGATATATAGTCACTGAAATCTGCAATGACTTCTGTACCCATCGAGTGATATATTCCTTTAAATCATAAAAAAGTCGTTAATACAGATATCATGTTTACTTTGTATTTCATGACAAATTCACGACACGTGTTTCTGTTGATCTTTCGCTTAAGTCTAATGAAACGTTAAAAGTCAGCACCCGTTTAAATGAAATAATCAGATGAAATGTTGAGCTTTTTCGGCCTTTATTTAATCTTTCCCTTTAAACATATACATCTTCTGTTCTGATACCCTGTGTCCACCCCTAATTCAATTGGAAATAGTTTAAAGATGGTTTTGGCAAAAATTTGTAAAGGTTGCCGAAAATATGAAGGGTCGGCGGCCATTCAAAGTCAGAAATGAGTTTGGGCGCTGGGGCTAAAACGGGTGCATACTGGGTCCAGATATAGTTACTAATATCTGCAATGACTTCTTTACCCTATCGAGTGATATATTCCTTTAAATCATGAAAAGTCGTTAATACAAATATCATGTTTACTCTGTATTTCAGGACAAAATTACGACACGTGCTCCTGATGATCTTTGGTTACAGTCAAACGAAACATTAATAGTCAGCGCCCGGTTAAAGGGAATAATCAGATGACATTTGGGCATTTTCGGCCTTTGTTTAATCTTTCCCTTTAAACAAATATATCTTCTGATCTGATACCACGTGTTCACCCCTAATTCGATCGGAGGTAGTTCAAAGATGGTTTTGCTAAAGATTTGTAACGCTTGCCCAAAATATGAAGGGTCGGTGGCCATTCAAAGTCAGAAATGAGTTTGGGCGCTGGGATTCAAAAGGAGTGTATACAGGGTCTGGGTACAGTCGCTGAAATTTGAAATGACTTCTTTACCCTATCGAGTGATATATTCCTTTAAATCATGAAAAGTCGTTAATACAGATATCATGTTTACTCTGTATTTCAGGGCAAATTTGCGACACGTGCTCCTCATGATCTTTAGTTGAAGTCAAACGAAACATTAATAGTCAGCGCCCGGTTAAAGGGAATAATCAGATGAAATTTGGGCATTTTGGGCCTTTGTTTAATCACAAAATGTAACAGAATGAGCCTCACAAGCCTTACAAGACGTGGCATAATTTTCTAATGGAAGCTTGCTTAGACCAGAGTAAAGTAATTTCCAGTCTAAAGAGCTAACTGATTTTATTCTGAGAATTAGCATAATCAGGAAGGGTAGCATCCCTAAATATAGAATACACTCATTAACATCATTTTGATAAAACAGATGTTCATTTGACATATTGGTTGTTAAAAAATGTTATCCATTCAGTGGCCATTTTTGCATGGTGGAAAGTGCTGTTGTGTGGGACTTTTGATTCATTGACCAAGATGCTGTGCATGTCATTTTTTTTTCTTTGTAATAAAGATAATCACTTGCATTGGGTATGTGATTACAAATGGATATTGCAGCAAACCTGTGTACCAAAATTGTTTATTTCTAGGTGGTGAATTTTTATATGCGGCCTTTGACAGAAGTGGGTACTTTCTTTTGCTGTCCAGTGTATGACAGAATAAATAATAAATATAGAGATAAATTTGTTTGATGTTTCCCTTTAATGAAAGATATCTTGTACTCTGATACAACATGGCCGCTCCTATTGTAGATGATGTACTTCAAAGATAATTTTGGATAAAATTTGTGAAGATTGGCAAAATTTTGAAAGGTTGGCGGCCACTCAATGCAGAAATTAGTTTGGGCGCTGGGTCCAAAAGTGGCATATATTCTCTTTCCGTATAGTAGCTGAGATCTCGAATGACTTCTTTATCTTAACCGAGTGATATATTCCTTTAAATCATAAAATACGGACAACCGTTCGTTCTGTATTTCGTGGGATTCAGCAAGAATAATTCTGGTAGTATTTGGTTCCAATCAAAGAAAGCATGTATCCTTGGCAAAAAGTCACTGTACAGGCATGCTAACCTGGAAACATTAAACTGCACATTACTTGAATATGAGACCATTCTGAAGTAAATAATTTTCACACAATAGATATATAATGTACTCTTATATGAATCCCACAAGAATTGGAACAATCATCCCCCAGTATTCCCACTGATTCCTACTGATCAGTTACTAGCCATCCCCTTTAAATACAAATACATTTTACAATCTGATACTACGTGACCTCCCCTCATTAAATACCCGGATTTCATATGATTATTCCCTTTAAACGGGCGATAATTATTCATGCTTTCTTTGATTTGAACCTAAAACAAAGGGGCACATAGTAAGAGGGTGGAATGGGTCAGTGGGGACTGACCACTTTCCAAATAAACCAGTGAGTCATAAGGCACTGCACCACGGACATTTACTGAGGGAAGTGAGGAGTGGGAGGACACAGTTTAGGGTAGTTCTCAGCGACTAAACTGAAAGCGAATAAACGCCACTTTTGAACCCAGCGCACAAACTCATTTCTCAGTTTGAGTGGCAGCCGATCTTTCATCGTTTCGCCAATTTTCACAAATTTTGTCCAAGATCATCTTTGAAGTATATCCAATAGAACTAGGGGCGGCCACGTTTAATGGAAACAATTAGATAAGTGAAATTTGGGCATTACTCTAATGCCCCTAGTTTCATTGGATATACTTAAAAAATGATTTTGGCAAAATTTTGTGAAGATTGGAGAAAATATGAAAGGGCGGCGGCCACTCAAACTCAGATATGAGTTTGGGTGCTTGGGCCAAAAGTGACGTATTTATTCACTTTCCCTACTGAGAACTCTAATGACTTCTGTATTTCATTTATTGCATCAGTTTAATCTTTCCCTTAAAAGAAATATATTTTATAATATGATGCAATGTGGCTGCCGCTAGTTTGATCGGATATACTTCAAAGATGAATTTGGCAAAAATTGCGAAGATTGACGAAAATATGAAGAGTATCCTGCCCGAAATGAGTTTTGGCACTGGGCCTAATAGTGGCGTGGGCTGTCGTTGGGTATAGTCGCTCAGAACTATAATGACTTCTATATCTTACTAAGTGATATTCCTTTAAATCACAAAAGCTGTTAATACGGACAATGTGTTCATTCTGCATTTTGTGTCAAAATTCTTCAAAGATGTTTCTGATCACGTTTAGTTCAAATCAAAGAAAATATGGTTGATCAGCACCCGGTTAAAGGGAATAACGAAATGAAATTTTTAGCATTTTCTGCTTATGTTTAAAAAGGAATAAATCCCAGAATCTGATACACCCTGGCCGCCCCTTGTTAGATTGGAAATATCGATTTGGCAAAAAAATAAAAAAGAAAAAGAATTTTTGAGACAGTAAGAAGGGCCGGTGACCATTCAACTCAAATTTTGGCGCAGGGCATAAAAGTGGGGTATAATTGACGGCCTTATGCATAGTCGCTGATGTGAGACCCAAACTTGCGTAATCTTCTCTAATCCTCACGTCCCTTGCGACGCTCTATGACGCACTGGTTTATCTGGAAAGTGGTCAGGCCCTGCTGACCCATACACCCACTTACTATGTGCCCCTTTGTTTTAGGCTACCGGGTAAACACTTGACCAGTACATTCCATTGTGTTGACAACCAATACAGTGGAATAGATCATAGTTCATTCATGAAATAATTATCATGACTGCTATAAAATCTATAAGAACTTTCCCCATTACCAAACTCTCATAAATGTCCAGCAAATGTGTTCGAAAATAACAATAAATCCTTTCACTTTATGTAAATAATCAAGATTATAAAATGTTCACAAAGTTCTTACAAGTTAGTACCCCAACACATATCCACGCGAGAGAGAGAGAGAGAAAGAGAGAGGGAGGGGGGGGGGGGGAGGAGTCTTGTCCACGGATATGATACATGTACTATAGCTTTGCCAGTCCCCTTGCCATCTGGCAAGGGGGTATCCATCTAATCATACTTCAGATCTCGTTCAGCCCAAATCTTCCTCGATGAATGCAGCTCCGATTGCGAGCAGATTAGGGAGTATCAAGTGTTCTTCGAGTATACCTCTATAATACTATATACGCATCTTTACATTCATCGTGTAAAATACATCCTGGCTAAGTTGGACTTTCCTTCGTGTCTTCGTAATCATTATTATCATTTTGTCTATGAAAACATCTATTATATCTCTGTGTAACATACAGTGTTACATTCTGGTTACAGCTTAGCACTCGCCTAAAATACACGCTCACCACAACAACAACGATTAAAATAAGAGTCTTACACTTAGAACTCAAATGACTTCTATGATCTATTTGTATCAAGTGATGCATTCCTTTAAATCATACGGACAATCTGTTCATTCTGTATTTCGTGTCAAATCGTTCAAAGATGTTTCTGATAATGTTTGGTTAAAATCAAACAAAGCATGTGTAATCGGCGCCGTTTAAAGGGATTAATCAGATGAAATTTCGGCATTTTTGTTTTGCATTTCTTTAATCGTTTCCTTTAAAGAAATATATCTTGTACTCTAATACCTCGTGGCTGCCCCTAGTTCTATTGGATAAACATGTACTTCAAAGATGATTTTGGGGGAAAAATGTGAAGATTAGAGAAAATATGAAAGGTTGGCGGCCACTCAAACTCAGAAATGAGTTTGGGTGCTGGGGCCAAAAGTGGCGTATATTCCCTTTCCGTGTAGAGAGCTCGAATGACTTCCCTATCTTACCAAGTGATAATTACCTTTAAATCATAAACGCTGTTAATACGGACAATATGTTCACTCTGTATTACGTGTTATATTCATGAGAGATTCTTCAGATAATATGGATCAAGTTAAAAAAGCATCAATAGTTGGTGTAAGGTTTAAAGGGATGAATCAAAATAAGTTTGGGCATTTATTGCGTTTGTTGATTTTTTCTCTTTAATAAATCTTACAAACTGATACAACATGGCCGCCTCTAGTTTTTGGGTGTTCTTGAAAGATGATTTTTGCAAAATATAGCGAAGATTGGGAAAATATGAAAGGTCGGCGGCTTTGACTTAAAGTGGTGTATGTTGGCCTTGCGTATAGTCGCTGAGAAGACGTTAATAAAATGATTTCTCTGTCTATACTGAGTGATACATTCTTTTAAATCATAAAAGAAACGGACAACATTTTCACGTCAAAGATGATTTTGGCAAAAATTGTGCAGATTCGTAAAAATATATAGGGTCGGCGGCGATTCAAACTCCGAAATGGGTTTGCGCGCTGTTACAGAGAGTGACGTATAATAAGTCCAGCAAAGTCGCTTGGAATTAGCATGACTTCCTTAACTTTCAAAGTCATGTAACTTTCAAGTCAAATTGTGCAGATTCGTAATATATAGGGTCGGCGGCGATTCAAACTCCGAAATGGGTTTGCGCGCTGTTACAGAGAGTGACGTATAATAAGTCCAGCAAAGTCGCTTGGAATTAGCATGACTTCCTTAACTTTCAAAGTCATGTATTCCTTTAAATCTAAGAAGCAGTTACCGGGGACAACTTTTCCAACCTCTATTGCAGTGTGCTTTTTATGAGATTTTTTATTCTATCTTTCCAGAGACTAAGACATTTCATGATATTGTTGAATGCACACTATTTTGTATCATGCATATCATACGTGCGGTCACTCCAAAAATGTTTACACAGAGAATTTAAGTTTTCTTGGTTACACCCGCTCTGTGAATAATGGTGAATTGAATTGATGTTTGGCCGTTTTTAATTGGACAATACTTTGTTTTATCAATAATGATTGACAGTATATAACCTGAACCATATTAGAAAAAATAATCCGTTTTAATTTACTTACTACGGACAGTGTGAGTGTCTATGAGATAAATGGCGTTCATTAATTATATGAGTGAATATGTATGAATATGTAGATACATTTATATATTATCGTGCGTGTGTTTTTGTATATACACTCTCAATCTATACATTGCGGTCATGAATAATTACTATATTACTATAAAAGTATGAGCGCAGAGCTGTGTCCTTCTTTTATTGTTGCTTTTCCGCTGGTGTCACTAATCTCTTTGTTTGAGTGTCTGTGTGTGCGCGCGTGGGTGTGGAAGTTGCCAGTGTTATCACGCTATAAAGTCCCATGCCGTGATAATATGCTGCACTGGGTAAGTGTATTTTTGATTTGATTTGATTTGATTTATTCTCTGTATGCCATTGTTCCAAATACATGTACAACAATTTTCTGCCATTTCATAAACACAGTACAAAATAACTGTAGTATACTTTCAACAATTATCATTTTGATCAGTTATACAATACATCTGTTATAATTACATGAGTAACATCTTAATTTGCATACAGAACGATTGCCAAGAATAAGCAAAGTTTAATTGTTTGGCAACCGATAACGAATATCATTACAATGAAGAAAAACAAGAGGGTCCAACAGGATGGTCGTGGAGTGAGGGTTAGAGAGAGAGAGAGAGAGGGGGGGGGGGAAGGAGAGAAGAGTGGAAGGGGAGGAGATGATAAAGACCTCCCGATACTACTCTCGCCCGATCAACTCGACATAGTTTGATATTAGACACATACATACATGCACATATTTATACTAATAAGTTGCAGTGATGTATTCACATAATAAGTGTTGCTGGTGTCATGTTAAGGTAAGAAAGTAAGAAAACAAAAACAATCATCTACGAAGCTTCAAATTCTACGTGCCCTTTCAGGGCATGACGTTTACAGAATCATGCATATAAAAATATGATTCTTGATGAAATTACCTATTTAGGCTGTAATTGGCTGAAGGTCCAAGACGTGAAATAATCACTGCTATGGATGGCCCTAAAACGTCTGTGTTATTATTTCCTTTATTTCTCATACGATATTATAGGAGTTCAAAAATGGAGACAGGATGAATAACTGAGAAGCATTCTTTTACAAAGATCACCCTTTTATCACTTTGAATCTTTCGCACAAGCATTGCCTGTAGTATTATTTACAAAGATCACCCTTATTGCAATTCGCAACATATATATATATATATATATATATATATATATATATATATATATATATGTTGCGAATTCACGTATTGGCTCCATATATATATATATATATATATATATATATATATATATATACAATTGGTGATTCTATCCTTCTATGAAGAGTGCTCGATATCCTCAAAGGAAGAGCTTTAGACAGAAGTATTGGAACAAGTTCACTCGGTTGACAGCAGGTTCATCCGTATTTTATTGCTACTCGGAGTTTCATACCACCTTCAGTTAGGGGCAATCATCAGGCAATACTTCTATATATATATATATATATATATATATATGGGCGAAATATTGCATTACCGGTTTATTCTTCGTTGTGTATATATATATATATATATATATATATATATATATATATATATATATATATATATATATATATATAATATATACATATATATATGCATATATATACATATACACGAACCTCAATCACGTTTATTGTCTCCCTGACAAGAAAAAAAAAAAAACCCTCCACACCTTATGACTTCTTGGTAAATAATTGCAACGTAACATTTTTTTTTTCTGCTCATTTTTCGCGGTATACACCGAGTTTTTTCCTATTGTTCTCTCTCGCACCTTCTTGACCTTGGTGATAGCATTGCACACGCTACCCTCATCGTCATGTGTCATCGTTGTGGATGCATCACCCTGCATCCTCCTTGATAACCTTTTATTTTAGGACCACTTTTTCACACTTTGTTTTGGATATCCCATTTCATATCCAAGTATCATAGAGTAAACTTTGAATTCCTCTTAGAGAAATTATTGTATAGTCATGAATATTTCATATAGGTGGTTTCTAATTATCTCATAAAAAGAAAAAAAAAAACCCTGAAAGCCCGTCACAGCCAAAACTTTACCATTATCTTTAGTGGAATATTTCTGTTTTAATTCAATTATAACATTGTTATTGCATATAGATACATCATATCAAGATTCCTCTTGAAAGTTACTATGTGCGTTTGTGTATGTGTGTGTGTGGAGGGGGTTGATGTATAGGACAATAATTTTCTATTTAAACAGAATGGGTATCAATACAAAATGTAGTCTATCGGTATACTTGTATTTATGCAGTCGGTATGATGATGTTTTGAAATGTATGTAGCCCCTGTTTAGTGCAGCATAAAAGTATTATTTGTACCTTTAAGAATATGAAAGTAACTAACGTGTACTAATGTGTACTAGTGTGCCAGCTTTAGAGTGAAAGTCAGCTACTGAACAGTAAATGGACATTCCAGTGTGGCTACTCATGTTCTGGTCAGTCTCAGTGGACTATGCACATTAGAGTGCTCAGTGCGGTTCCCATGGCAATGCACAGATGATATATGCCTGACTGGACCATGGGATGGTGAGTCACTGCACCACTCCCCTTCTCTCTCTCTCTCTCTCTTTTCCCATTTCTCTCTTCATCTCAAGTAACTTTTTTGTCTGTTTCCTAGAAACAAAGAGAACAGAACAAAGCTTATCTCTTACTCTGAAGTTGGAATATTCCATTTTAACTAAAAGTTTGAAAGAACAATTTAATTCAGTTTTTTTTTATAGTAATAATGGTCTTAGGAAATTTATTCTGCTACGATTGATAGTAGATGAAGAATCATACATATCTATATGAGTTCGGTTGAATGACTGATTTGCTTTATCTCAACACCCAATAACCCCTCAGGCTACAGTATTTACCCCCATCGAACTAGCAAGATGGTACAGCCATCCCCATCTTGCATCAGCCAAGCCATTCCTCGTCATTTTTCTGCTTTTGCCTCTTGGAGGAAGAGGATGCTCTTTCAACTCGCTTAGAAAGTGTTTCTTCACCACCATCTATTTCAGGTAAGCAAATCGTATTGAATGAGATTGTCATGATATCCGAATTTAATACTATATATTCATATACCATATATATCAGATTATGTTGTATAAGATATAGGATATTTGGATGAATTTTGGTGATGTCAACCATCACAACGTGATAGTTAAGTATCTGTTGAGTAATATAACACTGGAATGCTATCTCTAGTATATCAAGCCAGGACTACATACTCCCATAGTCATTTTAATTTTGTACATTCTGTTCAGCTTGGCTATGATGCGGGTGATGCAATGATTTATACTGGAATTGCATGACTTTCAAATGAAAGTCACACAACTTTTTGGATAAGCCAAATCAAGTGGTATTTTGAGGTCAACCAGATAGCCAAGAGCTATCTATCTGCGGCAGCAATACTGCACAAAGCTCTCAATGCATTTCTCTAAAACTTTGCTGATCAGATTATACATTTTGTCATATCTACGTTTGCATGCTTTCCATGTTACAGAATGATTACTTAATGGATTCATTGATGAGAATTGATGATTTGATATATGACCTTTTTTTTGGGGGGGGGGAGTACAATGAGTTATGATGTATTGCGTTAATAGGTTATAGTCTCTCTTTCTGCTTTTTCCTCTTGGAGGAAGAGAATGCTAGTCCAACCCACTTAGAAAAGTTTCTTCAGCCAATTGGACTACGAGGAGGATATAGCCCTCGTGAGATCGAATTGGCTGAAGCACAAATTAATCAAATACTGAAATCCTCAGAGTATGGAAAATAATTGATTTATAGAAATAATTGTGTATTATATATTGTGTATGACACACAACAAGAATTCGGATATGTCGTTGAGATAATGCTTTGTAAATATTCTGTTTTATAATCAACGATAAAAGGATATTATATATTTCATATAAATTGATAGCTATTGGTTACATTATATTGAAGTAGACTTTATCTGGTATGATTGGTTCTGGTGCGTATGTGTGAATGTAGTGGTGTGTATGTGCAACTTTGAATGTGATGTGTATGTAAATTCTCTGTAGACCGAAATGTGGGTATATGGGGATATTGAAATGTTTGTTCATAATAATAATTACGTACACACAAGTTTGCCCAAACAAGATCCTTCCGCTATCTCTGTGCTTGATGAAAGATCCTCCAAAGATCCACCAATAAAGTTTCACTGCTACCATTACGATGTGGAGTTTGATAATGTAGAAATTTTAAAGATTCGTGTTTTTTCCCCTTTGTAATCACAAACCTAAAAACGATTTAATTTTGCAAAATTCACTTTGCGAGAATGCCCTCCGCATAGTTATGTCCCTCAAATTCATTTCTATGCATTCATCTTTAGAGAATATCGTCCAACGATCGAAATAGGTCTTTCAAGATTAAAAACCAGCCATTCAATTATATTCCGAGAAACGCGAATTGATTTCTCAGCATCGAAATATTTCTTTTGTAGAAAATCATGCCCATTTAGAGCATTCCGTTTTCTGTATCTGCATTCGACTTTTTTTTTTTAGGTCATTTGAAGTAGCGACTGTCTTACAAAGTTTTTTTTTTAGTACCACACGTTTTCAAATTTTCGTGCATAAGATGTAAATATTCGTGCATTCAAAATAAGAAATTCCCTCAGATCGGACTGTCTGCACATTCAATTTCACTTCAGGGAATTTATTTCAAAATCATACATTCGTTCATCCACTTTTACGGATATCATTGATTTTATGTGCATAGAATCTGATATTCGTTTAGTCTCTTTGTCTCTGCATATAATTGTATTTCCCCTATCTAGCTATGCCGTTGTGTTTTTACAGGTTATCCCTTTCAGGTAAAAAAAAAAAATATATATATATATATTTACAAAGGGGTTCTGCATAAAACAATAAAAAATGCATAAAGTTGCATACAAGAGTACAGTAGGTCCGAAACAATAGATGATTTGCCGGTGTGAGGATCCAAAGATCTAAAAATGGTATGTGCACCCCCCCCCCTCCCCCATCCTGTCTGAGACGCCTGTGCAAGATACAAAGGCCTACTTGCCTTATTTTAGTCGTTTTTGTGTTTTTATTCAATTTTTTTTTTTCACATGACACCACTGCTCTTATACATATCACATATACATATCTATACAGGTCAGTTTTTCTTCTTGAAATCGTAACGGCTGTATATATAATATTTATGAGACGTACTTCTCCTCTCAAAATACTTCGATTATGCGTTGCCTGTTCTCTTTCCAAGTGCGTCTACCACGTTAAGATCTGCCACGAATAGCGTTTCGTGTATATAGGGCTGTAGTTATTGACAGTTAAACTTGAATACTTGAAACATGTCTTGTATTCCTATATATTCATACACTCGGAATATCTGTGACTATTATAGGCACTCAGTTTTAATATGTATGCACGTGCATACTGCAAATTTCAATAACGAAACAAAGACAAAGGTAATTGGCTTCTGAATTAAAATGTCCACTGTAGCTTGCTCAGCATTATGCTTCTTATTTGAATTAGAATGATCTGTTGAATTTTGTTTTGCAGGAATAATAATTCGAAAGATTGAATTTTTTTTCGTATGTACTTTCCTTAAATCGCTTGCTATTAGTCTAACCTCAGGATGGCGCATTTGAAAAATTTCTTGCGGGAAAACAAATCAAATAGGCCTACAAGAACATGAACTCGAAAGCTCGTTTATGAAAGTGGACGTTCTTTAGCTTCGGTTGAGTCCTGTAAAGATATTTTTGCAAAGATAAGAAAATTTAATGAGATGAAATGAAATGAATGTTGAAACATTAAATCTAGTGCTCCTAAACTAAATATGCTTGATATCTTTAAAGACAAGTATAGGATTGAGTGAATGCAGCATTATCAGTAGATCACCTCATTGAACGTGTGAGGAAAATCAGAAAATTTGTTCGTAAGTAATGCATGATTGAAGTTTGACTGCTGCCACCTGTGGTTGAGAAGTCTTGCACACGTGTGTCACATGCGTACAACATGTACAACGACAAAAGAACTTTCAAACGTTTGCGAAATATTGCACCGGTTTATCTTCAACAGTTGATAGCTGAATACCTACCCTCCCGGAACTTGCGGTCTAACAACAAATCACTTTTGATAGCTCCTCCTGTAAATACACAATCTTATGGTTTCAGATCATTTTAGTCAGCATCTCCTAAAAGTTGTAACATTTTACCTGAATACATAAGACAAACAACTCGGTAGACACTAATCCAAATCCATGTTAAAGACTTATTTGTTTATTGAGTATAGTTCTATGACTATGACTCATGTCTTACCATCTCTGAAACTGTACCTTCTTCTTCTTTCTTTCTTTCTCCTTCTTCCTTTCTATTTTTCCCATGTGCATATGCACATTTCATGTGATAATGCACTATATAGATGCTGTGAATTATTATTTTATTAACTTATTCTTATAACTGTAGAAACGGCAATAAATTCTGATGACAAATTTACGGGGCGATCTTTTAAATCGAAAATTTGAGCGCTTTTAGCCTTGAATTGAATGACAAAATTACGCAAAATTTAGCGAGAAAAGCTATCATTTTCTGTAATGGCTGATATCTCAGCTGCTGTCTGCACTGTAATAAGACCCAACTAAACCTCTCCTAAATAACTTATATGATGGAATTTTTTACTTTAAGTCCAGCCTTTGTGTATCACTATATATGGTGCTTGTAACGTCGATCTTCACTCAAAAAATAAAGCCGGGATGTCATGAATATGACAAATGAGAAATCATCCAGCAAACTCGAAACATCTATGTAAAGATTATTTCCAGCGCTCTAAGAGCTGAACTGTATCTGTATCATAGATATGTTTTATAGATTCAATGAGCTTTGCATTTTCGTCACCCGATGGAGTTGGTTAGTGTTCTTCTTAATGGTAGGAACAACGTGAAACAGTAGGGAAATATTATGTAATTAATGGAATTTTACACTATTCAAAACAGACTTTTTAATTGCAAATTCAATTCAAAGTTTTGTTTTGTTATGTTTTGTTTTTTCAACAAGAACATAATGTAATACATAAGAATTACCTAAGATATACACCAAAAAGTGCTTTATTCTATTATGTTCTATGGCAGCGGGAAAAAAATAAGCAAAACTATGTAAAATGAAAAGAGGCTGAACAATACATACCTTTTAGTAATTGTGTGCATAAGAAAGTCTCGACAGTGCATATCGTCTGATTCTCTGAAGTGGCGAGTCCCCCATCCTATGTTATTTCTTCTATTCAACAACACTTTCACTTCATCACTATTCTGTTTTTTTTTTCTTTTTTTTTTAATCTGATATTATCTAAAAAGTTTTCAGTAAAGTCTACCATCTTATTTGTGACGATGATTTAATTGATACATATAATTATTTTCCTACAAGTAATAACGCACTTCCTCGATATATTTAATGCTTATAAAGAACATGGCGACTACCTGGATGATGAGCTCTGGTCAACGATGTGGAAGTGTCTCAGCGATTGGGGAACTTGATGCTAAGCGAGGGACTGGGAGGCTCAGCGAGGCAGAGTCTTGGACATTAGGTTTCAGCGGAAAACCAACCTTGGCAATCACACCAAAACCTGATTCCGACCAGCCAAGGCAGCCAGTATGCATTATTTTCATTCTTGATCGCTTAGTTCTACTCCTTGCTTTACAAATTGTTGTTTTATGTTTGGTGTCCTTCTCTTCAAAATTTGAACGCACAAAGGTCTAATGTGAAGAGCACGCATGTTCTTTATCAGAATGGATAACCTGCCTGTTTACTTGCTAATTTTCACCAGGTTGCTTTCATCTTCGGAGACAAGCAATTGAGACCCATCGTTCAGAAGCAAGTGAACCTGCCACAAGAGCCTATCCATACTGTTGTCAGTAGCACACCAAGTGGTACATGTCGTGACATCAATGATGAGCTCACCAATTTCTGCTGGCGTCGCTCTCCGGACATCATCGTCATCGCGGCCGGTACCAACAACATAGAAGAAAGGGAACCTTCGCTTGAAATAGCATGCCAGGAGTTCAGATGTCTTCTTTCGACAGCCAAATCTATAGCACCAAAGGTATGAGCTTTCTGATCTATTTGTGAAGAGAGCTGAGGCATTATCATATCACGGCTGATGTTAAATATCAGTCACCCCCTTACCCCCCCCCCCCACAAACACACATGCACACACCTCCTTGTTTGTTTGTTTGTTTGTTTGTTTTTTTTTGCGGCACAGAGCAAGGAATACAATTCCATGATATTAAACAGATAAAAGCACATTCGGATTTGGTTAATCAGGCATTGTCAGGTGAAAATATCAAGGGACACATTAACCGACCTAGAGAAGATTAATTTAAGTGAGCAATGTGACTAGATTTAATCACGACATGCATACTGTACTATTTTGAGTATCCTTGTGTTTTCAGTACTTCTTCGACACTACCTAGCTCATCGGTGCAGGGTGCATAGTTACCATTCTTCTTTTTCATCCATGACATATTTTTTTTACAGCTCTACGTAAATGGGTATTCCAAAATTTCTAGCAGAATTAGGCGTACTTTTCTTCCCCCTTCCCTTTTTTTACTACCAACACAGGTCCTGGCAACGAGCATTCCACCACGACTTGATAGAAGCAATCATATGGTAGCCAGGTACAATGAAGCCTTTTCTACAATATGCCGCGAAGAAAGTGTTGCTTGGGTAGACATCACTCCTCGCTTCCCGCTAGAAAGGAAAGTTCTTTGGGCGTCGGACGGGGTGCAGCTGAGTGAATGTTCTGGTCTACCTCTGCTCATCAAAGTGGTATACCAGATGCTGATCAATTCTATGTGGCCCGAGCCATCGCAGAATACCCAACCATCGCTGATGAACATGCCGCCGTCAACGTCATTTTTATCATCGAAGGAATGGCCGAAACTGAATAGGTCATTACCAAAAGAACCGCATGCACAACCAACACGTACTTCTTCGACACTACCTAGCTCATCGGTGAGAACATGGCCAAAACCGATGAAGCCAAAACTGGCAACGGCAAAACTAGCATCGGTGAGGACGCAGCGGAAATCTGTATTACAAATTGCAATGTGCTTTCAGTACGAAAATATAATTATATTTTCTATGAAATATGTCACAGAAAAGGTATAACGTTCATATGTATTGAAATATTAAGGATTGTTGAAATCACAAGTATTAATATTTGTTTTCTGACCCATTCCACGCGTTCTACGTGTACACAGAAGATCGATATTTAATTGTGATCAAAATAAAAATGTTCTTTGATAGGAATGACACGCTTTGGACCTACTAATGTTACTTCATTCTTTTATCCCCAATTTTTCTCTAATTATTCGGTGTAACAAAGACGGCCACTAATTGGTCCATGAGCTCTGGCCAACGATGTGGAAGTGTCTCAGCGATTGGGGAACTTGATGCTAAGCGAGGGACTGGGAGGCTCAGCGAGGCAGAGTCTTGGACATTAGGTTTCAGCGGAAAACCAACCTTGGCAATCACACCAAAACCTGATTCCGACCAGCCAAGGCAGCCAGTATGCATTATTTTCATTCTTGATCGCTTAGTTCTACTCCTTGCTTTACAAATTGTTGTTTTATGTTTGGTGTCCTTCTCTTCAAAATTTGAACGCACAAAGGTCTAATGTGAAGAGCACGCATGTTCTTTATCAGAATGGATAACCTGCCTGTTTACTTGCTAATTTTCACCAGGTTGCTTTCATCTTCGGAGACAAGCAATTGAGACCCATCGTTAAAAAGCAAGTGAACCTGCCACAAGAGCCTATCCATACTGTTGTCAGTAGCACACCAAGTGGTACATGTCGGGACATCAATGATGAGCTCACCAATTTCTGCTGGCGTCGCTCTCCGGACATCATCGTCATCGCGGCCGGTACCAACAACATAGAAGAAAGGGAACCTTCGCTTGAAATAGCATGCCAGGAGTTCAGATGTCTTCTTTCGACAGCCAAATCTACAGCACCAAAGGTATGAGCTTTCTGATCTATTTGTGAAGAGAGCTGAGGCATTATCAATTCACGGCTGATGTTAAATATCAGTCACCCCCTTACCCCCCCCCCCCCCACACACACACACACACATGCACACACCTCCTTGTTTGTTTGTTTTTTTGCGGCACAGAGCAAGGAATACAATTCCATGATATTAAACAGATAGAAGCACATTCGGCATTGGTTAATCAGGCATTGTCAGGTAAAAATATCAAGGGACACATTAACCGACCTAGAGAAGATTAATTTAAGTGAGCAATGTGACTAGATTTAATCACGACATGCATACTGTACTATTTTGAGTGTCCTTGTGTTTTCAGTTGCATTCTGTAGTATAGTTACCATTCTTCTTGTTCATCCATGACATATTTTTTTTTTTACAGCTCTAAATGGGTATTCCAAAATTTCTACCAGAATTAGGCGTACTTTTCTTCCCCCTTCCCTTTTTTACTACCAACACAGGTCCTGGCAACGAGCATTCCACCACGACTTGATAGAAGCAATCATCTGGTAGCCAGGTACAATGAAGCCTTTTCTACAATATGCCGCGAAGAAAGTGTTGCTTGGGTAGACATCACTCCTCGCTTCCCGCTAGAAAGGAAGGTTCTTTGGGCGTCGGACGGGGTGCAGCTGAGTGAATGTTCTGGTCTACCTCTGCTCATCAAAGTGGTATACCAGATGCTGATCAATTCTATGTGGCCCGAGCCATCGCAGAATACCCAACCATCGCTGATGAACATGCCGCCGTCAACGTCATTTTTATCATCGAAGGAATGGCCGAAACTCAATAGGTCATTACCAAAAGACCCGCAGGCACAACCAACACGTACTTCTTCGACACTACCTAGCTCATCGGTGAGAACATGGCCAAAACCGATGAAGCCAAAACTGGCAACGGCAAAACTAGCATCGGTGAGGACGCAGCGGAAATCTGTATTACAAATTGCAATGTGGTTTCAGTACGAAAATATAATTATATTTTCTATGAAATATGTCACAGAAAAGGTATAACGTTCATATGTATTGAAATATTAAGGATTGTTGAAATCACAAGTATTAATATTTGTTTTCTGACCCATTCCACGCGTTCTACGTGTACACAGAAGATCGATATTTAATTGTGATCAAAATAAAAATGTTCTTTGATAGGAATGACACGCTTTGGACCTACTAATGTTACTTCATTCTTTTCCCCCCATTTTTTCTCTAATTATTCGGTGTAACAAAGACGACGACAAAGTGGTCCATGAGCTCTGGCCAACGATGTGGAAGTGTCTCAGCGATTGGGGAACTTGATGCTAAGCGAGGGACTGGGAGGCTCAGCGAGGCAGAGTCTTGGACATTAGGTTTCAGCGGAAAACCAACCTTGGCAATCACACCAAATCCTGATTCCGACCAGCCAAGGCAGCCAGTATGCATTATTTTCATTCTTGATCGCTTAGTTCTACTCCTTGCTTTACAAATTGTTGTTTTATGTTTAGTGTCCTTCTCTTCAAAATTTGAACGCACAAAGGTCTAATCTTCTGTGTTCTAATACTGTCATGGTATACCCTACTGTAAAGTCATGTAAAGTTGTTGTGTTTCTACTGTCTTGTTCTGTCCTGTCTTGTTCTCTCCTGTCTTTGTAAAAAAAAAAAAAAGTTCAATGTATTCACAAGAATCCTTTGAGTGGTTCACAATTTACAAGCATGCTTTTCAGTGAACCTCTCAGTTCTTTCTTTCTTTTTTTCCCTCCAAACATAACTTTGTATTTTGCCGATATGCATGTATAATTTCGTATTTGTTAAACATTATCTACCACGTAAAGTCGAATACATGCCTATGTTATATCTTCTGATTCATTTCGTGTTATGTTTGACGAAAAAGAAAGAAGGAATGAAATAAATGAAATGAAATGAAAAATGTGAAGAGCACGCATGTTCTTTATCAGAATGGATAACCTGCCTGTTTACTTGCTAATTTTCACCAGGTTGCTTTCATCTTCGGAGACAAGCAATTGAGACCCATCGTTCAGAAGCAAGTGAACCTGCCACAAGAGCCTATCCATACTGTTGTCAGTAGCACACCAAGTGGTACATGTCGGGACATCAATGATGAGCTCACCAATTTCTGCTGGCGTCGCTCTCCGGACATCATCGTCATCGCGGCCGGTACCAACAACATAGAAGAAAGGGAACCTTCGCTTGAAATAGCATGCCAGGAGTTCAGATGTCTTCTTTCGACAGCCAAATCTACAGCACCAAAGGTATGAGCTTTCTGATCTATTTGTGAAGAGAGTTGAGGCATTATCATATCACGGCTGATGTTAAATATCAGGCACCCCCTTACCCCCCCCCCCCCCACACACACACACATGCACACACCTCCTTGTTTGTTTGTTTTTTTTTTTGCGGCACAGAGCAAGGAATACAATTCCATGATATTAAACAGATAAAAGCACATTCGGCATTGGTTAATCAGGCATTGTCAGGTAAAAATATCAAGGGACACATTAACCGACCTAGAGAAGATTAATTTAAGTGAGCAATGTGACTAGATTTAATCACGACATGCATACTGTACTATTTTGAGTATCCATGTGTTTTCAGTTGCATTCTGTAGTATAGTTACCATTCTTCTTGTTCATCCATGACATATTTTTTTACAGCTCTACGTAAATGGGTATTCCAAAATTTCTAGCAGAATTAGGCGTACTTTTCTTCCCCCTTCCCTTTTTTTACTACCAACACAGGTCCTGGCAACGAGCATTCCACCACGACTTGATAGAAGCAATCATCTGGTAGCCAGGTACAATGAAGCCTTTTCTACAATATGCCGCGAAGAAAGTGTTGCTTGGGTAGACATCACTCCTCGCTTCCCGCTAGAAAGGAAAGTTCTTTGGGCGTCGGACGGGGTGCAGCTGAGTGAATGTTCTGGTCTACCTCTGCTCATCAAAGTGGTATACCAGATGCTGATCAATTCTATGTGGCCCGAGCCATCGCAGAATACCCAACCATCGCTGATGAACATGCCGCCGTCAACGTCATTTTTATCATCGAAGGAATGGCCGAAACTGAATAGGTCATTACCAAAAGAACCGCATGCACAACCAACACGTACTTCTTCGACACTACCTAGCTCATCGGTGAGAACATGGCCAAAACCGATGAAGCCAAAACTGGCAACGGCAAAACTAGCATCGGTGAGGACGCAGCGGAAATCTGTATTACAAATTGCAATGTGCTTTCAGTACGAAAATATAATTAAATTTTCTATGAAATATGTCACAGAAAAGGTATAACGTTCATATGTATTGAAATATTAAGGATGGTTGAAATCACAAGTATAAATATTTGTTTTCTGACCCATTCCTCGCGTTCTACGTGTACACAGAAGATCGATATTTAATTGTGATCAAAATAAAAATGTTCTTTGATAGGAATGACACGCTTTGGACCTACTAATGTTACTTCATTCTTTTCCCCCCATTTTTTCTCTAATTATTCGGTGTAACAAAGACGACGACAAAGTGGTCCATGAGCTCTGGCCAACGATGTGGAAGTGTCTCAGCGATTGGGGAACTTGATGCTAAGCGAGGGACTGGGAGGCTCAGCGAGGCAGAGTCTTGGACATTAGGTTTCAGCGGAAAACCAACCTTGGCAATCACACCAAAACCTGATTCCGACCAGCCAAGGCAGCCAGTATGCATTATTTTCATTCTTGATCGCTTAGTTCTACTCCTTTCTTTACAAATTGTTGTTTTATGTTTGGTGTCCTTCTCTTCAAAATTTGAACGCACAAAGGTCTAATGTGAAGAGCACGCATGTTCTTTATCAGAATGGATAACCTGCCTGTTTACTTGCTAATTTTCACCAGGTTGCTTTCATCTTCGGAGACAAGCAATTGAGACCCATCGTTCAGAAGCAAGTGAACCTGCCACAAGAGCCTATCCATACTGTTGTCAGTAGCACACCAAGTGGTACATGTCGGGACATCAATGATGAGCTCACCAATTTCTGCTGGCGTCGCTCTCCGGACATCATCGTCATCGCGGCCGGTACCAACAACATAGAAGAAAGGGAACCTTCGCTTGAAATAGCATGCCAGGAGTTCAGATGTCTTCTTTCGACAGCCAAATCTACAGCACCAAAGGTATGAGCTTTCTGATCTATTTGTGAAGAGAGCTGAGGCATTATCAAATCACGGCTGATGTTAAATATCAGTCACCCCCTTACCCCCCCCCCCCACACACACACACACATGCACACACCTCCTTGTTTGTTTGTTTTTTTTGCGGCACAGAGCAAGGAATACAATTCCATGATATTAAACAGATAAAAGCACATTCGGCATTGGTTAATCAGGCATTGTTAGGTAAAAATATCAAGGGACACATTAACCGACCTAGAGAAGATTAATTTAAGTGAGCAATGTGACTAGATTTATTCACGACATGCATACTGTACTGTTTTGAGTATCCTTGTGTTTTCAGTTGCATTCTGTAGTATAGTTACCATTCTTCTTGTTCATCCATGACATATTTTTTTTTTTCACAGCTCTACGTAAATGGGTATTCCAAAATTTTTAACAGAATTAGGCGTACTTTTCTTCCCCCTTCCCTTTTTTTTTACTACCAACACAGGTCCTGGCAACGAGCATTCCACCACGACTTGATAGAAGCAATCATCTGGTAGCCAGGTACAATGAAGCCTTTTCTACAATATGCCGCGAAGAAAGTGTTGCTTGGGTAGACATCACTCCTCGCTTCCCGCTAGAAAGGAAAGTTCTTTGGGCGTCGGACGGGGTGCAGCTGAGTGAATGTTCTGGTCTACCTCTGCTCATCAAAGTGGTATACCAGATGCTGATCAATTCTATGTGGCCCGAGCCATCGCAGAATACCCAACCATCGCTGATGAACATGCCGCCGTCAACGTCATTTTTATCATCGAAGGAATGGCCGAAACTGAATAGGTCATTACCAAAAGAACCGCATGCACAACCAACACGTACTTCTTCGACACTACCTAGCTCATCGGTGAGAACATGGCCAAAACCGATGAAGCCAAAACTGGCAACGGCAAAACTAGCATCGGTGAGGACGCAGCGGAAATCTGTATTACAAATTGCAATGTGCTTTCAGTACGAAAATATAATTAAATTTTCTATGAAATATGTCACAGAAAAGGTATAACGTTCATATGTATTGAAATATTAAGGATGGTTGAAATCACAAGTATAAATATTTGTTTTCTGACCCATTCCTCGCGTTCTACGTGTACACAGAAGATCGATATTTAATTGTGATCAAAATAAAAATGTTCTTTGATAGGAATGACACGCTTTGGACCTACTAATGTTACTTCATTCTTTTCCCCCCATTTTTTCTCTAATTATTCGGTGTAACAAAGACGACGACAAAGTGGTCCATGAGCTCTGGCCAACGATGTGGAAGTGTCTCAGCGATTGGGGAACTTGATGCTAAGCGAGGGACTGGGAGGCTCAGCGAGGCAGAGTCTTGGACATTAGGTTTCAGCGGAAAACCAACCTTGGCAATCACACCAAAACCTGATTCCGACCAGCCAAGGCAGCCAGTATGCATTATTTTCATTCTTGATCGCTTAGTTCTACTCCTTTCTTTACAAATTGTTGTTTTATGTTTGGTGTCCTTCTCTTCAAAATTTGAACGCACAAAGGTCTAATGTGAAGAGCACGCATGTTCTTTATCAGAATGGATAACCTGCCTGTTTACTTGCTAATTTTCACCAGGTTGCTTTCATCTTCGGAGACAAGCAATTGAGACCCATCGTTCAGAAGCAAGTGAACCTGCCACAAGAGCCTATCCATACTGTTGTCAGTAGCACACCAAGTGGTACATGTCGGGACATCAATGATGAGCTCACCAATTTCTGCTGGCGTCGCTCTCCGGACATCATCGTCATCGCGGCCGGTACCAACAACATAGAAGAAAGGGAACCTTCGCTTGAAATAGCATGCCAGGAGTTCAGATGTCTTCTTTCGACAGCCAAATCTACAGCACCAAAGGTATGAGCTTTCTGATCTATTTGTGAAGAGAGCTGAGGCATTATCAAATCACGGCTGATGTTAAATATCAGTCACCCCCTTACCCCCCCCCCCCACACACACACACACATGCACACACCTCCTTGTTTGTTTGTTTTTTTTGCGGCACAGAGCAAGGAATACAATTCCATGATATTAAACAGATAAAAGCACATTCGGCATTGGTTAATCAGGCATTGTTAGGTAAAAATATCAAGGGACACATTAACCGACCTAGAGAAGATTAATTTAAGTGAGCAATGTGACTAGATTTATTCACGACATGCATACTGTACTGTTTTGAGTATCCTTGTGTTTTCAGTTGCATTCTGTAGTATAGTTACCATTCTTCTTGTTCATCCATGACATATTTTTTTTTCACAGCTCTACGTAAATGGGTATTCCAAAATTTTTAACAGAATTAGGCGTACTTTTCTTCCCCCTTCCCTTTTTTTTTACTACCAACACAGGTCCTGGCAACGAGCATTCCACCACGACTTGATAGAAGCAATCATCTGGTAGCCAGGTACAATGAAGCCTTTTCTACAATATGCCGCGAAGAAAGTGTTGCTTGGGTAGACATCACTCCTCGCTTCCCGCTAGAAAGGAAAGTTCTTTGGGCGTCGGACGGGGTGCAGCTGAGTGAATGTTCTGGTCTACCTCTGCTCATCAAAGTGGTATACCAGATGCTGATCAATTCTATGTGGCCCGAGCCATCGCAGAATACCCAACCATCGCTGATGAACATGCCGCCGTCAACGTCATTTTTATCATCGAAGGAATGGCCGAAACTGAATAGGTCATTACCAAAAGAACCGCATGCACAACCAACACGTACTTCTTCGACACTACCTAGCTCATCGGTGAGAACATGGCCAAAACCGATGAAGCCAAAACTGGCAACGGCAAAACTAGCATCGGTGAGGACGCAGCGGAAATCTGTATTACAAATTGCAATGTGCTTTCAGTACGAAAATATAATTATATTTTCTATGAAATATGTCACAGAAAAGGTATAACGTTCATATGTATTGAAATATTAAGTATTGTTGAAATCACAAGTATTAATATTTGTTTTCTGACCCATTCCACGCGTTCTACGTGTACACAGAAGATCGATATTTAATTGTGATCAAAATAAAAATGTTCTTTGATAGGAATGACACGCTTTGGACCTACTAATGTTACTTCATTCTTTTCCCCCAATTTTTTCTCTAATTATTCGGTGTAACAAAGACGACGACAAAGTGGTCCATGAGCTCTGGCCAACGATGTGGAAGTGTCTCAGCGATTGGGGAACTTGATGCTAAGCGAGGGACTGGGAGGCTCAGCGAGGCAGAGTCTTGGACATTAGGTTTCAGCGGAAAACCAACCTTGGCAATCACACCAAAACCTGATTCCGACCAGCCAAGGCAGCCAGTATGCATTATTTTCATTCTTGATCGCTTAGTTCTACTCCTTGCTTTACAAATTGTTGTTTTATGTTTGGTGTCCTTCTCTTCAAAATTTGAACGCACAAAGGTCTAATGTGAAGAGCACGCATGTTCTTTATCAGAATGGATAACCTGCCTGTTTACTTGCTAATTTTCACCAGGTTGCTTTCATCTTCGGAGACAAGCAATTGAGACCCATCGTTCAGAAGCAAGTGAACCTGCCACAAGAGCCAATCCATACTGTTGTCAGTAGCACACCAAGTGGTACATGTCGGGACATCAATGATGAGCTCACCAATTTCTGCTGGCGTCGCTCTCCGGACATCATCGTCATCGCGGCCGGTACCAACAACATAGAAGAAAAGGAACCTTCGCTTGAAATAGCATGCCAGGAGTTCAGATGTCTTCTTTCGACAGCCAAATCTACAGCACCAAAGGTATGAGCTTTCTGATCTATTTGTGAAGAGAACTGAGGCAGTATCTATCACGGCTGATGTTAAATATCAGTCACCCCCTTACCCCCCCCCCCCCACACACACACACACACACATGCACACACCTCCTTGTTTTTTTGTTTTTTGCTTTTTTTTTTTTTGCGGCACAGAGCAAGGAATTCAATTCCATAATATTAAACAGATAAAAGCACATTCGGCATTGGTTAATCAGGCATTGTCAGGTAAAAATATCAAGGGACACATTAACCGACCTAGAGAACATTAATTTAAGCGAGCAATGTGACTAGATTTAATCACGACATGCATACTGTACTATTCTGAGTATCCTTGTGTTTTCAGTTGCATTCTGTAGTATAGTTACCATTCTTCTTGTTCATCCATGACATATTTTTTTTTTTTACAGCTCTAAATGGGTATTCCAAAATTTCTAGCAGAATTAGGCGTACTTTTCTTCCCCCCCCCCTCCCTTTTTTACTACCAACACAGGTCCTGGCAACGAGCATTCCACCACGACTTGATAGAAGCAATCATCTGGTAGCCAGGTTCAATGAAGCCTTTTCTACAATATGCCGCGAAGAAAGTGTTGCTTGGGTAGACATCACTCCTCGCTTCCCGCTAGAAAGGAAAGTTCTTTGGGCGTCGGACGGGGTGCAGCTGAGTGAATGTTCTGGTCTACCTCTGCTCATCAAAGTGGTATACCAGATACTGATCAATTCTATGTGGACCGAGCCATCGCAGAATACCCAACCATCGCCGATGAGCATGCCGCCGTCAACGTCATTTTTATCATCGAAGGAATGGCCGAAACTGAATAGGTCATTACCAAAAGAACCGCATGCACAACCAACACTTACATCTCCTACAATACCCCGTTCACTAGACAGGACATCTCCATCGCAGGTGAAGTTGCGGCACGCACGAAAGAAAGCGTCATCTTCAGTGAAACAACCAACGAGAAACTGCATCTCAACTCAATCTCAGGCGACAGCATCACCAAGAAATTACGATTCCACTGAAGTTAATTTTGTCCTGGACGAACTAATGTAAGTGCTAACAACTGATAAGATATTAGTAAAAAAAATAAATTAAATGGTTAAAACGTTTTCTTAATTCTCTATACAAATACTGTATCTCCGCTTCTCACTTCATTGATGAATATACAATTGGTTTGACAAAACAATACGTCATGAGTCTTTTTTTTTCGGGGGCGGGGATGCTTGGCTTGCCGAGTTATGTTCTGTAATTGCATCAAATTTTAGAGATGGTAAACATTAGAATAAACTTTGAGTGAATGATTCAAAGATGACGAATATTTGGCCCCTCTTCATAAAAAGTAAATTGATTCTAAAATTATTTTGTTCTTACTCCTGTTGCAGTCTATGTAGTTCAGAAGTTAATAAAATCTTGCCCTTGATAAGAATGGGCATTTAATAGAAGAACGAATTTTCGGATTCTTTGGACTCCAGCCCTTCAATTGAATGATAACCCGTAAATCAAGAAATGCTAGGAGTGACATGACTTCAAAAACATTTGGCAATGTTACCTATGGCATGACAGTTTGTAAGATATGTGTGATCCTGTTAACACTTGTCAATAAAAATCAATGGTGCTATAACGGTTCGGTATTGTTAGGTGTAGTACTCTTTGGGAGAGCCCTCGAAACACACCACAGACTCTCTGTGTGTCTTGTTACCATCGGGGGTTTTACTTCTACGAGTTCCAACCCCTCCTTCCCCTCTCCTCATTCCCTCAAGCTTCTCTTACATTTTTCGACCCTAATTCTGTGTGGACATTCAAATGCAGGCTTTTGTTATTTTTCTGAGTGTTAAATGTTTTGATATCTAACAGTCACAACAATTTCATTTCAAGCTGTTAATAAAAGTCTGTCAAATGCAGTAGACCTATAATTAAGTGATGCACTCAACAAGATTCTAAAGTTTTATTCTAGAATAACTGATTGGTTACTGATTATTGTATCTTATAGCAACCATGAATTCCTCGTGGGACCAACAGCATGCGGGCATTCTTCCTGCTGGACGGCTCGGAGAATAAACAGTAGACAGGCAGGCTGGTACTACAGCGACAGGCTGCTAAATCTGAAATCCAACTGTATCCGTGGGGTATGTTCACTTTAGTAATGATTGTCATTAAAAAACAAAAAATCTTACATGTGGTTATTATAATACCATATCAGCAATCCTCGATCAATGCTTATCGTTGAGAAAGAGGGAGTGACTGTTTTCACCTTCCGAACGTTAAAGGGGATGGCTAGTAACTGACCAGTGGGAATCAATGGGAATGCTGTGGATGATCGTTCCAATCCTTAATTGTGCGATTCATTTAAGAGTACACTTATCTATTGTTATTTGAAAATTATTTGCGTCAGAATGGTCTCATATTCAAGTAATGTGCAGTTTAATGTTTCCAAGCTAGCATGCCTGTACAGTGACGGGGCATTAAACTGCCAATTACTTGAATATGAGACCGTTCTGAAGCAAATAATTTTCACACAACAATAGATACATATTGTACTCTTAAATGAATTCCGCAAGGACTGGACAATCATCCCCCAGCATTCCCACTGATTACCACTGATTAGTTACTAGCCATCCCCTGTTAGTACATGACCTGGATTATAACCGTTAAATGCATATACAATATTCATAAGTAAAATATTTGAGGTATTTTAATTAGGTCGAATTTAAGAGAACAAGATTCTATAAAATTATAATTTCACGAGATTTGGTATCTTAACGAAACTTGTTTTTTGAGAGAAATATTAGAAGCACAGACTAAAGATGTTGTTTTTGTTAATATAGCTCATCGTATATACAGTAAATTTAGCACGCTGTGATTATATCACAATTCGAATTCAATTCTATTCAATTTTCTAGTTTAGATACTTAATTAGTAGCATGCATGATTATGATATTGGCCTTCTGTAGCATCATTTTATCAATATCTACATATATGTAGTAAGCTATTACATTTCAAAGTGCACAATTTTATAATACATTTTATCCTTCATTCGTTAATGAGCATAACAATAATGCTGATAATTAGTATTAATATGATAATAAGAATAGCAACATTTGTTTTATTCAGATGACTAGGTCCGTCGAAGATACTGCCCATCACTTCTCGGGAGGCAAGCCACAATTACGATGCCGTAGAAATAAACAGATTGATAAGGGTGAGTTGCATTGTACACTTGGTTTGTTCACCTTTTGAGGACGTGTACAGAAAATTCTTTGGAAAGAGGGAATTCCATCGCAAAAATAAAACAAAAAATAATAATGTCTTTGAAGAGGACCGATATAACTTAAGCAAATAGCTTTGAAATCACTCCTGAAAGGAACAGATTGAAGCATTTTATGACTTTTCGACACAATGTTTTTTGACTCATTCATGCGAACACTCACTCAGTGGGTTTACTTTTTCATGTCTGAAGGGCTGATTTAAGTGAGCACGAGTACAATCGGAGGACGCGAATCTCTAGAAAAATGCGTTGACCTATTAGCCCTAAATAGGCCCAGAGTGGGCGGCTCGGAGCCCCACCCCCCCCCCCCCGTGCTCCCTCGACGTTGCGCGATGTATCGCCATGGCATAAAGCTATATATCACAGCAACGTTTCATGACTTTTTTTCCTTAAGTCTCCCGCATCTTTTGACACCAAATTTGCCACACTTGGGCACGCGGTTCCATAGTTACGCATAGATCTATTATGTAGCCTACATACATGACAGACCTGAAATTGCAAAAAAAAAACAAACCGTGAATTTATGCACAATTTTAATGTAAACTGTCATGTGCTTAAGGACAAATTCCATAAAAAGCATGTTTATTTGGGGTTTAATTGATTACAATGAATAATAATTACATGCTTTCATGTTTTCAATGCTGCGGACAAATTTCCTCGAAGAAACAATGAAAAAAAGTCAAAAACAAAGAAAAAGATGAGAAATCAAAAACAACATACGTACAAAATTTTTCAGATTTGCACTTTTCTCTTACATTTGCTAAGGACAGAAGAAAGAATAGTTACACAAAAACTGTGCCTGCTATGATCTTTCACATATTAATTAATGTATAGCTAATAGTTTAGTTTGATTTTATGCATCACTTTGCACAAATTAGCATAATCTAGCATAAATGATTTCTTGGAAAATCTACTTTACGTCACAGGCAATGTATTTGCCGATTTTTGTTACGAACGCGCGGTGGACGGCCAAGATCTGGAGTGGGGCCTGGGAGCCCCCCCCCCCCCCCCCGGCTCTGCATCTACCTAAATAGCTCGGCCTAATATAGTTATTATTCATTCGCAGTTTGTACATACACACTGGAGTTCTCACAACGTAGGCCTACGTACGTGAAGGTATCATAATTACATTCAGATTCAGATTCAGATCTGACCATCATTATTATGTACTTCAATCATTCAATTGTACCACTGTAATCCACTGTAATTAAAAAGTGCCCTGTGTTACACCCCTGCTAAGGGTTTGATTAGATTCGACACTGGCTGTCGGGGCAACCAAGGAGGTGGATACAGTGTATGATCAGGTCATCGTTACTTTGATTTCTATAAGTTTAGAGCCCATGATACTTTTATAATGGCCTAATTTGAAACGTACTGAATAATTGACATGAATGACATCGATGAAGAACAATCTATTGGTTTGTCCTTTACTATTTTCTATGGAGGAAATGAGATCAACAAGGTAGCAAGATATCGAATATAAGATAAAAGCGTAAAATGGCACATACATTATGATGCAGGATGAGTAAGACTTAATTATGACTATTTCTTCTTTTTCATGTAACGAATATTAAACAATTATTCAATCAATTATATTCTCTTACTTTTTGTCAACAGGCTCAAGGCAATACGGTGGAGGAAAGACAGACAATACAAATTACGAGCACATCGCTGGTATCATATACCTATTTATAGAGGTAAAGCCAACTCCAGCATGTTTATCTGAAAATCAAACAATACTTAACAAAATTTTACATAGATTACACTGGGGTGTAAGCAAGAGACAAAGGCAGCGCTTGAGGAAAATGTGGGTAGAAAATAGAGGAAATATTCAGAAGTTGGTAGCAAATTATTTCAAACAAAATGACGAAATGCAAGTTGAAAATCAAGCCATGGACTCTGCACATGTTGATGATATACGCCATGTAAAATCACGTCAAAACCTTGAACCTACGCACAATGCACACACGACAGATGATATTGATATTGGTGATGAAACACTACCCAGGCGTTTAGATGAAAGTAAAAATGTAAAAAGTATGTCACGCAGTGGTAGTCACAATGCAGACACGGGGAAACAAGGAAAGCAATATTCGCTCCGAAAGGATCGGAAACGCAAGAAGTTTTCAAGTTCGTGGTTATTAGATCTACAGAGAAAAGAATCCGCCAAAGTTTACTGTATTTGCAGAAAGACATATCGCGCTGTGCATGCCCGAAAAATGATAGAGTGTATGGAATGTCACGAATGGTATCACCATGACTGCATTGGTATTGCACTTACAGTAAATTATGAAAATTGGACTTTTAAGTGCGGCTTGGAAAGCACACAAGGAGGAATTTGCAATGGTGGAATTAGAGTATTGCGTAAAGACGAACCCACAAACGATACCACTGAAACTCAAAATGTGAGAAAAAATGATGATGATGATCATCATCATATTCTCGATGAAAAACACTGTAGATTCAATGATGAAGACAATGTGCAAGACCCTAGACATAATTCAGATCAATTATCTTTAGATGAAAAATCACGTAACAAAAACAATTTTGTTTTGTTAAACGATTCTACTACTGAGAAAGATGATGTGGAAGAGTCTGACTATGGTAATGGTAATGGAAAAAACATTGATTGTGATCCCCACGTTAATATGCCCCTTGGTAGTGACAATCGGGAAACTATAGACGAAAAGCATGACAAAATTAATCAACAACAAAACTACACTAACCCCCCGTTCACAACCGTAAAACATGATTCATCTGCAATTAGCTCGGATAAGCAAGTCGAGGCGTTATCCTCAGGTCAGTTTTATTCATATGATCTTCAGCGTGAAACATTGTTTTTTAATGTTGACCGCTCAGAATGGAGTGAACTCAGAAAACATCAAAAAGGTCGTTATTTTGGAAGAGAATGGGTCAATGTGTTTTCTAGGGGAATTCGATCTATCAATCCTCTGTGTTGTATTCAGTTTAAATCCCATAAAGTAAGAGAAATCGGAAATTTGTCAGTTAGAGGAAAGTTGTTTTATTGTAAAGGTTATTGTAATTTCACAGACTGCAGTGTTACATGCAAAGTAGTAATCAACTCTGAGGAAAATCTTTTAGCCGAGGTAAACTTCCAAGGTCGCCCATGTCATTCAAAGGCTGAAGTAAAAGCACGGTACGTCCGTAATTCAGAAAGATGTAAGTTAGGGGGAACGCTGCAATATAAACCGCCTCGACGAGAATTTTTAGACAGACTGTCACGTTTAACCCAACAACAATTTGAAAGTGGTGTTCGTGACAATGCCCCTAGTAAAACGGTTTTACAAAAAATTGGATCCGAATATCGTGATTCTTTACGCCCTGCAAATTCTGAAGTACAGGGTTTGATAGAGATAATTAAAAAAGAAGCTTCTTCCAAAGGGGATGAAGAAATTGTAATAAGGTATTTCTCAATTCATCCGTCATATTTAATGTTATGGACAGACTGGTCTCTCAAAGTCTTTCACGATTTATGTCAATATGACATCATTTATCTAGATGCTACGGGATCTGTAATTTCTAAAAAAGGTCATGTTTTAATTGAGGGACAATATCTCCTTTACAATATTGTTGCAAGGCACCCTGTTAAAGGAAAAACCCCACTTGCTTTAGCGACATTAGTTAGTAGTCGCCAGACTGCTCCAATAATCTCATTCTTTTTATCGTCATTTCGGCACGACGAAGCCAAAATGTTTGGCTACAACAACAGAAAAATACCGTCTTTGATTATGATAGACGGGAGCAGAACATTACTTCTTGCTGTATTGCAAGCGTTTAATGTAGAGACACCGAAAACATATATGGAACGCTGCTTCAGAATTTTAACTGGTAGCGCGAAGCCAACAGATTCCGGCTTAGCAACAATCCATGTCTGTGCAAGCCATTTGATGAAACGAGCATCACATGTATGCCTAGCAAAATACAGAAAAAACTACAAAATTGGAATGTTTTGGATCGGGGGCCTTTTGCGATGTCAAAATCTTCATCAGCTAACTAAAGTGATAAAATCAATTGCTGTCATAACTCTTAGTAAAAATGAATCAGACAATGTACTATATAACTATAACAAATTACAGACATTTTTGAGCAAACCTAATGATAACGAATTGTTTATTGCCCATGAAGACCTAAATGCAGATGAAACCTCTAGGACAGATCAATGTGACGTCGGAGTAGAATCGTTGTTTTCATATAATATAGATGACATGCAATCTCCCTTCATGTCATTGTTTGAAAAATGCTTCAGAGAAGTTGATCATCACGTTGAACTTTCTGATGACACTGAGCAGTCATGTCCTAAACCGAACCGTTACTACAGCCCATCATTTTTAGAGTCTTTGAAAAAACAGTTTCTGGTTACAGTTCACTTATGGTCAAGTTTAATGCTTGGCGATCTAAGTAGACATGGTCAACAAACGCAGTTATTTTACTCAAATTATTCAGCTTTACGAAGAACCATTTTGAGCAGGGGTGGAGATAAACAGAGTATATATCTTGACAATCGAACGCAAGGTACAATTGAAAAGAATATGCAAGAAACCAAAAGAATTCTTTTAAACAACAAGAGACTGAGACGTTTGGATGAGTTCGTCACTTTGTACAAAAATGACGTCCTTCCCATCCAACGTGAATATCACGACAACATGAAAGGCATGAGAAAGACCCGTAAAAGAACTATTCAGCCAGTACCAATAGAAACTTGGGCAAAACGTTCACGCAAGTCAAATGCAAATATTTCTGGCGAGTACACCAGCCCTATAAAATCCCAGATCCCTTTCAAATTCTCCAAAACTGGATCAGCACAGGTAGAAATTATTTCACCGAAGAGTAATGAAACCAATTTTTCTCATTCAGAAAAAGAACACGTTTCAACTTTTGTGAGATCCCATTCAACCACTGGCCAATCGAGGGGTATAGAAAATGTTAAGAACAATTGCTGGTTTATCGCAACTTTGCAGGCGATAAATGCTTTTATAAACACAGACCATATAAGAAGGGATGATGTGAGTGATATACATGTGCAAGTTTTGAATTTAATAGATAAACTGAACGACAGGCAAACTTTCATTCCTCTTTCTAGCAGTGATATTCATGAAACATTGATGAACACGCGACGTACACTTAAATTCGGACGTGATTCTCAAGAAGATGCATCAGAATTTATCCTGATTGTAATGATACCACTCTTTCTTGCTAGTGACCGTTACAACTGCACTGTAAAATTCAACAAAATTCAACGATGTGGCTCTTGTCATCACGATGTTGTGGAAGAGACTGAAACAAATATGTTATGGGCAACAGCCACTGATTCCAATACAAATAAGAATTTAACAGCATGTATAAGGGCTGCATACGAAAATTTCAGGAATTTATTGTGTTGTTCCAAATGTAACTCACCTAATATCAAGGAAGAAATAACATGTACATCATTGCCACAAATACTAATAATTCACATAAACCGATTCGCTATTGAAGTAGCAACATCCAGGGTAGGAAGACATGTTAATATCACAGACTGTTTAGATATGACAGCATTGTGTCAAGAATCTCTCGTAGAAAGTGGTACTACATACAAGTTGAGGAGTGTCATTACTCATACAGGAGACGATATGATGAGGGGTCATTATGTTGCCTACGACAGGGCCCTTCTCATTGAGTATAATGACAAAAATGTCAGGGACGTTACCTCTTATGAATTTAGGGCTTTGGTCAATGAGAACGCATATATTCTGTTCTATGAGAGAGTGTCTGTAAAAGAATCAACAAAAGTGGGAAAAATCAATCAATCTAACCAAGAAAAACAAACATGTGAAAGAAAAAATGTAATTTTGATACCTGTTGTTGACGTTGCACGAAGCATAAAGGGAATCAAGGAACCTAAGTTTTTCAAAGACATTGCCTTAGATGTAAATAGGTACGGTTTCTCGAATTTAACTGGGAGTGATGTGATGTGCATATTAAAAAGTCCTGATCCTACAGTAATGCAAATGTTACATAGAGAAGCAAATGGACGTTTGAGTGACTTGGTTCTCGATGCGTACATCTCAGTCATCGTAAGAACATGTAACTTTCAAAGGAATAAGACTGTATTTGGAATGTATCCTATGGAAATGAAATCATTTCCATTCAAGACCAGAAGGCTGCAATGGAAGCAACACGAATTCAAAATTGCGCAACAAAATATGTTTCACAAAGGTAAAATTGTGCAATATGTGCTTCTTCCAATCATCAAAGACGACCATTTTAGGTTATTTATTCTTGATTACAAAGATTCGGTGGTACGATTGCTTGATCCCTTAGGGCTGGGAGAGCAAACGAACGATATAGCTTTTTTGTGTAACGTTCAAAGTTTCCTTCAAGAAGGCACGCGAAATAAATCTTGGGCAGAAGTCCCATCCTTGACAAGAGACAGTGAAAGACATGCACGAGTCATACCTATGGATTGCCCGGGGCAATCAGATGCAATAAGCTGCGGTGTGTTCGTCTGCATGTATTCCAAGTATTTTTGCACCGGGAGAAACATGAGAGAAATTGAAGGAAAATCCTTGGAAAATTTTCGGCATGAGGTGATTAACACACTTATAACATACTTGATAAGAAGGTCTCAACTTTTGAAACACATCTACAAAGAGACATGCATGATAATGTGCGTGTAGGCATTGTTTGCTTTGAGACACTGGACATAGGAGTTGGTGATGAAGAGGTAGAGGAATAACTGCTTTCCAACAGTAAGCTTATACTGTATCTATGTGCAAGTTTGGCCTGTGCTTTCCTGTTTATAACGGACTTGGTGACTTCTCGACAAGGAATCAGGTGCATATACACAATGCCTGTGAGAACAATCACTAATAACCATGAGATCTTAAACTTCCCAATGATCTAGTGGCGCAGGACAACTTACAACACGAATAGAATACACTAGTAATGTCATGATAAGTCATGAACAATTACGGACGGAGAGCATGCTTCTGATAACTTAATCCCATCGCGGTTTACATTGATCAAGATGTATAATATAGTGACCCATCATGAAGTAAAGTAAGATTGCAAACGTCCGAATTACACATTATCCTAATTCCAGCCCATGCACAGAAGATGGGAGGGAGCGCATTACAACCCCGTGTGTATCAGCGACGTAAAATGTCCTAGGACCGGTATTCTCCTTGTTGATTATTCAATCATTAATTACAGTCATTATGCCTCGTGCACAGTAATTATTTTTTCCTTTTTAGTCACTTCGCTGTAACCATTTCACATGTCCAGCGTTATGTCTTTTAGAACCGCTAAATCCACAACTTGCAATAAACAACCAAGTTGTTATTCTCTTAGAAATTACATAATGAGAACGCAGACATGGTAGAGTAAACACACTTGATTGTAGCAATTATTATTCCAGATGCTCCGAAATTTAGATACAGTAGCTGAGAACCTTTAGCCTAAATAGTGTCCATTGAAGAGGGGTTATTTATCTAGCTTCACGCATTATTCAAACACAGATTTTTAGCTACGGACTACTATAAATGCCCTACACGTTGTATTTCACTGTTCTCGAAGTCCGTTTGTTGAGACAAATACATTACTTTTATCATCTTTTTACCTGTTTGCCATCATCAGTATAGTGACCTACATGACAAGAGATGTAATCCGACCAATTAAACTTTAATTAAACAGATTCGGGTAAAAATGTCAGAGGTAATAATGTCAGAGGTAAAAATTTCAGAGGTAAAAATATCAGACTTAAAAATGTCAGCGGTAAAAATGTCAGAGGAAAAAATGTCAGAAGTAAAAATGTCAGAGATAAATATGTCAGAAGTAAAAATGTCAGAGGTAAAAACATCAGAAGTATAAATGTCAGAGGTAAAATGTCAGAATTCTGCTTTCGTTCAGGCTAGTATACAGTCATTATTGTTAATTTTTTTAAATGTTTAGTGTGAAGAAGTGAATGAGGCATAGTGTAAGCAAACCGCTAATTTTCCACCTGTTCTTTGTTATTTTCTCAAATTCATGCAGGTTCCGTATTTATCTCGAAAGGCCCGATCACGACATAAATGTAAACTAAAAAATAAAATACAAAACGAAAGCAAACAAACTACAGTAGATGTACCAGCAGACATAACTAAGCTCTTACAAAATATTTTATTGCAAGGTTCAAGTATCACATGGCGGAAAAAACAAATATCTCGCAGTTCAATGAACACTTTGTGGTCAGTTTGAAAAAAAAAGTGCTCGGGTCTATTATACATTATTTGTAGTACATGGTATTTTGAAATGCTAGGCAGGATAGGACTTGGTAGATAGTTGCTTATTTCATGAGGATCACCTTTTGGAGAACAGGGGTGACTTTTGCAATTTTGCCACCCTTCACATGACACGTGCAATAAAACCTTTCCGAGTGTTTTCTCGCGCAGGTACCTATTTCGTTTTAATACCAATTAGAAGCACTCTTATCTCATTTGTCATAATAACCAGATGGATATGTTTCTAATATACCATGCAGAAAGGGGCCAGGTGTAAGTAAGGAAGTGAGGAAAACGAGAGAACTATTTTGTACATGTACGTCCTGATCCTAAAGGAATGCAGTTTACATTCTGGACAATTTATACGTGCACCATCATGTCCATTTTAAATAGTTTAGGTTTGAAACGCAGAGGGTATCCGCGAGAATGATAAAGAAAAATGAAGAAAAGTGTAGGGAAGACCAGGGAGAAATGGAACATTTTTGCATCATCAGGAAAGATTCCTTGTAACTTTGTCAAACTAAATCATGATAATGATTATGTACTATAGATTCTGAAGTTCATAGTATTCAGTGATACCCCTATATATATTATACATTTTCGTGTTATTAATGATTTCTTAAACCCTTGATTTAGCGGGAAATAGGACATCCCTGGGAGAAATTGGACATTAAGAGGGAAGAAATGAAACAATCATGCACAAAAAGAATCCCTATAAGATTTATCACAAAGTATACTGGTGATAAAACAAACTGGTTTTAATTATGATATAAGACAAAAAAATTGATAATTTGTGAACATATATATATGTATATATATATATATATATTTTTTTTTTTTTTTTTGGGGGGGGGGGGGGAGACGTATTGGGATAGAATAATAAGTTGTTGAAGATGCCTGTATATTATTTTTGACAAAAAAAGAAACGAGGTGGAAATGGTATGTTTGTTTGTAAATTGGTTATAAATACAATTTTTGTTTTAACTTACCTGCAGAACTGTATAGTGGCTAATTATGTCCATTTTGAGGTGTACCGAGGATCATCTTTTTACTGATATAATTATTGGATTGTTGACTGGCCAAGCATTTTTCAAGTTACAAGAGTGCCCCATATTTCTTCCCGGTCTTTAAGGCACGAAAAAGCGTGTTTCGAGAAGGGTGTCAGAAATATGAAGAAAATATCTCTGGCACTATTATCACGTCCTCTTACATTTCTACGTCCAAATTTTTACCAAGGACATTTTTATCTCTGGTATTTTGACCACTGACATTTCGACCACTCACAACTTTACGTCAGACATACTTACCTCTGAATTTTTTACCTCTGACATTTTTAAGTCTGACATTTTTACCTCTGACATTTTTCCTTCCGACATTTTTACATCTGACATTCTTACCTCTGACATTTTTCCTTCCGACATTTTTACATCTGACATTCTTACCTCTGACATTTTTACCTGGCACCTTTTTCTCATAGTGGATCGTGAAAGCCTGTCATCGTACAGGATCTACATAAAAGGCTATTCACGATAAGATGTACTATATGAGGAACCACAAAAGCATAATTTGTAAGCAAGGGTTCCACTAGTTTGAATTACATGCAAAATAAGGAAATAATGGAAGGCATAAAGCATCATGACACACTAGTCAGGTATAGGGAATACTACTTGAAATACCAACATGCAATTTGCATGCAACATGTATGGGAATTCAGTTCAACTGCTTTTTTGGTTCAAAATACAGTGTGCATACAATCTCATTTGCTTTCTTCTTCGTTACTGTTATTTAACAATAAAGATCTGTGCGTAGGATATGGGAAATCATCCACAAACAGTAGAGTATTATTCTTGTATAATTATAGATGAATGTCTTCTATGTAAAATCATTATTGACAACAATCTACATAATCTGTCAAGATGTGTTTGTTTAGGGCCAATTATATCCACTAACTGAAACATGAACCTAAATGGCCGTGCGTTTTAATTTGCTTCGCAAATTGAAATAAGCAAAAAAAAAAAAATAATAATAATAACCATAAATTAAAAATAAATTCCGATAATCTGTGGTGTGGCTGATGCATAAATACACGGGCATCTTATCTCTATACATTAAAGTCCGTGATGACTGTCTAGAATAGACAGACCATTCTACTTCTTGCGACTCAAAAATTCGAGGTCGTCCAACTAGACCGACACCCACGAGTCATACAGCCCACGAGTTTGACATTAAAAACAGGTCCATGAGTCATACAGCTCAAGAGTCATACAGCCCATGAGTTCGACATTAAACAGGCAAATAAAGCCCAAGAGTTCGACGCTAGGTAAAAACAGCCCACGAGTTCGACAGATACAACACGGCGCGTAATATGTCGGTCTCGTGGGCCTTGTTGGCTTTAGTGTCGAACTCATGGGCTGTATGAATTGTGAGCTGTATGACTCGTGAGTTGTAGGACTCGTGGGCTGTTTGACTTGTGGGCTGTATGACTCCTCGTGGGTGTCGGTCACGTGACGTGCACCTCAAAATTCAGACATCCATCCAGTCCAGCTGCATAGGTACTAGAAGGAAAACCAAAAACAAACAAACAAACTACCAAAGCATTTCTACATTTAAATGGCCCGGATAAAGGACAAGCTCACCTTCATAGACACGTGGGTTGTGTGGATGCAGCAACATTAGTAGAATACATCATTATTAAGAAATTGAGGAAAATCGGACAATCCGTTTAAAGGACAAGCTCACCTTCATAGACATGTGGATTGAGTGAATGCAACAATATTAATAAAACACATCAGCAAGAGTTTGAGGAAAATCAGACAATCCGTTTAAAGGACCAGCTTACCTTCATAGACATGTGGGTTGAGTGAATGCAGCAATATTAGTAGAACACATCAGTGAGAGTTTGAGCAAAATCGGACAATCCGTTCAAAAGTTATGAATTTCTGTAGTTTCTGTTCACTCAAGGCAAGATGAGAAGACTACCATAGCTTGTGCTGTCAGATGAGTACAACGATATAAAGAAAGAATAAAGTTAATTCAACATATTTTCACTTTTCTCCCATAACAAAAGAATACTTGACTTCTCTCTTTCAGAAGGCAGGGGAAATAATATTAACCTTAACATAAATGTCAGTAACAAGTCGAAAAAATGTGCACTTTATTCAAAAAGTGAAGTTTTGTAAAATTCTCTTTTTATTTTCTTCATATGGTTGTACGCCTATGACATCATAGACTGTAGTAGTCTTCTCATCCAGCAGTGACTACGCAGATACTTTAAAAATTAATAACTTTTGAACGGATTGTCCGATTTTCCCCAAACTTTCACTGATGTGTTCTACTAATATTGCTGTATTCACTCAATCCACATGTATATGAAGTTGGATTTGTCCTTTAAAAGTTGTGAATTTTTGAAGTTTCTGCTTAGTCACTGCTGGATGAGAAGATTACTAGAGCTTGTGATGTCACATGAGTACAGCAATATAAAGAAAATATGGAAAATTCAAAATATTTTCACTTTTCTCGCATAATAAAAGGACACTTGACTTCCCTCTTTCACAAGGCAAGGGGAACAATATTACTCTTAACATAGTCAAAGACGAGTCGAGGAAATGTGAACTCTTTTCAAAAAGTAAAAAAGTGACATTCTCTTTATATTTTCCTTATATCGTTGTACGCATGTGACATCATACACTCTTCTAGTCTTCTCATTCAGCAGTGACTGTGCAGATACTTTAAAAATTCATAACTTGAACGGATTGTCGAATTTGCAAAATACTTTTACTGATGTGTTCGAATAATATTGCTGCATTCACTCAATCCACATGTATATGAAGGTGGATTTGTCCTTTAAGCATGTCTGCAGGTAAGATCCTCAGGTCAGTTTTATTCATATGATCTTCAGCGTGAAACATTGTTTTTTAATGTTGACCGCTCAGAATGAAGTGAACTCAGAAAACATCAAAAAGGTCGTTATTTTGGAAGAGAATGGGTCAATGTGTTTTCTAGGGGAATTCGATCTATCAATCCTCTGTGTTGTATTCAGTTTAAATCCCCTAAAGTAAGAGAAATCGGGCATTTATAAATTAGAGGAAAGTTGTTTTATTGTAAAGGACATTGTAATATATCACAGACTGAAGTGTTACATGCAAAGCAGTGATTAACTCTGATAAAAAATCCTTTAGCTTATCTAAACAAGAAAGTGAAAGTGGTGTACGTGACAATGCCTATGATAAGACGGCTTTACAGAAAATTGAATCTGAATATTGTAATACATTATGCCCTGCAAACTCTGACGTACAAGGTTTAATTGAGATAATAAGAAAAAGAAGCTTCGTTGAAAGATAGAAAGAATCTGTAATCAGGTATTGCTCAATTCATCCAACATATTTGATGTTATGGACTGACTGGTCTATCGAGGTCTTAAACAATTTATGCCACATGACATTTTTTACCTGAATGCTATACAGAATCTGAAATTTCTGAAAGAGATCATATTTTTATTTGAGGGACAATATCTCCCTTTCAATATTGTTGCAAGGCATCCTGTGGAAGGGGAAACCCCACTTGCTTAAGCGACAGTACTTAGTAGTCGCCAGACCGCTCCAATAATCTCGTTCTTTTTATCGTCATTTCGTCACGACGAAGCCAAAATAGTTGGCTACAACAGAAAAACACATTCTATAATTGTAATAAACAGGAGCAGAACGTTGCTTCTTCCTGTATTCAGTTTTAATTCAACAAGGTGCAAGAAATCGTGAATTTGTATAGGTAGAGAAAAGTTCTATTACTGTAAAGGATATTGTTATTTCACAGACTACAATGTTACATGCAAAGAAGTGATTTGATAACTCTGAGAAAAATCCTTCAGCTGAGTTACACTTCTAAGGTCGCCCATGTTACGCAAAGGCAAGGAGAAAGCACGTTACGTCCGTAATTCAGAGAGATGTAAGTTCGGGAGAATGCTGCAATATAAACCGCCACGAAGAATTTTTTTTTTTTTTTTGGACAGATTTTCACTCTTATCCAAACAAGAATTTGAAAGTGGTGTACGTGACAATGCCTATAATAAGACGGTTTTGCAGAAAATTGGATCTGCATATCGTGAGTCATTACGCCCTGCAAACTCTAAGTACAGTGTTTAATTCAGATAATAACAAAATGAAGCTTCGTCCGATTGGAAAGAATGAATTGTAATAAGTTTTGCTCAATTCAGCCATCATGTTTGATGTTATGGACTTACTGGTCTATACCAAGGTATTTCACGATTTATGCCAATATGACATCATTTACCTAGATGGTACGGAATCTGCAATTTCCTAAAAGAGGTCATTTTTTTTTTTTTTTTGTAATTGAAGGACAATATCTCCTTTACAATATTGAGTGATATTGTTGCAAGGCATCTTCTGAAAGGGAAAATCCCACTTGCTTTAGCGACATTAGTTAGTAGTCGCCAGATCGCTCGAATAATCTCGTTCTTCTTATCGTCATTTCGTCAAGAAGAAGCCAAAATATTTACTTAAAACAGAAAAACACATTCTATAACTTTGATAAACAGGAGCAGAACGTTACTCCTTGCTGTATCACACCCATTTAGTGTGGAAACACCGAAAACATACATGGAACGCAGCTTCAGAATTTTAACTGGTATAGTGCGAAGCCAACAGATTCCGGCTTAGCAACAATCCATGTCTGTGCAAGTCATTAGAAATGAAACGAGCATCGCATGTATGCTTAGCAAAATTCAAAGAGAACTACAAAATTGGACCTTATCCTACCTTCATCCCATTCATTACCGTAAAACATGATTCATCTGCAATTAGCTCGGATAAGCAAGTCGAGGCGTTATCCTCAGGTCAGTTTTATTCATGATTATGATCTTCAGCGTGAAACATTGTTTTTTAATGTTGACCGCTCAGAATGGAGTGAACTCAGAAAACATCAAAAAGGTCGTTATTTTGGAAGAGATTGGGTCAATGTATTTTCTAGGGGAATTCGATCTGTCAATCCTCTGTGTTGTATTCAGTTTATATCCCATAAAGTAAGAGAAATCGGGCATTTATAAATTAGAGGAAAGTTGTTTTATTGTAAAGGATATTGTAAAATATCACAGACTGAATTGTTACATGCAAAGCAGTGATTAACTCTGATAAAAAAAAATCCTTTAGCTGAGTTACACTTCTATAAGGTCGAAAATGTTACGCAAAGGCAAGGTGAAAGCACGTTACGTGCGTAATTCAGATAGATGTATATAAGTTAGGGAGAATGCTACAATATAAACCGTCTCGACGAAAATTCTTTGACAGATTTTCACGCTTATCCAAACAAGAAATTGAAAGTGGTGTACGTGACAATGCCTATGATAAGACGGCTTTACAGAAAATTGAATCTGAATATTGTAATACATTATGCCCTGCAAACTCTGACGTACAAGGTTTAATTGAGATAATAAGAAAAAGAAGCTTCGTTGAAAGATAGAAAGAATCTGTAATCAGGTATTGCTCAATTCAGCCATCATATTTGATGTTATGGACTGACTGGTCTATCGAGGTCTTAAACAATTTATGCCACATGACATTATTAACCTGAATGCTATACAGAATCTGAAATTTCTAAAAGAGATCATTTTTTAATTGAGGGACAATATCTCCCTTACAATGTTGTTGCAAGACGGTTTTACAGAAAATTGAATATGAAAATTGCGAGTCATTACGCCTGCAAACTCTGAAGGAGAAGGTCTAATGGAGATAATATATTAACAAAAAGAAGCTTCATCCGATGGGAAAGAAGAAACTGTAAAAATAGTAATTCATTAGAGAAATGAGACTGTATACGGACAACTCACTGTGGATCCAATGTTTTTCCCTAACTGTAACATCCAAAAGAATAATACGTTGTAGCAGTGCGTACACTTTGAGGGTAAAAATAGTCCAACCTGCTTTACCTGGTAAGGTATTCATTTCCCAATTTTCTTTTTCTTTTCAATATGCATTCTTGTTTATACATCGAAGTACTTTAATACTCTCAACCATGGGTGGTGAAATAGATATTCATTAATGAAGACGAAATCTCAACAGGTAATTTTCATTCTTATTTGTGTAATGTATGCTGACTTGTGTTAGGGCCAAGGTTTTCATGTTTAAGCAATATTTTCCCTATATTTTGTGTGTGTGTGCATGCGTCTCTTCTGTCCTTTATTTCAACTCTAATTGTTTGTTTTACTCTTTTCTATGGAGAAGAGGGGTTGCTGTCAGTGCTCTTAATCCAACGACAGTTTTTTTTTTCTTGTAAAATTTCGCACACTGCATGGTTTACCATTAACAGCACATCCCATTATTGTAACTAAAGGAGAAATCTCCAAATATCCACATTTTCCTCAAGTGTATAAAAAATTATGTCATAGAGGCGTCTGCAAGTTCATCTCGTCTCGTTTGTGTTTACATAAGTTGTTACGTAACATCTCGGTGTTTGCTGTCTGTAAGTCGGGCAAGTTTGACGTTGAAGTGAGAATATGTATTTCAAACAATTCTAACAATGAATCGATTCTTTTCAAAACCTTTGAAACATGAAACCAACACTGTTTTATGATTGGCCAACCTATTTTAATCTCGTGGTTTCACTCCCGTTATTGTTCAGGCAGTTAGGCGCGTCGCATTGTGACCGCGTCCTTTAGGGAATATGCTACGTTCACATAATTTTTTTTTTCTTTATATGTTTCATTGATTTCAACTATTGACATACAAACATAAATTATTTCTTATTATGGTATACAAATAACACAAACAAGAAAAACAAATTTTGCGAGAAAAGAAAAAAAAATAAAAGGCAGCAAAGTAGAGGCACATTTGACCTATAGCCCTCCATCAAGGGGAGAGGGGGAATAAAAATACGCGGTAGTTCACAACAAAAATAAGAGATGATTTCGATTCGCCACAGAAAGAGGGGAAAGAGGCAAACTCACTTACAATTAAAGTTCGTGATAGACTTGAAGAAATCACGATGGTGTTGATTTACAGTTTTATCTCATTTAAGAGAATCGAGGCGTACGGTGCAAAGTATGTACATGTAGGTGTAAATGGCTTTGATGAAAGCACAGTGGAGTTCACGATGGTTTTCAGAATGTCGCTGCAACATGCTCACTTCTTGAGCAACATCCGCAACTCGTGTGCAACATTTTAGAGAATTAGCAATAAGCTCTAAATAAGATGCATTCAAAGAAATACAAAACATGAGAAACATCAAACTATCTGGTACTTAGACTGTTAGATATTCGTGTTTAAAACAAGAGAGAGAATATCTAATGTAAGCAGCACAAAGAGAGATAAGCCGCAAAATATTGTGCTACGTGCTCGTGGTGTGCACTCCTTGCACATACAATTACTGCAACATTCACATATTCCGAGTTTGCAACATGCTCAAATTTCAACTTCTGTGCCACTCAAAAGCATACCACAAAATGGACAATTTACCAAACAGAGAAAGAGAGATACCATTTTTTTCCTTACTCATATGTCAAAAATGTCCTTGTTGTGACAGTCTATTTTGGGAATAATTTCTCATCGAGTTGGTTGAATAAAATCTAAATACAGTGTAAGTGAAATGATACCTTATACTGCCATTGGTGAGGAACCTGATGAAATGAGTAAATAGTAATGAATTTTGATTCAATAATGTATCATTGATTATCTTGCGCTATGATTGCATTTTTAATGCAAAATCACAAACCATGTGAGTCTATGCCTTGCAAGAAAGAGACTAGTTATGTTGCTAGTATTTGCTGTGGTGTTCCAGTAAAACATTTTGAGTGCCGTAATATATCTAAGGTAATAAACTTTTCAATAGAGACTGATTAAATTGTCTCCATCAACAGCTTACTGTGTAAGTAGATTAATATGACATGCATGATATCTGGATAAGCAAATGAAAAACGTATTGTTATGACTGTGTTTATCTGACAAGATGATACAGCAATGTCCTTCCTGATGTTCTTTAGTGTTACATTCGATACGTGCATTCCAAATAAGCATAACAAGAGTGTATTTAAATTGAGAAAATACTATGAACTGTTTTAAACAAATACGTTATATTTCCTCTTTAGAATACGCAGTGTCCTAATCTATGACTGGTTTCAAGCTACCTGTACGTCTAACGTTTTTTTTTTTTTTTTTTTTTTTTTTGTAATTGTATAGTTAATACAGTCCCATTCATTGGATCCGAAAGAAATTGGTTTTGGTGTTCCCAAGAGGATCCTTACTAAAATGTACTAGAAACGCTCTGTTCTTTTATTGATGATATCAAGAACCTCGGCAATGCAACTGATACTGATGTAGTACAAGGTACCTATATACTGCTCATGATGTACTCTCATGTGACAAAGTAATTCGCAGTGTATAGTTAAAGTGAACATATGGCTCCATATATCAATGGAAAATCTAATGATATTAGTGCAATTATATGTTATTCAGAAATTCATTCTCATATTCAAATTGTGTTGGTGTTTTGTGTGTTTTCAAGCAAATTTCTTCCAGTACATGATGATAAAAGATAATCGTTTAAGTATGCATGAACAGGTTCAGAGTAAAAGTTAAAAGAATGTATTCTGACAAGAATAAAACAACCTTTGTTATCATACTGAAAGAGTCTGGTACTGTTTTCTACCAATTTGGAAACCGTTGGTACTGTTTGTCATCTTTTACTGTGACATGTATGGTACCTTGTAAGAGTGCTATTTATTTCATTTTCATTCTCATTCTAATTATGTTCAGTGTGACCTTACCTGATGGCTGTTATCCAACGTTATCTTTCCTTCCGCCTATTACCTGCACATACTGTCCCATGTATTTTTCGTATAAAGTGAATGTTCGCGTCCCTGACATGGTCAATGTTTATTGTGTCTGTCTCAGCGCCCCCCCCCCCCCCCACACACACACCATCTCTGCTTCTCTCTTTCTCTCTCCCTCTCTCTCTCCATCCCTCTTTCTCTGGTCTTGCGCTTGCCCAATCTTCTTGATTTCGTATATTATTGCATTTTAAACTCATGTTTTTTTAAGAGCACATTTGCAGCAAACTGTTTACATTTAGAGATGTGATGCTGATAAATGATCACAATTTGTACGTAAGCCTACTCATAATAAATATTTTCTGGAAATAAAATGTTATTCGACGTAATTATTCAACACATGTGTTCTGTGTCGTAGCTCATTGTAGTCTAGTTACAAAATTTCATGATTGTTGAAAGCTTTATCAGACAGATAGATCAATAAAAACGGATTTTATTGTTTGAAAGAGAGTGTTTATCATCATACGGTTCATTCGGGAGGAAAGAAACGTCGATCCTATACCTCTCAGGAGCAACATACTTTATGCTTCCGTCTTTCCTCTGTCATCTTGTTCTTGTATATACCATTTCTGAATTGAAGTAGGGGTGAACACGTTGTACCAAATGATAAGATATATTTCTTTAAAGGGAAATATTAAACAAAGGCCGAAAATGCCCAAATTTCATCTGATTATTCCCTTTAACCGGACGCTGACTATTAATGTTTCAATTGACTTCAACCAAAGATTATCATTCACACATGTGATGAATATGAAATGATATAAAGAGTCGAACATGTTATCTGTATAAACGACCATTATGATTTAAAGGAATATATCACTCCATAGGGATGAGAAGTCATAATACGAGAGTTTTCGGTTTAAATATAAACCCAGCCTCAATACACTCCACTCTGTCCCAGCGCCCGAAACTTATTTCTGACTTCGAATGGCCGCCGACCCTTCATGTTTTCGTCAACCTTTACAAATTTTTACCAAAATCATCTTTGAACTATTTCCAATCGAATTAGGGGTGGACACGTGGTATCAGATTAGAAAATGTATTTGTTTAAAGGGAAAGATTAAGCAAAGGCCGAAAATGCCCAAATTTCATCTGATTAGTCCCTTTAAATGGGTGCGGACTGTTAATATTTCATCAGATTTAAACGAAATATCACCAGAAACACGTGTCGTGATTTTGTCATGAAATACAGAGTAAACATGATAACTGTATAAACAGCTTTTCATGATTTAAGGAATATATCACTCGATAGGGTAGAAAAATACATTTCAGATTTCAGTGACTATGTAATTATCCAAACCCAGTATGCACCCGTTTTAGTCCCAGCGCCCAAATTCATTTCTGACTTCGAATGGCCGCCGTCCCTTCATATTTTCGGCAACCTTTACACATTTTTACTAAAACCATCTTTGAACTATCTCCGATCGAATTCGGGGTGGACACTTGGCATCAGATTAGAAAATATATTTGTTTAAAGGGGATGATTAAGCAAAGACCGAAAATGCCCGAATTTCATCTGATCATTCCCTTTAACCGGGTGCGGACTTTTAATGTTTCATCAGACTTAAACGAGAGATCACCAGAAACACGTGTGGTGAATTTGTCTAGAAATACAAAGTAAACATGATATCTGTATGAACGACTTTTCATGATTTAAAGGAATATATCACTCGATAGGGTGAAGAGGTCATTGCAGATTTCAGTGACTACATCCAGACACAGCATACGCCCCTCTTAGCCCCAGCGCCCAAACTTATTTCTGAATTTGAATGGCCGCCGACCCTTCATGTTTTCAGCAACCTTTACAAAATTTTTACTAAAACCATCTTTGAACTATCTCCTATCGAATTAGGGGTTGACACGTGGTATCAGATTAGAAGATATATTTGTTTAAAGGGCAAGATTAAACAAATACCGAAAATGCCCAAATTTCATCTGATGATTCCATTTAACCATGTGCGGACAGTTAATATTTCATTAGACTTGAACGAAAGATCACCAGAAACACGTGTCGTGAATTTGTCTAGAAATACAAAGTAAACATGATATCTGTATTAACGACTTTTCCTGATTTAAAGGAATAATCACTCGATAGGGTAAAGAAGTCATTCCAGATTTCAGTGACTATATCCAGACCCTGTACCCTCCCCTTTTAGCCCCAGCGCCCAAACTAATTTCTGACTTTGAATGGCCGCCGACCCTTCATATTTTCGACAACCTTTACAAATTTTTACCAAAATCATCTTTGAACTATCTCCGATCGATTGAGGGGTGGACACGTGGTATCAGATTAGAAGATATATTTCTTTAAAGGGAAAAATTAAACAAAGGCCGAAAATGCCCAAATTTAATCTGATTATTCCCTTTAACCAGGCGCGGACTATTAATGTTTCATCAGACTTAAACGAAAGATCACCAGAAACACGTGTCGTGAATTTGTCTAGAAATACAGATAAAACATGATATCTGTCTTAACGACTTTTCATGATTTAAAGGAAAATATCACTCGATATAAGGTAAAGAAGTCATTGCAGATTTCAGTGACTATATCCAGACTCTGTATCCACCTCTTTTAGCCCCAGCGCCCAAACTCATTTCTGACTTTTAACGGCTGCCGATCCTTCATATTTTCAGCAACCTTTACAAATTCTTACCAAAACCATCTTTCAACTATATCCCATCGAATTAGGGGTGGACAGGTGGTATCAAATTAGAATATATATTTGCTTAAAGGGAAAGATTAAACACATGCCAAAAATGCCAATATTTCATCTGATCATTCCCTTTAACCGGGTGCGGTCTTTTAATGTTTCATCAGACTTAAACGAGAGATCACCAGAAACACTTGTGGTGAATTTGTCTAGAAATACAAAGTAAACATGATATCTGTATGAACGACTTTTCGTGATTTAAAGGAATATATCACTCGATAGGGTAAAGAGGTCAGGTCATTGCAGATTTCAGTGAATATATCCAAACACAGCATACGCCTTTTTTAGCCCCAGCGCCCAAACTTATTTCTGAATTTGAATGGCCGCCGACCCTTCATGTTTTAGGCAACCTTTACAAATGTTTTACTAAAACCATCTTTGAACTATCTCCTATCGAATTAGGGGTGGACACGTGGTATCAGATTAGAAGATATATTTGTTTAAAGGGCAAGATTAAACAAATACCGAAAATGCCCAAATTTCATCTGATGATTCCATTTAACCGTGTGCGGACAGTTAATATTTCATTAGACTTGAACGAAAGATCACCAGAAACACGTGTCGTGAATTTGTCTAGAAATACGAAGTAAACATGATATCTGTATTAACGACTTTTCCTGATTTAAAGGAATAATCACTCGATAGGGTAAAGAAGTCATTCCAGATTTCAGTGACTATATCCAGACCCTGTACCCTCCCCTTTTAGCCCCAGCGCCCAAACTAATTTCTGACTTTGAATGGCCGCCGACTCTTCATATTTTCGACAACCTTTACAAATTTTTACCAAAATCATCTTTGAACTATCTCCGATCGATTGAGGGGTGGACACGTGGTATCAGATTAGAAGATATATTTCTTTAAAGGGAAAAATTAAACAAAGGCCGAAAATGCCCAAATTTAATCTGATTATTCCCTTTAACCAGGCGCGGACTATTAATGTTTCATCAGACTTAAACGAAAGATCACCAGAAACACGTGTCGTGAATTTGTCTAGAAATACAGATAAAACATGATATCTGTCTTAACGACTTTTCATGATTTAAAGGAAAATATCACTCGATATAAGGTAAAGAAGTCATTGCAGATTTCAGTGACTATATCCAGACTCTGTATCCACCTCTTTTAGCCCCAGCGCCCAAACTCATTTCTGACTTTTAACGGCTGCCGATCCTTCATATTTTCAGCAACCTTTACAAATTCTTACCAAAACCATCTTTCAACTATATCCCATCGAATTAGGGGTGGACAGGTGGTATCAAATTAGAATATATATTTGCTTAAAGGGAAAGATTAAACACAGGCCAAAAATGCCAATATTTCATCTGATCATTCCCTTTAACCGGGTGCGGTCTTTTAATGTTTCATCAGACTTAAACGAGAGATCACCAGAAACACGTGTGGTGAATTTGTCTAGAAATACAAAGTAAACATGATATCTGTATGAACGACTTTTCGTGATTTAAAGGAATATATCACTCGATAGGGTAAAGAGGTCAGGTCTTTGCAGATTTCAGTGGCTATATCCAGACACAGCATACGCCTTTTTTAGCCCCAGCGCCCAAACTTATTTCTGAATTTGAATGGCTGCCGACCCTTCATGTTTTAGGCAACCTTTACAAATGTTTTACTAAAACCATCTTTGAACTATCTCCTATCGAATTAGGGGTGGACACGTGGTATCAGATTAGAAGATATATTTGTTTAAAGGGCAAGATTAAAGATTAAACAAATACCGAAAATGCCCAAATTTCATCTGATGATTCCATTTAACCGTGTGCGGACAGTTAACATGATATCTGTATTTACGACTTTTCATGATTTAAAGGAATATATCACTCGATAGGGTAAAGAGGTCATTCCAGATTTCAGTGACTATATCCAGACACAACATACGCCCCTTTTAGCCCCAGCGCCCAAACTCATTCTGACTTTGAATGGCCGCCGACCCTTCATATTTTCTGCAATCTTTACAAATTTTTACCAAAACCATCTTTGAACTATCTCCTATCGAATTAGGGGTGGATACGAGGTACCAGATTAGAAGATATATTTGTATAAAGGGCAAGATTAAACAGAGACCGAAAATGCCCAAATTTCATCTGAATATTCCCTTTACTAGGAGCGGACTGTTAATGTTTCATTAGACTTAAACAAAAGATCGCCAGAAACATGTGTCGTCAATTTGTCACGAAACACAGAGTAAACGTGATATCTGTATTAACGAACTTATGATTTGAATGAATATATCACCAGATATGGTAAAGAATTTATTGCAGATTTCAGTGACCATATCCAGACCCTGTATCCACCCCGTTTAACCCCAGCGCCCAAACTCATTTTTGACTTTGAATGGCCGCCGACCCTTCTATTTTCGGAAACCTTTAGAAACATTCACTAAAACCATCTTTAAACTCTCTCCAATTGAATTAGGGGTGGACACGTGGTATCTGATTAGAAGATATACTTATTTAAAGGGAAAGATCAAACAAAGGCCGAAAATGCCCAAATTTCATCTGATTATTCCCTTTAACCGGGTACGGACTATTAATGTTTCAGCAGACTTAAACGAGAGATCACCAGAATCACCTGTCGTAAATTTGTCTAGAAATACAAAGTAAACATGATATCTGCATTAACGACTTTTCATGATTTAAAGGAATATTATCACTCGATAGGGTAAAGAAATCATTGCAGATTTCAGTGACATCCCTTATGTTATCCCCAGCGCCCAAACTCATTTCTGACTTTGAATGGCCGCCGACCCTTCATATTTTCGGCAATCTTTATAAATTTTTGCCAAAACCATCTTTGAAGTATATCCGATCAAACTAGGGGTGGACCCATGGTATCGGATTATGAGATACATTTCTTTAAAGGGAAGGATTAAGCAAAGGCACAAAATGCCAAAATTTCTTCTGACTATTCCCTTTAAACGGGCGCTGCTAATTCATTCTTCCTTTGATTTCAACCAAATATTATCAGAAACACATGTCGTAAATTTGTCACGAAGTACAGAGTGAACACGTTATCAGCATAAACGACTGTTATGATATAAAGGAATATAACTCATTAGGGTTGAGAAGTCATTCAGCGACTATCCAGACCCAATATACTAGTAGGCCAAACTCATTTCTGACTTGTAAGATGGCAGCCGACCCTTGGTCATTTTTGCCATCTTTCAAGCTTTCCGGATTAAACTAGGGGCGGCCACCTCGTATCAGATCTCAAACTATATATATTTAAAGGGAAATATCATACAAAGGCAGAAAATGCATGAATTTTATCTGAGTTTGAGTGGCCGCCGACCCTTTAATTCTCCAATCTTCAAAAATGTTTGTCAAAATCATATTAAAATAGTTCCCATAAGCCAAGTTGTATCAGGTTATTAGATATATTTCTTTGAAGGGAAAGAATAAACCAAGGCAGAAAATACCTTGATTTATCTGATTATTCCCTTTAAACCTTTGAATGGCATCCAACTCTTGATATTTTGGTAAATCTTCACAAACTTGTGACAAAAATCATCTTACAAATAATAGGTATCGATTTAGGGGCGAAAATAATCTGATTTCATCTAATCATTTCCTTGAAATGTATGCCTAGTATTCATGGTTTCTATAATCTTAATAACTTGTTAGAAATACCCTTCTTGTATTTGTGCTACATAGTTGCAGAAGGTGACCCATGATTAATTGGTTCGAAACTTTAACTGAATAACCTGCTATCGATTCCTTACAAAAAAAAAAGTAAATGAAAAGCCGTGACAGACGTCCTAGAGAGTACAGATGAGGAGAACGCGAGTGATTTTGTGCCGTACAGGGCGAGTTTGGACTCCACACGGTATCGTCATGGAGGCGTAGTATCGATAACACGAGGTATCGAGAGCACGGTTTGGGCGCTGAGTTTGGGCGCTGGCTTCAGCTTGGTATCGTATTGCACAATAATGTCGCGCCCGTGGAGGGGAACCCCGGAATTGCCGGTAATGGAGCGGGCGAGCGCTGGCGGAAGCCTGAGCGAGCAGGAAGTACACCATTGAATGATGCAGTTAGCGGGAGACACACCGAAAGCTGTTCTGCATCTCACTCTCAAGGTGTCAAAAGGTGCCCTTGATTTCTTATTTCATGTAGAAGTCAAGTGAATTTAATGACTTTACGTGCTGAAGCAGATTCTAACTAATGCAATGCCATGGGCACGGCCCAACCAACCTAGCCCCGGAGACCCGCCGCAGTACGTTGGGGCTGCTGGTCGCAGTTAGGCCCAACCCAGCCTAGACAGTAAATTTTAAATTACAAGTAATAAAATACAATGCCATTTTAATAGCTATTCACTCAGTTCTGTATCGTCCAGCCAATTCACTTCACCATCTGGTTGTATCCAAGACTAGTTCTATTTGTACACTTTGAACACACACACCCCTGCGCAAATGTACACTAGCTGTATGAGCATGTTCTCTTATGCCATGTTATGGTCATTCTGTACACTGTATTGTAGAACAGGAAAACAGGAAATGTGACGGTAAATCACCAAGCAAGAATGAGAGTATTCAAAAAAAAAATGAAATAAATGTTGACTTGTAGATATGACAAATATCATATTGCAGCTAGTTAGACAGACAGGGGACCTGCCTTTTAACTTGTGGTCATGAATCTTCACATTTTCAACACATGCACATAGCGTTTGTCTTCATCACACCACAGTGAAAGAGTTGCTTTTGGGACAGCCACCCCAGGCCCAATACCTCACTCTATCTACACTACCCTACCCCTTGTTAGCTTATGCATGGATGCACACACACACACACACACACACACACACACACATTCACATTTGGCAAGCGGTGGGGAATTTATAGTTTTGGGTGGCTGTCTCAAAAGGGATGAAATTTTGTTTATATATATAATAAAGGTTAGTTGTAAATAATAGATGGTAATGTAGGTTTTGTATTTAGATTCATGAAACAAATTTTCAAGAGCAAATTGCTCACCTGGCAGAGCTCCTTTCAAAAGAACAACAGCAACAACAACAACCAAAAGGCACTCTTGCCCACTATAGATCTGCAATGTATGTACATTTGTAGTGATTGTAGGTGTAAAGTAAATATTCATTAAAGAAAACCAGGTGGAAGCAAGTCAAACAGATGGGGGGGGGGGGGGGGCGACAAGATCATACACCATTCTGTGAGGGCGGAGTGAGTGTAGTGATTTATAAGAAGTAGGTTTCTTGGTGCTGTAATCTTTCAAGCATTGTTTTTACTTTTGCAGCACTGTTCAGTGGCAGATCCGGAGGGGGGCACAACCGGCGCACGCCCCCCTTTATTTTTTGTTAAAAACAAAAGAAATAAAAAAAAATGAAATGAAACCCAGAAGTGGCACCAGAAATACTAGTTGTGCCCCACCCCCTTTACAGAATTCCTGGCTCTGCCCCTGCTGTTTTCTTTCATTGTAATTAGAGGCTCTTGTTGTTGACTATTCCATCACCTGTTGTAGCACATCCCATTCCAGTTTACCTTGGAAAGAGCTGCTTCAATATCATCAGTGTGCAAGTCCGCTGAAATGTTGATGATTGTTGTACATACACTGTACCCTATGCCCATGAATAAATGCATCACTTTTCTGAATCTCTGATTCAATGATACGCTCAAAGTTTTAGTCAACAAATGCAAAATATGTATTTTCAGGGTTACCATCATTCTAAACTTAAGTTTATATTATACATTTGCATGTCATCAAGCTTCTGCAAAGAACTAAAAAACAAACAACCAACCAAAAAACAAACAAACACATAGCACCCCAAAGCAATGATGTGTGTAGAAAGAACAATCCCTGAGTTTTCATTTTTGTAATATGTTCAGTGCAGTGAAATTCAATGGAATATACATATTATGTAGTCAAACCTGCCTTAGCAACGACCTGCTGTATGTGGCCATCAAAGGGAAAAAAAAATTAATCAATTTCTCTTTGGTGGCTGCTGTAGACAGGTTTGACAGTATGTAGGATGGCAGTGTCATGACATATTTGCTGGTTCTAGTGAGATGAAGACAAGAAAATCACTTTTTGAGAGGCAAAATTTACTTGGTATCTGATTGCGTTGCAACAGCGTGGAGTAGCCAAACCTCTGACTAGTTGCAAGTGTTTTGTTTTGTTTGCATATATCTTCACTAAAAAACAAACAACACTAAAATGTTTCCACCTGCCGTCCCATTTCTGTGGTCCTTGAGTCAGCATAAAAGTGTGTGGAGCTGAAATTTTGTATCACTAGAAATGCAGAGCTGATCTGTACACTAACAGTAAACACATTATGTTTGTAACATAATATGCAAACTTATTTTGCTTTTGAGATACTGAATGTATTCTTGCACACACAAACTAATTGTGTTTGTTTCAATATGGTTAGATTAAACCTTATTTTCAGCTTGAAGATGAGTAAACATAAATATTTTTGATCTCAAAAGTGAGTTGATTTAGTGTCTAAAGTTTCATTTGAGTGTTCAGTTTGTTATCTTCTATAATACATACCAATATCCTTTCCCCAAATTTGTTGTAGACCACAGAATACAGGCTTCAGATTAAAGATGTTTGTGTGTTTTTGCAACTAATGTAACTTTTTTTTTTCATAATGTTTTCTATTTCTTTCTTTCCCCACATGTAGACCCTTGATGATTCTAAGCACCGTTGATGGAAAGGTCCTGGCGCTGGACGTCCACAATGAGGGTCAGCTGCAGTGGAGCATGGACCCCGGCCAGGGTCCTCTTCTCTCTTCTTCCATCAGTCAGTTTGAGGTATTTGACCATTAGATGTTGATCAGCTTGCTAGAAAGCATCTCTGGTAATGTAAAATAATGTGGGTCACATTATAGAAACGTAATGTTGGTGATATTTGGAATATGAGCTGGAAAAGATCATATCCTTTTGCAAATGTCACAAAGTTTTGCATGAGTAAAGAAAAATATCTCCCAACATTGTTTATGGAATCTTGTGGTAATGCACCTCAGACTTTTCAAGGAAGAAATGAAAAACTTTCCCCATGTTACTCAAGAATATGTTCCCCTCATGTATTGAAAATAACAGGTGGATTTTTTTTAGGGGGGTCTAAATAGATTCGCTGGAAATCTATGGTACCGGTATCAGTATTTATTTCCCCTCTGTCAAAACAAAGTTTCCAGTTTTATTATTTTGAGGAAAGGCCTGAATTACTTACCTATAGATACAATGATGTGCCAGCTTGCAAAAGAAATCTGATTTCCTGGGTTGCAAAAGGGACACACAGGCCCGAATTTACGAAGGTGGTACAAATTAAACCATGGTTTAAAGCATGGACAAAAACCATGGAGCGCCAAGTGTCACACGGAATATTTTGTTATGAAATCGGGTCATTTCATCGACAAAATGAACGTTTCGTTAACAAAATTATCATTTCGTGGACGAAATGTTCATTTAGTTATAAAATGTCATTTCGTTACAAAATAATCATTTCATCGGCGAAATAACTGATTTCGCAACAAAATTTTCCATGCGACACTTGGCGCTCCATGGTTTTTGTCCATGATGGTTTAAACCAGGGTTTCATTTGTACCACCTTCGTGAATTCGTGCCACAAAGTTTAAAGTTAAGCAATGGTGAGAACAAGATTACAGAAACATTTTGATGATGAACTTGAATATGTACGATTGTGTACCAGAAGTTCAAACATCAATGTCTACTGACAGAAAGCATTGTAATTCAATTCAACATCTAGATTTCTCCCATGCACCTTGGAGTATACTTTGCACCCAAAGTGAATAGATCATGGTACTTGAACAATTTATATCTGAAAGATCACAACTTTATATCAGAAAAAAAAAATGTCTGAATGAGATTTGATATTCAAAATGCAAAACCTTTCCATTCTTACATGTACTCATTTCAGGGCCAATTGTGTCATATTATATAGGGAAGATTTTTAATGTTGACACGGTAAATTTCCAAACAAACAGTAGCAGTGATAATGATTCAGCGATAGAAGAGAAGCCAGATGTTCAAGCTGTTAGTACAAGGTAACTAATGACACCAGTGCAAAGTCCAGACTTATTTTCTTTCCTCCAGTGCCCATAAACAAAGCACACATACATTTATCAATAGGCAGTGAAAAGTCTCCCTAGATGAGAACAGAGACTTGAGTTTTCAAGCTACAATGTTAACAAGACAGTGACCACAGTTCGTACCATGACCTTACTCATGTTGTTTCATTTGTATGCCAGGAACATTAAGTCAAATCCTGGGTCCCATACACTGCAGAAGTCATTTGTCTTCCTTAAATTGGCACCCTAGATTTTCACTGCATCTCTTATTTTGGAGAAATATTTGATGGAATTGATTAGATTCATATTAAATCTGCACAAAATGGGAAAGCATTATACAAAAATATTTCTAGTTCAAAAGATTAACAGTCCAAAATAAAATCTGAATGTGCTGCCAATTTCTGATTCAGTTATAAATTCAGCAGTTGAGAGGCTTTTAAAATGCATAAATGGATACAAACAGTTTTATGCACATGAACAACATTGGGCTCAAGTAATAGGGAATTTTTGTACTCTTTTTAATGGAACACTAATCATGAATAATGAACGTGATAGAAAAAAAAAAAATAGCTAGCATCAAGCCATGGAAATTAATATCTTGGACTGTATGGGTTATACATCATTTCAGCTTCAAAATGTCTGCCAGAATGGCATTAGTCTTTCATAATTTCTAAACAACGTATGTAAATTTTCCACCCATCAGTCACCTATGTGATTTCCTGATTATGAAGTTTGAAATGATGCCAGCCTTATTCTTTTTTTGTTTTCTTTCGATAAACACAGATGTATACTCTTAGATTCTGTGTATTTAAAGGGAAGATAAACCCAAAGAGCAATGTGGATTGATTGAAAGCAGCAGCATTAGTAGAACACATCAGTGAAAGTTTGAACAAAATCGGACAATCGATGCAAAAGTTATGAATTTTTAAAGTTTTGGTGTTGGAACCGCTGGATGAGGAGACTACTAGAGGTTATGACGTATGAGTGGACAACAATACCAAGAAAATATAAAGAAAATACTACAAAAATAAATTTTTCATGAAAATTACAAATTCTATCAACTTGATATTTACATATCAATGTTAAGGGTAGCAATTATTCCCCCTGCTTTCTGAAAGCGGTTGGTCCATTGCTCTTTCATAATTCTAGAAAAGTGAATTTTTGTTGAATTTCCTTTATATTTTCTTTGTATTGTTGTCCACTCATACGTCATATCCTCTAGTAGTCTCCTCATCCAGCGGTTCCAACACCAAAACTTTAAAAATTCATAACTTTTGCATCGATTGTCCGATTTTCCTCAAACTTTCACTGATGTGTTCTACTAATTTTGCTGCTTTCACTCAATCTACATTGCTCTTTGGGTTTACCTTCCCTTTAAGGAGCTGGTGCTATTTCAACCTGAAAAACAAAAACAAAAACATACTATCAGTACATGATATATTGTATTTTTTTTTTGGGGGGGGGGTGGGGGACAGGTCAATTATACAGTATCAATTTGAGAACTAGAGAGAGTAGACACAGTAACTGTTGTAAATGATCCTGGAGTGGGTATTACATGTACATGTTCTGTACATTGTAAATGATATGAAGTGGAACATAAGCTCATGCAGGTTAATCATATTGATCTAACCTAACCTGGCAGATCCTTCTGGCATTGATTGTTACAGGGTACATGTGATATGTCAACAAAATCTATGGAGTTCAATTTCTTTAATAGTACTGAACCAGCCCTGCCTACATGCACATACTGTGCATACTGTAGCTTTTCTATAAACAAGAGGACAAGAAGGACATTTATCAGTATTTCTGTCTGAAATGAAAAACAGTGGTGTCAGTTTTCTTTCAAAAATGTATCCTCTGTGGTGGGACCATCAAATGCATTGTACAGTGTATTTGAAAAACCAAATTACTGTAGTGTACTGTATAATTACAGACATATGATATTTCTGCAGAAATACAGTTTGTATCTTTCCTTGTGAAGGATGCCGTAGTCAAATATCATCAAAATAAAAATCAAAATAAAATCAAATATGGATGCTGTACATAATATTGACATGTATCATTTCTATCTACAGCATAGTATATAATGTGTGTTCTTTTAACTGTACCACCAAGGTAGTATTATTGACTTACAAAAATCAGGTCGTTTCTCCTACTGTTGCTTGCAGGCAATCAGGAGAATGATTATTTGTATTCTGAAGAGCTTTCCATATCATTGGAACATTTATCTTCACTCCCTCGACAGTCTCTCTATAATGTAGCTTTATTATGCACCATCAAGTCAATAATCAAGGACTGGGCTCAAAGGGCACTGACTGGTTTTAAGTCTCATCATTCACTTAATGATGCATTATTGGTCAAGGGGATCAAATGTCATGATGTATCATGGTTAATATCTGAAGCAAATATTTGGCTAATATATAGGCCCATATCAAAAATAAAATACTTGCAGCCAGATGCTGCTGTGTGTCCAGCATTTTGTACAAAATACTATTAATACTCCTTCATCAGGCCCAACCTATAAAAAATAATGTGTACTACAAGTATGTATTTGTCATTACTACATGCAGTTACTACATGTAGTAGTGGTATTGGTGGTAGTAGTAGTAGTAGTAGGTAGTAGTAGTAGTAGTAGTAGTACTAGTAGTAGTAGTAGTAGTAGTAGTAGTAGTAGTAGTAGTACAGTATGTACGTAGTAGTAGTAGTAGTAGTAGTAGTAGTAGTAGTAGTAGTAGTAGTAGTAGTAGTAGTAGTAGTAATAGTAGTAGTAGTATAGAAGTGGTTAGTAGCAGTACAGTGTAGTAGTGCCCTTGTAGCAGCAGTGCAGCAGCAGCAGTAGTAGTACGGGGGGGGGGGGGGGGGTGACCCTTAAACCCCGCCCCCATTGGCTTGCAGCCCAAACACAAAAAAAAAGAAAAAAAAAACACATTCTGCAGCCCCTGTACTGTAACTAAAGCTGCCACTACCACTGTACAATGCAATTTTGCTACTGTTATTGTGAATAATGTCATGTTTTTAATACATAAAAGTGGAAATTTTCACAGTGTTGAAATTTTTGTGCATTTCGCGCAATCAGAAACCAGTGTGAAAATAAAAGCATGGAATATTTTTGCTCGCAATACATTCCAGTAGTCCATGTCTTGATTCTGTGGAATTAAAAACCTGCAAAACTAACTCATTTTACCTGGCTGAGTGTGAAAAATTACTCTCGCGAAAATATCCACTTTTACAGTAGTGCTTTATAAATGTTGTGACAGTGTACCATTCACTCCATTCAAACAATCTGTGTATTAACCAATGTTCTCAGGTGACTGGTCCAGAAGGTGTGTACAAGGTGATCCCCTCCCTGGACGGGGGTCTGTTTCGCTGGGATGGGGAAACTATTGAGGCGGTCCCTTTCACCGCGGAGACCCTCCTCAGCACCTCCTTCAAGCTCAACGAGGAGACGATGGTGGTAGGAGGCAAGGAGATGAAGACTTTTGGCATCAATGCTCGAACTGGATCGGTAAACTTGATGGCTGTCTATCTTTTCATTCATATATGTAGACTGTGATTTTATTATTGCAGTGAGACAATTAAAGATTCCAATCAGGCTTCTAATTGGTATTCATTCTGGAACCTTGCAAACTACAGTACATTTTCACAGTCCCAAGGGCCAGCAAAAAAAAAAATAACTCACATGAATGTCATTTTTGTGGACTTTTCTACCAGAATATTGTTTCTGTTCATCTAAAGGTATTTTTGATGCATTTAATATATATATAACTATTTCTAGAAATAGTTATCACTTTTCCTTTGGATATCTTTGTACATCTTATGTAATGACATCAATACTGATGCTTGGAATTGCATGAATTTCTCAATCTGTAAAAATTTTAGCAACATCTGCTTGTTAAAGTATAGATCAGTGTGTTTACAGTCTACTGTATGTCTGCTCAGCTGCTACACTGTTGAATCTAGTATTTGCACTGAGTGTGCTATACTGTACGCATACACATGTCAAGAGTCTAATAGTTATGGCAAGTGCAAATAAATTTGACATCATACTTATATTATGCAAGCAAGTAAAATTGCATCAGAATCAACTAGTGCATGTTTATATGGTAGTTATATAAAATCATTTTGGACACACTTCAAACTATTTCTGTATCAACAAGAATGTGTGACTGAAAATTGTTCAACACATGTATTGTAAAAATGATTCAAATTAACTAGAAATATATCAGACTATTTTGAAAATTCATATCAACCCACCAATTAAGAGTATGAGGCTAGGAAGTATGCTACATGAAAATTCGATGTTGGAGAGAGATATATAGACTAAAGAATGTTCCAAGATAAAGGTACTTTGTACATAGTATTCAAAGAGGCTGGGTTCACCTGAGCTGGTGTCCATAATATGTCTGATTTGAGCATGCTATAAACCACTGTACAAGTAGAATCGTTTACCAACTACATGTAACTTTCCTGTTGGGGAAAATTTCATTCAACTGCACTTTGTGATAATTTCAGTGATATTTCTGTACATCTTCTCATCTCGTACATACTAGTGTGTTATTAATATCGGACTAGTTCAGTTTTCAGAATGTCATATGTTGCGAGTTATGATTTGTTTTTCATTTTTCATAGTTGCACTACATCTGTGGGTCAAGCGGCTGTCAAATGTATGGCAATGAGCAGGACGATGACCAGGATATCATTGTAATCCAGTACACGAGACAGACAGTTCGAGCCGTTGACCAGCGGTCAGGGTCAGAGAGGTATGAAGCTATCAATGGCTATACATTTTAAATATCCTAATTTCTCAAACTGAGGGTGCGTTCGAGCGCTCTCCTAAAGCGAACTGTACCGTACCGTACCCGCGCCAGAGGAGCGCTCGAACACTCCCAAAGTGTACCGTACCGTACTGTACCGAGCCAAAAGTGGACCACTTCCCGATGTGCTCCAAAAGCGTACCAAAAGCGTACCAAAAGTTTGCTGTAAAGCATGCGCTTATCATGCGCATACGTCACAATGCAAAGACATAATTCTCTTTGTTCGGGACAGGTGCAAGTAGTTCAAACACCAGGTGGATGACATTCTTGCTGCAAAATGTGTGACCTTATCTAAAAATTACTCGTGAGGTACGCTTTCTCCACAAAGAGCGCTCGAAAACACTCCAAAACTGGCACAGTTCGGTACAGTACGCTTTGGTTCAGTTCGCTTTGGTTCGCTTTAGAGCGCTCAAACGCACCCTGAGTTTTCAGGGAATGAAACTCAAATATACATGTGGATGCAGTGAATGTAGAAATATTAGTAGAACACATCAGTGCAGTTTGAGGAAAATCAGACAATCTGTTCACATAGTATGAATTTTTCAAGTTATGGTATTATCATGGCTAGATGAGAAGACTACTAAAATTCATAATGTCACTGCAGAACAACAATATAAAGAAAATATAAAGAGAATGCTGCAAAATTGATTTTTGATGATAACTACACATTACCTCGCCTTATTACTGACATATGTTAAGGATGATATTATTCCCTCTACTTTCTGAAAGATAAGTCAAGTGCCTTATCATTATGCTAAAAAAGCAAAAGTATGTTGAATTTTCTTCTTTTTTTTGTATTGCTGTCCATGCATGACATCAATAACAATGTGTACCCATGTAGATTTTATTGTGATATTATGGTTGTGGTTTTAACGTGGACAGGTGGAATTTCAGCGTTGGTCAGCATGACATCACATTCCTGGAGGGAGACCGGCCCTCCAAGGAGGACCATCCCAGCTGGGAGGAGGAGGATGAGGAAGGTCTGGTCTGTGAACCGGAGGATGATGAGGATACCATGGATGAGATGCCCACCCTAGGGGTCAACATGGGCACCAAAATGGTCTTTGCCGTGGGCGGGGCTAGCGGTCGGCAGCTCCTCTGGTCTCACCAGGTATTGATTATACTTCTATCCTTCTGACAAAATTGAAATATTGTACAGGGATAGTCACCTCATTTTTATCTTTAATGTTATTCATAGACGAGCCCTCATGTACTCTAACTTGGATGCTGTATGTTACGCTAAAGATGTATAATGCAATATTCCTTGAGCAGTCCAGATATGTGGTGTGAGATTTATTTATGGCAGGTCAAGGCCCTGCCACTATAGATTGACCAGCTGCACTCAAGTCCAGATGGTTTTGGTCAGTTGATGGCCAAGATAATCAATGTTTCTGATAACATTATTTAAGATTTTCATCATAAGGCTTTAACAGTTGTCTGGTATTTGCTTGACACAAAATTTCAGGAGACACATTTACGTAGAGCAGGAAATTCTACATACAATATGTCATTGTACATTTCAATGAGAGCTGTTGGGGTGCAAAAATTGCCATACTGAATTATTGACTGTAATGTATGTTGGTACTCTATATTCAGTGATAAAATGTAGTGTTTGATAATATCCATATTTTAATAAATTATGTATGAATTTGTTATCTTCCAAAACCAGATCGAGAGCTGCATTGCCCATGCATGGACCATCCACAACGGGGTCGTAAGTCCTGTCGATCTTTTCCAGCATGCGGCCCTAGGTTTAACCTCTGACCCCCAACCCCAGATGACCCCATTCTTCTCCACATCACAGCCAATGCTGTATGTTGGTGAGTAGGCATGCTCTGTTCCCATGTGTTTATTATCAGAGTGGCAATATTATTCACTATATCTCCATCATGGTTGTCAATATACTTGGGATGCTTGATTACTGTAATGATTTTTTTTTTCTTCTGTAATGAGTATCTCTTGCTGACGAAGACTTTAATGAAACTTTATACACTACCCTCTTTGGTAGTTGGAATTGAAGAGGGATGAAAGAGCACAGGTAAATGTGACAGAATTATTTATAAATTTATCATATCTGCAGGTATGCCTTTACCTGATACTCATTCCCAACCTGTGAAAATAATCGGATTATGGGAAGCTGTTCTTGCAATATCAAAGTATCCATCTTCATGCTTCATCCTAGAATAAATTTGAAAGTAGTACAGATTTTCCCTTTATTTCCTAGATGCTTCTCAACTTCTAGTGTGATGTGAACTTTGATCAAATTTTATATGAAAGTCCAAGTTTACCCTGGAAGCTAAGGCTGCCTTGTGTTCCTATGAAGCTATATCTTATTGCTTGTCATAGATTTCTATTCTCAAGATGGCTGCCCAGTTCGTAAACAAATGTGATTTATCATTGGTACTGATTCAAACATGACAAGCAAGAACATTATTGAAAGGTGTTATCCAAAGTTTCGACATGAAATAAAGCTGGACTGTAATCTTGACTTCCATTTTTGGTCACAGGTGAACACGCCAACCAGCTGTACATACATCCTTCCCCTGAGTCTGAGGTATCCCAGGCTGCGTGGGCTTCCCAGGGGGGAGGTGCTCAACCCCAGGATGGGAGCCTGATGGCCCCAAGGGTACAGTGGAGACCCTACGCCTACACCTCTGTCTCCCGCACCCCACTTCTCGTGGCAGCCAAGAATGAAGAGAATTTGGAGGCCAATGAAAAATTGCAAGGCAGATCAAGCAATAACATGGCAGTGTGGAATCAGTACCCCTTTGGTGAGTGAGCTCTAAAACGTAGTCATTCATGGGAATTCAAACTTAAAACATACGTTGTAGTTAGGCACAGTTCCAAACTGTTTTTAAATTGTCTTTAATATTGAAATAAAGTAAAACTAAAACAAACAATGCTCAACGGTGAGTGAAACCCAGATATATGTTGATTAACCCTATTCTAACTGGGCTATTTGAGACCAAGTTTTTACTGGGGGGGGGGTCAATTTGACCCCCCCTTCATATCTCGGCCGCCGATCGCGCGATCGCCGCAAAATTTTGCCTGAACATAGAGCCGGATGTCAACTACAAGATTACATGGTCATACAATAGAAAAATTTTGATTTCATATTTTTTGATAAATTAATTATGCAAATGAACGCATGAAATCATATTTTCACCTATAACTCCATCAAAAAGACTGAAGGATTATTAAATTTTTGTGTCAGAGTTCCTCAAGACACATCAAACAATTTTCTAGTAAAAAGAATAGCGCAATCAAAATCATTTTCTTTTGTTTTTTATTGTTTTGTTGATTTCTTATGTATTTTATTGTTTTTTCGATCTTTTGTTTTCTATTGTTTTTTTGCCAAAATTTGTTGGAGGCACTTTTTCAAGCTTATCTACATTAGAATTGATTTATTTCAATGGTTAAAAGTTGAAATATCTAATTTATATCAATTAAACAAAAAAACACAGTTTGCATTGGATTTGCACACGAAATCATGAATTCGAGCGTTTTTCGGGTTGACATGCATATGCAAAACATTGCATAACTTCAGAACGGTGTACCCGGACGTCGCAAATTTGGTCTCAAAATATGCGGGAGACTCGAATGAAAAAAGTCACGAAACGACGCGGCAAAATATTTGCGCGTTGCGGAATCATGGCGCGAAACGTCCAATTGACCCCCCAATTTGACCCCCCCCCCCCAGTTAGAATAGGGTTAAGTGAATGCAGCAATATTAGTACAACTTAACAGTGAAGTTTGAGGAAAATCAAACAATCTGTTGAAAAGTTATGAATTTTTCAAGTTTCAATGCTGCGTTCATTGGATCAGAAGACTACTTCAGTTCATGACATCACATACCTGTAGGAGAAGATATTAGGAAAATATTAAGAGAATTCCACCAAGTTTGATTTTGTAACGAAAAGTACACATTCTCTTAGCTTGCTTAGCTTATGGTAATGGTAATATTCCCCCTGCTTTCTAAAAGATGTAAATCAGTTGCTCTTTCATTATGCTAAAAAAACAAACAAACAAACTTGAGAAACGGGGACATATATGCACCATTCAGCCGTGGAAGCAAAAGAAGGAAGAGGTAACTACTGTAGTTTGAAGTAATTGGACAACGTATCTGTTCTGGTGTGTACTCTGCAGACAGTGGCTATTACCTCCTGCACAAGCAGAGCCCCGCCCACATGGTACTTGGAGACCATCGAGAATCATTTGAAGCCAACGGCAGCGATGAGGACAGTCTGGAGATCCTCTTCAGTGCCTCAGTCTGGACCTGGTGGTAAGATTCCCAACATTTAGGCTTCACAATTAAAAACATGGAGTTTTTGGTAGAAATGAAAAGATAGGATGTCCTAATGTGAAATTACTCAATATGAATATCAGTAGTGCATATATGGAAAGTCAGTTTTAGAAAGCATGATGTTAACAAAGAGTTTTGCATCACATACTCCAATTTGTGCAGATGTATTATTGTATCCCCCGGTGTGTGTACCGGAGGATACTTCGGATTTAGCAGTGTATGGCCACCACTGCTGCAGCGGCTATGTCAAATTTATGTGCACTCTACTGGCACATTGGAGGTGTATGATGTAAAAATCTGGGCACTTGTAACTTTTTGTGATAGCGCCCTCCCTTGTTATGTTTTTATACACAAAAAAAAAGTATTTTTGAGGGTCTGCTTGAGTGTGCTCTGATAGCCACATTTCAGGATGGATTTTGTTCACATTTTGTACAGATCGATATTTATCATAGTCAAATCTGAACCACTATAATATCTAGTGATACTGCCCCCAATGTCCTGCCTTTTACAGTGTCATATAGGTTGCCAGCATGTTTATTTTTTGTGTGCACTCTACCATCCACATTTTTGTTGCATGAGGCTTTGCCATGTTAATAGTGTAAAGCAATGTTATGTACACCTTTCTTTCTTGTACACCTTTCTTTCTAGGAGAGAGATTCTAACAACCAGTGTAGCCATAGCCATTGGGATGCAGGTTTTCTTCTACTGCGTCCTGATGCCACGGCGACGGAAACGCATCTCCGAGATGCTGGAGAGGGAGAGACGGGAGGCGAGAGAAGAGGCGGAGAATGCCACGAAATCCTCAACGAACTCGTTGGAAGCAGCAAACTTTGAAAGCACTCCCAAGGAGTACAAGTCAAGGTGCAGAATCCTGATCACATTTCCTTATTAACCCTTCAGCCCCTGAAATGCCTGCAACCACCCTTGTGTGTGTGTGTTTGTTTGTGTGTGTTTAAAGTGCGGGTAATGAAATATGACTTGTGCTTATTTGTCTGGTTCACATCATCCCAAGATCAATGTAATCCACAACTTAATTTCTTTTCCTGACATGATTGTACAAGTTTGCATTGCCAGAAACTGGCTGGTGATATAGGGTTACTGAGACATTGTTTATCATGTACTTGCTGTCGGTGGCCACACCCAGCTATTGTTTTGAGTCAGTAAACTATTTTGTTTGAGTTTTCTTTGACACTGTAGAGGGTCCATAACGCCTACATGTACATCATTTATCAATTGTGACATTAATCCTCTGGTTTATGTATTTGCTTGTTTGTATTGGGGATGAATCACCACTTAATGCCAGTGTGAGAATTGCAATAAGTAACATCTGAAGAACAATAAGGTGATGCACATTTTGTGCCTGTTCAGCTCATATCAAGGTTATTTAAATGAGACAAATAAATTTCTGCATCCATGATCATAAATCATATATTGTGTGTATGTTTTTCTAGGTATCTCGGTGACTTTGATCACATGGAGTGTCTAGGCAAAGGAGGTTTTGGAATCGTCTTCCAAGCCAAGAACAAAGTGGATGAGAACAGCTATGCTGTCAAGAGGATAACACTACCTAATAGGTGAGGTTTCAGTAAGAGGATAACACTACCTAATAGGTGAGGTTTCAGTAAGAGGATAACACTACCTAATAGGTGAGGTTTCAGTAAGAGCAGAATTTTTTTGTACAGTGGACTCCCATTATAACGAAGTCCTCGGGACCGGCAGTTTTCTTTCATTATATCAAGATTTTGTTGTAACTGAACAAATAAACAATAAAAACACATAGAGAGGATAATGTTGTGGCCTGAATGTTTATTTCGTTGGAACCGGAATTTCGTTAAAACCATGTTTGTTATAATGGGAGTGCACTGCATGAGTATTGTGTGTGTGTGTGTGTGTGTGTGTGTGTGTGTGTGTGTGTGTGTGTGTGTGTGTGTGAGTGTGTGTGTATGTGTGTGCATGTGTGCATGTGTGCTTGGCCAGGTAAGACAAATTTCATGTGTTTTTTTAAATTTTGTTGAATCCGAGATATAAATTGATATCACATATAACAAGCAAGAAATTTGCGCACTTTTGTTCTTGCGCTAGCGTATACCCATGTTTTTTATTATGACTATCACTCAAACACTTAATACTAAGTGCTCATTTATGTCGATGAAGGGCAATTTGTCAATCAGTTGCAGTAATAACTTCTTCTTGTTGAAATACCTCGGGCTTTGCAATACTATTTGAGAGAGGCTATGAGATAGGAGACTTTGCTTTGAGACTTCTATCCTCTCACAAAAACATTTCCAACCCTGTAGAAGAAATATTCTGCATGTTTACCAACCCCCAATCTCAAGAATACCCAGAATAGAGTTTTTAGGGTTTACACAAGAGGGTTGCCATGTTTAGTGCAGCATAAGGTAACCTCATTTCCTCTTGATTTTATAATCCTGATGCTTTGCAGAAAAGAGGCTCGCGACAAAGTGCTTCGGGAAGCCAGAACCTTGGCCATATTGGACCACCCTGGCATAGTACGTTACTACAACTCCTGGCTGGAAGAGCCCCCTCTAGGGTGGCAGGATGTTCAGGATAAGCTGTTTGTCGGGGAAGCGTAAGTGAAAACTTTCTACCTTTCCTCATCAAGATGTAAACTTTCTTTATGGTGGAGCCGCCTTCTGGCATTTCTCCAGTTATTATTTCCCCCTACTGCCTGCTCTTGTGGCCCATTTGTTTTATCCTTTTACTACAGGTTTTTACAAATTCAAAATCGTGCATTTTATTGTCTGCACTGTAAGAAAAACATATTTGACAATATTTTGTCAAACTTGCTATGCACATGATTTAGGACAAGGCATTTCATGAAATAGGTGTTACATTGAAGAACAGGGATGAAGGATCAAAGCTAGATTGTGAGATGTCACTGTGTTTACACTCAAGTTTATGCAATGGTTCTTGTGATTTCCTCGGACTTGTTATGTTAACAATGTGTTACAGTGCAGTGGCATGTCAGATTGTGACAAAATTATGTGGCAGGCCAAAGGAGAGTCTTCTCAAAATGCAGGATATGTTAAATGGTGTATCTGCAGACACCATCTGCAGACACCATCATAACATGTAAGTTTAAAGTAAAGTGTGCGCGAGTAAAGAAATCTTACCCAAATTTGTTTGTGTCTTTTCTACATTGTAGAGTGAGTACAGACGTCCTTTCCTCATTAGATACTCCAGCCTTCTTCAATAAAAACAGTGAATTGGTGAGGAACAGAGAACAATTACTTCAACAGACTGGAGGGAAGGCTAGTGTAGACCCTCACCCTGTGTCACACAGAAAGACCAGGGAAAGTCCCCTGCTTAGATTTGATCTCAGTGATGAGGACGATATTGAGGAGGAGGAGGAGACAGACACTAATAGTGGAGGAGATACAGCTGTGCCCAAAGATTGTCCAAGGGACCCAGGTGTGGGGTCAGACATCATGTTCCCTGATACCCCTTACGACTTGAGTGGTGGGTTTCAACTGGGAAATGACCTGGAGGAGAGTGGCTCATTCAGCATTGTCTTCCAGGGAACGGAGGATGATGACATACAGACCAAGAGCACCAAAGATGACTCTCGCTGGGACGAGAGTACCGCTCAAAGCATCGGTGCCCTGAACGATGAGAGTCTGTCAAACCAGGGTACGGACACTTCATTGAATACGACTGTGGACGAACCTTTCCAGCGCTACAAAGGTTCTGGTGTACGAAGTGGCGCAGACCTTGATAGGAGCGAGTCCTTCAAGATAGTCTTTGAAGATTCAGGTTGCAGCGATCACCGAGGACATTCAGATGGTGATTTAGACAAATCAGATGGATCAGGTGTGTCTGAAGAATCTAAGCCCACTGTGTCATCAGTAAGTAGTCACCACTCAGAATCTCCAGACATGTGTGTAAACGTTGATCCTCTGAAGTCACCCACGGCAAATTCATCATCTGTTAGTCCCAACAAGGACAGAGTGTCGGCAGACTGTGAAAGGACTGCGGCAACCAAGGTGCCCAAGGTTTACCTCTATATCCAGATGCAGTTGTGCCGCAAGGAGACCCTCAAGGACTGGCTCAACACCAACACCTTGTCTCGAGACCGCAACAAGGTACTCTACATCTTCCACCAGATCCTGGAGGCGGTCAACTACATCCACGGCTGCGGCATGATCCACAGGGACCTCAAGGTGTGCTTTCTGCTCTCTCTCTCTATCAGCTCAATTCAAATTTTTGCCATCTTTTAATTCCGGGCTCTTTAAACCCACCCTAATTTGGAAGCAATTTCTTCAAAACATGCACTGATCATCTATTGCAAAATTGTATAAATCCACCAAATTCCCTTATATAGTTTGTTGTAGTGTAATCACAAGATTCCCTTACTGTATGACACAATTTTACCCAGACAATGCATCAAATATCAATTTTTTTTTTTTTTAAACAATGAATTCAATATCTGTTCTACTTTTACTTTCTCCAAGTAGTGCTGGTTCCTTTATACTTGTAGAATCCAAGGGTATATAAAGACACTGGTTGCCACGATAACTCTGCAAGGGTATGGCAAGGGAAGACAGCTGCAAGATACTTGGCTACCCCACAGTGACGGGGTGTCCATAATTGCTTTGTCCAAATGTTGGTGGCATGGTAGATCCTATTCCCACCTCACTAAAACTTACAATGCAAAATTGATTTCTCTATCATTTCTATCAAAGGGAACTCTCACGGGTGATCATTTGGATTCAAGTCAAACTCTTTTGTGTATGCTAGTTTAATGCGAATGCTGCAATAATTGTTACACTGAGTGGAAATAATGGACACATCGGATTTGGATTCTGTTTTGATCTCCAGATAGCGTCCTATGATGTGGTGGTGGCTGAATGTTTTACATTTCTTTGTTCTTGATTCCTAGCCTTGCAATTTTTTTGTATGTATTGTATTACAACAAATTTTGCAGAAACTTCAGGGGCGATATTCATTTTTCACAAATGGTAAAATATTATAATCATTATTATATAAATAAGTATAAATTAAGTCGTTGCAGCAGGTTGAGTGGAGTACAGTCAACCTTGCCCAAGTCGAATTTATTTGGAATGAAGAAATCAGGTTATGAGGGATCAAAGTCAAAAGAATAAAAAAGTACTTGAAAAGACCTTCGACTTGGACAATTATTTAACGTATGCAAGGTCGACATAAGCAAGGTTGACTGTATTTACTATCACTTTGTTCATATTGTTATTATTGTCAGTAGCATTATCATTATATATCGAGATTGCTACCAATATCATTACTGATATTTTGTCATCATTACTGTTCATCAATATTCATGACTATGATTTGTCTCCCTACAGCCATCCAACATTTTCTTCTCCGTGGATGGTAAAGTGAAAGTGGGAGACTTTGGCCTAGTGACAGCCATAGATACAGGGATGGAAGATGGAGAGGAAGAGAGGGATACAAGCAATGGTCTCCATCTTCACACTGGGAGGGTCGGAACCCAGCTTTATATGAGCCCAGAACAGGTGAACCACATCCTTCCAACTTGTGTTTGGGCTCTGTTTAATTGCAAAACCAGAAACATCAGCTCCATGAAACTTTCACAAATCTCCACTGGCATACAATACTCTGTGTAGACCAACACTTATTTTAAAAAGATTTATGTGTATTTAAGTGTGTTTTAAGAAGATTTAAGTGTGTTTAAATGTATTTTAGGAAGAATTATGGAAGTTTCATGAACACAAAAATTTCTTGTTTTGCAGTAATGAAAGGTTAGAGAGCTTTAGTGTGGTGATACGATGAGCTGTGTGAAGTAGGGAACAACAAACCTTAGCAGTAGCGGGTTCTTTGGGCCGTTGCACCTTACTACAAGCATTTACGCAAATGTGTGGTGTGGCAGCTTAGCCAAGTTGCAAATTTCTGTGATGCAAATGTGCATATGATGTGACATTACTTCAGCTGCTCAGGTGCTTCTTGGCCAATGCTTATTTAAGTGAACTGCCATTGAAGATTTGAGAGGACTTAAAATTTCAAGCTTGTAACTACACGTATGCCAGCTGCCAAATTTTGCAAGCAGTGGACAAAATACTGTAAAATGAGGAATGTTCGTGTGCATTTTAATTTCGTGAATTTCGCGAGAGCCAAGATTCGCAAAATTAATATGCAAGCAAAAGTTCATGTCTACACTATATGCATTGAATGTTAGAGGTAACTCTCAAATATTTCATGCCGAGAAAAAAGGCCGTTGGCTCCTATTCGCAAAAATTTGATACCACAAAAATGTCATGTTTTACAGTATATCGTTGGTGTTTGAATTGTGAAAGTTCCTTATTAATAACTGAAGGACTCTCTGACTTGAAGCTAAAGTCTTAGCCATTTATCAATCTGATTGCATTAGAAAATGAAATAACTCAAACAAATTGTGAATATGCAATTATAATTTAGATAGAAAATGCCCTCAAGTTTTTTGGGTGAAATTTCATGACACAAGGATAAGATTATGTACAGAATGAATGACTTGAAATTGTGAGTTTATGAGTTACTGATACCACTGAAAAGCTTATATGCATGGAGCCCACATACTTTGTAGTTTTTTAAGGATGCTGTCGAGCTACAAAAAGTTTGCATCTTGCATTTTATTTTTAATAGATTTTGGCTGCTCTGTCTGTACATTTTTGCTTCAGTTCATTTTTGCATTTTCATTTTAGAAAAAAAAGAAAGATTCAAATACATTGGAAAATAATGTAAAATTTATCATACTCTTTTGATTGAATCAGTTTGAAACCAGAACAGGTAAAATCCTTTAAATTCTTCGCTTGACTTAAATATTACACCTAATTGTTTTTTAACCTCTACACCAAAGTTGCATACATTCGGTTCTCAATGTCATGAGTATCGTTCAATTTGATTGCAACAACTGTTCTGAAAGGATGAAAAGGCATGGAAACATTATGTAACCATTGTGTATTTGATTTTTTCGTTGACATATTCTTTAGGTATCAGGACAGAACTATGACCACAAAGTGGACATCTATGCCCTGGGCCTGATTTTCTTTGAGCTCTTCCATCCCTTCTCAACACAGATGGAGCGTATCCAGGTCAGTGCTACGTTTTGAACCACCCTGTTCTCGCTTTACACAATTAAGGTCCCACCACTTTCTCCTCCCAAAGCATAGTGTAAACATACTCTGGGACTTTTCTCATTGTCTCTCACAAAGGTGGTCCACTCTACGGACAAAATTTAAAGGAGAGAGTGATCTTGAGCCATAATTGACTGAGGCCAGCTGTATTCATCAAATTTTCCCATGGGCAAACTCTAGTGTCAAATGGCAGGGTGCACCCCAAACCTCAATTGCCCCTGCAGCTCGGGGAGGTTGAGATAGTAGTGTGGATGGTCAGTTGCAAAAAGAGATAAGACCTCTCGTGGCTGTCCCTGTAAAGCGGGACCTAGTGTAAACGTTGGGTATTGCACACCCATCATATTTTTCTTTCCGTGTGGCCAAACTTTCAGATCACATTGTCGCTAAGTTTGATACTACAGTGCACTCTTGTTATAACGAACATGGTTATAGCGAAATTCCGGTTACAACTAAATGAAAATTCAGGCCGCAATATTATCCGTTTTATGTTTTTTATCTTTTATTTGTTCAGTTATAACAACATTTCGATATAACGAAAGAAAAATGCCGATCCCGAGGATTTTGTTATAATGGGAGTCCACTGTATGTCTCTTGCACATTTTTCTCTGTAGGTCATGTGCCAAGCCAAGACGCAGAACTTCCCCAATAGATTCACCAAAGAGCTGCCCCTGGAGGTGAGACTACAATAGAATGAAAATTTAGAATCTTCATATAAGTCTTTTGCACCCAGGGATACTGAAAATCTTTCATTATCATTTATATCGTCTTCTTAGGTGCACAATAGACAAGGCAGCTTCTGACTAATGTTGTTTGAGACATTGTTCATGCCTGTTTTATTGATCTCGACTAGTTCATCTGTTAGTTGTAATTGGAAGATATTGATGTGGGCAGTGGATATTTATTTTTTATTCCATCATTTCTTTCTTCAAGAAATCAACAAACTAAGATTGTCAGGCCCTTTATCATTTTGTATCTATCAAGAAACATATGCATTATGATATGTAAATAACATCGGATTGACACTCACAGTGGTACACGGAGATTAAAAGATGTTGTTGACAAGGAACAAGATGAGAAACAGGGGAGAGGAAAAAGAGCTACACTTCCAGACGTACTGATCTTGGGGATGTAGACTGTAGGGAGAACAGAGAATGTTAGAGAATTTCAAACTTTGTTTATAAGTGAATGAATAGATATGCAGTACCCACTGCTGTAAGGATTAGAACCAGCACTGAATGTCGAGCTGGAGCTCAGAAGTCTAGTGGATACGACACCTGTCTACTAATCAGGAGATTGTTGGTTCGAGTCGCGAGTATGTATGCTCATGATTTTTTTATCATGGCTACCATTAAAACACTGAATAATTGATGCTTGTTTGCATCAATGATGGGAGGTTTGTCAATCACTTGCATCTTTCAATTTTGTTGGAAGATCTGTCCAATAAAAGTGGAACATTTAGCTGAAGATTCATACTGATAAATAATGAATATGATAAATGTTATCTGGTGTTGATAATGTAAATACACATTGTTTGCCTACTGCAGGGAGAGTTTGCAAAGTGGCTGCTATCAGACAGCCCAGACCAGAGACCGGACAGCAATGAGATTGACACCAGTGATATCTGCAGTCAGCTGTATGAAGATTACGTGCCTCCCTCGATACACACCACGAGGCACCGGGGGCTGTCTAACTCATCCAGGTAGCAAGACTCTAGGAGAGATCACCTGATGTGTGCGCTTGCCAAGCTGTTGGAACCAGGCCACCTTCTTGGAACTCCAAGACTGATGTGCTCATTGCAGAATATATCATCATTGTGTAAACGGTGGCACAACTGGTAGAATTTCATTAGATCTGAGTGTTCAGGATGTACAGGGATTGATACCAATTGATGGTCATGTTAGTGTGTAATTTCCATTTTCTTTTTTGTAATTGGGATGGAAGTGAGAAAAGAGTATCTGCTGTAGAATAGTTACAGAGCAATCCATTCGTTAAGAATCAAGGTTTTAGATGGAGGGTAATCAGATTGTTATATTTGATGGAAATTTTCCTTTTAATTTTATGTATTGACACATGATGGCTGTGAATGAAATAGAACACATATCCATGGAATTATGACAAACATATGTATGATTGGACTACAAGGACATTTTTTCTGATTCATTTATGAATCTATGGCTGCCACCACTTAAATTCATATATATAGGTTTTATACTGTGTGCCAGAACACAGAACAGAGATGCTACCTATCGTACAAGAAGACTGCAAAAGCTTTGTTTTCATTTTCTGGCATTCATTGTATTATATCTGTGCTAAAATATGCAAAGTGCAATGAGAAGTAGTGTGTTTTGGCTTTGCACTGCATGGTCTTTATGTACTTGACACTAGTTTTGATAAGGAAAATGTGGCTCATGGGGTCCAAGTTTTGTGTGTTTTTTTGTAATTTTAATTGAAAGAAAGAAATATTTAAGGTACACATGTAGCTAGCTGATTATAACCTGACAAGTATTACTCTGATCTGCCAATTTATACACTGTCCATCATTAAATTAAGCTTGAAGCACCTCCCAGTTAGCTACTGGTTGTAAATTCAGTATTGGTCAAAGCACTGGCCACATTATTACACAATCTCTGTACAAATTCAAAGAAATACTGGGCACCCAGTAATGCCATATAGTTGCCTCTGTACAACAGAAATAGAAATACAGTGTTTGAAACTTGAACCATCATGTGTGCACAGAAGTCATTTGTTAGCTGGCAGGGGTGATACAATAATAAATGCAGCTATGGACTATTGCCAAAATAAAGAGAACTTAATCATCAAGAAAGAAAGAATAAATAGAGCTGTAGTAGTTATAATAAGCCCATTCAGATATATAGAAAAAAAAATGAAGTTTGAATCTTCATAAAGAATATGAATATTCTAACCTGTATTAAGTACTTAAGATTAAAGTCAGTCTATATCTCAGTCATTGGGATTTTTTGTTTGGTCCACACGTCAAAAACTAGATGTTTGGGTTACAATTCAAACATCACTGCACGCCATGATCCAGTGGTATCTTTGCCATATGTATGAATGGACTTGTGATCTTTTGTCATCTGTGTCAACAACATTCCTTGTTAAAAATTAATGTTGCCAGGATCGACAGAATGTATTCAAATAAAAAACATTGCTGATAAGTGGCAATTGAGGTCATTTACTGTTCTATACAAGACATTCCATTGAACCAAACTTTTCACATTGGAATGCAAGTATCTGTTTTTCCTTAAAAAGGGACCATCATTTGATGAGAACAGTAAGGTTGTTAATGCTGCACAAAGTCCATGGAGCTTGCACCCTTTTTCTTCTCAAGTCATGATATCACCAAGCATAGAGTGCAATGTTGTAGATAGCCATTTTTAAGTCTGAGTGATCCACCTGTAAATAAACACTTTTTTATGTTCTTTTTTTTTTCCTATTCATGTGATATAGTAAATCTGTTTTTAACCGTGGACATGTTGATCAGTCTCGGTCTTTTGACTTTCACACACCACACAAGATAGATACGCACATTGATTTGATAACTTCTTGTGAAATGTTTGGAAATGTGGAATGTTTGATGACATGCCTGTTTGAAGTATAGTACGGTATATGCCTTTTTCTTCTTCACTTTGGCATTGATGTTTAAGTCCAGTGACTAAACGTGTCTGCTTTAATAGGTAGCATGTGCTTTTACTGGTTCATCTACACTGTCTCTGATAGTAATTGTGGAATGTACAATGTTTCTTGACCATGCTGCAAAAAAAGTCTCATTTATGGAGAAACTCTACTCGATGTTCCAAGTTTATGATTAATGAATAGAATGAAATTAAAATAGTAAAACTTTTACCGACTTCTGACCACAACAGCTATGAAATGTTTGAATTTCAGATGTTCTCACTTTGGTGTCATTCCCAGGTGCATACAGTATGTACCCATAGATTAGATAGTTGATAATGTCATAGTATTAAAAATATAGCCATTGGCTTGTACACAGATCTTCACCAAGAATTCCTCCGATTTAACTTCAAAGAGAAATTAAATTGCACCATCACATCAACTCCTTCCAGAGTTCATTCATAGCCTGGAAAAGTGATTCCCATTGTAACATGCATAGGGCCAAACATGTACCACCACGAAACTAAAATTGCCTGTGATGTTGAAAGTTAAACAGCAGACAAATATGTGTAAGTAGTAGTGGGAGACGCTCCTTTGTTATGATCAAGAATCAAAAGTTCTTAAACCTTTCTGCACATGTTGAAGATTGCCTGGTATGTGTGGTGTACAGAAAATAGTGCTGGCACAGACTCTTGGGTTTATTTAGGCATGTAAATTATGATGGAATGGCCAGAGTGTTCCTGATAAATGTCATTATTTACACCTTGTGTGCTTGAAAAAAGTCAATGTTTTTATAAGCTAAAAGCTATCAAGTGCTTGATGTGAATGGAAAGATCACAAAATGTCAAAAGATAAATTCAATACCATGAGATGTGTTTTATTGCTACTTTGATGCATTTTGTGTGTTGTTTAAGTGCTCATGCAGTGTTTCCCATGCTTCACATTACAAAGAAAACATTTGAAGTAAAAGTATGACTTAAAGACATTTTTAAACAGTTTGTATGTGGTCTTCCTGGCATGTACATCAGTACTGTTGACATATTTTTCTATGGCTTTGAAAATTATATTTATCTAACAGTGTACAGCCCGTTATTTTGTGAGGAAAAGACAAAGATGCTTTATTGTCCCAGATAATCAGTGTGACATTTTTGTACAGTAATCATTAGCCACAAGCACTGCTATGTCACCATGCATGTATACATAGTACATAACATGGTGTCAACTCCTAGACAAAGTTCATATAAACGTATCGTGTACCTACCAGTGGGGATTTAGCCAGCCAGTTTGAGTGTGTGATGTGGTATTTCTTGTTGTTATTTTGTGTTTGTGTGTGTGTGTGAAAGTGACTTAAGAGTTGTGATTGATGGAAGAAATTTTAATTCAAACTGCATCTTGATCAGTGCAGTCATCTGATGAAGGGATCTAAACATATGTAAAGAGATCTGTTGTATTTCCCAAAACTTATGTGTCAAATGTACATGTAGAAGAAATGCTTAAGGTGTACCGTGGCTCAATAAATAAGCTGCTTCGTGGTATGAAGCTGCTGTTAATATCATATCTTGCATATTTGAGTATGTTTGATTAGGGGTTCATATTCACCAGCATTTTATGGTTTGGGCAAACCAGTCTGCAACTGGATGAACATATAACATGATAGTGACTCATATGTTACACTTAACCATGGAAGAACATTTTTATTGAAACAAAGAGTAATACATAAGATACCAAACAAAGCAATATGTTTAGCACAAACATTCCATATTTAGCACAATGCAAACAACTGTGACCACTTATCTACGAAGTGTACAGACATGTGATTTTAAAGGGAAGGAGTACTAATAAATCTGGATTCAAAAATTTGGAAATGCACTACACGAGGAGCAAACGGTGCAGTCGTGCTGCACAAAAACAAAAACAAATGTCAGATTGAAAGCATGCATTCTTCTTTATGGATGATCGAAACATTCTACACAATCCCTCCTCTGCAAGTTATGTACATATTTTAACAATTTGCATTTACATGGGAATAGATTGTGATGGCACACATTACTGTACAGAAAGTATCTGGCCTCCCTATACTCCTTAAAGAAGTTGAATATCTACTTAGCACTCTATGACAGACTTGTCTATACTGTGGAAATATGTTTGCAAATATACCACATACATTGTATGACCCTAATGAACAGCTTATTCCAAAGCTTTTACAAATACAATGTACATGACTCAATACAGTGGACTCCCGTTATAACGAAGTCCTCGGGACCGGCAGTTTTCTTTCGTTATATCGGAATTTCGTTATAACCAAACAAATAAACAATAGAAATACATAGAGTGGATGACATTGCAGCCCAAATTTTTACTTCGTTATAACCGTGTTCGTTATAACGGGAGTGCACTGTATTGACTTTATGCTACCACAGATGTCACAAGCATTGCACCTGTTCTTGTTTTGGTCAGAATGATAAGATACACATCATACATTCATACAAAATTGTGACATTGCACGACAGACTGAAGTTTAATAGTTCATTAATGAAAAGTACAAGAATGTAATAGTGCAGTCATGAGCATGTGTAATTTGTATGGTAGAAAAGGAAATACTAGTAATATGTGGCAGTGAAAAAATTGAGCTAACTTGTACTATGTATGACACCTATTCGAGTAATATCAGTTCAATGCAATATTTGAGTTTTGAATCCCAAACTTTATACCAACTAAATATCTCTCTTGTCTCTGGGATAGTAGTTGTAGAAATCTTGGGAGTCGGCAACCTCTTACGTTCGTTAGGTGCCAAAGTTTACAATAGCTTAGAAGTACGAAGTAAACATTAAACTATTTGAAGACAGGTGTTTAGCCTTTTCCACTTCTATTTCAAATAATTTGTTCAAGCGGTACCTTCATTTCAGAGAAATTCAATAGCTTGCAGCAGTCAAAGTCAAAGCTGATTACTTTTAGTTTTCCAAATGACATGTACCTATAAATGACAAGACTTGCCATGTATAGTATGGAGCTACGAATGGCAACCTGCAATACATAACAAATGTTCACATCAACTCAAGAGCCAAATGACGACAACTATGAAAGTACATCGTAATATCTAATGAAGAAAATAATAACACAATGATAATACTAACAATGAAAGTCAGCTTTCAAAGTTTGTTGATGGTGGTTTGTCAGCAGGATTTCCCTGCTGCAAATTGACTTTGTTCAAAACCTGTCACATTGTACACGTGAACCCCCACGTAATGCTAATGCAGCTCTTTAAAGGGACTGTACAGTACTGGCTGAGGTGGGGATTCATGTTTTGCACATTCCTAAGTGCGATAATGAAAAGCTTCTTATGAAATATGAAAGAGCATGTAATTTTAAGAAGGATTCAACGTTTATTTGATGAAAATTGGTTGTCAAATGGTTGAGATATCCAAAAAAGTGCTAATAATAAAAGGCGACATGCCACAACTTTATTAGGATCTCTTTGTTTCACCTTGTTTTTGGATATCTCAGCCATTTCAAAACCGATTTTCATCGAATAAACTTTTGATACCCCTTAGAACTGCATGCTCTTTGACATCTCATAGGATGGTCTCTGAATATCTCGCAAATTGTTGAAAGCTAAATCCTCACCTAGACCAGACCTGTACACACCCTTTAAATTGTCAAATCGACATTCTGACGAAGTTACTGAAACTGACTTTTGCTCAGCAAGCCAATGCTTCAAAGTGCCTAATGATGGTTGAAATTTCAAACAGCTTGTGGCAGAGTGGTAAGGAAAACAATGGACACCATCTTAAAGGCTGAATAAACACCAGGGAATATGTGATCACAATTGAATCATTACTTTAACACAGCTCTGCTGATAAAATCTGCTTCAAACACGAGATCTGAAAAATATCCATTATCTAGTTACGTGTATATTGGACATAGATATGCCTATTATACTATGTACAAATTATGGCCAAAATATAGCTGTGCAATTGAGATTGTAAGGATTTTTTGCACTTGTGTATCAAGTGGCATGTTTCTCATGGAGTACCATCTGCTGTGACAGAATCAGTTAAAGTTGCCTCACACTTCTCGCAGGACAGCTTGGTTGCTCTCAACTGCTGGACAAGCTTTGGGTCAAATTGTGTCGCTAGGTCAACCTGGAGAAGCTGGCAACGCACTGGGATAAAACAAAACACATTTTGTAGACTTTTGTTCTCGACATACTTATCATTATAGCAGCACATTATAGCAAAAACAAACAGCCAAACATGGTGACACTTTCAGAGATTACACTATGTCTGTTACCTCTTCAGCATTTCCACAAGGTTCATCTCTGGTATCAACTCAAGCAGCTGACTAGACAAATACTGTACATAAAATTTAATCCATATCACACACACACAGTAAGCTATTGACTTCTAACCTTTAGATGTTTGCTTGTTCAGTTAAATATCTTCAGATGTCATTGTACATTGAATTGTAATTATCATGTTTTAGTTCATGTCTTAAATATCAGATTTACGATGCACATGTAATGGAAACAAAATGCACATCCCATTTTATGAACTCATATTACATTCCTGACTTTGTGATCAGTTCCTAATGGTCTCAAATTGTCACATCCGTACTTTGTTTATTTATGTTCATTTCACATGCATGTGAAACCGTCAATCTCACAAGACTGACTATACAAAACCACCTGAAGCTTTGACAGGCCTTTACTTTATATGTTGTATATGAAAATCAATTCACTTTGAATCAATTAACCTGTAGCAGAAAATGAGGTGGCAAAAATAACTTAGTCTCCAGCTACTTGAATATAGGAAGAAACAGCACACATTCCTTGAGTGGAGATGTTTAAATCATATCAACGAATCTTCCCCTATAAATGCTCACTCACAGATATCAGCCATCAGTTGCTGTTTGACTGAATCCAGCTGAGATGAAAGCCTCTCAAGGCTCTCCATCTCCTTCTGGTAATCAAAGACGCTATCTCCAACCAGAGAAACGGAAGGCGTGTAGCTTGCACCTGTGCTGGCCATACACTGAATAGTGTGTGAAGGAGGTCAAAACAAAGGTTTAGGTTTATCACACAGTTACTAGTCAATCCAACTGGCAATGAGGAATGCATAAGAGATCATGAAAACTTTGAACAGCTGTACAGTTTGCAGGGTATGATTACATAGTTTTGGTATATCATTAATGGATGTGCAAGCTTTAATCTTACGGAATTGCAAGCATTTCTAACAGTACAACTTGCATTTCTTGTTGATATTGTTCAATGTGTCTTGCATTTATTGATCACAATACATTGTGACCACCAAAAACATTCTGTTTCATCAATTACAAAACACACTCACGAAAACACACACATAAACAAATCATGTCCCTGTAGACACTTGCTTCCATACTATGTACAGTACATATACAAACAAGTCTACTTCATTTCATATTTGGCACAGTTGAAGTTTGTTCATATCTGTCCAACACAGATCTTCATTGAACCTGCGCTTTCACTGTATTCACAAAATGATGAACATAGAAATAGGAGAAACACCAGAGATCCACTGCACCTGCCTACACTGACACACCAAGGTATCATCCCAAATGCTGATCATGATTCATCCAAGCTACCATCATTAGTTAAGTCAAAAAAAAAGAAAAAAAAAAAGAGCACAAGAAACTGGTATACCAAGACAAAGTTCCTGTCCTTTGAAGAAAAACACTCATTATATCATTTTTACATCTGGGGTAGATATGAACAAAGTCTGTAGATCTACATTTCAACCTCGGTACTATAAATCATGAAATCCATGTCAAATATCAGAACTTAGGGTGATATACATTTTGATGATGGTATCTGAATCACTCTGTGTAATTGTAGCAATTATTGGTTTATGTCAAACAGTGTTCACTTGTGACGTTTGGTGTACATTTTTCTTTAACTCGACAGATACAGATTCATGAATATTCAAAGTCACCTGTGGGGGCTGGGATCTTGATGGTGCACCGTCCACTGTAAGTGGAAACCTGAGCATAAAGTGAAGAATCAATAAAACAGACATTTTTTTTTTTTTTTTATTTTGCCTTTAGAACCCTTAATGATTAGGCCTACTGTCCACTGCAAGCAGATTGAAAATGAATGACTAAAATGAGAACCAACTAGACAGAAGTGACTGTACTTATCTAAAATGTTTTGTCTCATCTGGTTGAATTCTGAGGCATGAATGTCAGCTTTAATTCTTGATTTTAGTCTCCAGTAACCAGTGGATGTGCCTAAACAAAAGTTCACACTGACAATTAAAGACTGTATGAATTTTTGCAAAATTGTTCTGTGCTTGTCAGCGTGACGTTAGATCCACCTATACAATTCAAGACAGGAATTCTAGAGCCAGTAGAGGTCATAGTTTGCAGTCAAGAGTATTCTCAGCAGACCTTATTAGTTACAGTGCAAAAAGTGGATATTTCATGCTCTGCTGAGTAAGAATATCCCCCCCCCCCCCCAGTGGAATCAAGACATTACATAGTCATAGATCTTTATATTACATGCAAAAGTGTTTGCATGCTTTTGTTTCTGCAATAGTTTCTGGTCTTGCGAAATGCTAAAAAATTTCCAAACTGTAAAAATTCTACTAGATCTAAAATAGTATAGAGCCCTCTACCACTCTAGTAGATTCTAGATCTAGAGCCTATCACTTGTTGCTACACAAAAGTCATCTTGATTTGCTTTTTATAGATAGGGTAGAGTCTATCTATCAACTGAAACCAAAATGTCTGAAAAACTGAATTCTGCTACCAGATAGCACTAACGTTAGACACCTGTCTATGGTCTTAAAGGACAAGTTCACCTTCATATACATGTGGATTGAGTGAATGCAACAATATTAGTAGAACACATCAGAGAAAGTTTGGGGAAAATCGGACAATCTGTTCAAAAGTTATGAATTTTTAAAGTATCTGCAAACTCACTGCTGGATGAGAAGACTACCACAGTGTATGATATCATATGCGTACGATATAAAGAAAATAAAAAGAGAATTTCACAAAACTTCACTTTTTGAACAAAGCGCACATTTCTTTGACTTGTTACTGACATACGTTAAGGGTAATGTTATTCCCCCTGCCTTCTGAAAGAGAGAAGTCAAGTGTTCTTTTGTGATGCGAGAAAAGTGAAAATATGTTGAATTTTCTTTATTCTTTCTCTATATCAATGTACTCAGGTGACATCACAAGGTATAGTAGTCTTCTCATCCAGCCTTGAGTGAGGAGAAACTTCAAAAATTCATCACTTTTGAACGGGTTGTCTGATTCTCCTCAAACTCTCACTGATGTGTTCTACTAATATAACTATACACAGCCCTGTCGCTGTCCACAAGTGTAAGTCGCGACAGGGCTGTACTGTGTGGACATTACGTAATCTTATAATTCCGGGGTGCCGAGTCTATTCTGAATTTACTGCACCATATTTGTTACTAAGACTACGTAAGATGAAAAATTTATCTATTTAGCTACCGTTTTCAGCTATTGATATTGGCATACATATTTCACAACTTACCAAAAATGACACCTTTTTTTAATTCTGTGCACCGCAGATATTGTAGAAATCACAGAAATGACTTGAAATGTCCACACAGCACTGGGCAAAGGGGGCTCTGTCAACCACGCGGACGTACAAGCTCTAGCAGCGCAATTTGCATCGTTCAAAGCTGGGAAAGATTTATTTTGAATCGCCAAGCGATGATCACAGCATTCAGGGTTAAGATTGGACTTTTTGCTCAGTGTATGTTGCATGAGAGCTCACTAGGGACTGAAACACAATGCTCATAGTCCAAGCATCTCAATTCATGTGAGTGATTCATAAAATTTGTGATAAGAATGTAGAAATTTTCAACAGTTTTGTTGTTGTGTGGTTGTGTTCGAGGGGTTTAGTAGATATGTGTAGGCCCTATGTGTATGGCGTCTGGTCGGGCTACTACTAATATTGCTCCATGTAATAAACCCGCATGTCTATGAAGGCGAACTTGTCCTTTAATAAGGATCTATCTGAAATGCATCAGTTGATTTTGTTCTTTCTTTTCCTTAAAGTTGAAGTGCTTATTAATTACTAATCGTGACTCATGTGATGGAAGTGAATGCCAGAGACAGTACACTTCTACTCCACTAGCTCATGATCATATCCAACCAATAAATTAGTCTACAGATTTATCTTGCTATGTAGTAAACACATGTTATTAGTAGACTAGATCTACTCGGTTACTATCCTTACCGTATAAATACTACAGCTAAAAAAATCTACACGTGTACTTAATTTTCTAGTAATTGCGACCACGTAGAATGCAAATTGCACAATGGAGGCCCTGGGGTTACCACACGTAGCTCTACTGGTACTACTTCTACTAGGGCCTAGAACTGGTAAGACTAGACCCTACACATTACTCATTAGACACCAACCCTGGCGCAGGGCGCTGTGTAACTCGACATGGTATGAGTTGGGGTCACTGGTGCGGTTAATTAGACACTAATGAATGTTAGTCAGATGTTTGTCCAGATCTAGATAACCTACACCAAAATAAACACACACACACACAAAAAAAAAACAACAACAACAATATCAAGTAGGCCTAGAAGTCTGTTAGGCCAACAAAACAAAACTGGGGAAGTAGCCGTAGGTCCCTAGGCCTTACTGCGACCAGCCCCATACGCATTGCGTATATGGAGCTGCTGGTCGCAGTTACCGTAGCCTAGCGTAGGCCTAAATTTTATCATGTTGTAAATGATAAGAAGCCACTATGTCTATAGTTAGTAATGACTGACTAAGAGAATCGAGAAGAACAACCACTGAACTGAATACATTCATTCGGAATTGAATGCGATTTATTACCCAGCTAACGTTAGGCCCCACTCTATACCAGTATTGTGTGAACAGCGACCGTCAAGTCGCGGTTAGGCTACAGTAGGACCTACATCAACACTTTTTTTTTGACAGAACATCTATCAAGTTAGGTACTCAATCGAAACTTCTAATTTTGGCGTTACATTTCCAGAAAAGTGATTTGATCATATAACAACCTAACAACACGTCAGACTTTCGTTTTACTTACCTAGTATTAGCATTAGACGAAGAACTCATAGCAACTTGTGAGAATCACACGTCAACTACATGAGACTTGCTGCTGAAGTGGCTCAATGTAGAGAATTAGAACCTCCATATACGTCATACATGTACATCTCTCTAGAACGTTGCGAATTGCTTAAAGGACAAGTTCACCTTCATTAACATAAGGATTGAGAGAATGCAGCAATATTAATTAGTAGAACACATCAGTGAAAGTTTGAGGAGAATTGGACAATCGATGCAAAAGTTATGAATTTTTTAAATTTCTGTGTTGGAACCGCTGGATGAGGAGACTACTAAGGCTTGTGATGTCATATGAGTACAACAGTATTTAAAGAAAATGTATAGAAAATTCAACATATTTTCATTTTTTCGCTTATCAAAAGAACACCTGACTTGCCTCTCACCTAAAGGCAATGGGAATAATATTACCCATAACATATGTCAGTAACGAGTCACGGGAATGTGTATTTTTTTCAAAAGATGAAATTTTGTGAAATTCTCTTTATATTTTCATTATATTGTTGTTCGCATGTGACATCATACACTGCAGTAGTCTTCTCATCCAGCGGTGACTGCACAAAAACTTCAAAAATTCATAACTTTTGAACGGATTGTCCGATTTTCCTCAAACTTTCAATGATGTGTTCTACTAATATTGCTACATTCTCTCAATCCTTATGTTAATGAAGGTGAACTTGTCCTTTAAGTGCGTCTCGATGATCCGTGATCGGTTGATGAGAATGAACCGAGTGCGCACGCGGTCGCAGGGTCCCCCCCCCCCCCACACACACACACAGACAGAAGCATGATGGCCAAAACAAAAATCACTGAGCGAGAGAGCGTGCATCCCTCACCTGAAAAGCTAGAATTTAACAACTCGTGATATTATAGTAAGTTATGATTTAAAGAATGTCTAAAGGAAATTGAATTGTATTTTCATTCTTCTAATAGGCAGCATCATTACCTCTTTCAGAATGTAAGGGAAAGTATAGATACCCTGATAATGTCATGTCACAACAAGTCGAAGGAAAAAATGAACTTCATATGAATTAAACTTTTTTAATTCTCGTTATATTTTCTTTGGGCCTATATCGTTCTTCATATAACTTAGGAGGCGAGGTTCCACGTGGTGGAGAATAATGCAATAGATTATCAGTAAGGGGTATATTGGCAATAAGCACCAATAATATCAGAACAAAGTAAACATTCCTTTTTATTGTTTTGGAATATATATATATAATATATATATAATATAATATATATATATATATATATATATATATATATATATATATATATATATATATATATATATATATAAATAGTGCGAAAGATAGTTCCCTTCCCAAACGTTCGCGGTGCCTGATGGGTAGCATAGCGACAGAAATTAGACTGGCTTGAGGCGGACGTCCTCAAGTCTAATTTCTTTCACTATACAATATATATATATATATATATATATATATACACATATATATATATATAATATATCGATATAGGGGTGTGTGTATGTGTGTGTGTGTGTGTGAAATACTGATAGCTTGATGTTCGAACCGAGGTTATATCCATCAATGCATGCATGAAGTAAAAATTCAGCGGGTCAAACCACAAAAAACACATGTACCACAACTATAGTGACGCAATAATGATAAAGTAGAGCCTATACTTATCATCTTACAGAAGGCATCATAGAATAGTCTCAAAGACAATTTCTATTCTTTTGAGTCGGGGGTGGGTGACACAGCACATGATCATCTGGCGGTAGAGCTAAGTCTTTAAAAAAATCCAACAACAACAACAACAACAAAACAAGTTGCTATTGTTTGAGTCGGGGTGGGATAGGAGGTGGTTAGTCGTATCAAAGATCCGTGTATAGGATCTTTGGTCGTACGGTGTAGGCCCTATGATATGTCATGATCAATGAAACGTATCACGCAAATTATAGATATCATAATGATTTTGCCATTTTAAAGCAGCACTTACTATAAATCGTGCGCTTAAAGGGTATAAATTGCTGACCAGTTAAAAGTTGGTTTGAATATATTATATAGAAGGAGTAAAAATTTACAAGCACCGCGGTGAAAACTTGATCCAAACCCGAAGTTGGATGAAATTAAATGGAAGCTATCTTGAGTCATAAAGTTTTTACTTATTTTTTTTTTCATGGAACAGTTATTGAATAAACATAATTATGTGGAAATGAGTGAACTAATAATGCCACCGCTTCAAAATTTCCATTGCGCATGCAGGCCTATTTATAAAAACTGACGAAAATTCGATTTTCCCTCTGTACAAACCATAATGTTATGCCTGGTTGAATAACTTCATAATAAGTATCTGTCAGAAAATCCATTATGACTTGAGATTTGGCATATTTACGTTAAAACTAAAACACAAGAAAGAAAAACAAATCAAGATTTTATTTGAAAACTATGGAACTTTTGAGGTATAACGTAGTACCCCGTATTGCTTTTTACAAGTTTGTATGCATGTTTTTACTCATTGTGTGCTTGAACTTTTTGGAAACTGATATCGGATGCTGAAATATCCAATGTGGTTTTCCCCGTTACTAATATAGCGATTTGCTATTTATTATTCTTCTTTGGCAAGAAAGAGAGAGAGAGAGAGACCCACCCACCCACACACAGAACACAAAAAAGATGTGCACAAACATGCATGGAAGTGCTTGAATGAACATGAGCAAATATAGGCCTACTCCCTTTTTACTGATGCATGCAGGTGTTGTCTTAATTTACTACATTGCCAAATTAATGACGTACGCGTTCGTCTTCACTCTAATAGGGCCTACCCTTCGTCTCTGGTGAGGGCCAGGCCTATTATAGCTAAGTCGTGAAATTTTGAGTTTATGAATCAATGGCCCGCGCCAGGCTAGGGGTATTTTGTTAGTCACATTAATATCACAGAAACGCGGCTCTTTATGAACGCAATTTTTATTGCTTCTCGCGGGCTATTTTAGCGCGGACCAGGCTGGCAAAAAACGCATTAATTATAGAAAGGGGTATGAATTTTTGAAAGAGGGCCCCGATGGCAGACCAGTGCGTTTAGCTAGTACATTATCCCTGGTTTTCCACTTTTATGTGTGTTTTGGTGTTCATTTACAATAATAATGAAAGGTGTCGAGACCCCTCATTTATTATTATATTATAGCGGTCCTGTATAGTGTCTTCAGAAATGACTGTATGTCGTTTAGAAAGCTTCCCCAATTTGTCACGTTTATACCAAGGAGGTTTAAGAGATGGAGTTCCAACTGGCTGTAATTATTCAAACAGTTGTCAGTATTTTCTTCTGATGTACAAAAAGAAAAAAAAAATTCCACATGTGCACTTGTGCCTTTGATCAAGTTGATCGCCGGGTTTGATGCCGCCGTCTTGCTGAGCAATCTGAAGATTCAATTTGAGCGTCAACATAATGTTGGCTATATTTTGCTTGTTCATCATTAAATGAAATGAAATCTCTCTTAATGATAAAGCATATAAAACAAAAGTCGATACCCGTCCAGAAATATGTAGCTACAAAGGTGAAAATCAGAGCTGTATCATGTGAAAGTGTTAAAAACTGTACCCTCCTGGAAAGCCGGTTTTATCACTTTTCCGCTTAATTCAAATAACAAATAAAACTGAAATGGTATAATCTTATAATTCTTTACTAATAAATATATCAGATTAACGTCCGGGCATGGCCAGTCGAGTGATTTTCCATCTTTATTTTATCATTTTTTTGCGCAATTTCTATTCGCGCATCCCCCACCATTATGATATATTAACTATCTTTTAAAAGTAATTACCACCACAAAGACATCTTCCTTAGAAAGTGGCTGGTAATTATGCAATATTGTCAATTATTGTATTCCTATCTGCGCAGCAGATCCACTTTGGCACATGCTTCAAATATTTTCAAGTGGCGGCATCAAACATAGGTTCAAAAGAAATAAGAGTTGTGACTCTCTTCTCTTGAACCTCCTTGTTTATACATACTGACCACGGCAAATGCAAATGTAAAGATTTTAGTCATTTCACATATCCATTTTTTAAAAACCAAACTTTAAAACACCTATTTACAATCTCGATCATTTAGTTTTACCAGCTGTTTTGAGGAAGTGGAAATAATCTAATGCAAGCTGTGATATTTTGGAAGTCCGCTTGTGTTTTTACCCATTAAGCCATTCGATCTTTTGTCCGTTTAGATAATTACTTTCTTGATTATTATTATGCGTCGCTAAAAACGAAGCATGTTCCTGAAGTATGATTGGCTAGTAATATAGGCCTCTATGCAGCCTCTATGTACATCTGTGTTGTGATTTTGTAGGTTGATGTTGCATGTTATAATGTTCGTATGCTATAATGTTCAAGTAGATGCCACTGACTAGTTTATTATATTAAATCATGATTGTATGCACACAGGGTCCCAGTGAGAACAATAGGCCTACTTGCCCACTGAGGGGGCTAACCTGTTGAAATAAAACTGAATAACAAAATGAAGGAATGAATGAATGAATTGATAAATAAACAGCTAGTTGTTTGCTCGTGTGCTATTTTATTGCAAATGTATTTCTTCGACAGGTTCGTACATGTTTTTGCATGTTCTGTTTGTTCTTTATGAAATTGCATTGTTTGTACCATGATTCACCAAAACGAATTTATGAAATAACCAAACAAGCAGAAACAAGCACAAGAAGTTATCTATAGCCAACAACGTTTGCTTTATTACGAAAGACGCCCCCTCCCTCTATTCATACTCAAAACTTTCCACGGTCACTGTAGACATCTGGGGGTGTTGTGGAGCAATATACTTATATAGAGTTGTATTAACATTATTGTCATTAATTATTTTTTTTTGTCAGTTCTTACAGGATTTGCATGAGCAAACCATCTTTTCTTTATGTCATGGTTTAATGTGTTTGAAGAATTCAGAAAATCTGACATTGCCATTTTGGGGATTTCCATGCGGTTTGTTCCTTTTAATAGAACTGTGTTATCACTATTTTGTGTCCAGAGAGAGAGAGAGAGAGAGAGGGAGAGAGAGGGAGAGAGAGGGAGAGAGAGATCCCACGCATAACAACAACAAAGAATGATGTGCAAAATCTCCTGATATTCTTCCGTGATTGGTTGTTATTATGACGCATAAAACTGGTGAAACTTTGCTATAAAAAGAAGGCCCTACCATACCGGCCCGGTATACTTGAATTTATAGGGCATTTCAAAGTTTGTGTTTTGTTGTCGACTGTTCGCTTGGCACGTTTACTCAGAGAGCTTGGGGAAGTTAAGCTTATACCACGGATCTGTCAACTACTCGGAACAGGTAAAAATCCGATATGATAGTAAGCAAGAAATGTGGATCTTTGTATCACACATGATATCGGGCCTACTTTCTGATTCTATGATGACGATTTCGCCTTCAAGTTTCAATTGACGGTTGGCAGATAGGGATACAGTGGTGAATGGCCGTCACTGTATGATTATTCATGTGTTTAATTGAATGGCCACATTCAGTTCATTTTTCCGATGGTTTGTTATTCCGAATTAGGCACATGAATCCGGAAATAAAATAAGAAAGGCTCGTTAATCCGAAAAAAAAGTTTCCTTTTCGGAAGGTTCGTTAAAAACAAAAACGAAATGAAATTCATCATTTATAAGGATTGGTTAGTATACCACCTCCCCCCCCCCTTTTTTTTTTTCATTTCAGGGTTAATGCATCTCGGAAGGACAAACCTTGTTTCATTTTCAGATTAAGAGACCTTCGGAATAACAAACCTCATTTCATTTTCGGACTGAAGAACCTCGGACTAACGAACCTTCGGAGCAACGTCACAAAAGTAATGTTGGGAATAACGAACATCTCCCTATATTATCATGAATTGCCAAATAATATTTCTGGTATTGAAAGCGAACCTTTATATCAATTTGTCGTTGCATTTTTGTGAAGAAGAAAGTTCTTCATTGGAAGTCTGAAAATTTCATCAATAATTTTTCCTAAAACCGTTCCCACCAACCTGAAGAACCTCTGACTTCCTGCCGTCCCCCCCCCCCCAAATATCCTGTCTCAGATTATGACGACATAATGAATGGGACAATTCTGTTCTTCGTCCATCAGCCAGTGATTAATCCGCTCTTAGCTGCTTCGGCCATAGCTGACTGTGCCCGAAACGCATATTACAAGGTATTCAGATCATCGCGTTCTTCGAATCCCGCCCAGTACTTACGTCCTTGGACAAGATGTTTTTACCCACCATGTCCCTCTCGGCCCAGGTGTAAAAAAGGGTACCTGGCAATTCTATAGGGTAATAATGATGGCAGGGCCCTCTGATAGAGCAGTGGCAACACTGAAGAGGCTTCCCTGGATGTAGAAGACCTTATATTAGAATAATTGATATATTTTTTTTTTCATCATTCAACGAAATAATGTTTTTTTTTTTTGTGTGTGTACTTAATATTAGTCGAGTGAATTTTGATGCAGTTTCGATGGCAGATTAGTTTTCATCAGTTGAGAATAAAAAGGGCTTTTGAACACTATAAGGGGTTTAGTGGCAACTTAACACCCTGACATCATTCTCACCTGACGTTTTTCATGTTGATTTGGTTCAACGAACTCTCAACATCCTATGTCGGGTTTCCTGGCGGACCAGTTATTACGGGCAAACATTTTGTTAGATACGGGGTTTCTGCTCTCTGCGTAATGGCAACGATGGGAATGGGGCGTCTATGAGCGTATCTTGGCATCTGTGGTTGACATTGGCCAAATTCTTTTGCCAAAATGATATTTACCATCACCGAGAAAAAAAAAAAGATATTTAAATTAATACGGCGGAAAATACGTTGTTTATTCTTTCGGTGATCTTATCTTGACCTGAAAGAACTACAATTTCTGATCGATTATTTCCGATTATATGCAGAAAAGAAAGCAGTGATGAAGTGGTAGAGCCAGAAGCAGGAAAGGAGGAAGAGGAAGATGGAATCAGGCAATCACTCATGTTCTGCCGATGCCGGCGCCAGTGGATCTGAGGCGCCGAGGGAGATGGCGCCAATTGCCACACCTACGCAGGAGACGAAAGGTTAGCAATTAGGCTCCGACCTTGAACATCTCTGTCCCTTATACTCCGTTCTCGTGATGTGTCCCCAGAGATGTGTCTAACCAATACTTTAATAAGAAAATACGATACTGACTTCATAATATTTTCTTCAAAAGAGCAATGACTTTTGAATTCTTATCATGGCAAACATAGAAAAGTTATTTGACGTTTATTTTCAGCTCCTGCGCAAATACGGAGCTTTAGATTTTCGCGACGCAGACGTTCAGGGTGAACAAACCCTAACAAGAGGCCAGGGGGTCTCGCGCTCACCTGAGTATCACAAGTTCACCTTCCACGCAGTCATTAATCTATAAATTACGCATAGCAATATACATACAGTAGCTTATCGTTTACAATTTGAGAAAGGAAGATTTGAAAAGATTCCTTAATATTGGTGTTTTGTCTGTCCTTAATGTTCATTGCCTATTGCATCATTAAATTTTGACAATCAGATATAGAATTAAACCGGGTCTGACAACCATACAATTTGGCTACGATGACTTCAAATGTTGTATTACATGTGAAGGGCTCATCACTTTCATCAGAGACGGATTCTTTTTTTTTTTCATTTAATTGGCTAGGTTTATCATACTGTTTGCATGCCTTTCCTTTCTGTGATCCATATTCTGCATGCATCTACTAGATAACTGGTGAAGCAAAGCGACTCAAAACTTACAGAATTGTTATCAGCTACCTTGAATCGTATCATTAACGACATCTTGATGCATCATCAGATCAACTTTGTTTTGCACGTGGTATCAGCAAGGACTTAAATGCATTATGCAGTATTCTTAATGCTCAGTAGCAGTCAAGACTGATGATAAATTATGATTGTGAAGCGCGACAAATACTATCTTTGGTAAAGGTGTTTCTACAAATTGCGCATTGAGTTTTATTGATTCCCATTCGTTACAGAAGGAGACGACAACACGAAACTTTCTTGCCCCTTTGATGGTGAAGATAGGCATGGTGACGGAATCAAGAAAAATCATATGGCACTCGGAAATGAACAATGCAATTCTCCTTCTTCGAGCTCAGACTCGTTCACAGCAGCAAAGAAACTAAGGTATCTCCTGACAGGAAGTGAAACTGGTATCCTTGATCTTTCATATCACCCTATTCTGGTTGTGAACAAGCCGGAGAGTAGTGAGGAAGAAGGTTCGGAACCCAGCCAACCGCTAGAGTTTGTTTCAATGGCGAATTGGATCGCCGTTTTTGATTGCGATCCTAACTCTCAACAGAATGGCGTCTCCTCATATGTTAAGGAACATAGGCCAATAAACACAGAGCAACTAGACACCTTCCCCAAAACAATCAAAGGGAAAGTATTATCCGCTCCTGATGATGTCGGCCTCATCTCGTCTTGGATATTTGTCAACCGGCAGGAGGATTTGAAGGAATCTGATCGTCAACATGCTAGTGCTGAATGGACCCAACTGCACAATAGGAATATCGACAAGGCAATTACCAACCTTATACCGAACAATATGCCCAAGAAGAGAGTAGTGTTTTTGTTTCTGCTTCTCTCAGCTGATCATCTGTTCACCATGGCACAACTGTTCGGGAAATTGTTCTCATTCGCCAGGCAAGGCCAGTTGGCAGTCATCGTTAAAAATAGGGAACTGTATGAGGCATTTGCAACTGAGGTAGGGAGAATAAGATCAGAAGCAGTAGAGGAACTGGGCCAGCGAGCGATTGTAGGAATAGATCTGACCGATATTGACTGCTTTATGCAGCAAATGATAAGTGAAACAGATAAGACAGACAACGCCATTAGGCTCCCATCGAAAGGGCAATCATGTCATGTGCCAGGCAAAGTCAGGATGAGTTGGCAGGATTTGGACATCTTATCTTTGGATGAATGTAAGTGCAATACAATAAAGCCTGACAGCAAGGAATTCAATGAATTTGTAGAGAAGAAGAAACTTGAATTCTACCAGGGGTGCTCAGCTGATTGGTGGCCGTTTTATCTGACAGAATACCACAAGAAAGACCTAGTCCTGCGTCGAAAGTGCGCTGAGGAATTGAAGGAAACGGTCACTGGCATTCTGAATGCCTCGTCTGATGGTGGTACAGGTGATGGCGTTGATACAGTTGTCACCATTGACATATTCCATCATCGGGGGTCAGGTGGAAGTACATGTGCGAGACAAGTACTGTGGGACTTCCATCAAAAGTTGCGATGTGTCAGTGTTCGAAGAGTCGTTCCTGACACAATGGCAGCAATTCTTGCAGTCAGGCGTTACGGCTACTCGGATGACGAAAAAGAAGCAAACATACCACCTATTCTCGTTCTCATAGACAAATCAAGTGACGGAACCATCAAATACCTGACATCAGAAGCAAAAAAGATGACGAAAGGTCTTGGGCAAATGGTATGCATATTTCTTTGCTGCAGGAAAACCGATGCAAGCATGCCATGTGGCGAGGTTGGGGGCAAGAATTTGTCAATTTGTGTTGAACACAAATTGACGGAAGCAGAATCTCAGTGGTTTGTTAGCAAGTCTGAGCAGTTACAGAAGAAATACCACGAGACACCGGAACAGGTGATAGGTTTTGTGGTCATGAAGGAAGCAGGTAACCCTCACTGCGTCGAGAAAATTGTGCGAAACATCCTCCGAGATACAAGCTTTCGTGAGAAAACGCTGCTGAAGTATATAGCTGTCATTGAGAAATTCGTTCATAATTTCTGCATGCCTGTGTCTTGTTGCGATGATCTGATGGATGACCACACTGACGTGAACCTCTCAGAAAACCAGTCAAAGTATACGGGTTTTCATCCATGGGAATGTCGCCTGTCTAAGGCGGCACGACTGCTTCTCATCAGTACTACCATACACACGAACAAGGGACGAACAAAGGCGCTAGAACTAGTCAACTCCATCTTGGCACCAGAACTTGTCAAGCAGCTTGCTGATGAGAGAAGAGAGAGCGTCGGCACTACTGTCTGGAAGTTTACCTCGAGTGTTGTGATTCAGCCAGTATCACGACAGTGCACCAGTAATGTGAGCCACATGCACATAGTCAATGAGGTAGTGAGGCTACTGTCAGAACGAAACTACATACAACAACCAAAACTCATCAGAAGATACAGATTTTCCTCGCTTTTGGAATACCTTCTTGAGAATGAGAAAATCCAAGCTTATGCGATTGTTCACGCTGTTCACAATTATCGTGGAGGTCCCGCGCCATGTCAGACTCTTGCTCGGATGTATCTCAGCGATGAGTTGTACGACACGGCATTGCATTATGCCCACCTGACCCCAAAGAATAACTTTGATACTGTTGGAAGAATAATAATATCCCAACTAAAGGGGTACTGTCTCGACGAATGCGAAACCCCCCTGAATTCTGCTGATGTGGAGGGTTTGCTTCAATTATTCTGGCATGGTATAGAAGCTTTCGAGAAAGGGAAGGACGACAGTGTCAATATTGAAAACATATACGACGGTGCTCTGACACCACACTATGGAGAGCTAGAATTGGTTCACTCCTTTTTGAACATTCTGAAGGTTCGTGTTGAGCCATTTTGTTCACAAGAATCACATGACCCGTTGAACACATATCTTACGACAGATGCCGATGTAGAGGGACTTGGAGATGTAATGAAATACCACCGGAGACGACTACGTGAACTCCAGGCTCGAGTTACAGAAAGCATGGACTTGATCTCGGGAATCTTGTCATCTTCAAATGACATCAAGGGCATTGCCAGGACTTTGAGTTTTCATGAAATCAACTACTCGAAACTCGAATGCTATTTCACTCTTCCAGAGAGTGACCTACTGGCAAATAAGCAGAGACGTAAAAAAGTGGAATCCATTAAGATGTGCAAGCCTACACTTCGTGCCATCTTTAACTTCTTCACAGAGGATGACAGGAAGAGTTTGAAAGTAATCATACGTTTCTTGAGTGAAAACCAGCCAAAAGACATATTTGATCTCAAAGTGCTTATCTGTGCGCTCTTTGCTCTGGCAGCATTTCCCGATGAAATTGTCGACTATGGCACAGTTGAGCACTATGCACAGAGGTTGCGAAGACTTCGTCCCCCGAGTCTGTATGGTGCATTCTTTCACGTGATGCTACTTTGGCCTCGGACCAACCAAACAACAATGAAGCAGTCTTTGCCGCAAGCTATTAAAGCACTTGAAGATGCAAAGAATCTCACTAATCAAAATGAGAATCACGTTGTCTTGAAACCACGTTTCTTCCTGACTAGAAGACGGGGTCTACGCGCATTCATTCACCGGTCAGCACTTGGCCTGGTAGACAGTGGCAACTCATTGGATGTTGAATCGGTAACCGAGTGTTTGCAAAGTGAACAGCTTCGTGGGGTGCTGGCTAGACAGGAGGGCACTCTTGAAGACAACAGTCTCAAGTATTCCATACCAACAGGGGAGGAAATCACTATCAAGTTGTCAAGTCCTTACCGTGTGGCTACAAGACGCGCGAAGGTCACTTTCATTCTTGGATTTAGCTATGCCGGACCAGTTGCCTATGATGTACATGAACGTTAAAAAGTTTCGGTTCCAAGATCTACGAAATCCGTAAATGCGATCCATGAAATGAAAGCATGACACGAGCTTGCTCTGGTTTCTACTGACGAAAGGGTATGGTAGATATATTGAATTTGTCCATGTGCACACGTACGTTCTTGAACAGGGCTCAGAATGATCATCAAATTAAATGTTATTATGTGTGCAGCTACTATAAAGCATTTATCCCCGGGGAATTCGTAACGCTGTTAAAGAGTGAGCAAACATTAAATACTTATAGTGTCGGCATATTAGCTTTTACAGGAATATTATTAGGAAGATGGCGTCATTTCACTACTGAAGAAATATGGACTCTATAGCTGTGGAGACCAACCAATTGACGATTATTTTTCGGTTACTGTGACTCAGAATACCGTCGATCAGTATGCCCTATCTCTAAGTTAATTGTTACACTCTTGAAACTTACTTCATTGGTGCCTGAGAAACATATGAGGCACCATCTTTGTGTTCATCAAAATAGTTTATTTAGCCTATCTTTGAAGAACTTCATTTATGCAGCGCACGTGCATGACATATAGATAGATAGATTAAGGAGATGTCAAATACGAGTGTCAACTGCCGGTAGATGATAATCGGTTCATGATATAGGTCTTCCATCTTCCGTGCAGTGTTGGCAATACGTCAGCATAGATGTTTTGTAATATTCGACTTTAAATTTACCCCTTCCCCTTTTAGTAGCCTTATCTTCGTTGAGAACTGACACACATGCAACTTTTATGATTGTTATTATGTAAATATGACCTCAAGTTTATCGTTTCTTCATTACCATAAAACAAACTTGTTTTTGTATGCCCATGAAGAAGAACTTGCCTAACTTAAATGTTTTACATCTTCATGCATGGTCATTATAGGTCAGGATTATATATTTTTTTTGGAATATGACAAAATGATTTTTGTATGTCTGTATGTATGTATATTTATGCTGTATGACGTAACATGTTTTGTACACCGGTCAGAATTAGCCAAACAAGAATCGTTGACTAGAGAGGGTTACTTTTCCTACTACTAAGTAATTAAAACGAAAAACTGCAGAAATCAATAATCAAATACTTACTGAAAATTGAACTTTTTATATAATCATGAAGATTTTCTGTATAGGAATGCCTTCCAAATACAGGCAACAATGATATTGATTTATTGTGTGGCATATATCAATGATATGAGATCATTTCTATTACAGATCATCCAGATTTCCAGGACCTTGTTTTATTAAAGTTGAGAGTGAACATAAGTCTTTAAGTACTTAATTTTGATTGGCTGATACGCGCCTTAAATTTGGTTTTCTGACTTTATGTTCAATCGCATCTTTTTAGGCAACAGAACCCTATACCGTATGGGCTTTGTTTCAAAACACCTCTGCGTCGCGCACTTGGAAGATGAGTTTACTGTTGCAATGACATGCACTGATCTGGTAGTGCTAAGAGAGACGATTTACATTTACTGGACCTAATATTCACAATTGTGTTTCAAATCGTGAAAAATTTTGTAGGCGTGCAAAATTTGTGTATGAATACCTCATAATGCATACAACAGGTGACTTATTGTTTATCTATACCTTCACACCCACTTGAATCACCACAATCTCAGTCGTTGTTTTCCCAATGTCCCTACTCTTGTAGTAGGTAATATACTGTACACGCTGTATATGTTATTGATATTGTTGCATCATGTGGCCTTTCTGTGTTGTATTTAGTAACATTTATCTTATTTGTTTTTTTTTCTTTGTTTTAATCGGTTCCCCCAGTCCTATTATGGTCTAAAAAATATCTGTATTTCATAATACCCCTAATCTCATTTATCACGGGACATGCGGCTGTACAAGCTTGCTCTTACGCAAGCCCCATCATATTTCTCGCATTATGACCACAGCTCAACTCTAATGTATACAGACCTTTGTGTTTATAACGAGACAAACTATTGTACATTCCGGTGAAGTTTCATTTAATGTATGTCTTGTACAATTTTATTGTTGTATAATTGTATATATACATTTTTTTTCTGTGCTATAATGTGTGAGAAATATGAATATATATATAAATTGAAATGTTATTATGAATTACATGACAGAGAATGAGCCTCCAACTAGGGGGTTCCGAGTTAATTTAGATAAATTTCCAAAGTACCGTATTCATAACCTTAAAAAACGCCAATTATTACACTGAAAGTGTGCACCAGATCGTTAAATTTCAATTCTGAAAACTCTATCAAGACTGTGGAAAAGTGAATAGTATTCCTGCCCCTACCCCCCCCCCCCAAAAAAAGTCCGCTATTTCCATACAAACCCTGGTCAAGGGTCCTTGATATCGTATTACGTTAAATTGTCATTATGATGATGTGAACGGAACTTTGTCGTCTACCATAGTAACAATTATGTTTACATGAAAAACAATTGAAGCCACTGACGTAGATGCGTTTTGAACACCATGCTGGTTGGCAAAGAGCTTTAGATAAAAGTCATGATGTTTATATCGTATTATGAACTGTAAAGGTGAAGTAAACAGCACACATTTACTCGCTGTATCACTCACGTCTTTGATGTAGTCTCATATACAAATAAGAGTCGCTACATTTGTAGTTTTGCAGAAAATCGTTCATGTTAATAATTCAATTTATCGTCATTCTAATCATTCGACCACGTATTGTAAACATGCAAGTGTAGGCCAGTGCTAAACATAACATGATATAATTATTCCATGCACTGAGCACGCTGAGTGGGAATTGCCGAATTATACATTTTAATCATGACAATATCACGTTTCATATCATTTGGGATTTGGCTTCTGTACATAAGTTTATTTTCTAACCTTGTCACAACTAATTTCAACCTATTGTGTGTATGTTGAATAAGACCTGTGTTTAACCTGTGATAACATGCATGCATATAATGCAATACAAATGTGTCAGCAAACAGATTCATCTATTATCTATTCAGATAATGTGCGATATGTTGTTATATATTTCTATAATCGATTTCAATTTCAGTTTCAATATTCGTTCTTATCATTCACCTAACAATGTAAGGATTTGCTTGTATAGATTATGTAGGCCTATCTATTTTGCAGAATATAATTATGTTGTACCTTTGATATTATGTTGTACCTTTGATATTATGTTGTATTAATACCAAGATTATAATCTACATATCGCTATACACTGACAAGCGTTGGTCGTATATGTAAGATAATTTACTTAATATACCGGATCTGTTGTGCTTCAAATTGTCAAAATGTTATCAGCGTATAGAATATGTGTGAATGTCTCACCAATGACAGCAACAACTGACTTTATTACGTAACATTTGTATTGAGATACATGAGATGATAATTCAGTAATGTAATATATCATAAATTATAATCATTAGGAAAACCGATTTATATGGATCTTTGTGGCACATTTCACGCATGGATGGCTAAAAGATTTGGGTTCAGATCAAATGTTGTATTTACGTACTGCCCAATAATTTTCAGGAAGCGTGTCAACGTTATTTCCTCATCGTATCATCACAGATTTTTCCCCCCTTAAGATTGCATTACCTACTAATATTGTATACCCGTATATTTTATGTGTCTTTAGTATTTGATATGATTACAACAGACCAAAACTTTATAGAGTAGACTCCCGTTATAACGAAGTCCTTGGAACAGGCAGTTTTCTTTTGGTATACACTTTGTATCAAAATTTTGTTATAACCGAACAAATAAAGAATAAAAATACATAGAGTGGATAATGCAGCGGCCTGAATTCTTACTTCGTTGTAACCGGAATTTCGTTATAACCGTGTTCGTTATAACGGGAGTGCACTGTATCTAATTGTTACAAGGACAGTGAACTCCTTCACAGATGTGTGAAGTAATGAGAGACCAGCACTGGGTCCGTTCAAGCACTCCTGTGGAGCAAGGTGCTCAATCAATAACAATTGTGTGAATGATTCAGCGTTACTCTGTTTAAATACTGAATATGATTATGTCCATTCTCACCTTTTCCTCAGATCTGCTATTCAAAGCGAGTGGCACAGCTGGTTTGACGCACTTTTCCCACATATCGCATTACACTTTGTTGATGTAAATTGATGATAAGATATATAGTTGCGTCAACGTTTTCTTGATTTGTGGTCATTTGTTATGCCTATATACCGATGAACTGAATTCTCTTCTTGCGAACCTGTCACAAGCAATGTGCAGGCCCTATTTTCAATTAAGATTTGACCCAGAATGTGTCTACTGATATTTTGTGTATCGTTCATACATAATGTATTTTCAGTTCGACAATTGAATGGACTACTTGGTTGACGAAGGGAATTTTCTTTCATGTACATGTATAAGAATAAAGACTAGCGGATAAAAATGGGAGAATTTTGAGATTGATACTTAGTTCAGAAGTTCGTCATCTTGTTAAACTGATCGACGCACCGTAATAATCTTCGTGAGGTCAGTACATCCGACATGAACAATGTGTATATAGTTGCAATTTGAATTTGGCATAGATTGCGCCATTGCTTAGAAAGGCGTATTTAAATCTTGACATTACTCATCACCTTTTATACACTTGCATGCACTTGCATGCACTGGCACGTGCTGGTCATATATAGTACAAGACAGTATGGAAAACGATTCACATTATCGGGAACTGTTCACGAGTGTGCTTTAAAGTTTAAGAAATATTACAAGCAATAATATCTGACGGAAAGATTGTGTTTCCGCCCAATATGTGAAAAAGAAAAGAGTGGAATATCTGAATATATACGGACATATCATTCATTCAAATGAATGAAATCTTCTCTGGCGATCGGGCGAAGGCTTGGTAGTCTAGTGGATCTAGTAATCAGGAGGTCGTGGGTTCGAATCCCATCCGAGTGTGTATGACCCACGGATTGTTTATCATGGTTACTACTCAAACACTCAGCGATTGGTGTCCTTTTACGTCGATGAAAGGCAATTGTCATACAGTTGCAACATTTTTGTTGCCGTGATAAAGTAATATTTTGCACTCTTTCTTCCGATTGTAAAATAAATGAAACACAGAAATAAAGAGATAGTCTTTTACACCAATCGTAAGTAGGAAGTCAAAATCATGTGTTTTATCTGAGAGTTATCATTCATTTCCAGAATATCAAATTTTGATAAAGAAAAAATTAATTAAAAGTATATTGATTGGATGTACCTGTTACTACGCATTTTGAAGTTTGTATGATGCATTATGTGTAGAGTATCTTTAATTGCTAAAATATCTACAAGTCTTTGACTTACTGGGCGTCATCAGAGGTCATTTAATCAATTCAGGCAATCATGCATATTGAGCATGTATGCATATACACTGGTGTTGTAACTGTATGATATATAGTAATATAGTGTTGTTGGGGGGTTTTCCCCAAAAAATTTCAAGTTTTGCATTGTACAGTATATCACATCTAGCATATTTCAAAAATGGCAAACAGTTCAATTTGACCACTTATCTTTACAGCCAATGCTAGGGATGGATTTGATTTGACCTAAACTGAATCCTATTTGTGTCATAGGAAATGATTCAGTCATTGTTAATTCCATTCTTTCAACTAACATGCAACTACTACCTGATCATTAAACACGTCACAACTTTCTTTGCAGGTATATCTATTCTCCATTGTGTTCTTGTTCATTGTTCATATACGTGCACTGTAAATTTACATATTGTATACATGTTTAAATATATGTATATGTATATATATATATATATATATATATATATATATATATACAGTGCACTCCCGTTATAATGAACACGGTTATAACGAAATTCCGGTTACAACGAAATGAAATTTAGGGCCGCAACATTATCAACTCTATGTATTTTTATTGTTTCTTCATTCGGTTATAACGAAATTTCGTTATAACGAAAGAAAACTGCCGGTCCCGAGGACTTCGTTATGACGGGAGTCCACTGTATATATATATATATATATATACATGTACATATATATACACACATGTATATATATATATATATATATATATATATATATATATATATATATGTGTGTGTGTATACACATATATACACACACACACACACACCTGCGTGTGTGTCAATTGTTTGTGTGTGTTTTTGTGTTTGTAGATGCATTCAAACAGGAAGGCAACATAAAAGCCTGGACACTTATCTTGTAGAAACAAATCTCAGTGAGGTGACACCTGTGAAATCAAAGGGTGGTCCACAGTGTAACTTGAGACCAAGGTATTCATTACACACAAGATTATATGATTGGTTAGATAAGGACGAAAAACACAATTCAGTCCTCAACTGAAGAGGATTATTCTTGAATCCATTTGGGAAGGTGTTGAAGAAATTCCCTTGTCCATTCACGGATTTAAATCAAATTGAACATGATGTCAAAGGCTCCAACATTGGAATTCTAAATCAGTAAAGATTTTTCTGAAAAGAAATAGTTAAATTTTACAAGCACTACTGATAATTTAATCAGAATTGGATATAAAGCATTCAGAGGAAGTTATGAAATTTAAAAGAATCACCAATTTTTGCAAAACAGTTCTCATACAGTTGATATGAATATGCATGCGAGCTGATATCATTACTCATTATTTTCCTTTATGTACCTGAAAATTGACAAAATTCAATTCTTTTATTCAAATGTTGCCCTTTCTTTTCAGACTAACTTTTGACTTGTACAGAATTCCCCTTTAAACAAGCCAACAAAAAGACCTTTGATCTAAAAATCAGATGCAATACAAGTAGAGGGTAAGCCTAATCGCATCAGTCGTGTGTTCCCTTTATGAAAATAGACCTTGCTGATGCAGCCATTATATCAGTTCCCTTGTAGGAGCAGCTAACATCAAATTACACTTGACGCATGAAACACTGGACATGTTTGGACAGAAACACAAGTGGCAAACCAAATGACATTTTGAGTTTTCAGCTTTATTCCTTTTGCTTGCTCTGAAATATTCATACAATACCCCATGGTACAATAGTTGCCATAACCTGGTTTCACAAGATGTAAAGAACCAAATACAGCTGTAGGTGTTCTTCAATGTTAAAGTTGATGCAAAAACTGTTGCTAGCCTTGACAAACATGAATGCCAATAGTAACAACAAAAAATAAACCATATTACATGTAGTTGAATCAGAAGGATGTCTAATATTTTGTGGAGACAACCTCAGGAACTGAATACAATGTTACCTTGCTGTGCAGGATTGATTTCTCTTCTCTTTGCTACACATATTTTTTTTTATCTGAATTTTTTTAAAAGTGAACTTTGTTGTGATTGAGCTGTCTATCTGCTAATACAGTGGACTCCCGTTATAACGAAGTCCTCGGGACCGGCAATTTTCTTTCGTTATATCGAAATTTTGTTACAACCAAATGAATAAACAAACAACAAAAAAATACATAGAGTGTATAATGATTTGGCCCTAAATTTTACTTCTTTGTAACTGGAATTTCGATATATAACCATGTTCGTTATAACAGGAGTACACTGTACTGGTCAAATGACATGACACTAAAAAAAAAGAAAAAAAGAAAAAAAAAAGGAATGCTACAAAATTATAGAGATTTATGAGACTTGCTTTCCTTGGCATAATTCTTTCATACTGTCAGCGAACTATTTACAGCAAAAAGTATGAAAACACACTTTCGGACTCATTTGCTAAAGAGGTTTGCTGTAATTATAAATGACAACAATTGCAGTCACCATAGCACAACTGATCAGCTGTGAATGTGCAGTTGCTGCAATTATTATAACATATGATAACTGCAAACATCTTTAATGAAATGAGCCCCTGGGCTAGAGAGGGTTTTTTGGGGTTCCCTTTCCCCTCCAAGAAAGGACAATGTATGCAGTAACAAGTCTGACAGGCACTCCAGGTCTTTTCCATTGGTAGTCACGCCCACTTGAAGTTGGTGACAGCACCCAACCAGACCACTGTCGACGCCCACCCAGACTTGTCAACGCCCACCCAGACCTGTCCACACCCATCTCGGCTTGCACAGCTCACCTTGGCGGCTTGTAGCGCTCCCAGTGTCTGTGGTTCAAGTGGCTGAAGTCATCCAGGGTCGCGATGTCCTTCAGGTAGCGAGACAGCTTAAGGAGTTCATGGTCGTGCTCCCGATTCTTGTGTGCTTCCCGGAAAGGTCGTATCTTGAGGAGAGAGGCAGAAAGGCTTTAGAGTCCATTACCAAAAGACTACCAAAAGACTACCACAAGACTACCCACTCGGCATGTCACATAAATGCATAATGTCATGCAACTGTGCTGTGTGGAAACAATACTCACTCAAGAACTGCACAGCATCAAATCATGAAAAAATTACAAATCATTCTAATACTTCCAATGGACATTTCGGTTTATTATCACACAATATCTGAGGCATTTAACTTGGGTCAAAGATCAAACATGCCCAATTCCCAGTTAATAAGAGGTCTGGTTATTTTGGTGTCATCAGATACTGTACATTTTAATGCAATAGGTAGATGTGAAAGACAGAATATTCTGAATTTCAAAATTTGATGGTCAGTACAACAGTCAGGAGCAGCTCCTCACCCTAACAAGTGTTTTTAAAGGTCAAACTATAGAGAAGACAAATGCTCAGAATGAAGCAAACGTCTATCACTTTTCACTATCAATACCTCATGGAACACACAATTGTGAAGATATTGTATTCAAGATAATTCAACATAATTTATGTTACTTTCTGAACTACACAAATACCATAATTTGCATCATATGTGTTTCTAAACACACTTACAGATGAGTCTTTTTGTCATTTACCTTCAGGCCGTTCTGAGGATTCATCAGGAAATTCCTTCGAAGGTCATCAAACATGATGGTGTTCTTTGGAGTGTACTGCTCGTACTTGCCCCAAATCACCCCCAGCGGCTTAGTCTATCAAAAAAAAAATATAAACAAGGATAAAATTCTGGGTAACAAGAACCAAAATGTACCTGAAATTTCCACATTTCCTATGTTGCACGAAGAAACGTCAACATGTACAGTCAACCTTGCCTATGAGTTGAATCTATTTGGACTGAAAAAATAGCTTCAACTTAGAGAAAATTTGACTCATGAGGAATTGAAATCAAAAGAATATAAAGAGAAGAGGACTTGAAAAGACTTATGAATTATGAAAACATCAATAACTCAAATTTAGATGGTATGTCACTTGCTTCCTTTTGCCAAAGTAGGGCAGTATACTCTCTTCATACCTTGAACTACAGTACAAGATAAACTTGACAAAGACAAAGTTGTAACTAGATATGTCACACAACAGCATGGGCCAAACTTGGCAAAATTCCAGCATACTATGGCTTACACACATAGCTTGGAATAAGGTAACACATGTTTCTGATTTAACAAGCTCCTTAAGTTTGCTGCAACCAATTGGTATTTGTTTTTAATTCTGTGAAATCACAGAGATAAAATATTACTACATGTATTACAAGCAAAAATATTTACACGCTTTTATTCTTGCACTAGTTTCATGGCACGTGAAATGCATGAAAAGTTCCACTGTTACCTGTATTCAGTATATCTAGCATTATGTAATAAATATGGTAAAAATCATATATGTAGGCCCCATTTTATCAAAAGATATAATCAATAACAAATTTCCTTAACACACAGGCTGCCACAGATTTATCACAGAAATCAACTATACAATCAATTATAACTCTTTATAGAACAGGGCCCTGAACTTATTTGTAATTGGTTACATCCAGCTGCCACTCCAGAGCACTCCCGTTATAACGAAAATGGTTATAACAAAATTCTGGTTACAACGAAATAAGAATTTAGGCTGCAACATTATCCTCTCTTTGTTTTCTATTGTTTGTTTTTTTGGTTATAACAAAATTTCAATATAACAAAAGAAAACTGCTGGTCCTGAGGACTTTGTTATAATGGGAGTCCACTGTATACTCAGGAATGCCACACATTTACACTTCAAAATCAGGGAGGTCCCAAATAGCAATGATGAAAATTCTTGTATGTTACATGTACATGCATTTCAATAGGCTAGTATCATCCTAAATCATGGAGGGTTTCATATTCTCCTGCCAGGACCTGAAGAGAAATCTACATTTTCAGTGAGCCTCATTCAGAATCAGGATGACTCTACGATAATCAGCTCTGCATACCTCAATCACACCATACTTCTGTGTGTGTACAGTGATGCAGGCGCGGCTGTCCACCATGAAGGCAATCTTGTAGTTTGGATTACTGCTGACTCCTAACTCCCTCATCTTCACCTCAATCCACTTCATGTTTGTAGCAGCTGCAAGCAAAAGGAAAAAAAAATCTATTTGTCATCTAGTTAATATCAGAGCGTCATCTCAGTTCTATTAGAGGCCTGGCAACATTGTACATTTAAATACCAGCAGAAATACAGAGAGCGCACAAAAACCTAAATATTTGTGCTGGAACTTTGCAGTCTCATGACAAGGTATTGTGTAACATCTGTAAAAAATTAGATCACAAGAGCAATACTGATGCAATGACAGTCACTTTGGGCATTGAAACAAAAATATGGAGAAACAGTAAAACTCTATTCTTTTTTTGCACATGATTGCAACTTTTGCCCACAAATGATACCAGGGTTATAAACAACTAGATGTTTGAGAGTTATGAACAATAAAGCTGTTTGCTGGCTTCTTTACCTACAAGATTCTAAAATTCCCATTAAGGCATTTCACTTGGTCCATTACAATGTAGGTTTTTGAAAGTTGTGCATAAAACAGCCTCCATACTCCCACCACTGTAAAGTTCCTTGTTGAGAAAACTTCCCTGCAATTACAGGACATGCTGCTGATTTCATATTTCCTTGAGATCTGTCAATATGTAGGCATCATGCCACAATGTACTCTTGTGATGCAGGAAGTATACTCATTTACGCACATACAGGATAAGTCATTTTTGCAGTATCTCCATGTGCAAAATATCTGAGCATGATGCAGAGGACATGAAGTCAAAGATAAACATGGTTATACTACGGAGTCTCCAAGATTTTATGTTGCATGGTTTTATTGATATTCAAACAGTAAATATCATAACTCGTTTAACTATCATGTATTGTGTGTGTAAATATCACCTCTTAGGATACATGCCCATTGAACAACAACAACAACAACAAAAAATGATGATGATGACTGCAGTATTAACAGAGACCCATCAATTTGACAATGGTTACTTTGCACTCTATAGGAAATGTGGGAGCAAAAAACCTGTTCATCAACCAGACTCACACCAGATAGCAATGTCGTAGTCTTCGTAAGCTGCTGTCAAGAATTCATGAAGGTGTGGCCGCATCAGCTCCCGAGCATTCTCTGCCACAGAACGATGATCTTCAAAAGAGGAGATGAGCAAATGGAAGATTAAATTTTTACAAGCTCATCTGGTTATAGGTAAAGGTTGCACAGAGGATGGAAGAAAAATTAGCATTGTATATAACAATGTATAGAATTTGGTCAGTCGGTCGTTTCAAATGAGTTCAACAAAAGTGTCAAAAACTTATGATAAGTTGTTTTCAATGTGATTTACAGTTGCTGCACATACCAAAGAAGGTGTAATCAACATCAAGAACAAGAAGTTTCTTTCCGGGCCTGGATTCATTGACGACTTTGATCTCGTACTCTCTCACACGTCGCTCCACTTTCTGCAAGTACTCCTCTCTGTTAACAGAGACAAGAATATCAAATCAGTTGAGTGCTACAAGGGCATTCAGTCTGTCTACTTTCTACAGTGCTAGTGCCCTTCTGGCTCTTAATTTATTTAAAACAATTAAACATCATTAACCAAGACTGATGTCCATGATGATCAGGGGGATATTCCATGCTAGGGCCGCAGAATGTTTTTAAGGTGGAGGGGATTTAGGTGGGCTGCAAGTCAATGATTACCATTGCCCTTTCGCTTAATAGACGGGAAGAATCTAAGGACAAAATCTTCAGTAAGTATCTTGTTTGAGCACTGTGATTTTTGCCAGATTTTTTTTTTCTACTCCCCCACAACCCCCCCCCCCCAAAGCTCAGAATATCATAGAATAAGCCCAAAATGAATTAAAGATTACCATGAAGTCACATGTAACATCTTACTAACATGATAAATGCTGTATGGTTATGTGACAGACTACTGATGATCAAAGTTGTACAATTTGTATCATCAAAACTACCGGTATTACAAAGTATATTTTTGAGATGAAGATAGAATGGACACACACACACACAAAACCCCAAACAAACAACCAAACAAACAAATTAGGGGACAGAAACAGGGCCAGAAACAGGAAGATGGAACATACATGGAAAGAGATAGGAAAGCTCAAGATAATCAAAATTGGTCAATACCACTTGGATGGACCATGAACTCTTTTAAATATGCCAGATTTTGTCAATAAGCATCACATATCCTATTAAAAAGTCCTATCCATTCACAATTTTGTAGGGTTATTATACAACATATACAGACAAATTTTTTACTACATCAAGTGGAGCAATAGTAAAAGACAGAGAACTTAATCAAAATTAGATAAATGATAGAAATGTTGTGATCTTTACAATGTTAGGAAATGGTTGACATTCTTTTGAGTACACCATATTCAAACCTGTTCTCTGTGGCAACTTCTTCATCTTCGATATCAAAGTCGTCAACAACCTCGCCAATGTCAGCTGGCTTTTCATTGGCTGCCAGGATCGTTTCTTCCCTTGTGCCCATCATCATGATCTTGGTGTTGGGTTTGATGTTCAGAGCACATAGCTGGACATCATCTCCAGGAGGCTTCCCTACAAGAAATAAAATAAACACATACACAATAACACACAGTATAGCAATTTAAATATTGCAGATTACTGTATGCACAGTACAAGAAACATTACCACCTGCCTAAAGATGTTTCCTGACTAGTTGTGGATCTGATACATCGTATTGCAGTACCCTGATTTCCAGCAAAACACTAACAAACACGTGTCTTACACATGGAGAAGCTGCATATCACTGTATGTATGTACCATATTGTATGAAACCTGCTGTGTGTATCTATTTTGTGTGTGTGTGTGTATCATGTGTCTATGATGACAAAATAAAAATTGAGATTAAAGAAATTTGATATATTTAACATACATTGCTGATTATATAAATTTATGTAAATTTTTTGTATTATTCTAATATTAAAAAATACTGCAGAAAAGCTTAAGTGATCAAATACCGGGGGTTTTGCCCTACACAACCACATACTGACATACATGTGCAATGTGTGGCTCAAATTTGATATATTTAACATACATTGTACATTGCTGATGATATAAATTTATGTAAATCTTATGTATTATTCTAATATTAAAAAATACTGCAGAAAAGCTTAAGTGATCAAATACCGGGGGTTTTACCCTAAACAACCACATAGTGACATGCATGTGCAATGTGTGGCTCAATGGTAAAATCTAGTAAAGACACATGATGGTCAAATATGGTGCATTTATTGTGTCATATTTGTGGTTGTATAATTTACTCTGCATTTTGTATTATGTGTATATTCCTTCTAGAGTCTATACATACAAAAAAAAAAAAAAAATGCAGACAACTGTTTTACTGGTACCGTTGTCCGAGATCAGTGCAGTGATATTTTACACCTCTACTAACAAGTTACTACCCAACTATCTACCGATTTATGATACGCCGCAAGCAGCTCGCTACGCGGCCGGCAACCCGCATGCTGCATGCTGCTGCGGCTGAGCTGCCGGTGGGTAAATGCAGCATGCAGCTGCTGCATGCTGCAGCTGCTAGCTGGCTAGCTGCGCTGCGCTACCGTTCTAGCTTTATAGCTGCTGCCATGCCACGACAGTGCACAGTGGCAGTGCACAGCACTGAGAGTTTATTGACGTGATGATGGGCATTGTATCGCATTGTTACCTGGATGATGATGAGCTTAATTCGTAAAAATCCTACCTTTCAGTTTCAGACCAAGTAGCTTCTGTCGGTGGGGCAATACCCCTGTCTTTTCATGAATAGCATCCTTCAAATCCTTCACGGTATCATTTCCACACACTTCGGAAAATTCGTACTCTTGTCCGCTCCACTTGACAACAATCCGCATGGGGGCTTCCATCTTTGATATTTACATCCTCAGCCGCAAAAATGTCTTGAATCTGCAAGTACATTTATATTGCAAAAATATTAAGTCAAAAAAGTATCCAAGTAAAATCATTTAAACATTTTTTTAGTTTTTATAATTTCAAAAATGAGTTTTTAAATCTTAAGCGTGAATATTTGGGACTCTGTATAATAACATACCCAGGTATCCCCTCCCACCTTATGACAGAAACAGCACAGAAAATGTATCATACCATTATATACCCAAGCAGGGAATTCACAAGCGAGTGTATCATCGCTGAGTAACATGACGGATAGATTGTAGGAAGAGCCTGATTGTAATAACTTATCAACCGGAAAATGGCAGCTCAGCAACCGGCTGGTAGCGGAAGGGGCCATGGACAAGGGGAAACAAGCCGAAAAGATTCCGTGAGTTCAACAGGATTCAAGCTTTCTTGTTGTTATGATGTAAATTACAAGGTTTTGACTGTAAATAGACTATGTGGGTTCAGAGTTGAACGGAGCTGGGAGTCGAGTGGGACTGAGTGCAGTGAGTTGGGCATCGTGTAGTCACAGTCGGAGCGAGCCCTCGTCGCTTCCCGCATTCAGCCCGTTTCCTCTCCAAGGCCCAGCCTACTATCGGGGACTATGCTATGTATTTATAGTGCTGGCAGGATATTGGAGATTAGTGTGGGATTCTGCTTTTAGAAATGTCTCACATGATTGATTACTGTAGCTATCTAATGTTAATGTTGGTGTGGTATACAACGTTTAAAATTTATATTTAATGTTTCGTGCATGACCATTGAATATTAAACCAAGACTCACACTAGAATACACTACAAGGTTCAGTAGAATATACACAGAGCAACATCGCGCACTCCCCTTCCTCCTTGTTTGGTTCCAGATGGAACGTTGTGAGGAGTATTTTGAAGAAGAACTTATAAGATGGTATTCTGAAAATCTTCCTAAGTTTCTTCCTACACATTGTAAGCCAGAAAGTTTAGAAGTGCCTAAGGTTAGGAAAGACAGAATTGGTATTCTGAAAGTTCTTCCTTCGCTAAGATTAGACTTCTAATGTTAGTAGAAACTTCTTAATGCGAATATAGGCCATTCTTATCCTTGCCCATATCCTTTCTTAAGCCAATATGAAAATAAGGATTGTATCAAAGGAACCAACCAATGACAATTGCATATCATGACATAGGGTTAGATATACATGTGTGTGATGTGCGTGGCATGTCACCTCTTTCTTGTGTATCAAAGTTCATGTTGCGTGCAGTGAATGACAAGCGCCTATCACAATATTTTGCAGCATGCTACATCTTACCGACATACTTAGGACAGGGGTGGGGCTTTCCTAAATATCTTCCTAAAATTCTTTCCTAAGTGCATTCTAGAATACCAACTTCTTCCTACAGTGTGTATGTCAGAAATTTGCATATCTCATCCTCATTTTCATATCTTCCTAAGTTTCTTCCTAAGTTTAAGAAAAAACTTGGGAAGATACTTGGAAAGACACTTGGGAAGGTTTTCAGAACACCACTTAAGCAAAAATCCTGACTTTCTTCCTAGGAAGGATTTCAGAATACCACCCATGGGCCTAATGATTAATCCAAATAGGCAAATAAGAAATCTAGATCTAGATCTAACTTATTGTTAGGTAGATGGATGGATAGGTTTCTAGTGATAGTTAGTGGGTGGTTGAATTTTGGATGGCTTACCTTACATGTCCATGCTAAAGCTCAAGTTCTGAGAGTGATTCTAACCCTGCTTTACTAATATTTTTGAATTAAATATATTTTAGATTAATATGTTCAAAAAAGTAAAACTGGTCAACCAAGTCAGTGTTGAGTTTCTTTTTTCATATATATTTCCTGAAACGGCTATTCTTCTTCTACATTATTCTTGAATTAGGAATCATGAAATGATTGGGAAAGTTTGATTTCTGCAGTTTTTGTACTACCTTTTTTTGTTGAGTGGTGTGATTAGAGGCCCCTTTTCATTTTTTAAAGATCCTTTACACTTCACTTTTCATCTCTAATAATTTTTATAGGATAATGCTACTGCTTTGAAAGTTGACATTAATCATGGACAGAATGTATTAAGAGAGCATGCTCATTTTCAGCTTAATCTGTTGATCCCTTCATTGTTGTTGTGGTTTACATCCTGTTTTTTTCTATCCCATTCATCAACGCTATAAGTTAGCATGGCTTGTCAGAGATAAAGTGCTTGAATAGACCCTATACTTCAGAGCCTCTTTTCTTAGTTCATACTTTTCCAGAGTACCTTCATATGTAATTTCTTTGCAATATTTAGATAGATTTATCGTCTTGGAGAGTCCATTTGAATTGAGTTACTGTACATCATTTTAAAGCCTATAGTCTGTTTTTTTCAGAATCTGCCCGTACCTACATTGTAAAAATCCATGTCTGGATACTTTTTGTTTGTTTTATGAAGCAGGGTAACATATGAAGAGTTTGTTCGCAAAAACCGATAAGTCCATATTTGCCAAATGGAGATATTTGCGATTAAAGGTCAATGAAAATAAAGAGAATAATAAGAAAATTTTTGCTTCTTTTGACCATAACTTCAAAAATGTACCTTTATATGTAGTGACCAATATATCATTTAAAATGTATTATTTTGTACTTTATGACAGAGACCTTACTTCAAAATCTTCAAAAATGGACTTATCGGTTTTTGCAAACAAACTCTTCAATATATATCGAATGGTCTGCATGAATACTGGTAAGTGATTAATCACAATGCACTCATGTGACTTAGACCCCGTTTACTGTGCGGGGCTGGGCCGAGCCGCGGTGGAGCTCAGCCTCAATTGCGGGGCCAAGCCCTGCAATTTTGTCCGTTTACACTGCCAGGCTCGGCCACTCTTTTAATTCAAACCTTTCAATATTTTGTCTTGGTGGCGCTCTGCTTGTAAACAAATGCAATTTGGTATAGTCTGGTTTTCAGACCCTTTGCCAACTGGATTCCGTGGCGATGAAGTCGCCGTTCGGGCAAAGGCCTTTGCTGAAGGAGAAATCCTTTGCAGGACAAAACCACCTTAAACTATACTAGTTTTCACTGTTGAGGGGGTTAATATCCTGAATAGCGAAATAGTACGGGCAGAGGGTCTGTAAGCCAGACTAAAATTGGCCGCACATTTGGCCCAGTTTGCGTTTACACTGAGAAAAGGCCGAGACCACCTCCAGAGCGTGGCCAAATGCGCGGCCAATTTTGGCCCCGCCTTTGGCCTTTTGCGCATTTACACTGAAATGAAGGCGGGCTCAGCCGCGGCCCAGCCCCGCACTGTCGAGTGATATGCTGTTGACAGGGCTAGAATGAATTATTGTGTTAACAATCTTACCATCCCTAGATTGTAATAAAACACTTGACACTAAGTTTACAGTCCCTTGAAAGTTAGTTTCCCTCAGTGCTGTGCACTTTGGAAAATGTGATTCCTGTTGGGATGTCAAGTGTTACATTGTACCTCTTAGAAGGCAATATTTGTAAAATAATAGTCCTTCATCTGTTTGGGTTTCATTTGGGATAATATTGGCCACAATGTATAAAGTGAGAACACTGCTTAAATGTAGACAAATTGAACCTCTCCACCCGTCTTGATTTGGTGTGGACTATTGCACTAAAATGTTTAGTTCTGAATAACCTGTTTCTCAGTCAGCTGATGGCTTCTAGGGTTGGTAAAGTAATAAGGCATCATTTTCTAAATTATTATTATTTTGTGCAGCATTTTATGCTATGATGCTCGACTAAAAATGACAGGCACATTCTGTATAGAAGATACAGAAGATACAGCTTCAGTCCATTTCCTGTGACTGATAATGTACTTGAAAGAAATCCAACATGAAATTTACATATGTAGCGGTAGAAAACCACTTGAAATTCTTGACTAAGTTTTAGTTTTATTCTGCACTGTGTATGATATACAGTAGAAGGCATGATACACATTAGAAATTGTTTTCAGCAAATGCACTGTACTTCTCAGACAAAATACAATGTATCTTTCATCAAATACAAATATATCCTACAGCTCTGTAGATATGTATGAATTAAAACTTGCTTTTTTATATAGCCTTTTGTGTTCTCTCATTCATTCATATCTGTGGTGTAGTTGTTTTTTTCCAGGAATTGAGATGTACATGTTTACTGCATACCATGGTAATCTTTCATTGAAGTAACACATTTCAATAAGTGTCTGTTAAAATGCAGATACATTGTATTACCCAATGCCATATCATGTGATGAAAAAATACATAAACTATGATATTCAACAGTCAAACAGTGCAATATTATAAGGATTGCACAAGTGATGATGATGTTGTTAGTACTCATGTACAGTGTATGATGCATGCAGCTCTTTCTGAAATACTGCCCTCTATCAGTCATAGCAAGCAAGGAGTTAAAATTTTTGCCTACATCTTGTTTTACAAGTCAGTGAGTTGGCTAGCAAAGACCTCTATCATAAGCATGTATGTTGAACTGTTAAGTGAAAAGTTTCATTTTATTACCATAGATAAAAATATGTCACATAATTATGTCTCCCTGTGATCATGAATAAATAGAGCAGTGTGACAGTGGTTAATACTGACTTTGATTAGAGTTGAATTATCACACCAGTCATATCCTAGTGTGTGTTTCTACTGGATACCTCATGATGTGTTTCTGAAATGAAAAGTTCAGGTGTAAAGATACACAGGGTAATGCAGAGCTATGCGCAGAAACTTGCTAACTGCAGTGAGCCAGAAAGTTGCGGATTATAAAGTCATAGAAAAGGTCGCAGGCATGTACACTGTATGATCCACTGAATAACATGCGGAATCACCTAATAACAATAAGAGCTTCAAGGCCGCCCTGTTCCTGCTGAAAAATCATCCCTCGCATCACCGCACATTGACCGTCTAAACAGATGGACGATGGATCACCTCGCATTGTCTCGCATCACCCACTATCTGATGTGTTTCTGAAGTGAAAAGTTGAGGTGCATGTATCACTATGCATTACCTTGACATTTATTGCTCATTAGAAACACATTCTTATAGTAACAGGGCCCTGTTGTGTAAAAGTTGAAATCAAACATAAGTCTGAAAATCAAACGTAAGTCTGTGTATCCTCAATTCTGATTGGCTGATAGTACCTGACTTATGTTTGTTTGTTTTGTTTTATTTTATTTTTTTTTTTTTTACTTATATGTGTGATAGCATCTTTTTATGCAACAGGGCCCAGGAGAGGATCTGTTGAATATAGCCTCTTATTAATTTCATATTTCATCATAGTAATGATAATATCACTACATTTCTCAAGCACTCATATTGCAATGCAGTGCTTCTCAGCTCTGATTATACAAATTAATAGAATAAAAAATATACCCCTAAAGTAGGGCTTACATATGTATAATGTAGATGAATCTTTGTATTTCTTGACTTAAGGGGTAGCTGTGGTATGTAAACAAAGCTGTACTTGAATCTTGTTTTAGAAAGACAAAGAAAGAAAATTATATAAAGTTTTTAATGAAATAATGATTCATCCTGGTTTTTTTTTTTTTAAAGATACAATGTAATGTATCTTTCATCTTCAGGTAATCATACTTCAATATTCTAATAAGTATTCTGAGCCCAGCCCCGCTTCAGTGTAAACGCGCAAAAGGCCAAATGCGAGGCCAAAATTGGCCTCGTATTTGGCCTCGCTCTGGAGGTGGTCTCGGCTACAGCCGAGCCGCGGCCGAGCCCGGCCTCTTCTTGGTGTAAACGCAAACTGGGCCAAATGCCCGGCCAATTTTAGTCTGGCTTCAAGACCCTCTGCCCGTACTATTTCGCTATTCACGATATTAACCCCCTCAACGTGGAAAACTAGTATAGTTTAAGGTGGTTTTGTCCTGCAAAGGATTTTTCCTTCGGCAAAGGCCTTTGCCCGAACGGCGACTTCGTCGCCACGGAATCCAGTTGGCAAAGGGTCTGAAAACCAGGCTATACCAAATTGCGTTTGTTTACAAGCAGAGCTCCACTACGACAAAATATTGAAAGGTTTGAATTAAAAGCGCGGCCGAGCCCAGCAGTGTAAACGGACAAAATTGCGAGGCTCGGCCGCGCAATTGAGGCCGGGCTCGGCCACGGCCGAGCCCGGCCCCGCACTGTAAACGGGGTCAAACACTTCAAACGTTTAACATTCAAGCAAGCTTTTCATATTTATTTGATATGAAACAGGCATTTAGTTTCAGGAGAAGCATACTGTTGGCTATATCTTTATTATGTCATTAGCTTCACTTTCTGCTTCACATGTATTTTTTGTTTTCAAAATTGCAGGCTACATTTTGCGTGCATGAAAATGGAATGATTAAAAGCAATGCACACAAAAAAAATTAATGACTTCTGATTTTTATTAGTCATCGATGATAAGATACTGTGTGAACAAGGCTATTATTGCTATAAAAGCCATCGGCTCCAATTTTCAAAAATGTCACACTATGAAAATATCTTGCTTTACAGTATCTGATTTCAGTGCTGCATCGGCAGCTTGTCTGTAGAAAAATATTTGCCACTCCGCTGAAGATGTAGTTTCTTAGTATAGTAGGTAAAATCAACAGCAAAGGAAAGGAGAAAGGAGAAAAAAAAAAGAAAATGTGCAGCAAAACAACAACAAAATAACCATGTAAAATATAATAACACTGCACTGTCATGACTCAATAATCCAAGGTACTTGATGAAGGAATTATATGCATGTATGCAGCTGCATATGTGAAGGCATGGTAACAAATATCCAGGGTTCTGCTCAGACAGCACAGGGTGAGTGTACACCTTAGTTACAGTGCAAAGAAAAACTCATAATGTTTGATTGTATGCAGCCCTACAACTTACTTTGCTAAATATTCTCTTATCAGTGCAAGATTTGTACCACTTTAGTCAATCTCAAACTTTTTGTATGTGCCATTTCATTCACAGATTTTGATGTGTTTATATGTCAAATGTAATTTGTTATGTATGTTTCTTTTCATTGAAGTTTATTTTAAATACAATTGTAGGTAAAATCAAAAGTGGGCGAAGTGAGTAGAAGGTCTATTAGTTTTTATACCTCTGTGTATACTTGTACATTATGTATTTGTATTTATTGAAGGACAGTGTTTGGAAATTTTGAGAGAGTTACCAGCATAATGTTTTTACTGCACACAATGCCCTCAAGTGGTCCTATTCATAATGTTACCAAGGCAGTATGGTGTTTTCTAGCTGCACTATGTAGCATGGGCTGGGAAGGGGCAGTTACAGCAGCTGCGTCAAGCTTTAAGTTCATTTAATGGGCACAAACTTTGACAGGACCACTGTGAATTACTTAATTCCATTGGTAATGTGCGTGATAGTCTCACCTTCGGGTGTGAGAGGGTTAAACCAAAATGTGGTGCTACGATATCGAAAATATGTAACTCACCTGTCGAGGCTCCTGTTGATTTTGTTGATGACTCGCATCATCCTGCCTCCCAGACCGCAGTCTGCTACAAACATGTGCCATCAGTCCCAGAGACATCCCCGCCATTTCAGACTCTCGCAGTGAGGATGACAGGAGAGCACAGCGTCAAGTTTGCTGTTAGATGACCAAGTGAGGCGCAGAACAAACCGGGGGAAAATATTGCAGGAGCTGCGCGATATCGAGACCAGGGGTGATCCGAGTGGAACCAGTGGTGGGAGACTGGCCAGGGGGAAGTACAAGTGCAAGCCTGCCTGCTTCGCCACCACTCAGGAAATGAGAATTGGCAGCGGATTGGCTGTACTCTGCCAGCTCTCTACCAAGGCCAAATACTGGTCTGTGTCCATGTCCTGTTCACCCACTCTTTTTCTGTTTTTTCGCTGTCATGAAGCCTGCCAGCAAATCCTACAAGCAGTGCTACTGGGCTATCGAATAGACTGATATACACCGAGTACCTGTGTTTTTTGTGTAAGAGCCTGGCAACATTTACTCCTGCCCAATATCTGCATAAACCATCTTCGGCTGCATCCACACCCCCCCCCCCCTACCCCCCACCATACACACACTCACATGCATGCAACAAAAATGTGAAACCATCAAAGACTAACAAATGGATCTGTGCATTTTCATCAAGTGTCTGGTTGGATCAAGTTTATCTTCTGATTGTCTTCATGATTTGTGACTCTCCACTCAGCCTGTGTGAAAGGCTACTTCCATCAACAGCTGCAGCAGTCTTAAATGCATTGTGTATGACTACTTTTTATGTGAACTTTCCCCACTTTTTGTTCATAGTCAATGCCCTTCAGTTTTTAATGTGTTGACATGATCGGCCAAACAAACAAGCTACATACATCAGAGTCATGCTGGTGCAAGCATCTCACTGGAGGATAATGGACCAAGGAGATCAGATCAAGAGGAGGATCATAAGCTTCAAGTGATCACCGTAAAGAGATTTTAATGCTTTTTCTCACACACTGATGAAATGCTCTTTTTGATTCTGACTTTGGATGAATCAGTTAACAGTGCAAGGCATGTGTCCAGTTTTGTTTCAATGGAGCGGTGTATTATCTGTGTCACTGGATGAGGAGTATCGAGCTAGCAAGGCAGCCACACTGTCAGTGTGTAAAGTGTGGATATCAAATGGTGTTTAACTTCTGTGCTATGATCCAGTAACTTGTAATGGTATGTTACATAATGGGCACAGAGTTGTGATAGCAGGCTCGCCATGATACTGTAGCTGGATCATCAACTACACACGCACACAGGTTACGCTTTCATTGGAATTAAGCCATAAATATGTGGGTATTTCTACAGTTGCCAACTTTTTTGTATTGGAGTGACAGCAGACAATTTTCCTTGTTGTTTTTATAATCGTGGGAACATATCATGGCGCAGTACTGAATGCAGTTATTTTCTTCCGCAAAAACATTGTTAAAACTTTAAAAACTTAAAATCCCATGAGACAGGGACTACTTCATTACAAGGTAGAGGAGATCTCAGCAGGCTTCCATCATTGGGATTTTTAATTGAGGAATACTCGATCAAGGATAGCTGGCCAATCACAATGGATGATCCTAATGCAAACAGGAACAGGCAAAGCTTTCGAGCCAAGCAGCTGAACCGTCTGTCGGGTGTCTTCAAACCGATCGTCAAGCACCGGCCGATGAGCCTTGGCAATGGAGACAGGGGCCTCGCGCGATTGCCGCTGCACTTCTCGAGAATGAGCAGCAGCAGCAGCAGTGCTAGCAGTTCTGGAGGCAGCCGCAGCAGCGGGGTCAGCCGTAGCAGTGGTGGCAGCCGCAGCAGCGGGGGCAGTGGAAGTAGTGGTATCAGTCGAAGCAGCGGGGGCTCTTCCTCACGGAGTAGCAAGAAAAGACCTGCTCCTCCACCACCTGCCCACCTAGAAGTGTCCCCCAGTGGGTCTCCCAGTCACTCCCCCAGAACCCCCCGCTACCGACCGGTGTTACGTGTTGTTAAGACAAAGCCGAAACTCAAAGGTTTGGTAAGACAGAAACACCCTCCCAATGTGTAGGGTGTTTACAAGTATGTAGGCCTACATTCTGTGAAGTCAATGTACAATTTATTTTTAATCCTCTGATGATATGTTCCTGTAACATGTAGACTATGTATCTTCCAAGTCAAAATAGATACCTTATGTAAAATATGTATATTGATACTCTTTATTGCTTATTGTCTTTCAGGTTTTTCATTAAGGTTGTTAAGACTTGCTTTCACTTTGTTCTATTTACACTTGTATGATTTGTTTCGATTTGATTTTGTTGTTCTTAGCATCATTTGATCTGAGTAACCTTTGGATAACCTTTTTCTTACAAGCATCTGTTTATCCATGGGCTATCCACTATGATAATACAAGTAAACAATATTGTCTCTGGCCTTTTTAAAAAATAATAATTTTGTACATTTTTCAGTGTTGTGGTGATTATTTTATGAAATGTTTACTCTGCTTATAATGGAAATTAATTGAGAGGTGAGGTCTTGAAAGTATACACTGACAGAAAGTTCTTTAGCAAAAGGCTGCAAAATTTATCCAGAGAATGTACAATGTATCACAGAGATAGTAGTTTGAAGAATTCCTATAAAGAATGTACAGTGAATGTTGGCAGTTTGCCCTGGTACCATTGCAACCGTGTGGTTAACCTGCTCACTATGAACAATCTTGTTCCAGACATTGCATTCATTCACTGGATGAATCATCTTTGTGTTTAAAGGTTGTTTCATTGACCAAGAAGTACACCATTATCTCTATTCTAATGTTGAATGACTTTTTAGCATTGAAAGACACACTTGCAGCACCTTTTCGCTGCTATGAACAATGCTGTACACTGTACATGTGTATGTATCATTCCTGTAGGTTACCACTATACGTTTGTATTAATGTCAGTATATTGAAAGATAATAGCATGAGAGGCATTCACTTTATTTATTTGTGCATTGGAAAAATGATCAATAATGTGTGACATTTTCTGAGAAGTAGTTGTGTTGACAACACTCAATGCTGAAAAATCATAAAGTAACTCCATATCGAAAGATGACATATTGAGATAGAAAAATCATACCCCCAAAACGCCATTCGTTTTCCAATGTTTATTTTCATATAATATGGATTGTCAATTCACATCGTAGACAGTGGATTCATAGAAAATGCATTTGATTATGACTGTTTCTCACACTTTCTTTTTTCCTTACAGTCAGGAACTGGCCTTTTAATGTCAGTCATCAGAACTCTCTCAGCCAGGTATGTTGTTTCCCTACCCCCACCCTCTTTCTCCTTTTTTTTTTTTTTTCTTATTGTGTCAAAGCAGCTGCAGACTTAAGCCATAAGAATGAGCCGTTAGTGAAAACATACTTTTGTGTAATGAAAGTGACTAACAGAAGACTGAGGTTTCCTTTTGGGTAAAATGGGGGAAAAGAATATAAAGGGAAGAGGTCATTAGATGCCACAACTGCATTTCATCGGTATCATGTTTCTAAAAAGAAAGAGAATAACTTGTGTAGGTCATCTTCCAGTTAAATGAGAAATGTACTCAGCTGTATGTTTTGCTTCACTTTGAGAAGTTCAGTAAGGCGCCACTTTTTTAAGGTTTGATTTTAGCAATCTGTGATCATAATAATCAGACAGGGTTTCTGGGTTACATTCATACACCATGTTGCATGTTAAACTAGAAGTTATAGATCTCACAACTATTCACTGATTCTTGATTCTTTTGTAGATAGGAGATTTCTTCTGTATATATTTTGATAAATCTTCTTCTTGCGTACGAGGCAGCTGCAGCTAAGTAACATCCCGCAGGAATCCTATAACAACCAACTTATGGTCCCAAGGGTAGGGTGTGTAAGGTCCATGTTGAATGTTAAATGTTAAATGAACATCCTGTTTAGGAGAGAAATTGTCATGATCAAAAGTAGCAAGAACTAAATTTAAAACAAGTATTTGTACGAATAGTATTGCATGATTTTGAATTACACAATACTGTTCTTTACTAATATTTTAATCACATGTCTTTCCGCCAATCTTTGGCCTCTGTCCCTCCCATCTCTCTTTCCCTCACAGTGAAGACGAGCAGCAGAGAGGCGTAGAGAAGGCCAGGTTGGAGAAGGCTTATCGAGAATGTGACAAAAAACTTGACAAACTCATAACAGGTTAGTCAGACACTAGTCGTCCATTTCAGTTTCTTCCATTTTGGCTGATGGGTAAAACCGTCAGATAATTGGCCAGCCCTTTTATGTGAGGTCACTTACTGCTAAAGATTTCAGCAGTAAATTTAGCCCATCACCATTTAAGCATGATGAAGTTGTTGTACATTGATTCCATAATCCTGGCATGTTTCAGTTTTTTGGACCCTTAGGCTTTCCAGGTTGTCCAGTAATATTAACAAACAACAACAACCACCACCACCACCACCACCCCCACCCCCTGGGGGGGGGGGGGGGGGGGGTTGAGTAGCTGTGGATATAGCATGGAAACCAGCCACTGGATACAAACAGTTTTGAGAGAATCACAAAATTGAGATGCAGTCAAGGACATAAAATTATACATTTTAACAAAAAATGCCAACCCAATATGAACATTTTTAACATTGATTCCATGATCCTGGCATGTTTCAGTTTTCCAGACCCGAAGGCTTTCCAGCTTGTCCCAAAATATGAAAAAGGAGGGGGGGGGGGGGGGAAGGAAAAATTAGCTGTAGAAATAGCATGGAAACCAGCAACCGGATACAAAGAGTTTTGAGAGAATCACAAAATTGAGATGCAGTCAAGCACACAAGATTATGCATTAAAAAAAAAAATGCCAACCCAAAACAGACATACCTCATGAATAGATTAAATGTCTTTAATTTCAAGGCATTCTGAAACCTTATAGATGAAGAGTTCTCTACACATCAACCATCCTTATGAACTAGTTTCAATTCTGAAACCTTGATATCTGCACAGGAGATTTATAACCAGAATTTCATACTTTTCATCCTTTAAGATTTGTCATGTTTTGTCTTTTTTTTTTTTTTTTTTTTTTTTTTTTACAGCCAAATCACCTTATTTGCAGTTTTCTTGACTTTGATATCTGCAAATTGATTAGAGTAAAATGATGAAACATCACAGGTGAAGATTATGAGTATATGTGACCCGCTACAACAAAATGATCCTAAAGTCGGGCGAGGTCGATTATTTGAAAATTGCATTACACAATTCCCTAATCTTTCTCCTTTAAATTGATATATAACACGTCTTATAAAAATAATCGGCTGCGGAGATATCGATGTTTAAAAGAGAGCATGTCAAGACGTCTGGGAAATCACTGTTTCGAGGAAAGCGCCCTTAAAGTTCTCCTTGCGACGCAATCACAATCAAGAGACATGCAAGTCAGTATTCACCTCCGGACAATAGAAGGTAAGCCCTAGCTCATTCAAACACAGCGTCGGCGGTCTCCTCACCGACCAATCAGTGACCATGATGTCAGGAGAAGCGGCTAGGCATAGCGCAACCTGCCCGCACGCACCAGTCGACTGGGCAGTGTGCGAGCTTCACGCTTCGGTTAGCGGCAAGCAGCAAACTGACCAATGAGATCACTCTGGTCGTTGTTAGGGGCGGAGCCTATGTGTGGCGCTCAATCCAAATGTTCGAACCAGTTTCTGCTTCGTTGAAACGCCAAAAAAAAACATGGTCCAGAAAAACGCTATTTTTTGGTCTTTCCTTTCATCATTTTGCTTCAAAATTTCGACAGATGATAGAAGACATGTCAGCCTCTAATAATATGTCAAATTCAGAAAATCGTAAGTTTTGACCAATTTTGATGCTCAAACTTCAAACTCGATTTTCACGGCTTCGACCGCGCGCGACTTTCGGACCATTTGTTGTAGCGGGTCACATATCACAATGTGACTGCAATATGAGCATATCTCTTGTTGGAGACTACCAGAAGTCCTGAGTATACAGCTGTACTCTGATAGGTCTCTATTAGAAAAAGGTGTTGTAGCAAAATCAGCCTGTCCTCATTGAGATAATTAGCAAAGAGTAGGGATTTTAATCACCATGGAAACATGGCAGCATCCATCTTGAAAGTAAAGGTGTAAAGATGTGCATCTGGACTGACATGTTAAACAAGGGTTTCAAAGATTAACACCGTGCATACCATTGGCTGTGTTATATTCCCAAGGCAACATAGACGGGACATATCATTCCTAAATTCATTAGCTCTAAATTCAAATTAATTGACAGAACATTTTAGTCAAGCTTGCAGACTTTGATATCTGACATAAAATGTGTCATTCTCTAATGCCTCTTTTTATTTTGTTGTTATTTTTTTTTTTTTGGGGGGGGGAGGGGGGTACAGGAGCTGGTTAGTTGAGGGTTCTGAAATTGATATGTAAGAATTCTGCTAACTCTGACACTGCACAAATTTTGAAAATAAACAGAAACCCACTTCCAGGAAATCCCAAGGTGTTGAGAGAATGAGCTTACTCACCCGCCATAAGTTGTCTGTGTGCAAAACATCCATTTTCTCATAAGGAAGGGTTGTCACAGACTTTGGCTGAATTTTACATAGTTAGATTTAATCCAGTCCATGGGTTTAATAGTGATATGCAAATTTTGACTACTTATAAACTCTGGCAAAAATTTGTCTGGCAAAACTTTCTGGCAAAAATTTGTCCACTGTTCTATAAAACAGATGATGCACAAAATGATGTGTGTATGCAGTGACTATGGAATCTAGTTGTGGCATTATCTTATGCACACAATTTGTACTGATGCACTCAGACCTATGCATCTAATAACCTTCTTTCTACTAGATCTTGAAATGGCATTATGCATAAGCCAGCTGCCAATGGTCACAGCAAGGTTAAAGAGTAGAAGCACCACCCAGGTAGTAACACTGAAAAAATATGGGTGAAATGGAAGCACAAATTCATGGTCTAAACTACAATGTACATATTCAAAATCTAAAGTGGTTGTTTTGTTGAAGAAAGAACATGAGATTTGAGCATTGTTGCCCGTGACATTCTCTGCTAGCTGCTGTCCAATGTTGCACGTCATCACAGATTAGAACAAAATTTTCCATCTTTTGGACTTACAAGTGATGTCCTTCAGATTATTACAACAGTTCTTGTTTTGTATTCATGGAGCTACAGGCACAATATATCTCACGCTTGTCCATTCTGCTGCGAGGTTGTTATCTGCACTAATTTCTAAGGCCACAAGGATGTGTCTGGATCTATTCTTGATGCGTTATGACTAGTTTTCCGGGTGTTTGCTGATCGTTGCCATGGCAATGGAATGATTGGCAGTGGGAGAGGTCAGCCAAAATAGGTCTAGATTGTCAGAATGATGGCGACACATCAGAATTTTAAAAATAAAACAGTCAAATGTTGCAATCAGGCCAGTCAAACTGTATGCCATGAGCACAGAGAAGTATTGAGTCTCTGCTTGTATAATGTACATATGGATCCAGATGAAACAATGTACCAGCACAAATTATGTATGTAAGTGGCAGACTTTGAAGGAGAGATTTGCTGACAAAATTTGAAACCCTAAATAGTCCACTGCACACCTAATATTTTCTCATGATCTTTCATTGAGTAGGCAATTTAATGTTGATGGTTGTTTCAGAAATGCAAACTCTACAAAATAGAGGAGGAATACACATTGTTGACATCAAATGAAAATCAAACTTCTGAACACAGCAGACATGTAGCCATGAACAGTAGTCATGGAAAGTTATGGAAAGATTTTCAGTTCACTTAATTTCTAAGTATTTCCATATTTTCACATAAAGAACATAAAACAATACGAAGTATACATTAGAATAACAATGACTAACAATGAAAACTTCAACAAATCAATCATTCAGTCAGTGTTGCAAATAAATGATACATATATCTGAGTTAGTAATAAAATCATGCTGAACAACTAAAGTAATACACAGTGCATCTATTTGCATGCACATTAATCAAACTTATACATTGTATAATCAAATGTAATTGGATAAGTAACAGGCATAAATCATGTTTGTTCTATCTTTTGTTCTTTTATATTGACGACACACTAAACTAAATGAAAATATGGAGAAACCTGATAAAAGTGATCACAGTATGAACAGAAAAGTAATACTCTCACACACTAGAGCTCACTATGACACCTTTGCCTGTGATCAGTGCAGGAATGATTGTACATTGCCAATCCCTACTAATGTCTCGGCATCCGGCATTGTTCTCATGTGTGTACTTCTCAAACATTGATGTGCAGTTTGCCACATTTAATATGGTGGAATTAATTCAATATTATTCAGATAAGATTATGTAAAATTGATTGCCTTCCCATCTGAAGTGATCACATGCTTTTCATGTTGTCTAGCTTCTAAGGTAGTATACAGTGTATCAACTGTACAGGGAGTGTTTTGTGTGAGTCGTGTATGTACATTTGTCAGTCTGTCTGTATCTCCATCCCTAATGTATGTAACAGAGGTATGTCACCCACCCACACATACACACACACACACACACACACACACACACGCACGCACACATGTACACACAACTTCCTGCATGTGGTGGTGGGTTTTATGTGTGTGTTTCCTCACTCGAAAGGATCAGCCGCAAGTTGCATCCGGCAGATTACTGAATGATTGCATCTTGATCCGAGGGGTGTAATCGCGCCTCATCTGCATTGTGCCCCTCTGAGTCTGCTAACAAACTGCTTCCCCAATGGTTTCTCACATCAGCAGTACAGATGCTTGTCGTCTTTATGTGGCACCCTCCAGGCTAAAGCCAATTTTATCCTGATTACTCTTTAAGACCATTGCTTTCATATGGACAGAAGATACACCCAAACATCACAAGGTTTTAAAGGAAAAATCCGCTGGAACTGATTGACAAGTTGCTCTGCATCAATGGGATTTAAATTTCATTAATTTGAATAAATCTGCTGGATCTTCAAAGATCACTTTGATTGATATGGTAAAATTAAATAAACAGAATCGAAGGAGTTATGTTAAAGATGTAACACAAGGCAAGGGATATACTGTAAAACCAGAAATTTTCATGTGCATGAAATTTCCATGAATTTCAGGAAAAGCCAAGATTTGCGAAAGTAAAATGCATGCCAAAGATCTTATCCACACAGTATATAAATGCCAGTGGCAATTCACAAAAGCTTCATGCCGCAAAAAAAGGCCATCGGTTCCAATTCGCGAAAGTTTCATGCTGCAAATGTTTCCGGTTTTACAATAAATGAACAGAATCGAAGGAGTTGATCATTAAGATGTGGCACAAAACAAGGGAAGTATGCAATTAATAGTAAATAAAAAGTTTTACTTGTTTCCAAGGAATTGTGGTATCGGTTTAAAGGGATGGTACAGTATTGGTAGAGATGAGAATTGGACTTTTAACTTTTTGTGAGATACCAAGAAAACACTTGTGATATAGTACAGAGCATACCATTATTTTAAGAGGAATTCAAAGTTTATTTGATGAAAATCGGGTTTGGAATGACTGAAACATCCAAAAACAAAGTAAAACAAAGCGGTCGTAATAAAGTGTGGGTCCCACACTTTATTAGAATCGCTCTTTTTTGGATATCTCGGCCATTTCAAAACCAATTTTCATCAAATAAACGTTGAATTCCTCATAGAATGACATGCTCTTTCATATTTCATAAGAGGTTTCTCATTATCTCACCGAAAAATGTTAGAAACCTGAAATTAGGTCTCAACCAAAACTATATGATCCCTCTAATGTTTTCTCTCTTGTCGAGAAGAAAGAATGACAGATATAGAAACCTGAATGGAAGCTTCCTGTCTACATGTATACTCATTTAAAGGGACTGTACAGTACTGGTTGAGGTGGGAATTCATGTTTTGAACATTCCTAAGTGAGATAATGAGAAACCTCATATGAAATATGAAAAAGTTTGTAATTTTAAGAAGGATTCAACATTTATTTGATGAAAATTGGTTTTCAAATGGCTGAGATATCCCCCAAAAAAGTGCTAATAATAAAAAGCAACATGCCACACTTTTTTTAGGATCTCTTTGTTTCACCTTGTTTTTGGATATCTCAGCCATTTCAAAACCGATTTTCATCAAATAAACTTTTAATACCCCTTAGAATTGCATGCTCTTTGACATCTCATAGAGTGGTTTCTGAATATCTTGCAAAATGTTAAAGGCTAAATTTTCACCTTGACCAGAACTGTACACACCCTTTAAGTTTGGTCTGTCAGTGGGGAGCAAAACCTTTAATTGATTGTGGCTGCATTGTCCGTCATTCTTTGATGCCAGACATACCTCCAAATGGCATCTTGCCAACCTCTAGCAGCTTCTTCAGTCCCGCCCTCTTAATCACCCTCGATGTGTAGCGTGCATGTAAAACTGTATGCACAAATTTTGTGAGTCGATCATTATTTATGAAGTTAACAACTCATGAAAACAATGCTTCCTGTGTACACCCATGTGTAGTATATATCTTCTCTACAGTGCGAAATCATGAACTCTTCTCTTAGAAATGTGTTTCTTGATCGCAAATTTCACTACTCACAAAATTGTTTTACAAGTCCCAATTCACAAATGAAAATACAGTTTGACCCCTTCTCCAGCCATTTTGGGACCAGCATTGGGCAGGATAAGCGATTTGAATGAATATGGGGGAATCAAAGGTTTTAAAAATGCACATATGAACATGTACAAAGTGTAGCTGCCGACCCAGTGGTGGCCAGCTGCATGTAGGTTGCAAACACCACAGCAGTGATGTAATCTATGCTAGCCTACTTTACTCTTTATGTGCCATGTTCACATGCCCGACTCAGTCGATGGCGTGCCAGGTTCGCATATTGTGCTCATACACACCAACCCGCCCAAACCGATCAATAAATCGCCAAATGCCATAGTACAATGAAACCGTTTTTAGCGATTCCATTCCTGTCACATGTAGCTTGCATTTTATGTGGTGCTTGACTATCAAGCAATGTTCCCTAACTGGATTTTAGAGTAAATTCTAAGTTTCTGTCACTGTTTTGTGTACAAAGGTAATAATAATAATGATAATAAATAATAAAGCTCCTGGTCATTCAAAAGGAAAACAATCATAAATGTGTCGTACAATTTGCATCAAAGCAATACTTGGCATTTTCTCTACATGTTTGCTCATAACATGTCCAAGGTAACAAAAAACTACAGAAGTTACATAGACTTGAAAGACAGAATGTTTTCCCAAAGCATGACTGTGTTGTTGTCTCAGAATATGTGGCACACAGAGGGTTTACACCATGGCACATATAGAGTTAACATTGTAACATGTTAATGTAAAAGTCATAACATACAAGTGTAGTATTTCACCTCCTTGGTATTGAGGAATGAATTGTACACATCATACGAAAAGGTGTTAAAAATGGACACATTAAGGCTGAGAACTGTCTTCTGTAATTTGCCATTTTGAACTGACTCTCAAATGATGTAGATGGTACATAGATGTTACCAACACATCAACTTCCACATCATGTGGCCAATGCATAACTTATTAGTTTTTAATTTTTTATATTTTTGTATTGTTTAAAAAAAAAAGAATTTTAAGTGTCATTCTTTGTTATTCTTGCAGTTGCCTATCTTGCTTTAGAATATAAATCAGTGTTTTGGATTAGTGTACCGTAGTTGTTGTGTTTGACTGCACAGCATCCATATGTTTTGTTTTTTTAACCAGTTCGACCTCGATTATCTGGTCTCCTTTTATCCAGAAATCTCTATTATCCCGACGCATTCACGCAGTGAAGGGCTTTTTTTTTTTTTCATCCAAAAATTGAGAAAAAACAGTGACTTTCATGGATCTATTTCACTAATTTCATAAGATGTGCATGATAGGTTTCTCAATATCTAATGAGGTAGAACATGTATGATTTTCACATAAACAGTTGACCTCTCGTATCCGGACAAGTCGGGACCGGGGCTCATCCGGATAGGGGATTTGGCTGGATACGGGAGACTCAATGCTTTATACATGTACATATACATACACATGTACTGATGTAGCCCATTGTAGTACCACATGTAGTAATGTGTATACTGCAACCTTTTCATTGTTACACTCAGTAACAGACCCCAAAATAGAGGTGTATGTTAATGTTGGAAGTAATAGTAATTCATGTGTGTTTGTGTAGGAGTTCTCAAGGAGTTGGGAATCCCCCTTTCCTCCCGTAATTATTTAAAAAAAAAAAAAAATAAAAATCACGGCGAGATTGCGTCCGTATAATAGAGAGAACCGGATAAAGGGAGGCCGGATAAGAGAGGTTCAGCTGTACTTTATTTTTGTGAAGAAGGGACCACAATTTTGCACAGGCTAGCATAGATTACACCACAGTTGCGGGGTACTCTACCTGCCTAGCTGCCAGTGCACTGGGATGGCAGCTTGGACGGCAGCTATACATTAACATTGTGTCTCCCATATCCAGCCAATTCGCTTATCCGGATGAGCACCGGTCCCGACATGGCCGGATAATCGAGGTCAAACTGTATATATGAGTTTCTCCAATTTTTTTTTTTTTTCTGTAGAACTCTCATGGTGTTTATTTTCTCCAAATCTTTTATTGTAATTTGTGTGTATGGGTGAGCACTTGGGTATATGTATGCATTGTGTGCCTATTTTGTCAGTGGTGGTAACTTGTGTGGGGATCTCTTCCATTGTTTGTTAGGTGACCCGAGTATCCTCTCGGATCACCTTCTGTATCTGTACGGATTCTTTCTTCTTCTTTATTTCTTTATTTCTCCGCAAAAATTGTGCAGAGGTTAGCTCAGAAAGTCCGCTGCCTATCAATTTCAAAATTATACCATGTATGCATCATGTCCCATAGACGGCAAATCTAATGTATCATTGTGATCAGTCGACCGTGACGTCACTATGACGTCATTATGTGAAAACACATTCTCGATCATATCTCATTAATGGAATGAAGTTTTTCAATGAAATTTACGTCACATATATTTCAAGTTATGCGCATTCTATTCATGTTCTCAAAATTCATATTTTCTCTTAAAATGTGCGCGTACGCGCGCGTTGAAATATTTGTATGCTCCAATCGAGCTCAAAATTTTTTTGCACACGTTTCAGACCATTTGGAGCATTTTTTGAAAAATTGAAAAAATCGGACGGATGCGTACGCGCGCGCACATATACGCACGCACAGCTCATATGCAATTGAAATTTCAAGTTTTTTCACTTTGATCGGATTCTGAAATGTCAAGGAATACTTATACCAAGTTTCAAGTCAATCCGACTCAATATGACGTCATACGGGCCCGTCAAAGTTGAAATTCCGCGCGCGCGTCAATGGCGATATACAGTGCAACTATGCCAAAAAACTGCCAATTTTAAATCTGATTTTACTCGTCAGGATGGACGGTGACCCCCCATTTTCTTTACATATTTTGAAAGCTGATGAGTTGTACATGTCATTTCATGGGGTGGCAATGCTGACAAAATGATTAAAAGATATCAAATTTCATAATAAAGTAAAAAAAAGTAAATTTTCAAAATGACGTCATCAAATTTCAAGTTCATTCAAGCGTACCTCACTAGTCCTTTGTCAATTTTCACTCAGATTTCAGTATGTTGTAGCTTATTTAATTTTCTTTCAAACTTAAAATTACAAAATTTTGATTGGATAACGGTATTACCTCGTAAAAATGGATTGAAATTAATCTTGTCAAATTTGACCAGTTTACGTGTTATCTCTATGGGAGTGCAGTTTTTCTGGAAATGAAAACTGACCTGACGGTCTTTATCGAGCACTAGCTCACTTACCCTTCGGTAAATTTCGCCCAGATTTTAATATGTTGTAACTGAGGCTTTGCGTTACCGTAAGTGTGCCCTTAGTTTTTTCATACGATGTCGGGATCACGTCAAAAATTTTGGTTGAAATTCAGGCTTATCTTTAATGTATTGAGATATTTCTTTCTTTCTGCAACTTTCTTTGCAATAACTCAAGAAAAACGGCCTCTATCACTTCCATATTTTGCACATGTGTAGTTCATGTCACGTAAATTATTTCATAAAATAACAACTTCTTGATAGGACACCATCTTGGGTATGTAAATTAGGGTCAAAGGTCATAAGTGTTTCATCCTTTATCTTAGTGAATACGTGTCCTATCTTTCCCATATTTTGCACACGCAAAGACCATGTTACAAGGATCATTTCACAAAATAACTACTTTTTACTCAGATGCCATCTTGTCTGTGCAAATTGAGGTCAAAGGTCATATGTACTTCTTTTTGTACCTTCGTCATGACGTGTTATCTCTATGGGAGGGAATTTTTTTTTATGTGAAAATTGATATGATTGTCTTTATCGAGCACTTGCTCACTTACCCCTAAGTGAATTTCTCCCAGATTTTAATATGTTGTAGCTGAGACTTTGCGCTATCGTGAAGTTGCCCATGGTTTTTTCAGACAATGTCGGGAACACGATAAAAAACTTGGTTGTAATTAACTTCTATGTATTGAGATATTTCTTTCTTTCTGCAACTTTCTTTGCAATAACTCAAGAAAAACACGCCCTATCACCCCCATATTTTGCACATGTTTAGTTCATGTCACGTAAATTATTTCATAAAATAACAACTACTAGATCGGACAACATTTTGGGTATGTAAATTAGGGTCAAAGGTCATAAATGTTTCATCTTGTATCTTGGTGAATACCTGTCCTATCTTTCCCGTATTTTTCACACGTATAGACGATGTTGCGAGAATCATTTCACAAAATAACCACTATTTCATCAGATGCAATCTTGGGAGTGCAAAGGTGGGTCAAAGGTCATATGTACTTGTTGCTGTTTCTTCGTTATAGTGAATACAGAATTTGGTACCAAACATGGCAGATATGACTCTCTTTGCTAAATGAGAATTCAAACATCACACGGCCAATGTCTCTAAACACACATGACACTTGTATGGTCATGCCTATTGCGATCAGGACTCGAATCATTGATTAAAAAAAAATCGGATCACCTTAATTTGTCAGTGATGACAAATTACAATCTCTAGTTTGTTTTGCTTTTGTTATCACCTTTTCTAAAATGGTTGTAATGTTTTGTTTGTCTTCCTTCATATTTCTTGTTTAATTCTGTGCTTGTTTGTGTGTACATTGTATGTGTGTGTATATGTGTGTTTGTGTGCAGGGTGGTCCACAACTTGAAATTTGAGCATGTTGCAAGCTCAGAATATGAAAATATTGCAGATATTATATGTGCACACATCATGAGCACGTGGTACGCAGTATTTCGCAGCTTATCTCTCTTTATGCTGCTTAGATTCAATGTTCTCTCGAACGGGATCATGTTTTGCACACAAATATCTATGTACCAGGTAGTTTGATGTTTCTTATGTTTTGCACATGTTTTTCACATGTTTGAATACATTTTATTTTAAGCTTGTTGCAAATTCTTAAAGGGTGTGTACAGTTCTGGTCGAGGTGAGGATTTAGCTTTTGACGTTTTGCAAGATATTCAGAAACCACTCTATGAGATGTCAAAGAGCATGCAATTATAAGGGGGTATCAAAAGTTTATTTGATGAAAATCGGTTTTGAAATGGCTGAGATATCCAAAAACAAGGTGAAACAAAGAGATCCTAATAAAATGCGTGTCCTGTCGCCTTTTATTATTATTACTTTTTTGGAGATCTCAGCCATTTGAAAACCGATTTTCATCAAATAAACGTTAAATCCTTCTTAGAATTACATGCTCTTTCATATTTCATAAGAGGTTTCTCATTATCTCACTTAGGAATGTTTAAAACATGAATCCCCACCTCAACCAGTACTGTACAGTCCCTTTGAGGATGTTGCACAGCATGTTGCTGGCTTTTGAGGATGTTGCACATGAGTTGAGGATGTTGCACAAGAGTTGAGCATGTTGCAGCGACATGCTGAAACTCCTTGTGGACCACCCTGTGTGTGTCTTATTTTTTTCCCATTAGCAAGCGTTCAGCGTAACCCAGGACCCGGCACGTGGAGCCAGCTTGCTATGGGTCCCGTTGCCTCCCTTGGGAGGACTTTTTTGAGGGGGTGGGGGAGGAGTTGGAATAGGCTTTAGGGATTGAACATGTCCTGGGAAGTTCAGAGTTCAGAGAAGTCTGTCACTTTCCTCTAGCAAAATCTGTCCTTGGCTGCTGCCAGATCACAAATGTTTTTCAGAAGCATGAGGTGATTTGGGTCAGCCTCTGGCTGCCTCTCAAGCCAACACATCAGCTTTGCTGCCATCTCAGCTGCTTCTCCATGTGTGGGCACATCAGGTTTTTCCATCATTCCAGACTCAGCTTCATCATCATTATCCTCCGTGTCATCATTTCGCTGCCCGATAACTGAATCCAAAATTTCTTGGTCAGTGAGTGTCTCCCATCCAGGGTCATCCTTGTCACACTTCAGCCACTCCTCAATTTCTTCTGCTCGACATCCAGAGCTGCCAGGGAGCTGATGAACTAGGGCTGCCACTTCTTCATCATCATTTTGTTGTGTAGCCCCATCCTCTGTCTCCTGATCAACTGCTGCTTCTGGACCGAGATTCAGCTTCTGCCAACACCTGGTGATGGTGCTTGTTTCAATGGCATCCCACGCTGCAGCCAACATGTAGATGGCATCCTTCAGTGTGAATGATTTGATGAAGTTCATTTTTCCCTCGGTGGAATGTTGGGAATCAGAGTCAGATGAAATGATCTTCCAGATGAGATTTTTCCGGTAGATTCGTTTTGTCGTTTCCAGGATTCCTTGGTCCATTGGCTGTAACATTGGGGTTGTGTTGGGTGGGAGAAAGATGCATCGGATGTTGCCATCATCAGACATCATTTCTGCAGCCTTGGGGTGAGGTGGAGCATTGTCAAGAAGAAGAACGGCTTTTTCTGGGAGACCGTTTTGAGTCTGATGGTTGCGAACGGATGGTACAAAGTTCTTGTGGAACCATTCGCTGAATATTTCCCCATTCATCCATGCATTCTTTTGGCTATGGTATGTCACTGGGAGGGCTGTCCTGTTGATGTTCTTGAAGCTTCTCAGATTTTTTGATTTGCTGATCAGCAAGAGGGGCAGTTTGTGTGTGCCAGTCGCGTTTGCCGTTGCCAAAAGAGTGAGCCGCTCCTTGCTTCTATCATGCCTTGTTTCCGTCTTCTCTTCAGGCCCAACGAGTGTACGATGTGGCAGCGCTTTCCAGTACAGGCCTGTTTCACCGCAGTTGTAGATCTGCTCCCTTGAAAGTTCTTCATCGGTTATGACATCCTCTAGCTGGTTCAAGAAGAAATCAACTGCACCCAGAGTCGTGGAAAGACTCTCCCTCCGCATGAATAGACCACAGATTCCATGTCTGTCCTTGAACTTCTGAAGCCATCCAGCTGAAGCTCTGAACTCTGGGTTTCCTCCACGCCCATCACAGAGACAGGCTTCGTTGAACTTGAGAGCCTGTGCTCTCAGAGAATCCCCAGTGATTGGTATGTTGCTGCCACACTGCTGAAGAAACCACCGGTATGTCGCTTGGTCCACAGCATCATGAGTTGCTGAGCGCATGACTTTGCGTCTGGCAGAAACCTCATAGGTAGTGTTTTTTAACACAAATTTTTTGAGGGCATCTCGCTGTTTGTAGATATCAGACACTGTGCTTGTTCCAACTCCATACAATTCTGCAATGCTGGCTTGAGTAGCTCCTGCCTCTATTCTAGAAATTATCTCAAGCTTCTGGTCTACATTCAAAACAGTGCGTTTACGTTTTGGAGGCATGGTGATTTGAAGTTTGATGACCAAAAAAAAAACAACAACAACTGACAGTCAAAGTGAGTGAAGTCTTAATACACACAGTAATTTCCGAACATTTAGGCGAGTCAGTTTGATTTTGAATTCAGCATGCATCCGCATGTGGATACATGATAATGATAGACTCAGAAATTGCACAGTTGCATGATAATGCGGCACACATCCAAGATACAAATGGTGTATACCACAGTACCCAGTTTTGATAAAATCCTTCCCTAGAATTTTTTAGCCAGAGAGCCAGGTTTCCTGTTCATGCAGTGCATGATTCTCTCTCACGTCTCACCTTTTTCATCATGGAAAACTCTAGCAGACAGGAATAGCTTCCTTCCTGTTCTGTTGCTGGGTCAGTTCCGGAACAAGCTGGGGTGACATTTGCATTATTGAGTGCTTTCCTGCTGAGCATGTAGCCACATGTTGTAGAGATGATGGCTGTGTATAGGCAAGGGGAAGTTTGCCATGTAGCGTGTCCACATGCATATTATGTGGAATGATATCAACCTCGATTAACCATCCACGTCGGGGGGCATCCAGATAAGTGATTTGGCTCAATAGAGAGATAAGCTCAATAGAGAGATATGACTACACGTTTGCAGGCACAAACCTTTGTCTGTTGTAAAGGAGCCTGTACCAAAGCATCTCTTTCACAGTGTTTGCATGTAGAACCTATAATCCCTCCACTGCACTGTAGCTACTCCATTGGGAGCAGCTACAGTACACAGCCTATGGGACAGTGCCATTGATGCATGTAGTCTTTTGGCGCAGACTCCTTTACTACCAATAAGGTTTTGTGCCTGCAAACTATATAGCAATAGGCTTTTAAAAACAAGTGACTATCTATTGCTCTCTTTATACCTAGTAGCTGGCTGTATTTACCATATCACTACTTATGAAGGTGTCTCACATACTGGTGGTAATTATAAATATTTGTAATCTCTGCTTTGAAAGCAAAGTGTTGATTGTTTTTATGTCCATTTCTGTGGATCTATTTCACTCCCTAGCTGGTAGGTCTATAAACAAACGATCATCATACTAATCTTTCATCTACAGCATTGTAGCTTGATTAAGTTGCAGTTCACTGCAATGATTGGAATATATCCCGCCTTAATCTTAGCATGATAATGTGTTTATTTTGATTGAGATTTGGCACTGAAACATATGAAAGAAAAAAAGAATGTCAGCCAGTCCACGTCCCGATAACAGATTAAGATTATTGTTGGGCCCTGTCAAGTACGCAATCAAGGTTGGAGCTAGTGTAGGACATTTCAAAATCAAGTAAAATTTGGGACTCAAGTGCCATGGAGTGTTTTGTGCCTCTTTGTTATGTTACATTTTCTTATCAAAGCAACAGTATTATTTACAGAATGTTCACTAGCCAAAGGTTTTCCAATTGATAAGTATACCTTTTTTTTTTTCTGTGAATGATAAACAATTAAGCATGTACACTGTATACTCCATAATACATCTAGAATACCTTTTGTGTTCTCTGTAAATATAAAGATTATTTTATTGTAATGCTATTCACTACCGGTTGTCACAAAGTCAAGCTTGAAAAAAAAATGGCATACAGAGAATAAATCAAATCAAATCAAATAAGATTATTTATATTTAAGAAAAAGAGACAAAAACCTTTAAATGTTATCTGATCCTCTCTGTTGTCTCTGAATCCATATAACATAAGTTCATCTTAATACTGTGTCTTTTTATACAGAAAAAATAAAGAACTGTGGGTTTTGATAAGATTCATTAAATACTTTTATCATAAATACATCTTAAGATTAGCAATTTTACCGTCATTAAGGTTTCCAAGCTTTAAAGGTAGGGGATACCTTTTACAGACCTCCCAAAATGCAGCAAAACATTAGATATGAACCTCAGGGGACTTGTTTAGGCCACTGCTGAGAAATTTGGAAGTCAACAGTTATCTACAATTTGAATAATGCACAAAACTCAACTACTCAGTAGTTCTGTGTGTCAGCCACACTTAAGCCTTTTTGTTGCAGTCTTCTGTATTTGTTATCTATAAACACAAATCTAGAAGTACAAGAGCAGATGTAATAACATATAAAGTGTGTGGCAAGAATGTATATAGAAATAAGGCTTGAGTTGATGAACTTTCTTCACAAAATATGTCATGATGAACACACATGCAGTGCATGGGTCTGCAAAGCTAGCCTAGTAATGTACTGGAATTTACGGTGAGCCCCGAAAAAAATTCAATTCAAAATCTAACGGTCAAAAAAATGTACTAAATGTTACCGTCCACTTTCAATACTTTATGGGAGTTTCTAATATGATACTCTCTTCAACATACCACTGTATTTATACAACTCTTCATTTAAGGCATGCAAATGGGATTCCCTACCTTTAATTTGTTCAGTTTGCTTAGTTCCGATTTACTGACGTACATATAGAGATCTCTCAAGCTTGTTGTAAAGACTTTTTGACTCATAGTTTGATGAATGGATGTCTCACATTGGTTCTGGAAAAGAAAAAAAAAATGTGTTTCCATAGTCTTGTTGTTTCAAATATCAGTGTGACCTCATTTTCATATTCTTCCCAAGGGCACCCAGTGTGCATATTTTGTCACTCATCAGTAGTTTTACTGCTTTATAGTTTAAAGGTGAGTCACAAAGCTTCACCAGGTTCACTGTACCTCTCATTTTTTGAGGGGAAACCCCTTTGCCTCTGTTTGGAAGTAGATGCTGCTGCGCAAAAAAGCTGTGTCCAACCTCAAGATGGGTTTGTGTTTTCCCTGATGACTGCTAGCTGCAAAGAAAGAAAGGAAGAAAGAAAGATAGATCATAGATAGATAGATAGGCCTAGAGATAGATAGATAAATAGATAGATAGATAGATAGATAGATTGATAGATAGATACTAGTAGGAAGATAGAGGAGAGGGAGGTTGTGGTCAAGAAAATGAAATGGGGATACCAACCATAGAACATGTGCAAAATGATGTGTGAGACAGAATTATGTGCACCCCTTTCTTCGCCCCTTTCCTCACCCCTTCTTCTTACCCCTTCTTCTTCCTTCCCTCCCTACCCCACCCTTTTTATGCCCTTCCCCTTTTATGTCCCTCTCTCTTTCTCCCTTTTTTATAGCTCTATCTTTCTTCCCCAAACTTTGAAAACATAAAATATTCCCACACCCATGCACAACTATAGTAATTTTTGTTTTTTCAAGTAATATTTATCCAATTCCATTCAAGCAGTACTAGAAGCATCAATTCACTAGATGGTATTACTGTACAACATAACATGATTCCTTTGATAATGGCAACAACTGAGATAATACTTTAAATTTTTATTATTATAACAAGGACAACAACAATAGTACAGCAGTTACAAAAAAAGGAAGTATAGTAAGATAAAACCCCATCCCAAAAAACAATTCTCCCTGGCAACCCTTTCTAATAAACATATGAATATCGACTCCTGCCCCCTCCCTACACACACACACACACACACACACACACACACAAATGCACATGCTCACCTGTTGAAAATTGTGAATGACTGTACTCGGCTCACTTTATGGCAAAAGGGAATTGTTTTGTTTGTTGCATGATGACAGACTCGTTCTTCCTATATCCCATCAGAGGCCAAAAAGAGGATTCAAAGTATAATATGATTGCAATGAAAAGTTCAGAATTTGAGTAAGGCAGTTGTTGAAATGAATTATGATGAGTACAGTTGAGTCAAATGCTACTTTGTAGTCATTTATGTTTCTGGTTTAAATGGCCTTAGAGGGATAGGCATGATAGAAATGTTCATATACTCTATTTTTCTTTTTCTGTTTTGGTTTTTTTTTTTTTTTTTTACAATTGTTTGTTGTGAGTGGGCTTACATCTCTGAAATTAGCAAATGTTATCTTGTTTAACAGATATGCATAATGTATCTCATTTTTTAGATGGAAGATACTAGATTATTACTTTGCTTCTTGAATAGAGAGTTTATATCTTTCTGTTGCTATTGATTTGTATCATTTTGAATGCTGCAAAATTGTCATTATAAATTCCAATTTTATTAAAGGTACATGACACCTTTTTTTGTAATTTTTGTATGTAGAATTGACATACTTTTCAACTGCTTCCTTGGAACAATTTTCAAAAGTCAGCCCTAAACCTATTTGATATTGTCTTTTCAACACCATCAAACTTTGGACTCCTCAGGAATGTTTTCAGGTAGCTACAGACACTGTATCTTTTGGTGCATTGTCAATGGTATTGGGGTACAGTGAAACCCCGTTATAACGAGTTCGGTTATAACGAGGAACCGCTTATAACGAGGTGATCGCGTCGGTCCCGTTTTCCTTTGCGTGTAAACCTATGGCAGAACGAATCGGTTATAACGAGTTCGGTTATAACGAGATTCCGGTTATAACGAGGACATTTTCGGCGCATCGTGATAAAGAAAAACATAAGAAATTTGATCGGATATAACGAGGTGCCATTTCTTGACTTACCGCTTTTCAAACACGAGACAAATGAAACATTGAAAATCGAATTCACGCTATCCATGTCTTTTTCCCGTTTTGCAGAGAACGGTTCCTTCCATGTTTTCTTCTAAACCACGCAAAAAACAGCAACACATTAATACCATTTGATGTTCCTACTAAATTATTAAACATAATCACTCGATTTTCTTTTTCGCGAGAACACACGCGTGCGTAATGTTATACGTTGTAGGTCAGACCACAGCGCAACAAGGGAAAAAATATAACGCGCTCAAAAACTTTTCATGTGGCGACACTCGTGGCAAATATGGAAATTGGAATGCGTGTGCAACTCAACATTATATCCTTTCCATGTGTAGTCCCGACTTCCAGTTCTTTTGCTGGTTAGCAAATACGAGTGTATGATTATAGCCGAAATAGTTAATGAAATCGCGATCTCGCCTGGTGACAGTAGCGTAAAAATAGTTGAATAACGCAATCCTGTCGCAATTTTTTTGAAAGAACGGATGTATACAATGCGAAGGGATTTTCGGCAGATGATAAAGAACGCATCTTTAATCCTTTCGGGCGCAACGATAATACATTGTATGACATTACAGCCGAAATGATTCATGATATAATCGCATTCCCGCTGGGCACCAACAGCGTAAAATAACCTCGCAAGTTACGGTAAACGACGCACTAATGTTACTCTGAAATCATCGCGATCTCGCCGGATGACAGTAGCGTAAAAATAGTTGAATAACGCATGTTTAGCTACTTAATCGGTGTTCAGAAGAAGAAACAAACGTATTTAACAATTTGAATAGATCTGGGTTTGTTCATTATCACAATTTTAACAACGCATTTCACAATGAAGATTTTTCTTTCTTTCAAAATGGTCTATGAGTAACAGATTTTGCGTAAAAAGGATCACAACCTTCTAAATTCAATCCTGTCGCTTATTTTTCAAGAACGGATGTACAAAACGCGAAGGGATTTTCGGAAGAAAATGAACAACGCATCTTTAATCCCTTCGGATGCAACGAACATACATTATATAAGATTACAGCCGAAATGATTCATGAAATCATTGCATTCCCGCTGGGCACCAACAGCGTAAAAATACCCCGCAAGTTACGCTAAACGACGAACGAATGTTACTCTGAAATCATCGCGATCTCGCCGGATGACAGTAGCGTAAAAATAGTTGAATAACGCATGTTTAGCTACTTAATCGGTGTTCAGAAAAAGAAACAAACGCATTTAACAATTTGAATAGATCTGGGTTTGTTCATTATCACAATTTTAACAACGCATTTCACAATGAAGATTTTCTTTCTTTCAGAATGGTCTATGAGGAATAGATCTGCGTAAAAAGGATCACAACCTTCTAAATTCAATCCTGTCGCTTATTTTTCAAGAACGGATGTACAAAACGAGAAGAGATTTTCGGAAGAAAATAAGCAACGCATTTTAATCCTTTCGGGCGCAACGATCATACATTGTATAAGAATACAGCCGAAATGATTAATGAAATTATCGCATTCCCGCTTGACACCAACAGCGTAAAAATACCTCGCAAGTTACGGTAAACAACGCATTTTATACAATGTGATTTTAATATAATATAGGCATATACTTCTCAAGAACATAACGTGCACTATTATGCGAAGAGATTTCGGAAGAAAAATAAAGAATTAACCTATTTCAACCCCGACTTTTTCGCATAATTCACAAATAATTTCCCTTTATTCTCTCGATAATAATGATCCATATTGTGTAATAACAACGCAAAGGATGTTCTTAACTTTCATTGTTGGGTATATGACGTCGTGCTTATGTTTTTCCTTGTTTTTGACGCGTACGGTTATAACGAGGTACCGGTTATAACGAGGTAATATCGCCGGTCCCACGGACCTCGTTATAACGGGGTTTCACTGTATTATTTTTTTTTTTAGGCACAACTCATTTGTATTGATTGGTCTTGTGACAGTTACTTTTGATTTGGGTAAGTTCATGATGGACATTAGCAAATTATGATATTTGATTCATTTTGATACATGTATGACTTACAATTTTATGTATACATGTAATTCTTCAGTATCTATCCTGTGGGCCCCGTTTCATAAAACTATTTGTAAAGTTATGCACAACTTTACGAATGACTTATATATGGCAAGCCAAGTGGGTTTCCTAATCATTATTGATTTTAGCTAAAGTTGAAATTTGCAGATGATAACCTGGATTATTCTTACATGTTGATTGTTAACACATGTTTTTAGTTGAAAGTGTATTCTTGCTCCAATGTAGATGGTATTGACATACAGTCATACTTTGTGAAAACGTAAAGAAAAAATAAAATGGGCACACATATTGGCACTTCATATTCCAATTGTTCGTAAAGTCATGCGTAACTTTATGAACAGCTTTATGAAACAGGGCCCTGATCTCATATAGACAGATATTGCATGGTATACAATGTATTCTGACCCATGGTGCTGTTACAAGTGATATGTCTGCTCCAACCAGTACTAGGATTGGCACCAAGCTCTATTAAAACCCTTTTATCATACCTTGAAATTGGCCCCAATATTTTCTTTGTTTGCTCAGCTTGAGGCCACATCACAGCTATTTGTAATCTTTTTTTTTTAAAATGACAAGTAAAGCTTGAGGCAGCTCAATCAGTCTTAAATTAGCATAGGCTTTCATACTTGGGCTTGTCATGTTTTACTGTCAGTGTACTGTATACTACAAATGTATAGTATGCAAATACAGTTGAACCTCTCGTATCCGGACAAGTCGGGACCGGGGCTCATCCGGATGAGGGATTTGGCCGGATACGGGAGACTCAATGCTTTATACGTACATATACATACACATGTACTGATGTAGCCCATTGTAGTACCACATGTAGTAAAGTGTATACTGCAACCTTTTCATTGTTACACTCAGTAAGAGACCCCAAAATAGAGGTTCGTGTTTGCAAGAATGAAATCATTTTCTTTTATAAATTCTTGGAATGATTTACCTAAATAATTATTAAGAAATGTATCAAGTAGATCTTGAAAATAAACCGTACTCAGCAAAGTCAACTGTAGGTCGCCATTGTTAGATTGAGTTGGGAATCCCCCTTTCCTCCCGTAATTATTAAAAAAAATCACGGCGAGATTGCGTCCGTATAATAGAGAGATCCGGATAAAGGGAGGCCGGATAAGAGAGGTTCAACTGTAAACCATATCCATGTGTTCATTTGATTTTCTCACAGTCAAGTCATTTGATTTCATGTCTATTGTTGATTATTTATTTGTCCCATTCTATACCATCTTGCCTGCGTGTGCCAAAGTATACCATTAGCTCACAGGTGACATGAAATGACAATTGGAAGTGCCTGCAATGACTGTCAAAATACACCAAAATTAAAAAGTAGAAAAAAACAAACAAACAAGAGGATAAAACGCTGTCATGTGATCACATGGCAAGTCTGTGGCTCCAGACATAAAAGCCAGCCATGTTCATTAAGATTGTCTTTACAAATACATGCATACAATTTATAGCTTTGTCCAGCTTAAAGCAGCTCTTACGATGGTCATATCCACTTCCAGATGTGAACCAAAACTGAGGTGCCTCGAAGCTAGCTTGAGTTGTGCTATGAGCAGCTGGTTTTACAGCAGGTCTGATTTATATGTGTAAAAGGTGACCTAGGCAATCCATTTGAAAATATGCATGCAATGAGTCACATTTATTTCATTTTTATTTTGTGAGGTTATACCATTGTATCTAATAGTGGCATGCAACAGGGGGCATTTGGGACAGAATAAGATGAAGTTTGTAATATTTAAGACAGTTTGTAATGCCACACTACATTGTACATGTAGCCATCATTAAACCAACCCCATGTTTGTTCACTGTTGTTGTTTTGTACAGATAAAATTCATATAATTATGCACAGCTGCAAATTTGCTTGTTGTTGAGTGCAAAGTTGAAATTTGCTAGATTTTTTATATTTTCCTATGTGTTGAGTAAAAAGTTGATAATGCATTATTCAACCAAGACAAAATTTTGAATTGCAGTATTAAAGCATTTTGACTCTGTGCTCAAGCATTTTGATTCTGTGCAAGAGAGAACTTGTACCTGAAGAAATTGTTTTTATTGCACCTGAAGAAATTGTTTTTATTGCACATACATCTGAGTACTGGTATTTTTTTAAAGTCAATCTTTACTTCCTATTATTGCTAATATTTCTTTCATCAGATAACTATGACACACTTACCAAGACCATCCAGGCATACAGCAGCATATCAGGCCGGATCAAGAATGCCCGTGAGAGGACCAAAGTGGTCAAGGCTGACCTCCTGTCATGTAAGGAACTCCTCCACTGCCGGCGGGATGAGCTGAGGAAGCTCTGGTTGGAAGGCATCGAGCAGAAACAGGTCCTGGCCCTGCTGGACCAGATGTGAGTTCCAGGTCCACTTTTTAGTCCTGCTGCATTAAAGGAGACCTCTGGATGATTTTCAAACTTTCACATATGAACAGCAATAAATTGGTCATACTTGGTACAGAGTTCCAGAATTTATAGTGATTGGGATGAAGAATAAGAATGTTTTAAAAATATATAACGAATCACAATGAGCAAGGATGGTGACATGGCAGCCTCACAACAAGAATGCATGAGTTGGGGTTCAAGGAAGCAGAACAAAAGAAGAAAGCAAGCATAAATTCTACACAGGATAACTTGTTAAGCACTTGGTATTGTAATGGTATTCCGATGCTTCATTTCTGAAATATGTGAGGCTCTATGTCATCAACACAGTTCAGTGTACTTTGTTAAAGATTTTTCAGAGTATTGCTTTCTCTGCTAAAAGACCACAATAAATTCCACAAATCTATACATAGAACTGTGGATTTATGTACCTGGTACTCCTTCATGTGAAATTATGAAAATCGTCTGGAATACTAAGTTTTGGGGTCCGTTTGAGAGTCCTGTTATGGGCATTTTCTTGAGCTTTAAGTGCCAAATTGACATCGTTTTTAGTTTGTTTTATGGTATGTATTTGTGTTACAAAGGCTTTGCTAGATTGTAGTGTGTAGAAACAAGTATGGATATTGACAAACCATTTGTTTATTTCAAGAAGTCTTGACACTAGCATTTTTAGTTGGATTTGAGTGTTTTTTGTGTTTTCATTTTTTGCAAATAGATATAAAGCTGTATGGTGAGAATGGTGGCCACAAAAAAAAAAAAAAAAAAAAATCTATATCCCACAATGCACTGTGTGCCTAGCTCTGTGCTATTTTTACCAGCTGTGGTGTGCTGCAGTATACAAATGACGCACAGGTCTGAGTGCGTCAGTCGGAATTGTGTGCATAAGGTAACTATGGAATGCTTAACCCACGAGGCGAAGCCGAGTGGGTTTAGGCTAAATTCCATAGTTACCGCATGCACACTATATTCCGACTGACGCACGAAAAGACATGTGCGTCATTTGATTTATAGAATGGGTAATTTTCTTGTCAAAAACCCAGTTTTCTATCGTGTTACCCGATGACAAAATTACTGGATGCATTTCCTTTTGGCTTTCCGTAAAGGGCATGCATACCCGTACTTACCGTTTTTACTGGATGCATGGCCAGCCATGCATAAGTTTTTACTGGATGCATGGCCAAGCTGAGTGCGCGAACGCTTGCTTTAGTGCGCGAACCTTTGTTACAAGTACGCGTACTCTTGCTAAGTGCGCGATAACATGTTTACCACTGTGACTCAGCGTGCAGCCAGTAAAAATGAGCACATAGCTCTCGACCAATCAGATTGCAGGATTCTCGCTACCCATTCTATAATATATTGAATTGTCATTGTGGTGTAGTAGGCATACCATTCATGTACTTGCGCAGGTCAGCTCTTTGCAAATAATCTTGACCCAAAAACTTTTTGCATATTTTACAGTGAGAACACTGAATCAAAAAGATGTGACTCTGATCGCGACTCAAATTTCAAAATGTTTACATTGAGAATGGCACTAATGATATCTCTTGAGTAATACTCTTCCGTATTTGCTTTTGATATCATGCACACAGAGACAAAAATTAATTTGCTTGAAACTTTCTGAAGGATCTACCATCCCTTGTTGTGGATGATATGACACAATATAATGACAATGCAATGTCTGTGACATGCTTTTATGGTAGTAGAGTTCTGGAGAGAATTTTTCCTTCAGGAACAGTATACAATTAAAGACATGCCATAAAAGATGAGACATCTATGCAAGCAACATAACAGTCGTGTGACTAAAAGAAGCCCTTTTGTAGACCTTTCTCCCAGGTTGCAAAGTCTGATGACTCAGAGACAGAGAAATGCTCATAAACATACCATTCTTTATCTTTGCTTCATTTCTCCAGGTTTTCATTGAGACAGTGTTATTGATTACTCACTTTGTTTTGGAATTGTAAAGTTTCAGCTTGGGTTTTATTTTCTTCACAATGAGGACATCTGCATGTATGAAAAAAAAAAAAAATCATCATGTTGCCATTGGCAAATTGGCAACTCCACACTGGTCGGTTGTGTGATACTGCCCCCCTTTCCACTGTTGACAAGTAGGTTGAGGTGGACACACATCCATAGGTCGTCTGCCGACTAATACTATGCCAGGGCTAGAGGGAGTTTCAGTGCGTCAGTGTTGCCTTTTTCCCCAGGATGTGACACATTCCACAAAATAATGTCATGGTGCCGACTTTCCTTCTCTTGCCTGATTTGGGGCTTGCTCCCCCAAAACAAGTTTAAAGGCAGCCATTAGTATGTAGCAGAGACTTTAAAAGCCAAACCATAGACTTGCATTACACTCGAACTATTCCTTCTTACAACTAATTGACAAATTGCCCTTCATTGACGTAAATAAGCACTGATTATTCAGGGTTTTAGGGGTAGCCATGATACAAATTAGTGGGCATACATACTTGAGTTGGACTTGAACCAACTATCTTCTGGGTACCGTTTCATAAAAGTTGTCAGCGCTGACAAGTTGTCAGTCTCTGACAATCGCCATAGTAACAGTCAGTGACCAGAGCATCTCAGCCAATCAAAACCAAGGATTTTGCTGAAATTGTCAGCGCTGACAACTCGCTAACTAAATTGATGAAACACCCCCCTGATTGCTGGACAGGCATCATATCCACCAGACTTTGGAGCTTTTACCCGACACTGCTGGTTCTTATTTCTTCTAGCAGTGGGTAATGAGTATTCATTCTAAGTAATGAATTCTTGCATAGAGTTGTTTTTATTTGCGACTTACCAATCACATACAATAAAAAACAACTTTAAGCAAGAATTCATTCATTTCAATAAATTCCTTTTTGTATAGAAACATGTACATGTGCATGTACTATGTGTATAGTAAAGTTGTCAAATATTAAAGACAAAAATGCGCTATCACCTCAGTTTGAATATTGAGCTCTTATCAATGAATGTTAAAGCTTTCTGTATAGCCAAGTCGATGATCTACTGTCATGCATACGTCGTAGGTTTTTTCTTTCTTTCTTTTTTTTGTGCACTCACAATCTTCTCATAATCTTTGCTGTCACATGACACAAATTCACCAATAGGGGAAGTCATTCAGACACAGTGTACCCTCACATTGGGGCACAGCTGTGTGGACAGCCACATACACGTACCATGCAAAAGCTAGTGGGGCAATTTTATTTTAAAATGCAATGTTGAGAAGCAATGTGCTTTAAAAGGCTTATTTGGAGACGAGGAAGACAATTCCTTTTAATCTCGGGTTCTTGTGATATTAGTAATCATGTGGCAGCTTTACTGAATAATCTCTTTCTGAAAAGATTTTTAGAACGGACAACTTACGTACATGTACGTGAGCATACCAGACAACAGTTGTGCGACAGGTCTGTCGCTAGAGTGCTGACGTACAATGTAGTACTAGTCAGAGACTGTGACTGAATACACGTAATATGATACGTGGAGATCAATCGGCACACGTTAAGCCCCCGATTATTGACTTTCTTGCAAATCAGTACATGAAAGTTTGCTTTCTATCTCACAGATGTATTGATCCATTTCCCCCTGGTGTACAGCCTGGCTTTTAATATAGTTCATTTAGCCTTTAATCAAAGAAACGATTGATAATAAAAGGGAATGACTTCTGATGTTCCCTCTGAATGTGCCTTTAATCAGAGAGTTAATTAAGGAAGACATTCCTGACAACTTTCCCTACAATGTACAAGTACTACATTGTATTTACTTGAGAGAAAAATAAAAGTGTTCACTCATGCGTAAAGTTCCCCTTTTACTGCTTTACAAGGTTGACCGCCAATTAAATTACCTTTAAAGGGATAGTACAGTATTGGTGGAGATGAGAATTTGGCTTTTAACTTTTTGCGAGATACCAAGAAAACACTTCTGATACCATTTTAAGAGGAATTCAAAGTTTATTTGATGAAAATCGGGTTTGGAATGACTGAAACATCCAAAAACAAAGTAAAACAAAGTGATCGTAATAAAGTGTGGGTCCCACACTTTAATAGAATCGCTCTTTTGTGGATATCTCAGCCATTTCAAAACCAATTTTCATCAAATAAATGTTGAATTCCTCATAGAATTACATGCTCTTCCATATTTTATAAGAGGTTTCTCATTATCTCACTTTAGGTCTCAACCAAAACTATACCGTCCCTTTAATATCATGGTATATAAAACATTAATATTAGCCAAATAATCTATGAGAAATACTACGATCTATGAGAAAGATGATTTTTTTTTTCTTAAGTGTACTATTATTTTGTAAACCGAGAAGTGAAATGTGCAATTTTGGGATTCCTAGACTAATGAAGACGTCTTTCATCACAAGAATTGTCCTAATCGATAAGATCTTTAATAGTGCCAGGTAAAATGCTTCAAGTTTTTGAAGAGATATGAATATCTACGTGAGTAAAATTCACTTTCAAATAACTTGCCACCTTGCGTGGAGTGCATTATGTTGTTTTGGTCTGTTCATTTTTGTCTTTGAGTAGTTTAATTTTTACATTGTATAGCATTATCATTGTATCTGTTCTGTAGGGTTTGGAAAAAAAAAAAGAAAGAAAGAAGAAGAAGAAAAAAAAAAAGATGACTGTAATTCTCCATCCTGCCCAGGCAGGTGCAAATAACGATGCAGCACTCGGCATGTCTACATCTGTCTCTGACGGAATAGAAAAGAAATGAATGTTGACAGTTGCAAAATGTCAGGAATCCTTTTTGCGTGCTTTGATAGCACTGTATTGTCTTTTTTATTTTTAGTAGGTTAACAGGAGCTTAGGATAGTAGTGTATATAACTCATAAAGAGTTCAGACAACTGTGGTTTGGTAGGCAGCACTCCTAAAAAAAATATTTTCATCAGGTAGAAAGGTTTTGAAAAGGTCATGAGGTCTAATTTGAGAGAGGCTATATTTGTCTCATGATTGAGAATTACACCTTTCATCACCTCTGCCATGATAGGTATTAGCTTTCGCAGCACATACTACGATGAAAGGTAACTGGTCCGCATTACGACCACTAATTCGTGCACACCACAGGACTAGCAAACATGAAAAAAAAAAAAATATGACAGTCATACATCTACATTACCTACCTTGATATCAAGAAAATTAAAGTAATATTACTTGAGATAAGCAAAACATTCATGTCCTTTTTTACTCTTGGGCTAGTGTTTTATAACAAAAAATGCATGAAAATCTCCACATTGGAAAAATTTTCACTTCAGAAATCCAAACAATTAGCTTTTAAAATCCCATTGAGACTGTTCACATGACTAACCTGGTTTCCAAAAGTAGTGGGTTACTTCTTTGTAAGCTTTGAGTACTGATTAGCACAGAAAACCCCATAGCATTGTACACACTGTCCAATGTCCCTTGCATAGAAAGGGTTAAATGTGTGTGCATAAACTCAGGGTGCGTTCGAGCGCTCTCCTAAAGCAAACTGTATCATACCGTACCCGCGCCAGAGGAGCGCTCGAACGCTCCCAAAGTGTACCATACCATACTGTACGGAGCCAAAAGTGGACCACTTCCCGATGTGCTCCAAAAGCGTACCAAAGCGTACCAAAAGTTTGTTGTAAAGCATGCGCGTATCATGCGCATATATCACAATGCAAAGACATCATTCTCTTTGTTCGGGACAGCTGTAAGTAGTTCAAGCGACAGGTGAATGACATTCTTGCTACAAACAAGCGTGACCTTTTCTAAAAATAACTCATGAGGTACGCTTTCTCCACAGAGCGCTCGAACGCTCCAAATCTGGCACAGTTCGGTACGGCACGCTTTGGTTCAGTTCACTTTGGTTTGTTTTAGAGCACTCAAACACACCCTTACTTTATGTAGCCACCTGTATTGAATTAACACACATGTATAAAACGAGCCTAGATTTTCTCAGTGAAAATAAGATTATGGTGTGGTGAAAATTTAGACTAAATCCCATGGCTTGTGGGTAGAGTGGCATCTCCGAATGTTGATGAACTGTTTATAGCTTGAAGGTAGATGTTGTCATGCTCCTGTGATTAATTTTGGATTTAGAATTTGGCGGGATGCCATTTGGGCTAATTGCGTTATGCATGGCAGGAAAAAGCCAGTATTGCAGAGCCAAATGTGGAACCACAGTTATCACAAATAAACACTCTATATCAGAATCTGTGATGTATGAAGGTTGAGTTCATGAATATGATGATCGCGTCTATTGATTTTTGTGATGATAGCTGCATGCATGTTATTTGCCATATTACCAGATGTCGTTTTGCCCTGTGATTCATTGTACGCATACATGTCTAATTATCTCTCTTTATTTTGCCTCAACTTCGATGCAGAGTACTCACAGTTATTTATGGATGTGACTACACTCAGTGAATTCATGATTTAGTTGTGCACTGTATTTATGGTCTGTTCAAGTTTGGTATTATGATGAAGTCTTGAACTGATTCTTTAATTCAGTTACAATCCGTGCCATAATTTTCTTTGAATACGAGTTGACTTTTGAGAAATATCAGTGCTATCACATTGTAACCAGCCATTTACCAGCAACCAGCCATGCTAAATATCGCAGTATTGTAGCCCTTTGTATCGGAGGCTGAAAATGTCACTTCTGCTTGTTGGACTGTACTCATACAAATCAACCAAATATCCCTTGAAAGTGCAGTGTAATTCTGTGGTGGGTGTAGAATGTGGGCAAAGTTATAGAAAATTAAGGTTTTTAAAGAAAAGTACATTCTATTAAAAATTTGAACAATATTGTGACTTGTGACTGTAACAGACAAAGTTATCACATACAGGGATGTACATGAGATTTCTATCACTTCGTATGATTTGTGGCTATGATTTGTTACTTGTAGGAAGGCTGCTGAAAAGAAATTTGTGGATTACTGTCAGTTTTATTACCATGTTTCAAACTGTCTGTGCCTATTAAGCTAGCTGCTATGGTCTGACACCAATGCCAGTTGTACACCCTGAAGTATCAAACACCAAACACCAATGTCAGTCATTCACCCCAGTATCAAACACCAAGCGCTGAATGTCAGTCATTCACCCCAGTATCAAACACCAAACACTAATGTCAAACATCCACCCCAATGTCAAAACACCAAACACCAATGTCAGACATTATCCAACAGAAATGTCAAGCATCCATCTCAATGTCAAACACTAAATACCAATGTCAACGTCTGACACAAGTGTCAGGGGGTTTGTCCTGAAGATCATATGCCCTCCAAGAGGGTAAATCAGGTTTTGCTTGCGGAGCCCCGTAGTGTCTGTGGCCAAGGAGTCACAACAGTCTTTATATTCGCTTTGATCCCATGCTGGAAGCCGCCATTCAAAAATATTTGAAGTATGTGTCAAACTGGAGCTGTCTCACAGATAGGAAGACAATTGATTCATGTGGCATTGCATCATGACTTGTCATTTTCATGGAAGATATGTCTTTATGATGGTAATTACTTTTCGCTATCCCTACTTACAAAAACGATGGGCGGTAGACAATGGTAAAGGCACGGGGGTGCGCGAAAAGAAATTGCTCAAATATTGCTGAAATAGATATCAAAATTACTTAACTGTACGTGTCTGTACGCTAATCTGACATATTAATTTATAAAGAACTATACTTGAAGATGATACCATATTAGTTTCATTTGGCGGAAATAAGGAGAAGTGATAAAACTGGCTTTCCATGAGGGTGAAATTTCAAACACTTTCACAAAATACAGCTCATATTTACACTTTTGCACATAGTTTTGAACGGAATTGACTTTTGTTTTATATGAGTTATCATTAGGTGAAATTTCATTGCATTTGATATATAAACGAACAGCATATACCCGATATTATGTTAGCGTTAAAAATGAATCTTCAGATTGCTCAGAAAGATGGCGGCTTGAAGCATCAAACATCAAAGGCACAAATGCACCTATGGAATTCTTTTGTCCATCCATAGAAAACTGACAGCTGATTGAATAGTTATAGTCAGTTGTAACTCCATCTCTCGAACCTCCTTGGTCTGGCCATACTCTTCCTAGTTGAATAACATCATGACAGCGTGAAGGAAGTAGGCCAGATGTGAGAGGGTGCACAAGTGTTGAACACGAGCCAAAAAGTCTCTTCTCTTTTTCTTTTCCTTTTTTTAATAAAAAAGATATTAGAGAAACTCTGAGAATTTGATGCAGAGCATGGAAGAGGAAGCTCAAAGGCCAAAGGACATGTTTGTCAAAAGTGATTAGATCACCTGACTCACAAAGGAAGTCACATGGCTGGCGAGTTATGGTCGCCATGGAGACACAGAAAAATAGCCTTCTCACCCATTCATGCATCATATAGTGGTATTGTGTATATACTCCTGAATCACATTTTTTGAATATCTATGGTGACAATTTTGAGTCTCACTTGGCTTGACTTCATGAATCGATTGTATTGAATCGGCATCCCAAAGTTCTGAAAATATTTTGAATGTGTTGCAAATTGACCAAAGTTTTCAGCTAAGATTTGAACCGATGACCCTGTCAAGATGTGGTAACCTTGTGAACACTGTTCCACAGGACTACGGTGCCATTAGTACTGTGTATTTCACTGACCAGCTACCAGCCATGGGAGTTACTGCTCCCACAATCACTGCTTTTTCCAATAGGCTGCCCTTCCTGTCATTAGAGGGCTGAAACCTCCTGTGGGTTCCATGGTGCTCTAAATTTTATGGGATAATTTTTAGTGTGCACATCACTGTTTTTATTGTAAATATGCTATGATATATTGACTGCCCCATAACCTACTGTCACAGCACATCCCATCCCAGTCTAATTCAGAAAGAGCTGCATCAGGGATTATTTCATCAAGGTTCAAGGTTGATCTAAAAAACACCCTCCCCCTTCCCCTCTGTAAGAGGTCCTCAGATAGGAGACAAATTGTTCAGAAGACAAGATCCTATATGTTTCAGGATGCTGTAGGAAGAAAAAAAAAAAGAAGGTCTTTTTCACATTTTGGAAGTAGATGGAAAAGTGAAATGCCCAAGTGAAATAAATATAAAGAGATTTATGATGGTATGAATAGATTCGCTATATGCTATAATCTATACATGCCTATACTCATTTCAACCTTTGTTTAAATGTAATCACGGTAGAAAGGTAAATGTGGTTCCCAGGCATACTTTATGGAACAGTGTGTGCAGTATTAAGTTTCTTGTATCAACATAATGATGTTGGCAGATAACATTAATCTGAAAAGTATATATATATATATATATATATATATATATATATATATATATATATAATATCTAAAAAAAAATTTTTTTACTGTATAGATGTCGCAGCAGATTTATTAACTTTTCTTTCCACTGAATTTTATTTATTTGATGTTGTTCAAATGTACAGAGAGGATGTGAAGAGTGTGTCCACAAGACTGTCCACATTCCTTGCCAACAAACACTACCTCCACGCCACAGAGCTCTTGACCAAGACCATGGGTCAGTTGGACGGTGACCTGAAGGGCGTGGAAGCCCTCACTGAGACCAGGATCGAGATGTTTGCCAAGAAGGATGTGAGTTTGAGTGCCACCATCAGCAGCAGTGTCCATTTTTATCTGCATTTGAACATTCACACACGGGAGTTGGGTCTAGGGCAATTACTCCCTGGGCAATTACCCCCTGGGTAATTACCGTGGACCCTTCCCCTGGCCCTAATCCTAATACTAATCCTGAACATAATCCTGACCCTAACCCTAAACCTAACCCTAATCTTTAACCTTACCACTAACCAGTATTATAGCCAAGGGGTGATTGCCCTGATATGACAGGAGTAATCGTTGTTTGCACCGCGATGTGAAAATCAGTTCTATTTGCCATTTTCACCCCACAAAAAAAACACACAAACAAACAAACAAACAAACAAACAAACAAACAAAACAAACATAAAGATCTCTTGGCTGCAAATGAAGTGCTCTGTTTTTTTAGACAATGTATGCCTAAGCAATGACCAGAGCTTGACTCTGGGTGCACAAGTATGTGGACCTAGCATGGCAACTTGTATTATTGGATTTAAAGCAAAGAATTGATCAAATGGTTTCTTCGCATGCCATCTACACATGCTGTACAGGGCAAATTATTGTGAGATTGAGAAAAAAAAATTGAGTGATTTTTGCATTTTGATGTGTATTGCAGAAATAACAATCTTTTTGGGTCTCAGCACTCAAGAATGAATGATTTTCACATCTTGTTGCAAAAATGGACTTTTAGAAACCATTGACTTTGGATGTATGTGAACTGGGGTTGTGAAGCATCATGGTCCAGTGGGATCAGGAAAAGGGGGTTGACGAGGGGTCCATTTCTTTCAGATGTCTGCATTTCTGTAAGTTGTAGTGGTTCTAGTTGCCATGACAGGGACTCAAATACTCTCAGTAGATCGGTTGTTGTCTGGCTGTTGCCATGACAACCACATTGATTGTTTTGCTGTAGTTGTAAAGTGCTTTGAAATGAAAAGATTTCCCAGGCCATACTAAATTTCTTGCTAACTTTAAACATGAAATACCAATTGTAATCAAAAGGCTGTCACAATTGTGTGCCCGAGTTATCTGACCATGATGTGGTTAAGAATGTAAGATATAATTTTCATATCTATCTCTTCTTTGACGTATTCCTATAGCAACTCAGCGCTACCTTGCTGAAGGAGCTAAGAGAGCATCTCTATGAGAAGTCGGCCAACACATTCCAGAACAACTTCAGCCGCGGAGGCTCGCTGCGAGGCTCTGGCGGCCTCACAGGATCAGATCTCTCGCCCAAACTGTCGAGAAAACAGGTCCTGTCAGAGCTGGCTGGTTCAGCTAGGAAGGCCTCCACCAAGACACCTCGAAGTGAGTCAGCAGGCGCTGTGCTTACCTATCTTTGCAGCATTTTAGGTTATAAAATGGGTTAAAGAATGTAGACAATCAGAAGCGCTGAAATGAGTCACATGTGTGCTCTTGATTTTCTTACTAACATGCACAGGCATGCAAATAATATAAAAAACAAAACAAAACACAAAGCATGGGGTGTTATCCTGTGGCAGATTACAGATTGCTCAATGTATCATGTAGATAGATGCTAGATACACTAGCAGTGTTAGCCATCTGTGTAGCTACAGCTGTAGCTTGCTGTGCATGTGAGCACAAGTACGTACGTGCAGGCAGCACAAACAATCGCTTTTACATGGCCAATCGAATAGCGGCATACATTAATTGTATTGAAATATGAAATTTTATTATCTGATATCTTACTAAAGGTATTTCATAGACACATTTTTATAAACCAATAATGCACAGGTTTAAGTACATACTATCCAAAATCCCTGGCACCAAAAGGGTTAAACTTGAACCCTTTGTCCATTGCTGCTATGTTTCTAGATCTCTTTCATGCAAGAAACTAGACACTGTCATGATGATCAATTTACAACGGAATAGCGAGGCACTAGTATTAGTAGTTGTAGTAGTAGTAGAAGTAGTGGAAAAAAAATAATCAAAATGAATCTATTGATAGTGGAATAGTTGTGATGATGAAAAATATAACAGTAGTGATGATAGTGATTCTCCTTTTATTACAACTGTAAATATTATTATCAGCATGGTCACAACTATCAATCCTGTTGTTGATTGCACTGTGCAACATTATATGTTTTGGGTTCTCTATTAAAGGTAGGGGATACCTTTTACAGACCTCCCAAAATGCAGCAAAACATTAAATATGAACCTCAGGGGACTTGTTTAGGCCACTGCTGAGAAATTTGGAAGTCAATGGTTATCTACAATTTGAATAATGCACAAAACTCAACTACTCAGTAGTTCTGTGTGTCAGCCACACTTAAGCCTTTTTGTTGCAGTCTTCTGTATTTTTTATCTATAAACACAAATCTAAAAGTATAAGAGCTGATGTAATAACATATAGAGTGTGTGGCAAGAATGTATACAGAAATGTTTGTAAGTTTTGATGAACTTTCTTCACAAAATATACATGATGGACACACATGCAGTGCATGGGTCTGCAAGGGTAGCCTAGTAATGTACTGGAATTTATGAGCCCCGAAAAAAATGCAATTCAAAATCTAACGGTCAATAAAAATGTACTTAATGTTACCTTCCACTTTCAGTACTTTATGGGAGTTTCTAAAATGATACTCTCTTCAACATACCACTGTATTTATACAACTCTTCATTTAAGGCCTGCAAATGGGATTCCCTACCTTTAATGCACTTGGAAATGCCCATATGAAGTGCCGTATAAATGCTATTTATCTAATCATTATTTTATGTATGGCAGAAGCGGCACTGAGTGACAGCTCAGAAGATGAGAACAGACCACTGGTGGAGGACCTGACGGTAGACCCAGAGGCCAACGTAGATCACTACATAGCCATCCTCATTGAATCTCTCTCCCTCCTTAAGAGGATACCAGAGGCTGTTGAGGTATGGTTTGTCCGTCGGCTGACTGGTTGATGACAAGTGTAATCATTGCAACTGATTGACTAAATGCCCTACATTGACGTTAATAAGTTCTGATTACTCAGTGGTTTAGTAGTAGCCTTTAGAAAAAGTCTTGAGCGTACATATTCAGACTGGATTCAAACCAATAATCTCCTCATCACCAAACAGGCATTGTATCTGCTGGACCACCGAGCTTCCACCCAACAGCTAGTGCTGGTTCTAATCATTAAAGCATGCAGCAGGTACTGTGTATTTATTCAAATCAAAAATCTTAATTTGAATGTTTGAATACATATGCAGTAATTGCTGTATGTTGTAAGGATTAGAGTATGATCATGATGATAACTGTAATATTGTCCTATACAGAGCATTGTACGGTGACACAACATTTGCTCTTGCGACCATTGCTCTGGTCTTATTTTCTCCAAGGACTTAGGGTTAGGGTTAGGAATGTGATAGGGTTGTAGATTTAGTTTGATGTGAGGATTGAAATCAGGGTTTTGGTTATGCTTATGGGTAGAAATCATGTTTGGCTTAGCGTGCAGATATTTCATGGGCGCAATTGCTGCAAGAGCAACTGTCATAGAACCCATTGTGCAGATGCCCCTCAATGCACTGTATGAATTTCATTTCATACATTAAAGTAGCATACCATGAAACTTATTAGCCTAAACACCTTGATATCTTGGTTAAATGTCTGACACCATCCTCTACAAGATTTCCTAATATGACATAGTGATCTTCCTTCCTTGCGTGAAAAAGGGGAACCAGTTAAAGTTCCTCTTTGAAAATGGTTGATCTGTTTTAAGTTTCACCGACAGAAGATCCCCTCTGAGTTGTTTCTGTTCAGCAGTGTTCTCGTCATAGATTGATAATATTCAAGATAGATGATTACTGTTCAATTTCTTCAGAAACCTTAAAACGTTGAAGGGTGCTCCTTTTGACTTATTTTTTTTTCTGTCAGATATGTTTAAGTGTAAGTGTAAAATATTGTAATTTGATTGTTCTGAGCTGTAGTCACTAAAGGCAATATGTTAAGTTTTTACCCTTTTTCTTGTATTTTTCATCTTTGTTTGTTTCATGAGTTTTAAAAGGCTGTGCCAAACTGAACTATATTCGAGTCAAGCCTGTGATGCATCGATCTTAATTTTTCTGATGTAATATCAGCTAATGCCTGTCTTGTGATTTTTTTCTTTCCTGCCAATTCAGGCACTAAAGAGCGATGCTCAACCACAGCTGGCCAAAATCGTCCACAGATCGACAACAGAAGTTGCAGACAAGTAAGCGAATGATGATGTCATGAGTAAAGCATGAGATTCACAAAGAGAAAGATAGAAAGAAAGAGAAAAGAGAGAGGGGGGGGGGGGTGGGGGGAGAGAGGAAGACAGAGTGAGAGAAGCCACAGCTTGAGTCCCATGAAAGATCATCACCAAATATGGGCCTTGCTTGCCCACTCCATTTGCATTAAGGCCTGGTTCTTTCCCCCTCCCCCATTGTCCACTTGACTGTTTTCTCATTGTCTGTGACCCTCTTCCTGTGGGCCTGGGAGAATTGGTTCCTACTTAGATGGCCCCCTATCTAGTTCTCATGTTTAAAAGGTTGATGCCCTCTCTTAACCTTCAAGTCCAACAATCCAACGTCCAAGTCCAATAATCGAGTATTAACCTCTTTCATCAGAATCTCACTTTTATTCCTCCTTTCTAAAGAGTGTAGGAGGCTGTCTTCAAAGTCTAGTTAGAGCTTTCTTCTCATTTGAAAAGGAAAAATATTTTAAATGTGCAGTCACAGCTGCTTTTGCAGCCGCTCGTCTATAGCAGCCACCTGCCATATATGTGAATCCCAGTGAGAGAAACGCCACATTAAAGACCTTGTGCATAGCGGCCATCTGTCTATAAACATGGCCAGTGGCCACCAATTAGCCACAGACCCATGCAAATCCTTGGCTGAGCTGATAATTTACTGTATTTGTCTTTGTGTCTGAGGTGTCTGGCAGCCTGCAGATCTTAAAACTTGTTCAATTCATGTAGAAATGGTCATATCTTTAAGCCATGTAGATGGTTTACATGTTTCTTAGTTGACTCCATGTTCTAAGCTTCAGAAGGTTAATTTCTGATGGAGATTCTCTCATAGCTACCAAGATATTTGCTACAAACTGTAACAGCAGTCTACGCATGAAGCTCTATGTGACTGGAGATACTGAAGACATGATATAAAGACATTTATTGCAGCAATTGTCATCATGGTATGATGGCCAGTAAAGATATTTTGAGCTTCGAGATTTAAAGTTTGTCCTCAGATGATACATTCTTCACAATAAAATTCATTCTGGACCTGTTTTGAAAAGTAAAATAGCTGATGTACCCATCCTACTTATACCATGTGACCATGTTTAAAGACATATATCAAATTGACAAAATGCTTATGACATTTTGAAGCAGTTGAAAGATTAATAAGACAGTGGATATTTCATGATATGAATGGGGACTATAATTGTAGATTTGTAGGCAGCAGGAGGGTAGCTGAAAGTTTTCACCAAAACTGTGCAAACAGTTTGTGCTGTTAACCCGTCGAGGATGGACTGATTTTGATTCAACACGCATTTCCCGTAGACACTTGCCCGAGTATACTCGGGACTCGTCCTCAACGGGTTAAAATCTCTGTTATACTGTAAAACGAGGAATGTTGGCATGCATTTTAATTTCGCGAGAGCCGAGTTTCGCCAAATTAAAATGCATGCTAGAGATCTTGTGTACACTTTATGCATTGAATGTTAGAGGCAACTCGCGAAAATTTCATGCTGCGAATAAGGCCGTTGGCTCCCTGTCGTGAAAATTTCATGCCACGAAAATATGTTTTACAGTATGTTTGTTTTTTTTCCAGTGCCAAGCAGCGAGGGGAGAACATCATGCAGCAGAACCAACCTAAGCTCCTTGAGGAACTCCTCGAGCTCCTGTTTGAGCGCTTCCAGTGTGTGGCCGCTGCTCACATGTGTGTCCTAGGAGCCCTTCAGAGGATCACAGTAAGACAGTTAATCTCAGAGGCTCCAACCCTGCCACCTTCTGTGGGAGAACTCCCTCTTTTAGACCATTTTCTCAAAATCTCCTACTCTCCTGCTTTAATTTGAATTTCTCTCGTCCTAACTATGCATTTCCACTTAAAATTTCGCTTTTTTCTAGCCCAACCTTGTCATGTATGTTAAAAAATAAGGCCAATATAGCACCAGAGAACATCTTTAAGCTTAGATGTATCAGGGCCTCAACTGCAAGGGGCGTCATGCTTTGCGCTCGTGATCTGTAATTTCACAAGGTTTGGAAAATATTGTGTGCATGCTCATGCGATAGGAGTTTCTAGATTGCCAAGGGGTCCAGGTGGGAAAATCTGTCGTTTAAGAGATGCTTCGGGTTGGAGTCTTTTCTGAGAATGTGAAGTATTTATACTGTCCAGCATACATGTGCAACCAGTAATATCACATTCATTCAACAAATACAGAAGAATGTGTATGCATAATGTTATTGCATTATAGTAAATTTGCCAGGGGGGAAAAAAAGGTGTGTTACTGGGTCAACAGATATTTAATGATATACACGAATATGATAACAGACAAGGTGGTTGTTTTTTTTTTTGTATTTATAAATTGTTTTTCCGTGATTAGCGAGATCTAGTGTTTTTGTAAGGTCCTTATCTTTGTGTATATGATTTATAGCAGAACTAGGGATGGAGATTATTTTCATTGTTTCTTTTTATGCCTCCGCCACGAAGTGGTGCCGGAGGCATTATGTTTTCGGGTTGTCCGTCCGTCCGTCCGTCCGTCCGTCCGTCCGTCCGTCCGTCCGTTCGTCCGTAATGAATTTTGTGGACAAGGTAACTATCAAAACCTGTTGAGGTATCCTAATGAAACTTGGCATGTATGTGTATTAGGGGGTGAAGTTGTGCCTATCAACTTTAGGGTGCACATGCTCAAGGTCAAAGGTCAAAAGGTCAAGGTCAAATACATAAAATTTCACTTTTTCCACCATATCTATTGAATGCCTGAAGATATTTTCTTGAAACTTAGTGTATACATGTATTACCCAATTAAGATTCTCTGATGAAAGTTTGCGTCATGAGGTCAAAGGTCAAAGGTCAAAAGGTCAGGGTCAAATACATGAAATTTCACTATTTTCGCCATATCTATTGAATGCCTGAAGATATTTTCTTGAAACTTAGTGTATACATGTATTCCCCAATTAAGATTCTCTGGTGAAAGTTTGGGTCATGAGGTCAAAGGTCAAAGGTCAAAAGGTCAAGTAAAAATATCAAAACTTCTTTTTTTCTCCGTGCCTTGGAAAATTGTTCAAGATATCTTCATGGAACATAGTATATACATTTACTGACTGGAAGTGATTATCTAGAGAATGTAGGGTTCATGGGGTCAAAGGTCAGGGGTCAAAGGTCAAGTGCAACACTTCAAAATTTTACTATTTCCCTCATATTTATGCAATGCCAGCAGGGTTATTAGTCTTTTACACTTGGTGTATGCATGTGTAACCTAATAGAATTCTCTGGAAAACTTTTTTTTCTTCTTTTTTTGCCTCAAAGGTCAAAAGGTCAAAGATCAAGTGAAAGTGCTGAACTAACTTTTTCCTCCATATCTCGAAGTGGCTCAAGTTATCTTGAAACTTAGTACATATTATGCATGTTCTACCTGAAAGTGATTATCTTATGAATTTTAGGGTCAAGGGCCAGATGAAAATGGTAACAATTTACTATTCAATTCAGAAATTGCACTTTTTCTCCACACCTGTACCTTGAAAATTACTCAATGCCTAAATGTATGAATGGGTCAAAGTCAAGTTAAAGTCCTTAAATCCCTAGATACATGCTCTCCTATTCATCCAATTAAACCTAGGTCAAGGAAGGTGAACATTCAACACATTTGTGACAAACTTGTCATTTCAATATTTTGCCAATTTTGTGAAAATGTAATCACACATTGTCCACATGTACTATCTAGACCTATTGGGAAAATCATGCATTATGGCGGAGGCATACCAGTCGCCAAAGCAACATTTCTAGTTATTGCTCTGCTATACATATCCAGTTTGTATATTGTGATGGAAGTATGATATCAACATGATGCTCATAATCCTCAGGATTTGTACCTTCAGACAGAGCAGTGCTTAGATGGGTCAACCTCAAAGTTGAAAACATCATTTTGCTGATGCAGACAGCATTGAGAATGATTTTGCTGATGAAGATGATGTTGAGAATGATTTTTTGTCATGTGTATTCAACCACAGGCCTCTTCAGATGTGCAGTTGTACACCATGGGTGATATATGGTCCAAGATACAGACTCAGGTGAGTGAATAGCGTGATTACCTCATACATCATTTCCTCGATTAACCTTTTCAGACCTACTTCTTCAAAGATGCCATTAACCTTGTATGCCATACAGTAGCCAGTGGCAGATGGAGGGTTTGAGATGTAAGTGATTTTGTGTAAAAATTTGAATTAATGATTGTTTTTGTTGCAACTGATTGACAAATTGCCCTTCATCAAAATAAATAAACAGTGATTATTCAGTGTCTCGAGTATTCAAATAGCCATGATAAAAATTATGGGCATACATACAGTACTCAGATGCAATTCTTAACCTCCAACTGCCTGATTGCGAGACAGGCGTCATATCCAATAGACTACCGAGCCTCTGCCCAATGGCTGACAGTGGTTCTAATCTCTTTTATATAGCAGTGGGTACTGCATATTTGTCCAAATTAACCTTGTATGCCATATGTAGTAGCCAGTGACAGAAGTAGGGCTTGGGATATAAGAGATTTTGTCTTAGATGCATATAAGTGATTGTGTCTTTTAATAGTAGATGTTGCCAAATGCAAAAGCTGTAATGAATTATTACAACTGCATTCTCTTATTTGTAAATCTGCTATTCTGTATGCTTGAGTGAGAGTTATTTCCTTGTCATATTATATCTGTCTATTCTCTGACTTCAATTTAGTCCACCTCTTTATAAAGATTTTTTTCAAAGCAGTAATGACCTAGTGTAGCATGGGTATTGTCAGATGCTAGAAATGCAAACTTTGGGACTTTGTTTTTATTTCCTATTCCAGCTACAAATGATTCTAGGCAGCTACCTTGATGTCCGGAATGTGACAGCTACGGCTCAGCAGACTGCCTCGGCCTTCACTGAAGTCAGTATAAGGTACAGTATGTTTTCTCTACTTCTGTTCATGTCATGTTTTAAATCTGTAATCAGCCCATCCTTCCACAGATATTGTAGTTTTCCTGTGGTAGACTGTTTGCCACTGCACATTTTTCATCAAGGATGGTTGATTTTAATCACTTGTTTTTAATAGTGGAGCTTGCATGAAAGCCAGTGACATTAGGCAAAAACTTTAAAAACATCGCAGAATTTTCAAGTACCAGTAGCTTTACAGGAAAAGTCTGTACAGACAGGGTTACAGTTATTTTATAGCCTAATGACCTGTGTATATATGGCATTTTCAGTTTTATTCCGAAGGCTTCTATCTGATCGACTGATTGTAGTACTGACCACTGGAAAAGTGAGTGTTCTCAGCAAGTGTGAAAAGCTATAGAGAGAGTGGTTGAGTTTGGTTACTCGTTTACTGTAGCTTGCAAGTTTTGTTAAAAGACATTGGCAGTGGGCAAAACACACACACACACACACACACACACTCAAATAAAACAAGAAATAAAAAACAACAGCAACAGCAACAAACAAACAAAAGCAAGCATTACTGTAGCAGCAAGGAACATACCAATGACAGGTGCTGCATGTTAATTTCTAACCCGCTATTGTTTTCAAACCTAAAGTATGTGAAAGCAGGTGGCATGACAGGTGTTATGTGACAAAGTATGTGACATATCCCACAAACAACACTGACTAATTGTACATTTCAGGTTGCTAGCTATATTCACACATTCATGCTATCATTGTCCATTGGCAAATACGCTCCTGCATGTGACTGCAAGTTACATTCATGTGGTGATTGTAGGACTCGTTAGTTATCAGCAAGTGACATTTGATGACAAAATCTGGTTTTGTTGTTCTGTACTCATGTTAGAGAACACAAAAAAAGATAACATGTCAGCATGTGCTTTTTAGAAATTTGCCAAAACACATTTAGTAAACATAAAAAAAGAATCAGGCAAGACTTAGTCAACATATATACAGCACTGCCAACATTGGAAACTAGTTGAGAGTGAGACTCCCATAGGCCAATGCTATAATTTAGGAGTCAAAATGAGTGAGATCAATAGAAATGCATGCAAATGAAATAAAGTTTTAGAGTGAGAAAGGACCAAAATGAGTGAGTCTCACTCTCAGTGAGTGAGAGTTGGCAGCGCTGTATATATATTGTGCAGCTGCATCTGGGGGGTTTGTAATATATTGTGATTTTATTACAGATCTTATTTTCAGGTGGTGCGAGTAATTTGCAGTTTTTAGCATACTTTGTAGCTTTTGTAAATATTTTGTTATAGCTGTAACCTGTATCAATTTGCATTTGCTACCTAGTAGATAGTTATTGCGAAGAAGGACAAGGTTGTAAAAACTTTCTTTTGCTGTCAAGGAAAACCTTTTGTTCTCAGGATGTGAATAACATTTGTATACTTTACAAAAGGCTTTAATTGTACTTTAATCAAGTCGTGGACTCTGTTGTTTTTGTTGTTTCCCTCTCTAGTGACCTGAATACATACTTCAGCAGACGAAAGCAAGTCCGTCAACGTAAGGTTCCTCTCTTCAAGTTTGACATGTCGTCACACGCCATCAGCATGACAAACTACATGCGAGAACAAAAGCAGGAATTCTACGGATCGGTAAGTCTTCCTCAAATTGGTAATGCCGATGCTCTCAGGAAGAAATATTGTGTCAATACTTGCCATATCTGGAGTACCGATAATAAAGTATGTATTTTGCACAGTGCCTGAGAAGAAATACAAAATCCTTTGAGTCAATGATAAGTTTTGACAATGATATAAAAAGAGAAAAACAAACTCTCTTGATTAAGTGTTGATATTGCCTGGCATATTTTTTTAACTTATGTGAACCGAATGGCTCAAGTGAGCTACTAGTATTGCCATCATTAACCATCTGGCACCCGGTGTGCCTCGTGTGTTATCTGTTGTCCAAAGTGCATCATCTGTTGCTTTTCGTCCATAAACTTTTTTCACATTTTCAGGGGTCTGCAGCAATCCTTGAATCTCAAGATTTTTGAATTACTTCGTCTCAGGTTGAGTACCATGGAGGTGAACTGTGATGCCTAGTGTCTCTTGTTGTCCACGCCGAACGAGTTCGAGCAGGGGACTATGAAACGGGCTACGTGTGTGTGTCCGTCCGTCCGTCTGTCTGTGTGTGCGTCCGTGTGTGATCAAAATGTTCAATTTGCTACTTCTCTGTCATTTATTAGCCAATTTTGATTCTGTTTGCTTTATATGATAGCACTACATGGGAGCTTTGAAACCTCTACACAGAATTTCAGTTGTGACCTTTGACCTTGACCTTTGACCTATATTGTACATTTTGCTTCAAAATGCTACTCCTTCGCCATTTCTGACCCGATTTCAATTCCGTTTGCTCTAAGTGATGGCACTAGGTGAGGGCTTCAAAACTTCTACACAGAATTTTGACCTTTGACTTCTTTGACCTTTGACCTTGATTTTGACCTATATTGTACATTGGCTACAAAATGCTACTCCTTCGCCATTTCTAACCCGATTTCGATTCCGTTTGCTTTATGTGATGGCACTAGGTGAGGGCTTCAGAACTTCTTAACAGAATTTTGACCTTTGGTTTCTTTGACATTTGACCTTGATTTTTGACCTGTATTGTACATTTTGCTACAAAATGCTACTCCTTCGCCATTTCTAACCCGATTTCACTTCCGTTTGCTTTATGTGATGGCATTAGGTGAGGGCTTCAAAACTTCTACACAGAATGTTGATCTTTGACTTCTTTGACCTTTGACCTTGATTTATGACCTATATTGTACATTGGCTACAAAATGCTACTCCTTCGCCATTTCTAACCCGATTTCGATTCCGTTTGCTTTATGTGATGGCACTAGGTGAGGGCTTCAAAACTTCTACACAGAATTTTGACCTTTGACTTCTTTGACCTTTGACCTTGAGTTTTTACCTATATTGTACATTTTGCTACTAAATGCTACTTCCGGCGGGGACATATATTACGCACCGCGTAATTTCTACTTTTCCTTGTTTATTTTGCATTTGTGGAGTAGTTGCCACTGAGGCTTGACTGGATGTTTTATTAGCATGAACATTCCAGCAGACCTTCGTGAAATTGATACCAAAGCAGCTTTTTAATTTCTTATTGTCAGAATTGAAACTGGTTGTTTCAAACTAATCTAGGCATCACACCTATAAAAGAGGCCAGTTTAGAGATATTTCTTCAATCAGAACTCAGCCAGACATTGTATTGATGTGTTTGTTTTGTGTTGTCATCCCCCTCTGCCCCACCCCTCTCCCCTCCCCCACCCCACCACAGGATGGCCAAGTTCTTGCAGAGGATGAGACGAGTGAACAGACCCAGATGGTTTGCAAACCAAACATCAAGAACATCACCATCATCTTCAAACCTCTCAACCGTTTCATCAAAGACATCGAAGCATCCATGAATGTCACCAATGGGTAAGGCTTCAACACCAAGTGATGCTGCCAATCTCCACTTTACCCCTGCATAAAATCTTCTTCAGAAATCTACATTACTCGTGGATTGTGTCGTCATGTAAACTTTATGCGCTGTATATATAATGAGTCTAATATTTCATGAATCTGGGACTTTCTGAAAATTCTGCGAATGGTTAAATTCAAGATTGTTTAGTACAGTGTAATGCACAGAAATGTTTGTCTGCATGCTGCGTCCATGTCACATTTTTTGCGTGTTGTTAAATTCACACAAATAAAAACCTCCCAAAGTATATGGCGTATACAGTTCTGATGTGCAATATGGTAATGATACAGTGATAGATAAACATTGAAATTAATTAAGCTAATATGGATCATTGAGAACCAGTATCTGTATCATGTTTATGATTTTAAAAGGTTTTTGAGTTTACAATTGTCATCACCATTATTTGACTCATGTGGAGAGATTCTTTTTTGATAGCAAAACATTATGAAAAAGCAGAATTCAGAGAACTTTTGTGACTGAGGGACACATGTGGAAGAAACATGTTTGAACCACCAATACTGATACCGAAGCTGAAAATCAACATGGAATATCTCAACTCTGTGACTGTATAAAACAAAAAACAAAACAATTTGTTTAGTTTAAATGAAATATTATTTTGAAAACTAGACTTTAATTTTATTTTGTTATCTTCTGTTTTCCTACGAGGAATGACTTAATTCTGCTTAGTGACATGTTTATACCCCCGCCAAACGAAGTTTGAAGGGGGTATATAGGAATCAGCGGACGGTCGGGCGGTCGGGCGGTCGGTCGGGCGGTCGGGCGGTCGGTCCGTTGCAAATCTTGCGTCGCGAACTACTTCCTCAGTTTTCAACCGATTCCCATAAAACTTGGCACGGATGTGTGCCTTGGGTTGTAGATGTGCAAGACGTATTTTTTGACAGTACCCAAAAGTACGTTGCCATGGTAACGGCATATTATGGGCAAAAATGGGTACAAATCTTGCGTCGCGAACTCCTCCCACAGTTTTTGATCAATTTTTATGAAATTAGGTACAGATGTTCATCTGAATATGTTAATGTGCAGGACACATATTTCCGCAGTGGCAAAAAGTGCGTTGCCATGGTAACGGCATGTTATTGGTAAAATATAGGGCAAAATGCTTCATGGCAAAACTGCTTCATCAGTGTTCTTCCAATTCTCATGGAATTCATATTGAATGTTTCTCTTAGGATATAGGTCAGCATGACACATTTCTTGACAGTGACAAAAAGTATGTTGCCATGGTAACAGCTCACATATTATGAGCCAAAATGATGGAAAATTTTGTGTTGCAAACTACTTCCTCAGTTTTTGCCCAATTTCCATGAAACTTGGTACAGATGTGTGCCTTTGGTTGTAGATGTGCAAGACGCATTTTTCGACAGTACCCGAAAGTACGTTGCCATGGTAACAGCATATTAATGGCAGAAGATCAAGGAAAGATCTTGCGGATTTAACTACTTCCTCAGTTTTTTGACCAAAGCTTATGAAATGTTGTTTTGACCAAAGCTTATGAAATGTTGTTTGGCGGGGGTATAACCAGTCGCTGTAGCGACATTTCTAGTTTTATGTTGCAAGAGTATTTTAGCAGAGAACACCACGTAACAATCTTCTCTTACTCTGCTCTTTCCTGTAGGAATCACTGCACCTTGCATAACTTTGTGAGTGACTTCGTGAAGGATATCTTCCTTGGCTATCTACTATCAGACATAGAGGATGACCTTCAAGCTGCTACAAAAGGTAAACAGAATAGAAGAAAATTTCATCCCGATATTGTGTTCTTTTGTATGAAAGCAGAAATTTGTTTTATACCCAAATTTCTTGTTTTTCCCAAATATTTGGGCACAGACAGGACAGAACAGGCAGATATTTATTACTCTTGTATACCAAGTGCAGGTCTGAAGAAAACTTTTCTGACAAGAAAAAAGAAAATTGGTGAATTTTTGTGTACAAACAAGATGGAGAGCTGCTGAACTTCTTGATCACACAGAGTTGCCAATTTGTCTTATTCTCTAAACTTTATCAGTTCATAACTTTGTTTGTATGTGTCTAATATTTCCCCTGAATTTTCGCTGAGCTGCTTTTCTGATTTTTCTGTTCTCGTACAAAGCAATGTAATAACAAGATGGTATTTACATTCAAATCAAAGCATGGAATTCTGGACTATTCTGGAATACTGTAAAAGTGGATATTTTCGCACGACTTATTTTTCGCGCTAGGCCGGATCAGAAGAGTTTCGCATGTTTTTAATTGCGCGGAATCAAGACATCACGCACAGGAACGTATGGCAAGCAAAAATATTCGCGTGTTTTTATTTTCGCGCTAGTTTCTGGTTGCGCGAAATGCGCGAAAATTTCAACACCGCGAAAATTTCCACTTTTACAGTAGTGGAAATCCTAGACTCACATCCTGCTGGGCATACATGTATGCATCCTTAACCCTCATCGTGCTTCATTTGCCAACTGACATGCAGGCTGGAGTGCTTTGTTCACTGATTGGAACAGTTGTTTGGAAGCCAATTGTCAATGAATGGAGATTCCCTAATCCCTAATCCCTATTATGACACCATGGCCTTCCTGTTAGACTGTGGTACATTGCTACATCGCGGTGGGTTTGCAAACTCTCTGCTGGGTTATGTTTGAAGGGATTACTTAATGCTGATGAAGAAGATCATCAATTTAAGCTAAGTGCCTTGGCATCATTTACTTCTGATAAGTTTTTTAATGCCACACAAAGCAGCAGTAAGTTTGGTAAGCGTTCTGGATTCATCAACATTTTTGATAATTTGAATACAGGGTACCGGTACATACAGTATTTTGAGTTGCTGCTCCCTCACTCAAGTATATCACACTCGTATCAAGTCACAAATTCAAAAGACCTATATATCTGTGGTTGACCTCAAACAGGAAGTGAATCCCTGAAGTCGCTGGTGGACATACAGACCCAGAAGACCCTGGGGGCGCCCTGTCCACTCCTACAGGCCGTGGTGACCATGGACAGGGCCGTGACCTCACTACGGCAGCTGACCACTGACCTGCCGTCCTACGCTGACCAGTTCCTAAACATGCTGTGCAACATTCTTCAGGATTACAAGGAGACTTGCTTTGCCACCTACCGGGGTGAGATAGTCAACAAGATACGGATCACTATGTATTATTTGTTACATGATATTACTCAAATATGCCATTTACCATTAGGCTTCAGTTGACATGGATCATTTGATAGGATGGCACATGTGCTATTCTCTTATAAGGACAAATTTTGCGCACACTATTGCTCTTTTTTTTTTTTTTTTTTGGTATGCACATAGCTATATCATAACATATACACAATTGCAATGTCCTGATATCAGCTACCATAGCAACAACTAACCATCATTACAAACTCTGGGGAGTTTGTGCCCAAAGGACAGGTACAATAGTAAAATTGTCTTTCTCCATACTTCTTATATTCATGAGTTTCCAGTTGACAAAAATGATTGAAATGGTAGTGATCATTATTTGTAGAAACATAGATTGATGAAAAAAAAAAAAACCACTTCTCTTGTTACATGTATGACTCTGCCTGGTTAGTGAAAAGTAGTAGAAACATCTTTCCGCAACAAGAAAACTTGGATTATTCCTGTCACAAAGAACGAATAAGATTAACCTTGTAACTTGTAACTAAAAACACCAGCCTTTACCACTTAGAACCGAGAGAATATTAAGTGAACCACTGAATTCTCTTCACACTGCAGGTCTAGTGCAGCCTGACTCGGAGGATAAGAGAATCTTCAGTGCATCATGGGTAAAGGACACAGACATCAACCAGTGTCTCCGCTTCCTACCAAACTGGCTGAACCTCCAGGAGGAGAGAAAGGCCGACAAGGACTCCATGGATGCGGTCCCAGAGACCATCGAGGACATCCGGGAGAGGAATGAGAAGGTGATGGCATTGACGATGGTCGTGATGTTGGTAGATTTTATTTTGAGATGATCATGATATCAAGGATGGTCAGACTGTTATTGGCACATTTTAGATCGTCACAGAACTAAGGATGGCTGGGAGTATGGTAGATTTTCGGTGGTGATGAAATTGAGGATGGTCTAGGTAGTAGATTTCTAGATGGTGGTGATATTGAGGATGTTCATTATGATAGTAGATATTAAATGGTGATGGCAGTAAGGATGATTGTCATGTTGGTAGATTTCAGATGGTGATGATATTGAGGATGGTCCTGATGATGATGGTAGATTTCAGATGGTGATATTGAGATTATTTGTTATGATGGTAGATTTAGGAAGATAATGGCATTGAGAATGGTCATGATGTTGGTGCAAAGTTGTAGATTTGAGATGGTGATGATACTGATAATAGTGGTGATGATTGTAGATATTTATAGATGGTGATGATTTTGAGGAATGTTGTGATGATTTTAGATGGTGATGGCATTGAGAATGGTCAGAATATTGGTAGATTTTTAGATGGTGATAAAATTGAGGATGGCCATGGTGTTGGTAGATTTCTGATGGTAATAGTATTGAGATGTTGGTAGATTCGGGATGGTGATGATATTGAAGATGGTCTAGATGGTAGATGGTATTGAAGATGGTCTAGATGGTAGATTTCCGATGATGATGATATTGAGGTATGTTGTGATGATTTTAGATGGTGATGGTATGGAGGATGGTCATTATAGTAAATTTAAGGAGCATATGTTTTTTATACTATTATTCTGAACAGAAGAAGAAATAAAGTAAAAACACTGGAAACACTTGTCATTGTTCAACATCTAATGAAGTAAGCAGGAACAGAAAATTAGGGGTAACTTGTTTCTAACTCTCCAGAACTGATGTCCTTTTACCGTGCACAGGAATCAGAACTACTTGTAACTAATCTTGGTGATAAGCTGCTACAGGACCATGAAGTCTTGACAGACCTGGGATCTCTGAGATTACTGGCTAATCTCCATGAAAGTCTGGTGAGTACAGAATGCGCTGAGAGTGCCTGTTGTCATTCAGGACAGTATGTCCTTCAAAGGTCATGAATATTCAGATATTCATCAGATGCAAATGTATGTAAATTTCTATGAGATTCAGGTAGAAAAGGTAAAAATATGCGTACAGCTTCACATTTACCACTACAAGTCGCCATAATATGGCTTCAGTATGGCATATTTATGCTGGCAGAAATACTTGATTGTCTAAAGAAAGAACAGAGATGCTTGTATTAGTTATTGAATACAATGAGCAGGCCAGTTGTAGTACTGTTAAAAAATCAACAACAGAAAATAAGTAATTTGATCTAACACTCTGTGGTGTAATTGTTTTTAAGCACTAGTAAATGTGAATTCCCACAAGCTTTAGCTTTTTGCAGGTTTCCTTCATGTTTCTTTCTCTCTCTGCTCTCATGCATCTGCAATATCATCATAATGACTGTTTCTGTACACTTTTTTATTGTGTATTTTTGAGAGATGTGCATGTTATGTATTTTGCGTTACCACAATGTATTGTTCATTTTTTTTTTAGAAATATGAAAATAAGTTAAACTGGAACTAACAGAAAAAAAAATAAATTGCTGGTGCCTGCGCATGCTAATGGCAAACAATACTTACATGTTCTTATACAATTGGCATACGAGAGCTGTTGCTATCCTGTTCAACATGTTTTATGAAATAGGACCCTGAAGTGTCAATCAATCAATGAGTCTGATGGTAAAAGTCTCCTTCTCTTTTCTCATCCTTCCAGGAATGGTTTGCGTCGAGGGTGAGAGGTTTTGCTGGCCTCCTCCCAAGTCCAGGATTCAATACCCTCAACGTCCCAGGCACTCCCTTGCTGGTAAGCCGTCACACTTGTTAATAGTCCTTTATGTGCTTTGAGTCCTGACTACCACAGGAAGACTCCATAGCATTGTACATAATGGTCAACCCTTCCTGTGTTGTATCAGCCATTCACACATCCTGTGCTTTGCTTCAGTCACAGATTGACACTAAAATCCTGACAATTACATTTATAGTGTCAATGAGTGGGGATCATGTAATCTTCTGAATCCATCACATCACAATGGCCTCTGTGTGAGACTGTGCATTACACTGTATTTCATTAGAGCCAAGATACTAACATCCTTTATGCGCCCAAGCCTTTCCATCAGCATTGTGTAATCCATTCAAACTTGACCTAGCTGTAGATTAGTAAGCCCACTCAGGTGTAGCAGTGTGCTTCAGTCCTACAGAAAGACCACAATAGGGATTAGAGCTTTCGGTAGTCTCTGTTCATTGACAATTAGTTTCCAGACAGCTGAGTCCAAGCAAGTAAGAAAGCACTCCAGTGTGCATGCCAATTGGCGAACAAAGCACAGTACCATAAGGGTTTAGTTAATCTTTGGGCCCAAGATAAGCAAAATATCAAACTTATGGCTTAGTGTATGAACACTATTGTATGCTTAGTGTATGAACACAAACTTGTGGCTTAGTGTATGAACACAGTTGATATCAACTGTTAAATTTCATAATACATGGTATGCTCTTTGATGACCTTATATCGTTGGCGAAAGTCACATCGCGAATAACACTTTAATAAAAAACACATTGCTGCATTTGAGCTTAAATGTTACAGTGCCCTACTAGATACCAAGGTATATCATAATGTGCACCTTCTCCACTTCGATGGCTGTCCAGTGTTTCATTTGTGTGTATGCTCTTTGTTCACCACAGCAGATTGTCAGTCCCGTAGTGGAAGAAAACATATTTTGCCATTGATCACTTGTATATGATATGTCATCAAAGTGAAAGTTCTGTCTCTTCAAATACATGGAATTACATTAACAGTAAAGGCCATATGGACTCTCTGAAAATCTCACACTTTAAAGTGAAGAGGTTTGATGTGAACATATGAAAAGTGTGGCTTCTATAGTGAGTGAAGAGTTATACATGAAAAGAATTAGGTTAGAATACAACAAGATATGTGTATTACACCTAATTGTATCAATCCAGCTTATCATGCATTTTGTGTAGAAGTACGCAGTGAACGTTCTCAAGAGGAAGATATTTTGGAGTAGGCAGGCACTTATGTTGAGCGATGCCATGAAAAGTGAGGACAATGGTTGGAAAAGTGAGAAGCTGGTTGGCAGATTATCTGTAGCGCCCCGGCAGTCTTAGACTAAAGGGATAGAAGAAAAAGAAGATGAGGAAGAAGAGCTTCCTGAAGTGTTTTCTCTTCAGTTGAAAGAAGTCGATACGTAGGTCTAAATGTGTAAGAAATTATTACCAGACTAACAGTGTTAGCTTATTAAAAGATGGTTGCTGCCTTGCACCCCTGCAGGAAATCCCACCGGTAGACATGAGTCTTCTCCAGTCCCTCATCAGTCTAGCCCGAGAGTTCCAGGACCTGGCCGACACCTGTCTCTTGGTCCTCCATCTAGAAGTGCGACTACACTGTTTCTTCTTCCTCATGCCGGTCACCAAGCAAGTGAGTTCCCAGCGAGGTGTAACCAAGTTTTTCTACCCTCTTCCTGTCAGCAGTTTATATCTTTATTTTTTTGTATAATTCCATTTAGCTGTGATTATTCTTGGAGAATATCAGTGTCAAACAAATTACTTGTGAATTCATATTTTCAGCAAAAATCAGTAGCAGGTACAAGAGCAAACCATTTTTTTCTGACAGTAGTGTTTTCATGTAGTTCTTGGAATTTGTTCTTGGATTTTTTTTTTTTTTTTTTGTAAACAAGAGATAGGAATTTTAAAGAGTGCTGAAAATTCCCATCATTAGTCAGTTTACACCCTTTTGATAGTTTTAAGATTTTTAACAAACAGAATTATGGGACTTCACATTCATACCATGAGTGGGTTGAGAAAAGAAGACACTCTTTGTCATGTTTGTAAGTCAGCTGATAAAATGGAAATTGCATAATAAGTAGATCTTCAGTGAGCAAATTATGTCATATCTTTCATTTAGATAAAAAGTGAAACTTGATAACACTTGCCATGAATACATGTACCAGTATCTATGTTTGTAATTATTTGTTTGGTAGTCTTCAGGAAGTTTGTGAATTTATGGTTTTATTTTGTTTGTTCATATGATGCAGATCATGTGGGAATGTGTTAGAAGTAAACTATACAGAACAGATATGTACAATTTTTCTGAAAGTCAACTGTCTGTAATAGTGTGTTGAAGCTACGATGGATCTTTGAGTGGCGCTCAAGAGTCTAACATGACCTCTGTTCAGCATTTAAGCATGAATGTAGCTGTTGTAGCTGAACTATAATGAATTCCTCATGAAGGTAGTTAGTTACCTGCGATGTCTGGTCTTCTTTGTATCCCTCAGTCAAGTTTCTTCACCAGCGTGGATAGTGTGGACCCTGATCCCAATGTCATCAAGCTGAGCAAAGACCTCACCAGCTTAGAGGAGGCTCTCCATACTAGTCTACATCCAGCCAAGTTCAAGTGAGTTGCCATGGGTTACCACAAACAGTGGATGTGATGATGAAGGACTATTCATATGTAATTAACACATAGAACTGCTGTCTTCTTGTGGAGCTGTTAACTTCTTTCTTCTTTGCATGTTGCCCTTCCAGCATATCAGTAGTGCTCAAAGTGTTTTTACAACATAACCAGATTGTCAGAGTCAAACCCACATGCCTCTTGTACACTTACTCCATTTCTTTGTGAGCATTTCAACCAGACTTGGAGAAGCCAACTGCTACTTTTTTTTTTCAGCATTTCATACTCTTTTCCCCAAAATACTGCACATTTCGTGGAAAATACAGTTTTTCCTAAACTGTTGTAATACTACACATGTCTACTGCAGAAAGGGTAAAAACATACTCTCTTTCTGCCAAAAAATATGCCTTTTCGGCCCTCAGAATACTGCACAGTTGTTTACAAGGTTGGCAGCCATGCAGACTGCCATTTTGTGATACACAAATGCTAAGTCCAATCACCAAAGCATTTTGTTTCCTACTGGGTACCTGGTAGGCTCTATCAATACTTGTTTTTCGCAGCTTTGGAGAGTGTAGTTGAGGGGCAGAGTTTACTGTGGAAGGAAAGCCACACCTTAACATGAAAGTTGGAAATTTTAGTTTTTAAGGACTTGTTTTCAATCTTATGCGTGTTTCTATTCTGTCAAATTATGGTGTGTTTGTCATTTACTCTTGATTTCTTAGGTACGTCTTTGAAGGCCTAGGTCATCTTGTATCGTATCTACTCATCAATAGCTCACAGTACATCAAGAGAATCAACGAAAATGGAATCAAGAAAATGTGAGTGACAAGACAATATTTTGTTTAATGTGGTTCCTTCCATGCCTGCAATACTGTTAATTTCTGCTTAAAATTGTGCTCATGTGATTCAACCAAGACAATGTTGGTATGAATCCTTTCCAACTGGATTTAAGTTAGATCATAATCTGCACTCATGGAGACTGTGGAGTTGTTTAGTAATGTGCTATTTTAGCTACTGCCTTGATAATGGGTTGAATTCTAGAATGTGATAGGCTAGTTGGCTGTGGTAGTAGTATCATTCAACTGTTATGGTACCATGCAATCATTCATTTATTGTGATATCGTACTATGACATCACAATATAACAACAGTAATTTGATGCAAATGGTACAACTTTTCATGTTGATTTTGTTTAAAAGCAGGAAACTTAGTAAATATTTATATGTAGGTCATTACGTATGACTTGTAACTCAGTAATGTCATCACCTTTTCTATATATGTATATGTAGTTGTGATTAATTTTTCATTCATAAAAATCCACATAACTTTAAGATCCATGAATATTGTATTTTATGTCAAATTTGATGAAACACTGCCCATTCTTAGTGCTTAATTTCACTATGTTTGTGTTTAAAGCCATGCTGAACATGACATGGAAGTGCACCTTTTGATTGACAAACTTTCTCTTTCAGTTTATCCTGTGTTTCAGTCATCAGATTAATGTTCAGCTTTTGTTTCCCGATTCTCTTCAGGTGCCGGAACATCTTCATCCTTCAGCAGAACCTGACCAACATCACTATGTCGAGGGAGACGGATTTGGACCACGCCCGACAATACTATGAGCTCATGTACAAGAACACCGATGTGAGTGTGCCTACAGAGCGAGTCCCTCATACCAGTTTGCAGTGCAATTACGTCATTAGGGACCTTTTTCTGTTATTGCAAGTTGCAGTGATTGCAATCATCAAAGTAACATTTTAAAATGAAAACAAAGTTCTCATATGCCTGCAAAACAGTCAATTTTTGCTTTAAAATGTACACTTGTGTATGAGAAAGGTGTGGAATGATGCATTAATAGTACAATTTCAGTTGAGTAACAACAAAAAAGCAAAATATTGGCCAAAAAGGTTCACTGGAAGCATGACAGTCTGAGAGCATACCTGATAGTGGTTGATACGTAATTTTTTATGAGCAAATATCGATAATTGACGAATTGGGCAACCTCGCGATACTCACTGATCTTCCGTGTTAGAGTGAATCACAAGAAGCTTGTCATCGATTGCCAGGAAACGTTTTACTTGCCCACTACTGAATGGAAAAGGGGTGTTTCTGGAATAAAAGTGGTATGCATGCGTTCAAAATCATTTGACATTTTTTAGCCCAAAATATTTCAAGACAACATGTTATCCTTGCATATCGCATCAGCCAAACAAGTTTCTTCGTAGATCCTTTCGATATATTGCAAGCAAATTCCAAGCAGTGGAAGATGAATGAAAAATATGTTGTGGCTTTCAACACTTGCAACAGCTACCATGGAAAATACAGTTTTTGTACTCTGCTAGATAAAGTATGACCATCGTAAGCACACAAAATATAGAGAAAGGAACACAAAAAAGAAGACAAGTGTTTATGCTAAACCTCAAGCCTAAACACTGGGTCCCATTTCTGAAGGTCTACAATGACTGGAAGTTGTGATACATATACCTGGTATCTAACCCTCATATTTTCTCACTGTCTCCCTCTCCAGGATATCCTAAACAGTATAGTTGAGCAGGGAGCAGCCTTCAAGGAGCTTGAGTACCGTAACATCATCAACCTCCTCCAACGGAGCAGCCCCGCATACGACCAGAAATCTCTCGGCCAACGCCTCAGGAAGCTGGAAGAGATCATGACAGAAGCTGTCTAGCTTGCGCCTCTTTCAGACAGAGCAAGGAAACAAGTTGCGGTCACACTGGCAAAACTTTGAGAAGTTTAGCTTCGAGAACACTTCGCAAAATTAGCTCAATTATTCGCTCTTGCAGTCCAAACTTGTTAGAGTTTCAGTTGTCGATAATAGAGCTCTCAAAGTTTGGGCCACTGGTGTGCATGCATAGCACAGGAGGTGTGCACCATCTTAGAGCTAATCATTGTTAATGTAAAGAACGTATGCCCATAACCCCCAATGAGTGCGCAATTCAAAGGCTCTACAAACGGGCAGTGGACTGATCGCATGACAAACTTTACGATGTTTGAGTTGCATGCTTTCAGACTGCACAAACTTCTGGAAGATTTGCGAGAGTTCAGGAAATTTCCCTACTTTTAGTGGAAAGTTTTCTGAGAAGTTTTGGAAGTTTTGGGGAAGTGTATTCAGACTGGCCAAACTTTTAGAACTTAACTTCGAGATGTTTTGCCGGTGTGACTGCAGCTATTACACTGTGTGTGTATTGCTTTAAGATGGTTACAGGCAAGCACGGGGAGAGTAGGCCCAAGGTTTCTTTTGAAAGAGATCAACGATATGAGGTAACAACCTTTTTTTTATATTATGGGATACAACTCATCGGCCAATAAGAAATTTAAGTTCCATACTTTTATTGAAGTAGCCACGCATCTTGCTAACAATTGACAGGCAGTAATTCTTTAACACAAGATACACTTCGTTTGAATATTTTCCACATCAAATATTTGAATATCATGCCACTCCTCAGTCCCACATATTAGACACTGGGTAGTACCTTGAACCATGGTTTGTGTTATACATTACTCAAGCCCTTCTTTAGATTACAAGGTTCAGTAATAAATTGCAGACACATTTGTGGGACATATGTTAATGCTAATCAGTAGTAACAAAGTGTTGTAGTTAGTGGCAAAAAAAAAAAAAAAAAAAACCTAACTGTTAACCTGTAGATTGAAAAGGTACGACCTCATTGCTGTAATCCAATCAGCTTTAGTGTGTATGTCCTGTCTATATGACTTACCCTTTACTCTCTAGTTCCCACAAGAAGTAAATAACACTATAACTCTTACAGTGAAAATTCTCTCAGCTGTTAGAATTGAAAATTTAGCAGCAATTTCTCAAAGGAGTCCTCTTTGTCTGATTGTATGTTGCTGTGAAGTTTGTGTTTGCTGAAAGAATGTCACAAGAAACTCATTTCTCTTCATAAAACAGGAAATTACAGGTTAACTACTGTTTGGTAATGATTGTTAGTTACGTATCAGGTTGATCTCAATGCAGTAAGTATTATATGCCTGCTCACTAAGTCACATTTTCGTGCTTTTTTGTAACATTGTCAGTTTTACCACCAACCAATTTGTTTGAAGATTTATGCATTCTACATCGTGCTAAAAGAAGTTGAAAAGTTTTCTTTAAATAAATATTAGACTGTGGTGAACTTTGCAAGTAAGGGATATGTGCAGGGACTCCAACTCTCCCGTTTTCGACGGGAGATCTCCCGCCGAAAACCCATTTTTGCAAAATCTCCCGTTCTCCCGTTTGAGATCTAATTTCTCCCGCCCTGGCTCTTTGTCTCCCGTTGGAAGGGATTTCTTACTTATTTCTATCGTATGTTGAAAAAATAAGCCTTAGATAGCACAAGAGAGCATCTAGAACCCTAGGAACTTCGTGCTTCGCACACATCAAGTTGGAGTCTCCCGTTTGCTAGGGGTTTCAGGCGGGAGAATCTCCAGATCAGAAGGTGCTTTGGGTTGGAATCTCTGTATGTGTCACCACTATTATTCTCATGTATGCTTTGGTGTTGCTCTTCATTGTTTTTGTTTTTTGTTTTGTGCTTCCGGTACATTTCAAGGAACTGTATAATGCAGATGCATATTGACTTGCATGAATTCGTGATACCTTCAACATCACTTGATATGTATGTGGCCAAATGAATATCTACAGGTGTGCCATATATTTCATGATAATGTCATTTAATATGATGTTACTACTATAATTAACAAAAGAAATTGCAGGGAAATATGCAACTTATGCTCAGTGGAGGGGAAGGTGCATTCCAGTGTACTTGTTTATCATATTAGGACTTTAGCATTGATTGACAGATGATGTCACAGGCAAAATCTTGGTTTGGAAGGTGTGTTTTGTTTTGTTTGTATGTTTTTCTTTTTATTTGTGGGCATATCTATTAAGTAATCTGAAGAAAAATAGTAGAAATATTATCATAAGATACATGGCACTATTTAGATATTCTTTTGGCCTCATATGTGATGATCAAGGTATGATGAGTCAATAAAAGTCTACATGCATTTGCTCTGCTTACAGGTAGTCCCTATAATGATAGCATCACCTGGGGACAACAATATGATTTGATTTTATACCACATTCGTCTCAAGATGAGGCACTCTTAAAATGTCAAAGAATCTGGTGATGTTAATGTTCCTCTCTTGTAGTTGGCTGAAATTCTAACAAATAATCACAGAGTATGTACTGTGTAGTTCCTCTTTGTTTTAGGAATCTTTCAAGTGTGAATGCCACCATTGCCTCAACAATGCTCTTGCATATTCATACCTTTATCATCTATGCTTCTCATGCATATGGATGACTCTTGTAGTCCAGGTGTCAAGAGGCAAATGCCTTTGCTATAATTAGATGTGTTACCATGGTGATTTATGACTTAACAATGAGGTGTGATTTATATTTCTAACTGCTAGCAGCCAGATGTAGGCAGATTGTGTTAGATATTTTATTTGTGTATTCATTATTTATTGTTTGTTACGTTCACCTCACGTAGCATTGTCTCCCTGCTTTTCTTCTTAAACAAGGACATATTTATGATAAAATATGTTTAATTTAAAATATGTGCAATATACACTATTGTACCAAACATGAAATGTGTGTATGTTATAGTTAAGATTTGCATGCCTTAGAGTGTGTGTTGCATGTGTAAAGCAGTATAGAAATATTTTTATATGTCATTAAGTGTTATGTGTTGAGACTGGAAGTACAGTCAACCTTGCCTAAGTCAAATTTATTTGGACTGAAGAAATAGCTTCAACTTAGGAGAAATTTGACTCATGTGGATTAAAATCAATAGAATATAAAGAGAAGAGGACTGGAAAAGACCTTCGACTAAGGTGATTATTCGACTTAAGCAAGGTTAAATGTATATTAAAAGAATAAATAAATGAAAATAAAAAATATAGGAAACTGGAAGTACAATGATAATACCTATATAGGATGGCTATCATTTGCCATTTATTTTTTTTTTTTTCTTTTGGCAACTAAATCATTGTCAGTGCAAAAGAAAATTTCATGCCACTATTTCTACTTCGATTGACTATATTATGATAAATATTTTATTTCATTTTTTATCTTTTGGTTGTTCCATTTCGTGTCATGTTTTTTAGACGGGGCAGAAGATTCTTTTTTTCTTCGATGACCTCTTTAACAACTTTTTGACGAAGGGAAAAAAAATATATATATATTTTTTTTTTTTTGCAGTTTAATATATAAAGATTTTCCCAAAATGTTCCAAAATTTTACCTTCAGATTGCTCAGTTGCCATGTATGTATGCCAACTACATGTACAATGTATTTCACTGTTGGAAGAAAAAAAACAACAACATTCCATTAGGCTATCAGGACAAACGTATTGTCACACATCAGATGTACTTTCATTGTAAACAGACATTTCAGCTAGTGTCTCATGCATATAGAAATACAACTGTGTTGACATTGCAGTGTATGATTGCATTGTCAAATTGCTCAAGAATAAGACATCTAAATTAATGACTTTATCAAGAGGTTTTCAAGACGAGTCCTGATCAAGAGTTTTTCTCTTCCAAAGAACACTCCTTGCCTACTGAAACCACGCTGTCTTTTGCATTGATGGAGAATATGAATATCATGCCAGAAACAATGAGAGAGAAGTGACAGTAATTTGAATCCACAACCTTCTGATTAAAGGGACAACAATTCTACCACATAGCTCTAGGAATTCATTGTGCCAATTTTTTTCTTTCACTGAGGGGGGAGTTTTGACACCTTGGCACTAACAAATGTCAGTGAAGGAAAACCTGCTGAAAACACAATGCCAGCAGGGCTTGGCAAGACTTTCTTTGTACGGTAGTTCCCGGCCAGAAATAACTACAACAAAAACATGCATATCAAAAGTTTTTATGTGTGCAACTCTTAAGACATTTGAGATTCTCTCATATTCAAAGCAACTTTTAAGTTACCTTTCCATCTCTCACTCTTTATCCCTCTTTCTCAGTTTTGGAAATTCAATTGAATTCCCGAGAGGCCAGAAGTTACAGCAGCAGATTTCTAGGATAAGTTGAGAATAATGCATTTTTGACTGTCGTCGATATACAGCACATGCGACATCCCATTGCAATTTCCACCTGTTGAATCTACCTAAATCCAGTTTCTTTTCATAGGGTGCAGACAAGGGCTGAGGATCTTGGTATGCCTCATTAATTTGCTAAATTTCAATGTCTGTGCATGCATTGTGTATTTTACAAGTGTTGTTGTTACAAGTGAGCTGTTGCCTTCTGCCCACCAAACATCAGTTGATTTCTATTTGGTTGTCTCAGCCATCTGCACAAAATTTGCATGATAATGTAATTTTGTTTTCAATGTCATACTTTTCTACTCGCCGATCAGCGACAGACACACACACACACATACAAAAAGTGCTCCAGCTCTTTTGTGAATACAGATGCACAGCAATTTTGTCTATGGTAATAAAAATTCATTTGCATATGTGTAGTTTGTGGCAACTCTTCTTTGTGTACTTTACATTACACTAAATGATCATGTTTGAATTGCCAGGACAATTACAATGTACTCACTGTAATAAAAAAGAAATTTGGATGAAAAGACAGAATGTTAAACATGTGTGATCAAATGCCAGTCATTATACTGATAATATTCTTGTACAGTTTATTATTGTTTGTATATACAAATGAAATAAACATGTACATTGTAACACTCAATTATTATATTCATCCATGTTTGTGCTTTATATTGTGATGTAACAAAAGCAATGAGTGAGAAAGTGAAGTATTTATCACTTAACCCATTGAATCCCAGCTCAGTTCACTTTGTAGTACTGTAAAAGTGGATATTTTTTGCGCGACTAATTTTTCGCGCTTGGCTGTTCCGCGGAATCAAGACATCATGCACAGGAACATATGGCAAGCAAAAATTTCAACATCGCGAAAATTTCCACTTATACAGCATATAAAGTAAACCTTGCGTAGATCAACCAATCATGCAAGTTGATGCGATGAAAAGAAAAAGTGTCCTGAAAGTTTTTTCCAGTCCATTTAGCTTGTTGACTTCTGCATGAGTACCGTTCACGTCAACTTACTCAAGATTTACTGTATTTATCTTTGCATCAAACTTCACGATGGGAGCTTGGCAACTGAAGGGTTCAGTAGGTCAAAAAGTTCATATCAAAGTTGCAAGGAACTTTAAATCACTTCAGAAATCTCACTTCATATTGTCAGATACGCATCATGTCATGTGAAGACATTTCACCATTTATGCACATATCTGCAGGACTCCAGACATTCATGAATTATTCTGGCAACAATATGTAATCTCACATTGCACATGCCATACCAGGAGACACACATTATTTCCCTGAAAAACTTAGAAAAAATTTAAAGCGTTTCAATGACCATGTATAACATTGTACATAATTTATAAAGGACAGAGATTTTCGACATCTATACTACAATTTGCAATGTGGCAACAGCTACCATCTGATGCTCTAATGAATACTGGCTTTGTAAATATGAAACTTGAAAATTTGTCAAACGGTGTACTTTCTGACAAGCAGATATATTCAACTCTGCCTTCATCGTGTGTTTTGATTTACAGGTCAAGTTCACACATACTTTCTCCTCACAGTGAATCTAAAATTTGAGGAGTCATTCACATGATAAACTCTTTCAAGCACATAAAAAATTTAATCTCCTAAATAGAGTTTGCATGGAATCTTTACAGTGACAGAATGCAGTAATCCTAAACCCCTTTGCATTCAATGCATTGTACACCAATGTAATCTAATATTATACCAAGAGCTTGACTAGTACTCCAACTCAGTCTTAATCATACTTATTCATCCTCCATCTAGCAATTGTCGTATATCGACAAATTGTCTTCTCAAACAATCTGTTGAAAGCTGGCTGGCTATACATGTATGCATGTCTTCTTTCAAAACTGGCATGTAAGAATATTATGCTACTGCAGAGGAAGAAAGTCACGCTTCAATTCTTTGAATATAAAATGAATCATATTAAAAATCAAAACCACCTCACCAGGGCATCACTCTAGCAAAGCACTGACTTTCACACAACAGCAAATATTATGTTACTTCTCCATTATCATGGGAGCCATTGTGTATTGGTGATTTGGCTGATGGAAAATTTCTATGTCTATATACCTGACACCATTTGCACACACTTTCAAAAATTCATATGGGGCTTTCATAAAAACTTATTGACATGCTCCGTCAGTCTCTTGCTGAGGGTGGGGAACATCGCTACGTGTTTGTCGCCACATTTGATGAGACATCCCTCCAGGTCTCGTCTAACCCTCTGCTCCTCCGAGTCCGACATCTTGTCTCGGATCCTGTCCTTGGCGTCGTCCTGGCATTGCATGGTGCATCGCTGGAGACGATCCTACAAACCAGTCAATTAAACAGAACTTGCAAATGTCATGGCCAAAAGCATATTTCACTCAATATACATTTGAAATCTGCACGTTTCTCTTCCTTGAGATTCTCAGGGTTAGATATTTGACACAAAAGCAACTATTCTAGCCGCAACACACAACAAAATGCAAGCTTACAAGCCGGTAATTTGACATGATTGTTCTTGAATTAGGGTGTAAAATTTGCTCTGAGTACATAATAGCAGATTCTTTACATGCACCTACAGGTGTATTTTCAAAAATTTAGTTTGGATTTATCATCTAAAATAAAAGAAACAGAGCAGCTGATTTTCCTTTTCTTAATAGCAAAGTTAGACAAATATTAAAAAGGTCATGTCAGCTTGTGTTTGTTAGTCATGTACAGTACAATATTGGAAAGGAACCCAAAATGTTGTCTTATTCTCAAGAATTTGATTTTACTTGAGTGTTTTAGTATGACACATATTAAGTTTATCCGAATATGTTCACTTTGCTTGGATTTAATGCATACCAGTATTCATGTAATCTTGTTCTATTATTTTTAGTCATGTCAGTATAAAAGTGCATCCTTTGAGTACATGTTGAACTACTGACATTACAAATAAAATCACCAAAGGCAAACAAGAAGGTAAGAAGAGAGTCTTGAAACCAAGTTGAAAAGTTCCTAGGGCAGGGGCACATTCCCTCTGTTCTTTGACAATGAAAGGGTCTTGTCTTAATTTTCTTCTTTTGACAAATTTTGCAAAAAGTTTCATTGATCAGAGATAATTTTGCTCCACTGTGAAACATCAATTTCTTTATGACAGTCTTTCTTCCCGAGGGAAAGAACTAAAGGGGAAAATGGATACATTGTATTTGGCTTTATAAATCATATACACAAATACCATCAACTCAGTGTAAACTTTATGTCCCAATTTTCATTCATAGCCTTGCATGCATTATGGTACAGGCAGTCTTCTGTACATGCAGAAGTCGAATACACTAAGTCGATGCATTTTCCTGTGTCTCGTCAAGATCAATTTTTATGCATAGTTGACCGTATTTCCTCTACTTTTAACAGTGTTTATGCTATTGGAATACCTGGATGGGGAACTTTTTTCATCTACCTGCATTTACTTTCACCAAATCATTTCTTACCAAAAATTCAGTGAGTTCTTTCTGCACATACTCCTCAGTCTGCTGGGCAGGCACCTGACACCTCTGGATACAGCTCTGTCGGTCACCTGACGCTTGGTCACAGCACCTGGCGCTGCACAAATACATCTCCTTCTGCAAAACGAATCAGCAAAACTTACAACTTGTGATGCAGGCCAGAAACAAACTGAAGGATCGCATTATACAGTGAAACCCCGTTATAACGAGTTCGGTTATAACGAGGAACCGCTTATAACGAGGTAATCGCGTCGGTCCCGTTTTCCTTTGCGTGTAAACCTATGGCAGAACGAATCGGTTATAACGAGTTCGGTTATAACGAGATTCCGGTTATAACGAGGACAATTTCGGTGCATCATGATAAAGAAAAACATAAGCAATTTGATCGGATATAACGAGGTTCCATTTCTTGACTAAATTGCCGCTTTCAAACACGCGACAAACGAAACCCTGAAAACCGAAATCACGCTATCCACGTCTTTTTCCGTTTTGCAGAGAACCGTTCCTTCCATATTTTCTTCTAAATCACGCGATAAGACACAGGAATGTCTTCCGATGTTCCTACTAAATCATTAAACATAATCATTCGATTTTCTTTTCCGCGAGATACGCGTGCGTGATATTAGGGCAGACCACACCGCAACGAGAAGTAAAAAAGATAAGGCATTCAAAAACTTTTCATGTAGCGACACTTGTGGCCAAAAATGGACAATTGGAATGCGTGTGCAACTCATTATTATATCCTTTCCATCTTTAGTTCCGACTTCCAGTTCTTTTGCTGCTTAGCAAATATGAGTGTGGATGATTAAAGCCGAAATAATTAATGAAATCATCGCGATCCCGTCGGGTGACAGTAGCGTAAAAATAGTTGAATAACGCATGTTAACCTCCTTAATCGGTGTTCAGAAAAAGAAACGAACGCATTTATTAATTTGAATAGATCTGGATTTGTTCATTATCATTAACAAATAATAATTTAATTGAAATAATTAATGAAATCATCGCGATCTCGTCGGGTGACAGTAGCGTAAAAATAGTTGAATAACGCATGTTAACCTACTTAATTGGTGTTCAGAAAAAGAAACAAACGCATTTATTAATTTGAATAGATCTGGATTTGTTCATTATCATTTAACAAATGATAATTTAAATATGAGTGTGTATGATTAAAGCCGAAATAATTAATGAAATCATCGCGATCTCGCCGGGTGACAGTAGCGTAAAAATAGTTGAATAACGCATATTAACCTACTTAATCGGTGTTCGGAAAAAGAAACAAACGCATTTAACAGTTCAAGGAGGTACAAAACGCGAAGAGATTTTCGAAAGAAAGTAAAGAACGCATTTTTAATCCCGTCGGACGCAACGATCATACATTGTATAAAATTACAGCCGAAATGATTCATGAAATTATCGAATTCCCGCTGGGCTCCAACAGCGTAAAATACCTCTCAAGTTAACAGTAAATTACGCATGTATGTTACTCTGAAATTGTCGCGATCTCGCCAGGTGACAGTAGCGTAAAAAATAGTTGAATAAGCATGTTAACCTAGAAACAAACATATTTATTAGTTTGAATAGATCTGGGTTTGTTCATTATCACAATTTTAACACTGCATTTCACAATGAAGATTTTTCTTTCTTTCAGAATAGTCTATGAGGTACAGATTTGCGTAAAAAGGATCACAACGTAACCTTCCACATTCAATCCTGTCGCATATTTTTCAAGAACGGATGTACAAAACGCGAAGAAATTTTCGGAAGAAAATAAAGAACGCATTTTTAATCCCTTCGAGCGCAACGATCATAAGATTATATTGCACAAGATTACAGCCGAAATGATTCATGAAATCATCGCATTCCCGCTGGGCACCAACAGCGTAAAAATACCTCGCAAGTTATGGTAAACAACGCCTGTATTTTACTCTATTTGCGCTGGTGTTAGGAAAAATTAACAAACAAGAATTACAATAAAGAATTATCTCATTTCAACATCTACTTTTTCGTCTAATTCACAAATAATTTCCCTTTATTATCTCAATAATAATGATCCATAATTGTGTAATAACAACGCAAAGGATGGGTATATTCCGATGTCGTGCTTATGTTTTTCTTTGTTTTTGATGCGTACGGTTATAACGAGGTACCGGTTATAACGAGGTAATATCGTCGGTCCCACGGACCTCGTTATAACGGGGTTTCACTGTATAATCACGTAAGACATAAAGATTTAAATTACAGTGTCACTTAGATTGGGCAGGTGGAATATAGGAAAGGGCTCCCTGAAGTTGTTTTTATCATTTTTGTGCCAATGAACTTTCTTGCAACTTTGGACATTATCTTGTTAGTTGTTGGCAGTCTGCTTCATCCATCAATGTTGATGGTAATATACAATATGCACATCAACCTACAGTAACTTTGGTGAAACATTGGTACAAGCTTACACAAAGGCTACTGTCATACAACATGGTATACATTTGGTCCATGAAATTGGGATTTATAGCAAGATTTGAACATTAGTGACCATGATGATAAAGCCGTACATTAGCCCATTTTGCATTTGATGACTTTTAATTCTAAATACAAATAGAAAATTAGGCAGGTCTGCTGTCACGGATTCATTCCTGCATTCAACATTTGAAGCACAATATCACAATATAGGCCTACAGTGTATCGTTTTATCGATTATTCAGGTCTCGATTAAGGGTAAGCATGGTAAGGCATTTTAAATTTTACAGCAGAAAGTGCACATTAGAATATTCAGATTAGATCTAGTTTACACCTCATCTCAGGACTCAGCTCAACTGGCTTGCAACCACATCCATTTTCCCCACCTGAACACAATTCAATGATTTTTTTTTTCCAATTAACACAACAAGCCTTTTAAACTAAAGCAAACTAAGAAAAAAAAAGTAAATGTAACATTAGATCAAATTTTATTCCTAATAAAATTACTGTTTATGGAATATTTCATTACAAATTAAAGACGCTGAATCTTCATCCGTTGATTACAACAAACTGCATAACGTCTATAGACATGTACACTCATTAGTGAAATCAATCATCTAGTTTTAAAGGAATGCAAGTTTTGGTAATAAATTACAAGTAGCGGACGATTACTACTGACACTGTAGTGGTATCCCAGTATAGCTTCATGTACAAGCTGCTTCAAGGGATTACTACATCAAGGTATCTATAGTAGCTGCACCACACAGGAGTGAACGTATGGGGCTATTGTGCTGCTAGTGCACTACTTACAGCCAATAATGGCAAATCAATCGTGATTTACTGATTACCTGCAGTTTTCGAAGCACAGTATTATCTAAATCCGTCAGCAGTGCTTTCATACCAGAATCTACCCGATTCTGGCAGCTTTGAAGAGCTGCAGACACGGAATCCGTCATTATACGAGTTGGTTCAGCAAGAAGAAGGAAACACAGACAGCTACAGCAGCACTAGCATGACCCATAGGCCTACCATGGAGCATGCATGATGCAAGCACATATTACGCACACTTTACACTCGCGTTTTCTCCGGCGCACATGGGGCAGTTTGCTTAAGTTAGTGACAAAATATCAGATTGGCAGATGACCGGTGGAGACCGCACATCTTTATCCGCTGACGATGAGCCCAATGATCTCGACAGCGGAAGAGGCAAAAGATTTTATTTCTCTCTCTTACCCGGACGCAGCCTTCCCGCGTTGTGCCACTTCCGCGTTAATTGTTTAAATCCACTGGAATTCGGTCAAAATAATGTTGGCGAACCCTGCAAAGAATTGTATTAGGAATGCTTGCTTGGCTGCAGCAGCGGAAAACCTGTGCCGAACAATGGCATCTACGAACGGAGTTGGCCAGCACGAAAACAAGATGAGCCTCGTTGACCAAGCAAAGAAAGCCGCGGCATGCGCGGCCGTAGACAACCATGTGAAGGTAATTTGATGAGAGAAGAGATAGTACGTAGATAATACTAGGCCTATATCTCAGCTCAGACTATGAATTGTAACTTGGAATTATTTGATATTATTACAACACAAAACTGTATATTATTGTAAGAACAAACAAGTAGTTCTAACGGTTCACATAACAGTACTGTGCATTGTGGCTGTGCACAGTGATTGAACGTGGCGGAAATCGTAGAATTATTACAAAGACCATTGTGATGTTTAACAGTTACAGGGGAAATGAACCATCCATGTTGTTAACATTACAATGACATCACAGATGATGATTTAAAAAAAAAAGGGGGGGGGGTGCTGATGATTAACATGTTACATTTTAAAGAGCTAACTTATTGCATGCAAGAGCTGGAGCCAACCCTGATTTTTTTTTTTTTTTTTTTTTTTTTTTTTTGGTTGTCCATAAACACCTCGTCCTTGTCCAATTGCCAATGCTGCATGCACAATTCCAATGCAGTAAAAGAAGTTTGCCAGACCAAGGCCAGCAGATTTCTTGACCAAAACGTCATAAATTATTGTGTTTGCCTTGCTTCATGAGACAATTAACAAGAGACACTTTCATTTGTATTTAGAATCTATCATGTTCCTTTTTTTAAGATTTTGATAGAAATCTTTGTTTATAATATTTTATTATTATTTTATATTATTGAAAGGTTTATTTATTCATATCACATGTCGTAGCCCAAAGGGCTAAATTGCGTAAAATATAACATAAAATATATACAAATTCAAACATTCAGACAATTACAGAATAAAGCATAAATTTACACATGTGATAGAAATGAAAGGGAAAATATCATAGGCCTATATATTAATTACACAAATCAATAGGTTGAGCATTGTGCAAGATAAGAACATATTTCGCATTATACTAAACTTGTATGTAACATTGTTAAACATTGCCAGCCTGGGCAGATCCAGGAATTCCGTAACGAGGCACCTTTACAAAATTAAAGGTGCAAGGGGGGGGGGGGGGTGCATGCACCCACCATTTTGTCTTTTTATTTTTGTTTTACCAAAAACATAAATGTTTTGGGTTTTTTTCACCAAAGAAAAAAAAAAACACTGTTGAATTCACAATTTGCAGTTCAAAGGATTGCAGGCCTAGCTACTTAAGTACAAGGTGCTGTGCAAGAAAACTTGCTGTCACATTATAATGATGCTAAGTAACTTTCTTTGAATGCTAGGCTGTTGCAATTTTTGTTGTTTGTTTTTTCTAAATATTTGCACTTTCTCTGATCTCATGCATTCATCAGTTCTTGCACTCTGGGAGGTTGTCTAGGGTAGAGAATTTAATTTAGCATTATGGCCTACATGTATATTGTCATATCTCAGACTCTAAAAAAAAAAGAAAAATCAACAAGTATTTTTCCTGTTTAAGAACAAAAAAAAAATGAAGGCTTTTTGTCTTTTTATCAGTGAGATTTCGATAGACTCCCACAAGCAATTAACCCAAGATGAATACCTTGTACTGTTTTGAACACCTAGATGCCAGAAGTAACTAGCAATTGTTTGTCTATGTCTTTGTTCGTTTTGTGTGTTTGATGTGGACTTAAATATTGTCATGAGTCATGATGAATCAGCAGAATTGCAGTACAAGTTTAAGGAAACTGATATCACATATTGTGATTGACATGTTGTGTCTCATTTCTGCAGGATAATTGCAGACTTGGTGTCGGAAGTGGCTCCACAATTGTGTTTGCTGTCCAAAGATTGGGTATGCGAGTATGGGAACAGAGTCCTTTTCATTTGAGTGAATTTTGGATATTTGCAACTTATTCCTTTGGCTGTGAGGGATGATTCAAATCATTCAATGTGGACTTTTAAAATCTGTTTTGTACAGTAAATGTCCATGCTTATATTACAGAGGAAAAAAAACAGCAAGATTATTGGAGATGAAAATTGCAGGAAGTTTCATTATTTATCAGGTGCTCAAGAACCCCATATGAATTTTTCAAACCTTTGAAAATATGACATGTCTTAAGGACTACTAATTTCTTTTTTAATGAGAGGAAAGAGGCATGGCATTAACCCGAGGAAAGATCCAGAGAAGTATAGAAAGTAATGTCTGTTGCAGTTTGAATGTTAGATGGTCATCTAACATTTCATTCTCTTGGTAAAGGGAATTCTTAGTTGTATTATTGTTTGTATCCAAGGAGACAAGATATTACTGTAAAAGTGGAAATTTTCACGGTCTTGAAATTTTTTATGCATTTTGCGCAACCACAAACCCATGCAAAAATGAAAGCACGCAAATATTTGTTGCTTGCCATGTGTTCCAGTAGTTGACATCTTGATTCTGCAGAAATTAAAAACACACGAAACTCATCTTACCCGGCCGAGCGTGGAAAATTGGTCATGTGAAAATACTCTTTTACAGTACCGGTATCCCATTTACCCTTTATTACTTGCTAAACATTAGACAAGCAAATAACTAAATGTGTTGTAGGTACACAGACCAACTCTAGCTTTCCATGACATTTCAGTGTAACACACATTACTTACACAAGGAATGTAAAAAGGAATTACAGTTTCTTGAGTAAACACTTTAAGTATCCAAGCATAGCCTACAAATTGTATGTGTTAAATGTACTTGATCCACTACCCATATGTTATTTCATGTGACACAGTGAAAGCCTGCATCATTTCAGCTTTTGAGTGAAATTCGGGTTTTATTTTAGAAATATTCAAATCTTCAGCACAATCTTGTAAGTGCAAAGATCGCTTTGCTGTGTGGCATAGAATGAAATTTGTTTTAGAGGATTGTTTTCCCAGAAAAATAAAACAGTTTGTGAGTACTCCATCATAAGCTATGATTGTCTCTCACACATTGTATTTTTAAATCTTTTACGAAAAAAGAAATTAAGTTTAAGAAGTGTTTGATTTTTCTTTTTCAGTAAAATTACCAAGTAGTCAAGCAATGTAAAGCAAGCCAAGGAAGACTGGAGCTAAAGACTGTTCTGAGATATGAAATGTGGTATCTTCAAACTTGATGCAAACATGTTTATATTTTTCCTTTGCTTCGATGACTCCGTCCGAAGCTGAGAGAGTCAAGACAGAGAAGCTGAATGTAACCTGCATACCAACATCATTCCAAGCCAAGCAACTCATCGTCGAAAATGGTCTGACCCTCAGCGACCTCGAACGCACTCCCGAAGTGAGTGGTACTGCATGTAGTTGGAAAACTGTTGCATAGATGTTATCCTATATGGATGCAATAATTTAAAACGAGAAACATTCACAGTATGACACTTTCGTGAATTGTATCTGACAGCATTTTTTGTGCTATGAAACTTGTGAAGTGCCAACTATGAAAAAATTACAGGTGCAGGCCCCCTACATGTTCTGGCTAGACTCCGACATTCTGTTAGCATTTTTAACATTTTACCACAGTGAATGAACTCTAAATAATAATAATAATAATAAATATCATTTATGAAGCGCTTATTAGAACGTTTCTAAGCGCTGAAGAAAAAATTGGAAAAATAGATTCAATTATGGAATATATACAAATTGTGATACGATGAAACGCAATACAAGATAAAAAATACATAAAATGAACATTGTAAGTTATAACTTATAGAACGAATTTAACATATATACAGACTGCATATAATAAATCAATACAAATTACATGGCATGGGAGAACAGATGAGTTTTCAGTGATGATTTGAAGGAGTCTACTGTTGGAGCTTCACGGACGTGGATGGGCAAGTTGTTCCATAGTGTAGGTGCAATAACACTGAAGGCGCGGTTGCCATAACGGGTACGGGTGCGCGGTGCCGATGTGAGTTGAAGGTGTGCAGTGGAGTGAGAACGAAGGCGTCTGGTTGTTGAGGAAGTAGATCGTGTAGTCCGGAGGGAAACCAGATGATGAAGATAGGATGGTGCTAAGTTGTGGACAATCTTGTAGGTGAGGAGTAGAACTTTGAAGATGATGCGGTCATGAATTTGTAGACAGTGCAGTGATCTGATGACAGGTGTGATATGTTCATGCTTCTTCGTGCGTGTGATGAGACGTGCAGCGGTGTTCTGGATGCGTTGTAGCGGAGCAAGACAGGAGCGAGGAAGACCAGCAAGGAGGCTGTTGCAATAGTCCAAGTGTGAAGACACGAATGCATGTACCAGCTTTTCTGTAGATGACTCATTAAGGAATCTCCTTATTTTCCCGATCCTAGCAATGCCAAAGGAAGCCGATCTGCAGACATTTTGAATATGGTTAGTGAGAGTGAGATGCCTGTCGAGAGTAACACCAAGATCCCTCACACAGTCAGAGGAAGAAATGCATTCTCCAGCCATATCCAAAGAAGGTTGAAATCCCGGTTGCTGCCTAAACTGAGATGAGACGAACAACAACTCAGTTTGTGCTTCATTTAGTTTGAGATGGTTGCGGGAAGACCATGACTTAATGTCTAGGAAGCATTCATGAAGTTTCTGCATGGAAGCAGCCCGGTGGTCGTCATCAGCGTTCATTATGACATACAACTGAGTGTCGTCCGCGTAGATTGCGTGCTGCACTCCATGGTGTGAGCCAATGATGTGGCTCAACGGACCAGTGTAGAGGGAGAACAACAAGGGTTCCTACGACGGAACCCTGCGGGACGCCACAATAAAGAGGAAATGACCTGGAGTCCACGTCGTTCACAACGATCTGACTACGATCAGTGAGGTAGGATTCGATCCAGCGAAGCACAGATCCATCCATCCCATAGTGCTCTTTTAGGCAGTTGATGAGGTTGGTGTGGTCAATAGTATCGAAGGCCGACGAGTAATCCAAAAGAATGAGGGCAGCTTCAAGACCCTTGTCAACGGCAAGCAGAAGATCATTCACTACCTTTACTAAGACAGTCTCAGTAGAGTGACACTTCCGGTACGCAGACTGATGTTGAGGAAACAGGTTGTTTGTCTCAAGGTATGATATGAGTTGATCTGACACAATCTTCTCGAGAACCTTGCTGATGAAAGGCAAATTTGAGACTGGTCTATAATTCCTTAAGTCATTCTTGTCAAGCGAAGACTTTTTGAGGAGCGGTATGATGAGCGATGTCTTGAATGCACATGGAACTTCCCCGGATGATAAGGAAAGATTAACAATCCTTGTGATGAAAGGAATGAGTTCATCAGTACATGACTTCACGAGTCTAGAAGGAATAGGGTCAAGGCCACATGTCTTCGGTTTAATAATTGTCATGATCTGTTTGACTTCAGAGAGAGAGACAGGCTGGAAATCGCAGAAACGAATGCTCTTGACCTGAGGCAGTGAACGTGATTCCACGCTGGATGACAACTCGTCAGTTGGTGAGACATCTATTGCCGAAATAGTTCTGCTAACTTTGTCACTGAAGTATTGCCCAAAATCATTGGCAAGGTCAGCATCAGACAAATGATCTGGAAAAACAGATTCGTGGTTAGAGCACGTAAGTCTCTTAACAATTCTGAATAGCTCCTTGCAATCCGCAGAAGCAGTCACACCAGTCCAATGTTTGGACTTGGATTCGTTCAGGGCTGCATAGTATGAGTTACATTGCTCTCTATGATGAGATCACAAATACAAGTCGTCTTTTTAGACGTCAAACTGGCGTTCCACAATCCAACGCGGCATTTACGTTGAGTTTGAAAAGTACTTTTGGGAAAAGCCTGACGGCGAAGATTAGGTTTGTCATGACAAATAGTTGCATGTAGATTTTTCTCAGCATGCTCGTTTCCAAGGGAAATAACACAAGGTGCGTAAATGAGAAGCAGACACAAATCGAGTTTCCGAGTAAACAGTCACCTTGAAGGCATTTAATGGAACCCAGCTTCAGACCAGATACCCAGCAGTGTGTAGCAGACAGTAACCCTACAGTCACCGAGAGGTGGCGCTATATAACAAGCTTGACTTGTAACATTGATAATCATTAACAACACTGGCGTGATTGCCTTTCTTTTTTACTCTTTCATTTTTCACCTGAATGATGAAGAAAATATAAAAGCTCTACTTGAGCTTAACAAACCATTACCTTTAAAATGAATAAGGGTGTAAACTATTATAACATACAAGTAGTTGCACTGTTCATGACCTATGATACTTTCAAGAGTAAACTGCCATGAACTATAATAGGCAAGCTGGCTTATAAAAACACTAAGCTAACACCTGAAAATAACAATTACACTAACACCTGACTTAGACACCAAGAGCGTAATCACAAAAACTTATTGGGTACCGTACGTTTAACAATAACACCAGATACGCATTCTACCATCAATTCTTCTCGTCAGCGTTAAAGAAAACAAAAACAATCATGAATTGTTACAAGTATATAACCATCACATCATACCAATACCTCTCTCAGACGTGCTGACACTGAGTCATACAGTCCTGATTGACATGAAACATACCGTTCAGCAAAAACAACAAATTTGACAATCATGTACGACCTGATGGGGCAAGCTAGGATGGCATGAAATAAGTAGCTCCTATAAAGGCATAGACGTACACAGTATAAACAAAAATATGAAATGATGTACAAAATGTTCATGTGGGGACACAGGAAATACACATATCTATATGAAAATAGAATTACATATGCACGTAGCAGAAAACATTGATATGTACGAGTAAAGGTGCAATTAGGGACAGGCACCAAACAGACACCAGAGAAGTAAATATATAAAGGTAACTGGGAAATATTAAGAAGATAAGGGTATGTGATAATAAACCTGGTATTACATACACTCAGAAACAAGAAGGCGTATGCACCCACTAAGGATATAAGCATCATATGTTATACACAGCACAAAGGGGCAAATCACTGAGACATAAGCGGGGTGACTGAAAAAAAATACACCTATAGAACATATCCACAACTAAATTATTCGCAGAACATACCAAGACAGCTAGGTGAGAGACAATAAAGATAAACAAGGATGTCATACAAAGACGTATTGGTAGAAATGAAGAATAAACATGATACAAGTACAGCTTAAAAGAAAAACAAAAAACGCCCGTTTGGGGCACCTCAGAAAAAAGGTTATGTTAAGGGACATAATGTAATAAACCAGATGGGGGAAATGAAATAACATATGTGGCACCAGGATAACATGGCTATAAGAGAGGTACATTGTAAGGATACACAGTGAGTGAGGGGGGGGGGGCATTAATCTGAGGTAGCCAACAGTTCGCACAGAAAACAAAATACATGTACATTGTATATCATTGATTAATACATCAAATAATCATCAAACCTAGGTGGGAGGCGTCGGGAGCGCTGAGGGCGCCCAGTGGGGGTCACATGGGTGGGGGGACAACCTGGACCGTTAATAGTCGGAACAGTGGGGGCAGGTTCCTGGGGCAGAGGGGGAAGGGGGGCTTCAGGAGGGGGCTCCTGCAGGGGGACACACGGGACATCTGGCCCAGGAGGCAATGAGAGTTCCTGTGGAATGTCTCTGCAGGTGTCCGGGGGGAGCAAATCTCGCTCGTCATCTGGGGAAAGCAAGTCTGTCTCATCTTCGTCGGACATCTGGTGCTGGGGAGGAGCCACAAGGGGAACAGGGACCCTCATGCATTGCGATGTCTTTACACGATATGACGATTTTCTGAGCTGAGAGCCAATGAATTTGCGAATGTTACACCACTTGCCATCTATTGATGTTACAAGGTATCGAGGGCGTGCGGAGGACTTGCTGCGATCTGACCGGAGATAAACAAGGTCCCCAACTGCGAGAGGGTCATCATTGGGGAGGATGCGGGAGGGAGCCTTGGAACGCTCGCTGTGGGGATGGTTCGAAAGGCGCTGTTCATGTTGTGAAGAGATGAGGTCTGCATCCGACAGTGGAATTTGGCTGTGCGTGAATTGGTCACGCTGAGTCCACATTTCACGTGCAGAAAGGCCACGCGAGCGAAGACGGCTATTGAGTCGGGCAGTGGCGAGGGACAGGGACAAGGATGTCAGTGGTCCTCCGGAGGGCTCATGCCGCAGGATTTCATCTTCGAGTTCACGAATGGCCTTCTCAGCAACCGGGTTCTTATTGGGATTTTTGGCATGACCTACTTCAATGGAAAGGTGAAACTGGGCGAGCAGGGCATCATCTTGTAAGGAGGTGAAACCAGGGGCGGGGTCGGTGCGGATGACAGCAGGGGGCCCATCGAGCGGGCGAAGTTCCACACAGAGACGGATCAAGGTATCGCAAAGAGTATCTCTGCGCTCATCTGGAAGGAAACAAGTGGCGGTGTAGGAAGTGACACATTCGCGGAGAAGTAAAATCAGTTGTTTCGAGCGCTTGATGACATCAGCGGCGAACGATGTACCCACGGCTGCGGGGGGATCGCCAGTGGTCTGAGGGACAACCGTGTGTGGAGCATTCCGCAGGGATGCACACTGATGGCAAGTGTCGGTGACACGTGTGATGGCAGAGTCCATGTCCAAGGCAAAAAAATGCCGGTTGACAACGGTCTTGAGTTGGTGGTGGGTGGGATGATCAAGTTGGAGATGGAGTGAAGTAAGCAGGCCATCAAGAACGCTACGGGGGATGATGATGCACTCGCGAGGTTTCACAACAATACCTTCCACAAGTAGATCCCCAAGCACGCGACACATCAGCTCTTCAAGAGCAGTTTCTGAGCCTGGCATGCCCATGGCACAGCGTGTATACACACGGACTCCACGATAGGGGGTTGCAACACCACAATACTTCATCGAGGCCTTGGACAGGGGAATTTGATAAAAAGCATTGGTGAGATCTGTGGCAATGAGATGTTTCCATTGACCAATTTTTCTGAGGGTGGAATCAACATCAGGCATAAGGGAGGGCTGAGGCTTGGCATAACGGCCTACATCGGCAAAAGCTGTAACAAGGCGGAAGCCGCCGTTGGCCTTCTTCACAAGGAAGGATGGATTCAGGTACTCAACAGAGATGCCCACATCTTCTGGGCGAGCAAAGACACCCTGTTGTTCTAGTTCATCGAATTTCTCTTGGAGATCAACCAAAGAGTTACGGGAGTAAAGTGGCAAGCGACCCTTGCGTTGGGGAGGCTGAACCGGGCCCATGTTGACAACGGCCTCAAACGGGCCAACAGCACCATTATACCCAGTGAAGGCAGGGTCAAAAACATCATCGAACTCCGCATGGAGAGACTGAAAGTCATGTTTCGTACCAATGGGGATAATGCAATCAGGATCGAGCAATATTGGGTCAGAAAAACGATGCTCAGTATCACGTGAGACACCACTGGGCACGGGCCTATCGGGTACACGGGGGAGGTCATCAGACTGAGGCTCTGAAGGAACGTAGACCAGACGGACCAGGCAGAAATGTTCATGTTTACGGATCAGGCGGGGTTGAGGCGTAAGATTAGGGATACGCACTTTGCCTGCTACACTGGAGACCATGCACGGTTCAGGCCAAGATGGATCAGTTGGGGGAACACCTTTCTGAGGGACAATCCTGGGCTCAAGGGCAAGTGTGTCATGAGACAGTAGCTCATCAGGAACTGACAGCTCGACGAATTCACCAGGCAAAAGCACAGTAGACTGAGATGGGGCACGAAGGACATGAGCACGGCGAACTGCATGTGTCACATTGTCCGAAGGCCTGCGAGAACCATATGAAATGATCATGTCATCACCCACACACACCTGGCGTTTAGCAGGACGAACCGACACATCATTGTGCTCCATGAATGGGGTACCTGCGAGTACTTCTACATCAAGATTATCAATGACCAAACCCTCAAACACGAATGACTTGCCGTCACGAGTGAAGGACAGAGTGGTCTCCCCAACAACATCAAGGGGGGAAGACCCATCGGCTTGATGAGCAGACTGCGAGCTGGGTTTTATGACACCCTGGAGGGACTGGACAGTAGAAGCTCTGATCATGTTACCAGTAGCACCACTGTCGACAGTGATGCGAACGACCTGGTGCCCGCAAAACGCATCAAAATATGGAGACTGACGGACCTGGACTCTGAGGGCCGATGAAGAGTCGCTGGTAGCCGTATCATCCTTCAGAGGGACAGGCTCAGACAGGTGGACCTGTTCAACTTGGCACAAATCATCAATCTCATCATCAGACTCTAAAATATGTGCAACCTGGCGGGCCTTAGCAATGAATCGCCTGTCTGCTTCGGGTAAGTACGTACACTCACTTAAATAATGAGTGTCTGGCCGGCGCGCTTCACGACAGAGAGGACAGTATTTACTGTTGCGCTGGGGGGTGCGAGTCTGCAGATTGCGGCGACTGCGGGGCATTGGAGCACGCTGGGGGCGTAGGCCTACAGGGCGCGGGGAAGGGGAGGTCAGGGTGCGCATAGCACGAGAACTCTCTGTGGTGTGGATTTCATCCAAAAGACTATCTAATGCCTGAGAGATTTCGGGTTTCAGTGAAGCTAGGGTACGAGAGCGCAATTCTGTCCCGTAGCGCTGCTTGACCAGGCGAGGAAGATCTGAATGAATGAGTTGGAGCCAAGTGAGGACGATAAGGTTTTCCAACGTGGGAGTAAGCTCCTCATCTTCGCTAACACGCTTACCATGGTGAGTTATGCCACCTGCGGATGTGAGCAGGTTGTCTTCGATAAAGGCCACCACCCTTTGGTAGAGGTCCTCAGGACGCTCATCCGGCTCTAGTTTGATGTCACTGAAATCAAGAAAGTGAGCGCCGGTACTTTGAAACCCATAATGAAGCCTGATCTTCCCCCAAATATCGTTGAGGGAGGTGGAAGTCTTGACTATGGAATTGCGTGAGATAATGGGACAATAATTAGCAATCTGTCCGAGCATAAGCTCAAGCATACTGGCTTTCTGGTGTGCTGATTTTCGAGACCCAGTCGGGACGCTTTCTGGGTCATCAACAAAGCCACGGAGTGGGCAAGATTTAGATTTTTGAGCCCATGAGCAATCATCATCTAGGAACGGCGCAAAATTTGAGTCTAGGGTGAGAGTGTACACTAAGTTTTGTCGCCAATTTTCGAATGAATTGACTGTTTCACGTTTGGTGAGACACCATTGCTTGGGTGCTCTTGGAGCTGAGGCCATCACTAAAGCCTATAGGTGGGACCGTAATGTAAGAGAAAAACAAGGAACTTACACCAACTCTGGATTGTTGGCCGATTTGGAGCTCAGCAAGCTTAACGTCTGCTTGTGCAGGTGAAAACAAATCCTCAGGAGTAGGTAACGTTTCCAGAGCTGCCACCACGTAAATGAGAAGCAGACACAAATCGAGTTTCCGAGTAAACAGTCACCTTGAAGGCATTTAATGGAACCCAGCTTCAGACCAGATACCCAGCAAGCAATGTGTAGCAGACAGTAACCCTACAGTCACCGAGAGGTGGCGCTATATAACAAGCTTGACTTGTAACATTGATAATCATTAACAACACTGGCGGTGCAGTATATTTAGCAGCCTTCTCACCGCCACGGCAGCCTCTCTTTGTACCGCGAGCAACGTTCAAGTTTTTCCAAAGCTGCCATTCACTGCGTGTGAAAGGCGGGGGATGACCATGAATAGCGACTCTTCTTCCAACATTCAAAAGAGCTTCACGCGAGTATACAAGTCTAGTCATGGTCAGTGCACACACGATCAAGGCGAAAGTTAATGTTGTAATCAGTGTACATGAAATGGCAGGTGTAAAGCCTTGGCTTCGACGAAAATTGAAGCAGGTTAAATACATCTTTCTCGATATTGTAAAACCACTAAACCGGTACAAACAGCACTAATACAACAGTCAAAATATGCAAACTGTGATATCATACTCACGAACAGTCATTTACGAACGTATGAAATCAGGATGAAAATGACAGAAAATTCAGAGCAACAAAGAGGTGCAGCCATGAGGGAAGGGCGCCACCATAAATAGAAAAAAAGAATCTGTCACCAGATTCTAAGTATCTGACCTTTGACCTCTTGCAGCTGGATGTGGCTATCGATGGAGCCGACGAGGTGGACAGCTGTTTGACTCTGATCAAAGGGGGCGGGTGAGTGCAGATTTCTCAGAGATGGAAAATGTTTTCAGAATATGTTACCACTCACGGAGTATTTTCAGGTTAAGTTGGGATGATTGTAGTATACAGTGCAGATCAGTATAATGAAGTAAAAGAATCATAATGTAATTATGAAAATTTCTGCATCCCTAGTCTTTTTGCAGAGATATTAACCAGTAGATGATTTAATGATGTGGATGTATTATTGCAGAATTTTTTTTTAGAAGAAAAGTAACATGAAGTATTTTTTGACATTGATGTGTTACAATGTTCAAGCTTGTGTCACCTACAATGTACAATATTTGTAGTAAGAAATGAAATTAGCATTTTATAAACTTATTTAGAAATTCCCATGAGGTTATGCGCATTGCTGAAAGAGGAAGAAGAATGGAAATGAAAAAAAAAAGAACAAAGAAGAAGAAGAAGAGATAAAAAGCAAGCAAGTAGAATTCTTTTTAGCTAATCTCAAGGATTAGGAAGAAGGTATCTGCCTCCAAACTGACAATATTCTGTGAAATCAACTTAAAGTATGAAGATTATACTTGTATAAAGTGGAATAGTGTTGCCTCGAAATGATATGTAATGTTGATGTTATCACCTGTTCACAAAATGTGTACAGTGAAATCATTGATCTTGATTCTAAGGAAATTTCAGACAAAAATCAATGGCCTAACCTGTAAAAATGGTGTCAATTGATTGTAGTGGTGAAGCCGTCAGAGGTCAGAGTTCACATTTCAGTGTGTACATGCTTCATTACCGCTACGAGTAGAATCAGTTGCACCTTACTGTGGAAGTTATGACGGAGTCAACAAAGTAATGAGCGTACAGGATTTTGATGTTGCCATGGTAATTGAGTCAATGTTAGGCCATTGATTATAATCAAAGAGTGCTGCTGTCATTTTCATGATTTAAATTCTTGTATTTGTTTGTTTGTTTGTTTGTTTTTATAGGGGGCATGTGAGATGTACAACATCAATCATTGATATTTACCAAGAACTCAGAATCTCCCTCATCTTTGTGTAACCTGTTTAACCCGTTGAGGACGGGCTGATTTTGCTACAACACCCATTTCCCATACAGGTGCTTGCCCAACTATACTCGGGACTCGTCCTCAATGGGTTAGCAAGTGTTGATAATAGAACATGGTGTATTTCTCTTCCTCTGTCATCAGTCTACAAGTGGCACTCCATAGTCTGTAACCATGGTGATAGTCCAGGGTGTGATGACCCAACAGTGGGGATGCAGTGGCGTGTTTGTAATTCACTTTTCTCTTCTCACTACTTCTCTCCCACAGTGGATGCCTCACTCAGGAGAAGATCGTAGCAGCCAATGCCAGCACGTTCATTGTCATCGCCGATTACAGGTAACGCTATTTATACAGTGTGTTCCCATTACAACGAATACGCTTACCGGTACAGTGGACTCCCATTATACAGAAGTCCTCGGGACCTGCAGTTTCCTTTCGTTATATCAAAATTTTGTTATATGCGAACAAATAAACAATTAAAAAAAAACATAGAGCCGATAATGTTGCCTGAATGGCCTGAATTTTTGTTTTGTTGTAACTGGAATTTTGTTAAAACCATGCTCGTTATAACGGAAGTGCACTGTATAATCTCCTTATAATGAAGTAAAAATTCAGGACTCAAGATCATTACGTATATACTGTGAACTCCCATTAAATAACGAACATGGTTTGAACAAGATTCTTGTTACAATCAAAAGTAAAAATTCAGGTCCAAAAGTTATCATCTATATATCTTTATATAGTTTACCATTTGGATATAATGAGATTTCAATATAATAATGAAATCAAACTGCTAGTTCTGTGGACTTTGTTAATATGGGAATTGCCTATATTTCATTTGATCAGTTATAACAAGATATCGGTGTAACGAAAGAAAAGTGCCGGTCGTGAGGACTTCATTAAATGGAGAATTGCCTGTACCATCCAACTAGTAAACCAAATGCGATGTGGATTTACTGCCAGATGAGGGCGCTGTTTTGGCCATCTCTTATTAAAGTCAGTTGCCACATAGACGGGATAGGGACGAGGATGCAACAGTTTGTGGTTTATAACTGAATGATGACATAATCTCAATGCATTTACTTCACATTGTTTGTATATACTGTAAAAGTGGAAATTTTCGCGGTGTTGAAATTTTCGCGCATTTCGCGCAACCAGAAACTAGCGCAAAAATAAAAGCACGCAAATATTTTTGCTTGCCATATGTTCCTGTGCATGATGTCTTGATTCCGCAGAATTAAAAACAAGCGAAACTCTTCTGACCCGGCCAAGCGCGAAAAATTGGTTGCGCGAAAATATCCACTTTTACAGTAGTTGATAAAAAATTGCAGATACATAATCCGCACGAGGTCTAAATTTTTAACCCAGCTTTTACATGCTACGACTCATCTGTCGGAGGTCTATCTCTTTGATGAAGACCAAGAATGAACCGTACACTAAATTGAAAATTATCATACAGACACAGGCACAAAAAAAGGGGGGAAAATGACTCCTCTTCAGGGCATCATTGTATAGATCCATCATATTTTCCAAGAATTAACGCCAAGCCTCTGCTGCAGCTGTACATGGATGCCTGCTTCTTGGACACGTGTACAAAGCTGTGACATTTAAAAAAAACATACCGTGTACATGAATTCAAGAGCTGTGCTCATAGAGGTACACATATCCATGTTGACACAAGTGTGGACGGCTGTTTGTGTTGACTGTGTGTGTATGGGAAACACCGACTATAGCTGCAACCCATACCCAAAAACGCTGTGTACTGAGAATGCTGCATTGATTTGTGCAGG